>NC_088391.1:53526250-54243125 GCF_037993035.2 Macaca fascicularis | reverse complement strand
GTAACAGGATTATGGCAGTAAATACTTCCCAAGGACAAAATTACAGCTGCCTATTCGTTTATCAGAGAGATGATTTTCTGTAAAGTGAACCTCTACACCATAGGTAGCATAGAATGCAATTAATTAATTCTTACACTTAAAATAAACACACTTTGTTAAAGAAATTAATAATGCCAGGCAGGAAAGCCTATTATCATTTCTGAATGATATATTGGCTTTTAATAAAGACCAAACCATTAACAACAACAACAAAAAAACTGAATATAAAGAAAAAAAAAAAAACAATTATTTTGCCAAATTAATAGTGCATTTCTCCTTCCCTAATTTTTCTTAAGTAAAAAATGTCAGATTTCCAGTTAAATGCATTTCATTTAAACATTTTACTGACTGTCACAACTTGCTCCTACTAGCAATAAAGGTTGTATTAGCTGAATAATAGTTCAGATGCTTTATGGTGTTCTCTAATAAAGTCCTATCCTTAACCTTGCCCTTCTCCCTGGTAGTCTTTCCTCATTCAAAGGAAAGAAACTGACTTTTTACAAAACTTGAGGAAATAATGGAAAGCTCTAGTTTTTAAGCTTTTTCTCCTTTTTTTCCTTCCTTCCTTCCTTCCTGCCTGCCTGCCTTCCTGCCTGCCTTTCATCCTTCTTTCCTTTCTTTCCTCCTTTGTTTTCAACTGGATAATCTCTCCTTGATGATCTAAGCTAAATTTAAACAAAATTCTATACCCTTGGTGCTGGCCCTGAAGGCTGCCTTCAAGACATTAAAACATGATCCTATCTGTTCCCTTCATTATACTAAAAGTTAAAACATTCAAGGTAATCAGCAATAAATGATGCAATGTTTAATTCTAGTGTTTATCTTCACTGAATCCAGATATATCCACAAGTTATGGTTTGCTAATCCTCAGTTGAAAAATCCAGGCAAAGGTGATATTGTAAGAATAAAATTAAGCACCATCCCTTGAAAGATTTACCTTTGCAGGAAAACAGAGATTATATTTTTTCCTGTTTACCACCTTGGAAATACCAAGCCTCAGATGAAAAAGAAAATAAAACTCTAAGGATAAAATATAAATTGTCTGTGCATGCAAGCATGTACAATCGAAGACAAGTGTTTGCTTGTTTTTAGTATCTACATGATGCTCTTTTGCATATTTCCACAACGTGCTCCTCACTTCCTTGATTGATTTAACTAGAAATTAGAAAGTTTATGGAAGTCAATATTAAGGAGTCAACTTGAGCCATAAAGTTTTCATCCTCATAAATTCTACAGTATGTTCTCTATATGAGACAGATTTATCTTTCTGGTTGTCATCTTGTTACTTTTAAAGTGTAAGCACATACATTTACAATATATCATGTAGTAAAATTGGATTGCTTGTATTTCATGTTAATAGCTGGACAAAAGGGTCCAGTAATTACACACATATCTGGAAACTGAGTGTTTTCAACAGGAAAGAGAACACTTTCTGTAGAAAAAGAGCATCTTCCTTGTAGTCCAAACATTTCTATCTTTATCTTGGCTTGACCATTATATTGTTCTACAAGAAATGGGCCAACTGTTTGGGGCATAATTTGTCTGCTCTGATAAATGTAGAAAATGATCAGAGAAATTTCCTAGTTCCAACTCTGTTTAAGCACGATTATTATTTTTAAAATTCATCAAAGTTATGCATGTTCATATGTTAAGAGTAAAAAAACCATAAACATTGCCACCAGAAAGTGGAAGTCGCTTTATGACTACTCTCAGAAGTTATTATTTCTGTATTTCCTTTAAGTTATTTATGTGTTTTCCTCTATGTCTGTAAATAACATAGTGATTATTTTGATTTTTCAAAGAAGAGCATAAGCAATTGACTCCCTAGTGTGAAATAATGAGACCTGCCTCTCCTATTTTCTCCAGATCTATTATTGACTGTACTATTTACGAGTGTTCTTTTCTGAAAAATATTTTTTCAATATGAAATAGTTGTTGTTTCGTACCATTTGTTTAAATTTCTATTCATTTATTACTAATTTATCATCACACCCTCCAAAATATGTATTTGTGTTTATATGTCTCTTGAGTGAACTGTGTGTGTGAAAAAAATACATATTTTTAGATATGTATAGAAGCTAGAGGATTTAAGTATCATGTAGAGGGTATTTTTCAGAGGAATCTATCAAAGTCTAGAAGAAAGGACCTAATGATATTGAACCGGGAGTTCCCTAGATTCAGTCAACCAGACTAAAATTGAGTAAAGCCAATAGTCATCTCTTTTTATATATACATATGTATACATACATCTATGTCTTTGTGTATACACACACTTGCATATATACATGCATATATGTGTGTTTTCAAATACAACTGTATATTTTTTACTCCCTCAAAAATAAAACCAATGTACTTTTCTATTTGCTAGGGAAAAGATGCTTACCTAGAGAAAAGGAAATGCAATGTTGCTTCTTAAAAAGACTTTTAAACAACTCTCTTGTTTGTTAACGTCACCTTCTCTCCTATGTCAACATTCTTGATGTTTATAGTTCTTAAGATTTTGGACCATTCCGTAATTTATATAATACTGATTTGCCCCTCCAAATTGAACTAGCCTATCTTCCTGTAACGAGTTAGTACTATTATATCTGCTTATGGCTATGTTCCAAAATTTGACTTCTGTTTCTTCTTTCTTTTCTCTTATTTTTTTATTTTTTTTGGGGGGGTGGGGGTGAGCAGGGAGGTTCATGCCATTTATCTTTTACCTTCACTGTGAAGAAATAGAAACTCTTCTGTATAACTCATCATGTTTTTAAATTGAAAGCAACATACAGATTTTAGCATAAGAATGTTTCATGATGTCACCAAATTCACAACTAGAAGCCAGATTTTTATAAGTTTATGAATCATTAGGCTAAAAAGAAATGATTATGTAAATATATGCAGAAAAAGCATTTGACCAAATTTAACATTCATTCATGATTAAAAAAAAACACTCTCAGTGTATAGTAGGAACAGAGGATAACCTCAAACTGATAAAGAATATCTACAAAACATCTACGATTAACATCATTCTTACTGAGAAGAAATGAAGCATTCCCATCAAGACCAGGAAGAAGGCATAGATATTCTCTATTGCCATTCATTTTAAACATCATACTGGAGGTCCTAGCTAATGCACTAAGAAAAGGAAGTAGAAGGTATATAGTTTAGGAAGGAAGAAATAAAACAGTATTTGATAGCAGGTGACATGATGATCTGTATGAGAAATTAAAAAAACAACTTCTGAAATTAATGTTATTTTAGCAATTTTGTAGAACACAAGGTTAATACAGAAAAGTCAATCACTTTCCTATTTACAAGCAATGAACAAGTAGAATTTTAATTTAATAGCAAAATACTATTTATATTAGCACCAAAAATGAAATACTTAGATAAAAATCTAACAAAATATAAATAAAATCTAAATGAGGACAACCACAAAATTCTGATGTAAAAAACAAATAAAACATAAATGAAAAGATACTCTCTGTTAATAGATAGAAAGACTCTATGTTAATAAATAATAAGACTCTATATTGTTAAAATGTCAGCTTTTTCCAACTTGATATCTAGACTCAATAAAATCACAATTAAAATACCAGCAAACTAGTTTGTGGATATTGACAAAATGATTCTAAATACCAATAGCCAATATAATATTGAGGATGAAGAGCAAAGTTGAAAGACTGACACTACCCAACATCAAAAATTACAAAGAAGCTGCAGTAATCAAGGCAGTGTGGTACTAGAGAAAGAAAAGACAAATAGATTAATGAAATAAAATAGGGATATTAGAGTAAACTCAATAAATATAATCAACCAACATTTGACAAAGGAACACAAATAATAAAACAGAGCAAAGATTGTTTTTTCAACAAACGGTGCTGGAAGAATTGGACATCCTTATACAAAAACAAAATAAATATATAGACGGACCCAGACCTTATACCCTTCAGAAAAAGTAACTCAAATGGATCACAGACCAAATATAAAATGTAAAACTATAAAACTCTTAGACGATAACATTGGAGAAAAACAAGATACTCATAAATTTGATAATAACTTTTAATATACATTATCAAAGGCAGATCTATTTAAAAAATTGACACACTGGACTTTATTAAAATTAAAACCTTCTGCTCTGTGAAATACAATGTCAAGAGAGTAAAATGGTAAGCCACAGACTGGGAGAACATATTTGCAAGACACATCTAACAAAAGATTGTTACACAAAATATACAGAGCACATTTAAAACCCAAAAATAAGAAAATAACAACTCCATTTAAAAATGAGTCCAGGACTTTAACAGACCCCTAACAAAATAAGCTATACAGAGAGAAAACAGGCCATATGATTTCACTCTCGCCTGAAGGTTGTCACATACTAATTTTTGTATATTGATTTTGTATCCTGAATCTTTACTAAAGTTGTTTGTCAGTTCTAGGAGATTTTTGGCAGAGTCTTTGGCACTTTCTAGGTATAGAATCATCTTGTCAGTGAAGAAAGATAGTTTGGATTTGTCTTGTCCTATTTGGATGCCTTTTATAGCTTTTCCTTGACTGATTGCTCAGGCTAAGCCTTCCAGTGCTATGATGAATTGTAGTCTTGACTGTAAGCATTCTTGTCTTGTTCTAGTTCTCAAGGGGAATGGTTTGAGGTTTTCGCCATTCAATATGATGTCTGTGGGTTTGTCATAGATGGCTTTTATTATTTAGATATATGTTACTTCAATGCCTAGTCTGTTAAGGGTTTTTTTCATTAAGGATGTTGGATTTTCTCAGAAGATTTTGGCCTCTATTGAGATGATCATATGGCTTCTGCTTTTAATTCTACCTACCTGGTGAATCACATTTATTGATTTACATATGTGGAACCAGACTTGCATCCCAGGAATAAATCTGCTTGATCATGTTGTATTAACTTTTTGGTGTGCTGCTGCATTTTGCTAATATATTGTTGAAAAATTTTGTGTCTATGTTCATGAGGAATATTGGCCCGAATTTTCCTTTGCTCATTGTGTGTCTGCCAGATTTTGGTATCAGGCTGATGCAGACTTTATAGAATGAGTCAGGAAGGGGCCCTTCCTCCTCAGTTTTTTGGAGTAGTTTCAGTAGAATTGGTATCAGTTCTTATTTGTACACTTGATAGAAATCAGCTGTGAATCTAGCTAGTCCAGGGCTTTGTTGTTGTTGTTGGTGGTGGTGGTGGTGGTAGGTTTTTTAAATTACTAATTCAATTTCAAAAGTTGATATTGGTCTATTCAGGGTTTCAATCTCTTCCTGATTCAATCTTGAGAGATTGTATGCTTCAAGAAATTTATCCATTTCCCCTGGATTTTCTAATTTGTGTGCATAGAATTGGTCATAGTAGTCTCTGAGGATCTTCTGTGTTTTGATGGGACCTTACAACAGCCACACATAAAAAATGCAATACCTAGGAATACAGCTAACCAAGGAAGTAAACTATCTCTATAAGGAGAACTACAAAGCATTACTAAGAGAAATCAGAGATGGTAATCCTTCCATGCTCATGGATTGAAAGAATCAATAGTATTAAAATGGTTATACTGCCCAAAGCAATTTACAGATCCAATGTTATTTCTAGCAAATCGCCAATGCCATTATTCACAGAAGTAGAAAAAAGCTATTCAAAAATTCATGTGAAAGCAAAAAAGAGCCTGAATACCCAACACAACCCTAAGCAAAAAGAACAAAGCTGGAAGCATCACACTACCCACTTCAAACTATACCATAAAGCCACAGTAACCAAAACAGCCTGATACTAGTATGAAAATAGACACGTAGACCAATAGAACATAATAGAAAACTCAGAATTAAAGCCACACATCTATAATCATGATCTCAATAAGGCTGACCAAAACAAGCAATGGGAAAAGGAATCCTTACTCAACAAATGATTTTTGGATAACTGGCTAGGCATATGCAGAAGAATAAAACTGGACTCCTTCCTTCTACCACGTACAAAAATTAACTCAGAATGAATTAATGATTTAAATGTAATACCTCAGACTATAAAAATCCTGGAAGACAACCTAGGAAACACCTTTCTCGACATTGGGATTGGCAAATAATTTTTGGTTAAGTCCCCAAAAGCAATTGCAACAAAAAAACAAATAGACAGCAGGACGTAAGTAAACTAAATAAATTCTAAACAGCAAAAGAAACCATCAACAGAACAACCTACAAAATGGGAGAAAATATTTGCAAACTATGCATCTAACAAATGCCTAATATACAGAATCTACAGAAAACTTGAACAAATCAACAAGCAAAAAACAAATAACCACATTAAAAATTGGTAAATAAAATGAACACACAATTCTCACAAGAAGACATATAAGTGGCCAACAAACATATGAAAATATGCTCAGCATCACTAATCATCAGAGAAACACAAATGGAAATTACAACGACATACCATTTCACATCAGTAAGAATCGCCATTATTAAAAGGTCGAAAACCATCAGATGCTGCCAAGGCTGTGGAGACAAGTGAATGTTTATGTACTGTTGGTGGTGATGTAAATTAGTCCTGCCTATGTGGAAAGTAGTCTGGATATTTTTCAAAGAACTTAAAACATACTTATTGTTTGACCCAGCAATACCATTACTGGGTATACACTCAAAGGAAAATAAATCATTCTACCAAAAAGACATATGCACTCATATGTTCATTGCTGTGCTATTCACAATAGCAATGACATAGTATCAACCCAGATACCCATCAATGGTAGATTGGATAACGAAATTGTAGTACCTATATGCCATGGAATATTATGCAGTCATAAAACAGAATGATATCATGTCTTTTTAGCAACATTAATAGAGCTGGAACCCATAATCTTACACAGAACAGAAAGCCATAATCTAACACAGGAAGCCATAATCTAACAGCTAGAAGTTATTATCTAACACAGGAACTTAAAGACAAATAGTATGTGTTTTCACATGTAAGTAGAAGCTAAAATTGAGCACATATGGATATAAATGTGAAAACAATACAGACTACAAACTACTAGGACTGCAATAGTTCTGTGTATTATAAGCTAAATGCAAACAGATCATAATTTTTTGTGTGATAATTTCCTTACCCATATAAGTTTCTCCTTATAAAACTTATCTTTTGGAATGCATTCTACCATTTCACCATTAATTAGCAACCAACAGATGATGTTTTCTTTTTTTGTTTTGTTTTGTTTTCTTAATAGAACACTATAATACGTGTGTATATATAGTATAGGCCCATGTTTTAGGCCTCTTTAAGCTGACTTAAAATTATCTGATAGATTGCTATAACTCCTTATATTTGAAAATTGTAAGAATGTTTTCTTCTATGCAGTAGCACAAAAGATTGGTAGTAGGTAGTAGTGGTTGTAAAAATTGCACTTCCAAAAACAGCATTCATTTATTCCTTCCATTTAGCAATCTGCTCTTTCTATGATCTCATCTTATACATCGTCTCTATTTAAAATTGCAACTATAAATTCTAAATTCTACATTTCTCTTTACCCTTATTGCTTATCATTACTCCAGCCTAATATCCTGATTTCTTCTTCTCAGTTCATAATGTGGCTTCAAATTCTATCAACAAATTTCATTAGTAATTTAGTTTAAAACAATTTGGTTAGTATAGAACACAGTAAAATTAACCTTTACTGACCACTCAATGTACTGTGTAAAGAGTGCTCGCACAAATTTGTTTTCTCTTCTTTTTTTTACTTATTTAAAGAAAACACCAATCCATTAAAAACAAATAGTAACAAACTCCAAATATCCCTAAAGGCTTGTGCATTTATTGGAGAAAGTTAAAGAGTTCCTGGAAAATAGATTAGAGGTCAAATAGAATACTGCAGAAAATAAAATCACCTAGAGGAAACTAGGATGAGGAGGTCAGTTGATTTAACCTATTGTGTTGATCTGGACTTCTGGGAAAGGGGAATGGCCTCCAGTGAAAATCTGCACACATGTTCATAAAGATTAAACCTGAAACTCGCATAATCTCATTCCATGGCTTCCATTTCATCTTAATATTTCAGTAGATTAACTTCCTTTGAACCATATTTTGTCCTTATATAATATTGTTTTCATAATTTGCTGCTGTAGGATTTTATGGTTTTAAATATCAATAAATATTCCAATTGTTAAATAGTGCTAAAGTGTGGTAATCTGAAAAATGCTGACCATAAATATTAAAATGTTTATAAGAGAAATGGACTTCTAAAACCCACACACAATACACACAATACAAAACTCACACTCATACCAAGAAACAAATAAATTATTTCTATAGTAATATTGTTCTTTTCAATGTACAGAAAATTTTCCAAGAAATTAAAAATACAAAATGTTAGGTCTGTAGACCAATTACACAAGTACATAAGTCTGTAGATCAATTACACAAGTATATTCAAATCTAAATATAGTTATAATATGCTAATATATTAATATCAATGAAAATATTATTCTAATATTTGTGAAACTATCAGACAAAAACAGCAAAGTAAATACAGTATTTTCTTTTAATTTATTGCCATTGCTTTATGCAAAACATTTTCTAAGAAGGGTAGAGGCTGTTTATGAAATTGTGAAGAATATTAGTTATCCTTTCAGGTACTTTAGGTATTGATAACACAATGATTTATTAGGTAGACTTAGTTTTGCTTCAAACTCACTTTGTTTCCCTTCTCTTTGAAATGGATATAATCTTTAACCATTCAAAAAACTGCCTTACGAACAGAAATGCAAGTGACAAAGGAACTTTTCTTGTAGAACCTAGACAAAAACTAAAAAAAAAAAAAAACATGAAATGTGATTTTGAAATATTTAAGACAATTGTTAGAGAAACATTGTTAAATTTCACATTATTCAGTAATCTTGTATGATAAAGTAGGTAGCTTTTTCATAAATAATTATGCTCAGTTTCCTGTTTGATGACACAGTTTCAATTTCATGTATTCTTTTGTATTTCACAATATGCTTCTTGTGTGTAATAGAAACCAGATTCGATAGTTAAATATCTATCTGACTTCATATGCACTTATTTCAATGGACTTCAACTTATTTGGCCCTAAAATAGCTTTTCATTGTTTTTCCCTTAGTATAAAACACCTCATTCCTCTGTATTCCTCTGTTTCTATTGGCATTGTTACTAAACAAAAGGAGAAATTATCTACAGGCACATAATTCCTAAGATCCCACCTCTTCTACAACTCCTATCTCTGTTACTTCAATTTCAATATCCACAAAATGACATGTTATTTTTTCAATCGTACATGTAAAAATTATTTACAAATCTTCAAAATAAATTTCAATTTAAAAAAAGTATGTACACAAAATATTTTACCCAATGAACAAGATATTTGGAATTGTTAAAATTATTAGTTATAGACTAAGCAAATATATTATATTTTAACCTGCCTTAAATCTTTCATCTCTTCTATATACATTCATGTAATATTAAACATACATACATACAAAAAATCTTTTATTGGAGTGTTATTTATAGTAGTCAGTATAATGGTCGTCCAGCGATATCTACATTCTAATCCCTGGAGCATGTGAATATGCTACTTTTCACGATAAAGAAGTATTAATGTAACAGATGGAATTAAAATTGCTAGTCAATTAACCTTAAAATATGGAGATTATATTGAATTATCTGAAAAAATAGAATGTAATCACAAAGATTCTTAAATGTGGAGGAAAGGGGCAGAAGAAGAAATTAGGGTGATGCAATGTGAGTAGAACTCAACCTGCTGTAGTTGGGCTTTGAAGATGGATGAAGAAAGTTAATGAGCTAAGGAATATGGCAGCTTCTGGAAGCTGAAAAGGGGAAAAAAATGGATTCACCCCTACAGCCTCCAGAAAAAAATGTAACCTTTCTGATGCTTTAATTTTAACCTAGGGAGATGCTTTTCAGATCTCTTTCCTTCAAAAATTAAAGTAATAAATTTGTGTTAAGTCACTAAATTTGTGGCAATTTGTTACAACAACTATTGAAGACTAATACACTGTCTCTAGTTAATAGGGGAGGAACTCACTAAACATAACAAGAAATTAGACAGGTTATAGTTGAACAAAACTGTTTAAATTAAAACCACAATATTTCACATAAAATCATATCAATGAGTATTAGAGTTTCTATATCTTTTATCTTTCTCATTGCACTCTGAAGACCAAATATGTCAGTTATGGTTCATAGTTGCAAACAGAAATAGACTTGAAGGTTTTTAGCAGAATATTTTTTTTTTTGAAGGACATTGGATGACTCATGAATAGTCTTAGAAAATATACAGAAATTAACAGAAGTGAGGCAGTGTGAGGATCAAAAATCATACCAAAAGGCACCCAACTTTTGATACCACTTCCGTCACAGATGGATTGCCAAGTCCACTCTTCCAGCTCCTCCTTGATATGTCTCACAGTCCCTGCCACTATGAGTTTTCTCACTTGCTCCTGAGTCATTGAGATGTTCAGTATGAAAAGTCCTGCCCAGGTGTAAATATCTGGAAGATCAAAACTAATACATGTACTCACATCTTAGATTCCAGGATTGTGGAGAAAAAAATAACTGATTTGATGTCACTTCTTTGGAAGTAGGTTGGTCCCTGTCTTTTGTCAAGACTTACAGAATGAGAGCTCCTCACATAACAAGAGTCTGTATGCTAAATATCTTATAAGTACTTAAATTTAATATTAAATATATTTATGTATTTTATAATTATTGTCATTCCATGGTAGAGATGAAGAAGCTGAGGTTCAGATTAATGTTAAGTAATTTGCCTAAAGCCATTTAAGTAGTAATCAGAAACAAAGGCAATCTTCAGATGCTGGATTCTCATTTGCTGCAAGCATGGTGCCTAAAATTCGGCATATATGTAATGTATTGGAGTAGGAAAATGAATATTTAAAAATTATAATGATAATTAAGGGTAAACATTGGCTTCATTATAACACACATTTTAATTTCAATGTTAAATTGTAATTTAATTTTAATCTTACATTTTAAGTACACTGCACTACTTCCTTTAGTGGGTACATTCTCACTCATAGTGTTGAGATGGTCAAAAATACTAGAACTCCGTAATTATAATAACTAATTGAACTTTTGTAACCGTAAGTCCTGACCTGCCTATGCTAAAAAAAAAACCTTTTCAGTAGAAGGTAAATATTTCCTGTTTACTTAAAGTTCACTTGTCTACCAAGGCTGCATTCTCTCTCTGCATTTGTTTCCAGGCTCTGGGTATAAAGGACGAGGATCATTTTCCATGTAGTGCCTGAGTTTGAGTGTGAGGGTACCATGCAACTTCATGTCTGATTTTGATTGATTATTCTGGGTCCTTATGGCCTCCAAGGGTTCACTACCCAGATTTAACAGATTAAAGCTAACACAGAAAAAAAAAAAAAAAAAAAGAAAAAAGAAAAAACTATGCAAAGAAATTGCATAGTTAAAACATAATCTATTTTATGTATTTTATATAGCATATATAGAAAAATGAATTATCTCCACTTTGTAGTCTGTAATAATTTTCAAAATTTATGCTTTGTTTAGAAATAATAAACTGACTTCTGATAACCTGCATTAGATTCTATTACAAAGAAATATGCATTTTATAATATATTTTATTATGCATCTGTCAAATTTGCTTTTTAAGCATATATAATACTGATTGTAGCCATGTAAAACTTACTGAAGCTAAAATACTTTCACATAAAGCACTTTTAGTTAATCAGTCTTTCAGAACTCCTAAAACAAGTGCTTCTATAAAACTGCATCACATTTAAATGCTGATTCCATCATATACACTTCACACTCTTTGTTGCCTGTGAAGATTGATTGGCTTCTGTTGCAGTACAAAATGAAATTCAAATGTATAATTTAAATAAATGTAGCTTCCCTTACAGTGCTTCTGTTTGAAATGAGAGCCTCCACCCTTGTCCATAAAATCTTCCCTAAAGATAAGTCTGTATTTCTCTGCTTACTGGTGGGCATCAAAATGAAGGCATTAGAAATGAAAAACTAATCTTAATAATTCTGGCATGACCCTCAGGTGACATTTAGAAAACAGGAAATCCTCGATGAAAACAATCACAAAGACTAACCTTTGGCTTTAATGGCACCCAATTTCAGTAAAGTAAACTTCTCAGGATGAGTTCACTTGGCTGTACTGCCTGTAAGATCAATGAAATAGCAGATTATCCAGCCAATCCTCAGACCTTTGAAAGAATTTTACTACACGGAATAGTTACACAGAATGTTGAGGGTTGTAATTCACAACAAGAACAAAAATACAACCTCACTGGGGGGACAGGATTATTTCTTATATCTTGTTTACAGGGAAGGCAGTTTGGACACTCTTGGAGGAGAGAGAGTGTGAAGACTTGACCAAAAGTCATATGGGAATGGATTGTCATAAACAGGAGCTCAGATTTTTGTGCTGACTGATATGACCAGAAATAGGAAAAGGAAAGGGAGAATGCTTTTAGTTCTGGAAATCTTTAAGGCAGTAAATATTGCTGGTGGGTGCGCGTGTGTGTGTGTGTTCGTGTGTGTGTGTTGTTTGTGTGCGTCTACGTATTTATGCATGGAGAGGTACTAGGTGCACATGAAATTCTGTGGTTCCCCTTCTACCATTGCTTATGCCAGTCTGGGGAAAACTATCTTTTCTTATGCATGCTTGAATTTTAATTCAAAATTATAGATAGCTTTTATGAAAGACACAGTTTTGTGATCCCAAAATAGTAAAGAATCCATGGATGATTTCACACCAACTCCCGATTTCTTTGTTTCTACCAGTATAGCTAACACTTACGAATAAAAGCTAAAATGCGTGGTACCAAGACATGGATCATTTCATAATACAGTAGTCACAGATTAAATAAATTTTCATAATAATTCATAGAATTTGATTTACAAACTGTCTTTCTTCTACATTGCCATATTGGAAACTAGATTTCCAAACTACGATGTACATATGGAATTTAATACACTCATGCATATAATGGAACTTGGAAAATATAATACCATGACTATTACAGATGGACTCATTCAGATTGTATATAATGAGTCCTGTGTTAGAAATGCCATATTGTGACCTTGCAATATTTGATTGCAATTACTTTAGTCCACTGGCCTATATAGGAAACTGCCTTTTCTGCTATAATCTTACATGTCAGTAAAATTCTCTTCATAGAGACATATTCTCCTTACTTATAAAATAAAGTGAGGATATAGCATCGATATTTTAAAAATTAAAAAAATAACACCTATATGTCTGGTTAAATGTAAATTATCATGTATGTCTCTCTTTTTGACAAGAGTTCCTTTCATTCGTAAGTATATGTAGCGATAAAATATAAAAACATGGTACATAATTTTTAAAAAAGGTTAATGCAGGAATTTACCATTCTTGAAAATCACACAAAAAGGCAGCATTTAAGTTTATTTATTTGATGAATAAAAGGATATGGTTTTCTCCCAGTTACGGTTAATAACTTATTTCTGTATGTAGAAATGCAGATTTAATATAAGCAGTAATAGAAACAAATGTAATTATTATTTATTCTGGAGACACTGAATATTGTGTTTCTAACTTAAATTAGTTCTAATTTCAGTTAGGTAATACCAACAAAATATATCTTAAAAATTCCATAGTCTTAAGATTATACACACACACTACATAATATATATACATATACGTACAGCCAACACATACATGTGTATGTTTTATATATGTGATCAACTACATTTAAATAATGCTTATTATTTGGTAGGCACTGTGATAAGATCTTTACATGCATTAACTAACAAAAAAGCAGCAAAGTAGCTAGTATTGATTTACTCTTTTAGAAAAGGAAACTGTGGTTTAGCTTACTTCACCCAACCGGAAATCATGGGAGTTAGTTTCTAAATGCATGTTTGGTTAATACATTTGTCGTAATAAACATTCAGACATCTTTATTGTCTATGATTCTCCATTTCATCATCCATAAATCCACCTTTTTTTCCTCCTAATTTCATACACTTAGCTGTAGTTCATAAGACAGGAATTTTAGCAAGAAGATAAGGACAAGAAAATAGCTTATAGTGATTTAAAGAGGAGATGAAAAATGTGGTGTGGAGGCACCTTGTACACATAAGAATATGAAGAGTTTGTAGACATGAGGGCTTGAGTTTTACTACAATGAAAGAGTCAATAGACAGAAAGAAAGGAAAATCCATGATAAAGAAAATTTTCTAATCAAAAACCTACTGCGGTAAAATGGTAAGATAAGTGATTTTAAAAAATGGTAAAATAATTCACCTGCAAAAGTCTAGGGAGAAAGTAGACAAGAGAAGATGTATCAGAATTACAAGACAGATGTAAGGTATCAAAAAAATTAGGCAGAAATAGGGAAGTTGAGTAAACATAAATCATTACTTTGCACCCAAAAATAAATCAGGAACTAAAGTTGTATGCTAAAGTAAAAGACTTGGAGTAGGTTTTTAAGGGTGGTGATAAAAGGTTTGAATTAGGTACTAATGTGGAAACCATGCAGCTTATAAGAATAAATAGAAATGATTGGCAAACATCACTGGGCCATTTAGAGGCACTTTAAATTTATATTAAATATTTCACTTTCTAAGAGATTAATTCTTTTAATCAACCTTCATATCTTCCTCAGTGACATGCATAGAGAATTGTCAAAATGCTGAGTGACTTTTAATTTTCCAATTAGATCTTCATAATTACATGAACGGAAAACTTTTTTTTTTGTTTGCAGTAAAATGCATTTTAAATATTACATATAATCTTGTCATTTACCTAGACCTGCCAACTGTGTGCTTGCATAGATAAAGAGGATTTTTTTTAAGTTGTAGATATTTTTAAATTAACAAAACTCTAAGTACTCTTCAAACAAAGCCCATGTTTTGCAACGACATAACTAATTCAAATAATTTTTAAATAAAACAGAAAATCTCTGCACATTATATTTTAAAGGGAAAAAACACTCTTTTCCAAAATATGTCAAGATTTTCTACAACTTTGTTATAGTCAGAGAAATAACTTGCTATCCATTTGCTCCATATATGAACTTTGTTATAATTTTAAAAATTAAAATTAGTAAAAATTTAAATATACTTTAAACTAATTAATTTAATATTTAACATGATAATAAAAATTCAGTATACAGTATAGCATTTAAAAAAAATACTTCTATAATCTGACAACAGGGTTTCAAAAAAGTGACTGTCTTCAAAGAAATGAAACCTTTTAAAATAGGTTTTCATTATAAAAATATGTATGGGAATAATTAAACTAACATAATACTGTTGTGAAAAAGTGTATTTCCTGAGTAGAGAAAAATTGAGGAAAATGTTGGTACAAACAAGCATTGGAAATCTCAGGAATTTTTCAGGGGCAATTTTCTATATGATTGAAAGCAGGCATTTACAAAATCAATACTGAAATTATACCTAAGTGTTATTCTTTATTTAATTTCTTAAATACAAAAACACTTTAAGTATTTATGAGCCAAATGCAATTAATTTCCAAATATATTGCTATGCATATGGAAGACTTTTTACATGAGATGTATCTTTTTCTCAATTTAGCATTGAGCTTTTGCAGATTTTTATTCCACTTTAATAATATATTTCATGCATAACAAAGAATATACTTGATGCATATGTAAAATATAAAGACATAAAACAAACATCAGTATACTCACTAAAGCTAATTTCAAGAATGTTACCAATATTCTTGGTAACTTTTGCACAGATATTCCAAATTTTTATCTTTTATGTGTTATTATAGATTATCACATGTTATGTATACATTTGAATAATTTTGAATGTTATATATATATATAATATAACATACTGCATGTTTCGCCAAATTTTTGGCAATGCATAATTATGTTTTTGAGCTTTGCACAGCTACAGTTTGGTCATAATCACGCATGATTAGGGTAACCTTGATAAACATGTAAATATTTATATTTTTTATATGAAAATAATTATAAAAATATCGTATGTGTAGAATTTGGTCTTTACTAAATTTGCATACTGTCTAAACTTTATTATAAGTATCATTGATTTCCACAAAATATAAGGTTATATTATTATTTTTTCAATCTATTATATCTTTATTAGTTTATTAAAGAATTGTTATGTTATATTACTATATCTTAAGTTTTCAATATTGCTTGATTTTAATTATAGACAAAGAGAAAAAATAAAAACATAAAAATATTGAAAATACATATGAATTCGTAAATCACAAAAATGCTTATGTATTATCAGGAAAATATTAAAATAGTAATAAGTAACTAATAAAATTAGTTTTGTTTGCCTCAAGTTTCATTACCCTGATATAATGTCAACTTCGAGAGAAGGAAATATTTTTTAAAAGTGAATGACGGCCGGGCGCGGTGGCTCAAGCCTGTAATCCCAGCACTTTGGGAGGCCGAGACAGGCAGATCACGAGGTCAGGAGATCGAGACCATCCTGGCTAACACGGTGAAACCCCGTCTCTACTAAAAAATACAAAAAAAAAACCTAGCAGGGCGAGGTGGCGGGCGCCTGTAGTCCCAGCTACTCGGGAGGCTGAGCCAGGAGAATGGCGTGAACCCGGGGGTGGAGCTTGCAGTGAGCTGAGATCTGGCCACTGCACTCCAGCCTGGGCAACAGAGTGAGACTCCGTCTCAAAAAAAAAAAAAAAAAAAAAGTGAATGA
This sequence comes from Macaca fascicularis, assembly GCF_037993035.2. NCBI lineage: Eukaryota > Metazoa > Chordata > Mammalia > Primates > Cercopithecidae > Macaca > Macaca fascicularis. The sequence goes on along the minus strand of NC_088391.1, from coordinate 54,226,366 downwards.
CACAGAATTATGTCCTAAGCATAGTCATTTAATTTGTTATTAATTCCAATTATTCATTCCACTAATCATATAGTACATATAAAGCTAAATATTTAAACTATTAATCTAAAAGTAGGTTAAAACAAAATAATTGAAAATAACATTGAAATACACACATTGAACTAGGAGAAAATATTATTAATGTATAAATTATTAAACAGTAATTTTAACTTATAACCTGTCACTTATAGAAATTAAGAAAATAACAGTTAGAATGTACGTATTTTCTAAGTACATAGAATGTACCATTTCCTGTGCAATGTCTAATACGTGGGACAGTAATGTGAGCCAAATAAAAATAAAGTCTTTAAACAGTGTCAATTCAACCGAGTGTAGGAAAAATAACTTCAGATTCATTACTATTTACCTTATACCATACTATAGACATAACAATAATAATTGCTATTAGTAAGCATTGGGATTATTAGGATTATATCACTGAAATATGGTTTCCTCAGTTATAGATAGAAATAACATATCTGGATTATTTTATATATTTTTTTAGGTCAGGATTCTTTTCATAGTCCCGGGATACTAGAAGTTAAGGTTTGGGAAGGTTCTGGAATCCAACTTTATATTTATAAGGGAGAAGGCCTTTAGATTTGTGCCACATCCTCCAAGGTATCAGTGACTTTTTAAGAAGTTTGTAATCTCTACTGTAGAAAGTGTTGAGGCATGATTTAAATTTTTTCTACTTAATAGAATAGAAGCTTTTTAGTCCCACATTAGCACTTTTTATATATTTTAAAAGACAGAAGAAATTCTCCTTCCATTTCTTTATCTGGACTATAGGAGAATCATCAGAATTTCAATCCAATTGTATGATGAATTCAAATGAAATCAACTGACATTGTCAGTGTCAACTCTGTACCAGATATTCTAACAAAAGACAAAACATTATCCCTGACCTGTAGCTATTTAGAGCTAAAAAATAAGAACATCATTAAATGCATATTTTCTATTTCATTTAATGAATAAATAATTATAATGTGGTAGATTGACCTAATTTACACATTTATCCTATTTTTAATGAGTAATATCTTGTCAAAAGAAGTGAATCATGCACTGTGATGAATAGAAACAAATATGCAAACTTTGTTTAGTCTTTTTTCCAGGGGGATTCACGATACAGTGAAAGGAAATCAAAATCTGAATCAGTAGAAGACCAATTAGACAAATCAGAGAAAAAACAGTGAGTGGTAACATTGCTCTCCTGGAGTTGTTCATGACCAGTGATTGAAAATTTTAAGAAAGGCAAAACAGAATTTTAAGAGGGATATTCAATTATAGTAGTTACAAGGAACTGTTACTGAATACATGACCAGGAAGAAATCAATTTCCTTGGATAAGTTTCTTGTGAAGTACTAAATCTAAATATTCAGTCAGGAACGATACTGCTTTGTTTGCTATACGTACAGATTGTGAGAAAGTGACTTGAAATATTAATCAAAATTTTCAACGTCTGCAGATTTTGTGAGGAAAAAAGTCAGCAATATAAGCGTCCTTGAAAGGAGTTTTCCATATTATGGAGAAGAAACTAAATGTGTGGTAGTCGTTCATGAATACAAAGTAACTAAAATAATTGAGAAATTCAAAACCTCATGAGAGATCTCATTATAAATAATCAAAATTTTAAATTATACATAACACTTGTAACTGACATTTATATACCATAAAATACAGAATAATTCCCACAACAGAGTTAGTTTAATATATGTAATTGAGTGTTCAAAATAGTGTCATAGATACCACTTTGGCTTTGGCCCTAACAGAGAATAAATTTTATTTCCACTTTCTTTTACCATTAAAGAAACAACAATAAGTAGGGAGGACATGTGGTAGGATGAATAGGAGGACTATACTTTGAGATTTGTATTAATCACCTTCAAAGCACGAGTAGGCAGACTGTAGACCCATTATATGCCTGCATGTTCCATATGCAATACTTTGAAAGAAAGAAAGAGAACTAATAGTCATATGCCTCCACAGTTTACAATACTGTTTTTTACATAAGACAGTTTATGATATGGTATTTCCCATGAGACTACACTGATATGGTTTGGCTATGTCACCATCCAAATCACATATTGAATTGTAGCTCTCATAATCCCCATGTGTCATGGGATGGACCTGGTGGGAGGTAACTGAGTCATGGGGGTGGGTTTTTCCTGTGCTGTTCTCATGTTAGTGAATAAATCCCATGAGATCTCCCATGAGATCTCATGGTTTTATAAAGGGCAGTTCCTCTACATATGCTTTCTGGCCTGTTACCGTATAGGATGTGCTTCTTCTCCTCCTTTGCCTTCCCCCACAATTGTGAGGCCTCCCCAGCCATGTGGAACTGTGAGTCCATTAAACCTCTTTTTCTTTATAAGTTACCCAGTCTCATAGCAGTGTGAAAATGGACTAATACAAATACTCATGTTTGCAGGGAGCTACTTGGGAGACTGAGGTGGGAGGATCACTTGAGCACAAGAGTCTGAGGCTGCAGTGAGCCATGATTGCACCATTGCACTCCAGCCTGAGCAACAAAGTGAGACTTTGACTCAAAAAAAAAAAAAAAAAAAAAAAAGCAAGGAAGTCCAAGTCCGGTATCCTAGGATTGACAAATTTGAGGATGTTTGGGGATGTTTTGCAAGGTCAGATAAGAGACTGCATACCATTCAGTAAAATTATTGCTATAATGACAAAACTAGTAATCATGTATTAGATCTCATCCCAATAAACCTACAAGCAGTATTCAATACATTTGATTAATTCTGTCCTTAAATCACTCTTAACTTAGCTCGAAAGGTAAAACTCTTTTATGACACTCCTACCTCAACAAATAATTATTTTCAGTCAGACTTGCTTGTTTTTCATTTTTTTACCTAGTCCTAGAATGAGCTGGGCATGAGTCTTTAATTAGAAATACACGGCCGAGCACAGTAGCTCATGCCTGTAATCCCAGCACTTTGGGAGGCCAACACGGGCAGATCATGAGGTCAGGAGATCGAGACCATCCTGGCTAACACGGTGAAACCCCATCTCTACTAAAAAATACAAAAAAAATTAGCCAGGAGTGGTGGCAGGTGCCTGTAGTCCCAGCCGCTCTGGAGGCTGAGGTAGGAGAATGGCGTGAACCTGGGAGGCAGAGCTTGCAGTGAGCTGAATTCGCATCACTGCACTCCAGTCTAGGAGACAGAGTGAGACTCTGTCTCAAAAAAAAGAAAAAAAAAGAAAAAAGAAATACACATCCAGTCACATGGGTTTGTATGTCGCATATAGGCTGCCCATTCTCTAATTCATATTACTTGTTCTAACCTTTCTCTCCAAACCCAAACTACTAAACATTTCTACTTTGCCACCTAATAGTTGGTTCTTTGTGTTGATTTAATGTGTTGAATTGACTTGGCCACAGAATGTCCAGATAATTGGTGATCATTGAGAGTGTTGTTGAATGAGATTAACATTTGAATGAGTTTCTGAGTAAAGCAGATTGCCCTCCATAAAACATATCATCCAATTAATTGAAGGCCTGACTAGAAAAAAAAAGTCTGATCTTCCCATGAGTAAGAAGGAACTTCTGCTTTATTGCTTTAAGTTGATCATGGTCTTTTCCTGCCATCAAACTTCTATCTTAACATCAGCTCTCCTTTGTTCATGAGCCTGCCAACATTTTCACTGAAACTCACACCATTACTACTCTTGGTTCTCAGGCCGTTAGACTTGAACTGGAACTACAACATTAGCTCTCTAGGAGCTCTATCTAGTTTGTCAACTGCAGATCATGGGACTTCTCAGCTTCTATAATCATGTAAGCCTTATTATAAATATAAGTGTGTGTGTGTGTGTGTGTGTGTGTGTGTGTGTGTGTGTGTGTATCTCCCTTATTGGTTCTGTTCCTCTGGAGAAACCTAACAAACTTGATATTCCACCTGTGTTGCATATCTTCAATTTACTCCTTTGGATACATTTTCCACAATTTTTCCTTTTTGCTTTGTACCATAGATAATTTATTCCATATTAACAGAATCAACAGTTTCCTTTGCCTCCTTGTTTGTAGCTGAATTTGCATAATGAGAGGTACAAGAATGAAGTCTAGAGAGTAAGGGGACATTATGACCGGGACATTTATTCCCTTGGAGCCCTCCCTACTAAGATCAGCGTGTGCTGGTTTACTTTACTGACGAACACAGCTTTCTTCAGACAGTTCTACTTACGGATGTCCTCCCTGTCATTTGTGTTAACTGCTCCTTCTCCTTGTCTTTTCAGAGTTAGGGTTTATAATGCTAATCAGCCCCTAATCACAGTTATTAGCCCATAAAGTTTTGTATAAATCTTTCTTGATTTTCCTAGACCTTGGTAAATAATCTCACTCCTTTATTAAACTCTCTTCAAATTACCCAAGTTGAGTATGCCATCTGTTTTCTGCGGAATGCTAATGAAACATCTCCCAAAGTCTTCATCCTACCGACTCCTTAGGAAATAGCAAATGCATTTAACAATTGCCAAGAACAAAATTTTGAAGTTATCTTTGTTTTCTCTCATCCTTTTCATCTTCATGTCAAATTCATTCATTATTCCTGTTGGCTTCTCCTTGAAAATATATTCAGATTTTGATAACATTACATTTGTTCTCCACTTCTAGCACTCTACTGCTCCAGTTATCTACATTCTATTCTCATTGCAACAACCAGATTGATTCCCTTAAAATAACAAATATACTATGTCACTTCACTGTACAAAACCTTGAAGAAGCTCCTCATCACACTTAGAATAAAAGCCAAATTTTCATCATATTCTGGAACATAATATGGTACTCATCTTGCACAACTCTCTTCTTCCTTCATCTGTACCAGCTACATCAACTTTTTATTGATCCTTAAATATCTCAAACATGATTTTGCCTCAGGTCTTTGTTTATCTTTTCATTAAAAAATTCTTCTCTGATATTTTCTGTCTGATTCTTCATTACTCTTTTCTTCACTTACTTTAGACTTCTAATAAAATATTTCTTAACAGTGAGGTATTTCCTGATAACTTTACATACATGAAAACCCATCATACCATTTTATTATATATATATCCCTCGATTTAATCTTAAAAAAATTAAGATCTTCCATACATATTACTTATTTATTATTTCTAACCTTCTTTTGTTCAGTTCTACAAATTTTAGTTTCTATTTAGTATCATTTTTCTTGAGCATAAAATTCATACAAGCATTTTTTATAGTGTAGTTCTCCTGGTGCAAATTTCTTAAGCTGTCAGTTGCCTGAACATGTATTTATTTATTTAATTATTTATTTATTTTAGACAAGGTCTCACTCTGTCACTCAAACTGGAGTGCAGTGGCATTATCTTGGCTCACCATGACCTCTGCCTCAAGTGGTTCTCCTGCCTCAGCCTCTCAAGTAGCTGGGATTACAGGTCCACACCACTACCACTCATCTAATTTTTGTATTTTTAGTAGAGATGGGGTTTTATCATGTTGGCCAGGCTGGTCTTGAACTCCTGACCTCAAATGATCCACCGCCTTGGCCTCCCAAAGTGCTGTGATTACAGGCGTGAGACACCCTCCTTGAGCCTGGTCCCTGAACATGTATTTATAAGGATATTCTTACTGAATATTGAAAATTGATGGACAATCTTTCTTTTCTGTTACCTGTTATCTTCTGTATTATATTATGACCTCAATTGTTTCTAATATGGTCAGCTGTCATTCTTATCTTTAATACACTGCATACAATGTGTCATTTTTCTTTTTAAATTTTTGAGATTTTCTCTTCATTTTTGCCTGTTTGATCATGATGTGACACACTGTGGTTAACTTTGTATTTATCTTGTTCTGGTTTTGCCAAAGTTTTTAGATATATAATTGGAGATTTTGATCAATCTTGGTATTTCTCAGCCATTAACATATTCAATTTTTTTTTGTCTGTATGTTTCTATCTTTATTCTCTTCTCCTTCAGGCACATCCTCTTATTGCCTTTATTTAAGCTCTTTAATTGGTCCAGAGATTCCTAAACCTCCATTCATTTTTCTTCAATCTTTTTCACCCCACTCTGCTTTACATATAGGAAAATATCTATTCACCAATATTTAAGGTCAGAGAATTTTTCTTTTCTTGTTCTTCCCATTTATCTGCTGAGATTCTATCCATTCATTATGATATGCTCCCTTTATTTATTTCAACAAGTTTATAATTACTTATTTAACATCTTTGTCTCCTAAAGGAAACAACAATTAACCATCTTGGGGGCAGTTTTTTATAGACTGACTGATTGATTTGAGTCTGGATATATAGAGCACCTGTTACATAAATAATCCAACTCAGAAAGAGACTCCATCTTACACTTCATAGGATACTTTGCCAAGAAGGACAAGGTGTTTTGCTTAATAAAATAAAATAAAATAAAAACACAAAGACTGCATCCAACCATATAAGGACATAAACAAGCACATTTTTCTACTATCAGTACTCATCAGAGGACTCTGTAACCATAAATATACAGGCTTCAACAGCACCAAAATATGTCACTGAAGGCTCTGCCCACATCAGTCTCTTCCATGCAAGATCCAGGGACTGCCTGGCCTAGACCAAGAGATTTTTTTATCTTCATCACTCTCCGTGGTCTGATTTGTTAACCCATCTTTCTGTCTCTATTTCTCTTGAAGTTAAATGTAACATTTATAGTTACATTTACATATTTATATCTATAAATATGTAATCTATAACATTTACATATTAATTAAATGTACTATTATGTGTGGTTTGCAATATTGATTGACTTGTGGAAAGGTGTGGGCCCATGCACCCTTGGCTGTGAGTACCAAGGGAATGGGAAGTACTAAGGGAAATTGCCTCCTTGGGAACACCAATTAACATGTGGCTTTTACGATGGAAATAGCATCAGTAAAAATCCAGTATTGTGGAAAGACACAAATGTGTTGACCTGGTTATCTCTAACTTTACATTGTTCATGAGACTGGGTCATGTATTTCTATTAATTCACATGAATGGAATGATTGTTTATATGCTAAACATTGCGAATAATATATGTAGAGACTCTGTGCTCTGTTACATTCTTCTAGAAAGTGTTCATTTTATTCTAGTAGATACGTCATCTACTTTTAATCACTATGAACTTGAGTAGGTTTCGTTTACAAAAATTGGGCAGCTGTGTCTATAAAGCTCATGATGTTTTCCATGCCCCGTAACATGGTGAGATTGTCAACTTCCAAACTGTGTGCCCATCAGTTCTTCTCAAAACTTGTATTTAGACTTCCTTAGGGCAGGTCTAGAGAAGAAGTTGCTATACGTTGCGTCTCAGTTTCAGTACTGGAGTGACAAAAAATGTTACAAATTTGCAGTACTTGAGTAGTGACAGATCTTAAATATTTGCCAGCATTGCTTAATCTCAGTTATCTTTGTTTTTCTCTCAAATTTCTGGCAGCTGCTCTCTGATAAACCTTTTGTACTCTTGTTCTCCATATTCGAAGCTCAGTCTTAGGTCAAGGTCTCATGGTTAACTACTAGGTAGATTGTTTTCCCCACCTCATGGAGCTGATTTTTCTCTGTTGACCTACCCCATGCAGTCTGGTTATTTTAGCTGCCCTAATCACTGATAACTGCTTTTTTTTCAGCTTGTTGGTACTTCCGTGCTCTCATTAGTTTCCAGCTCACTGCACTGTGGTCAGGAAGCTGTCTCCAGGGAGAGCTGGTGTGACCATGGGCCTTGATTTATGAATTTTTATTCCCTAACAACCAAAATCTTAAAGGTTATCTGCTCTACAAGGCTTAACATGAGTTAACTTATGTATTTCATACACTACGAGAAAGAAAAGTAGCTCAGAGCAGTCTGAAAAATGTGAGGTATACAACATTTCTCAGGCCCAGAAAACAAGAGAAGGAGTCTTCACCACCTACCCCCAACTCATGCCCTTGGGGAAATTGGGGCAATTATTTAAAGGCATTTCTTCCCTTGCTTGGAGTTTCTAGAGTAACTGACAAGTTACTTAAAATTCCATCACAAGTTGTACAATGTGAGTCCTACCCATTATGTTTATGTTCCTGGAATTTACGATACAAAGAATAATGTATAGCCAATTGATAGTTTATGTTCAATTTACGAACTGTCCTTTCTTTTATCTTTTAAAACCTATTGCCAATTGCTGTTAATCAGAGCATAACATCAACCTGTGTCTCCCACGTTGCAGTCCTCAAATTTGCCCCAAATAAATTCTTTACTTATATTAATTTTGTCTTAGTTTCTTTCTTTAGGTCAATAAGTGTTAAGGACTTTTAACATTAGGATGACTAGTGTGATCTCGATACTGTCAATGCTGGGAACAGAACTGTCTGTCTGTCTGTCTGTCTGTCTATCTATCTATCTATCTATCTATCTATCTATCTATCTATCTGTCTATCTATCTATCAAGCTTCATCCTTAGAAAACATGATGGTAGGTAAGTAATGAATAGACTGATGTTTGTGATACTTCATATGGGAAATTAAACCAACAGATAAACAGGAAAACAAAACCCACTTACTTCTATGCAACATGATGTTCCAGAGAGGTGCTTACATCAGGACAAGTAGGATAGAAAATGATGTGGAGCACCGTAGGAGCCAGCTTAGATTTGTAATTGGAACATAGAGGAAAACTTAGCACATTTCTGCTTGGATGACAGCCTGAGATCAACACTCTTTCATTGCCGTTTTTCTGGGACAAAGAAAATAGTTTCTCTAGATAATGAGAATATTAATCTAAAACTTTCTGATTAAGTTATTGTTGAGTAGAGTCAGATGGGACAAATCAGTCTTCCCTGGTTTAATTGCAGCAGGATAATTTGAAGAAAATAAATAAAGCAATAACATTTAAAAAAAAACAAAAAAAGATCATGGATTATTATAGAACAGTGTCTATCAGGACTGTGTCTTCTCTACTTTCATTCATTTCCAACATCTAGTAGTAGGCAGAGGGTCATTGTCTACATAATGCCTGCAGGCATCCTCCCTGGCCTTCAATCACGATATTTTTTTTTTTTTTTTGAGTATGGGCTAAATAAATATACCAATTTGTGTAAATCACCAATCACAAAGATAATTCTCAATAAGCAGTTATATCAATATTTTTGCTTAAAGTGATTACTTTGTTGCTATTACAGGGAGAAAGCATGTATACAATGATTTTATGTCAATAATAATTCACCATTTGCTGTGGATCTACATAGCCTCAGAGTTACTCCTCATTGACCCTGTCCTTTGAGGTTTGTGGTGTAAATAACTCTGAGCTGGCAAGTTGTCCTGGTGGTTCATTTCCTAGTTTTTCTTTTAGGTTTTACAAAACATTAAGCATACATCAGGATGTGTTGCCTGAAACCTGCTTTATATTGTCTTGGTGTGACTTCGAAGATTTTTCTATTTTGTTATATTGGAGAATTTGACATTTGTCATCATTTTATAGGTATTTAACATGTTTGCCTGGGGCAAATTGAGAATAGAATTTTTAAATTTCACTGTTAAACCAGAGACTGGTTACAATTTTAACTACCTTAGATTTGGGCTATATTTTAGCTATCCACTGTATTCACATGCCACCTACCTGTCAAATCTAAAAGTGATTATTTAAAATTATTAATAGTTTCAGTTCGAGATTTATAGATAAAATATTATTTTTTCTGCTAGCAATCTCACCACCAACATGTTCCAGACATTTGCTAACAATTTTTTCTAATAACATTAACGATGTAAATGACTATATGTTGAATCTTAATTATGTATTTATTCATTCATTTATTTATCAATATATCTTGTTTCTTTATTGAACAAATTAACAAAATTCATACTTTCTCAAATCTTAATTTTGAAAAATATACCAAGGGTTATAGTTGAAAATTTTAGTTTTCTTTTCAGTGAAAGAAACCTCTCAGAATGTATATTTGAAAATGTTGAGTGAAAAAACTTATTTTGATTTATCTCTTCTTATGTCTATTTTTTATCCAACTAAATTATAAATTTTGAAATTTTGAAAAAGTACATGTATACATACACGTGTACATGTATACATATATGTATACTACATATATATACACATACATATGTATGTATACATGTATATGTATATGCATACATGTACATCTGTATACACATACATATGTGTATACATGTACTTTTTAAAAATTTAAATATGTACATACACAGGTGTATATGTATACATACATATGTACATGTAGATATATGTATATACACATATGTATGTATACATGCACATATATGTATATATACATATATGTATACACATACTTATTCACATTTTTTATTTTAAATTTTATACAAATATAAATTACATATATATATTTTCACTGAATATGGCTTTGTTCATGGTCACAGATCCATTTGAGATAATGTTTACATAACTGCTTCCAAATGTGGCTGAAAGTGAAAATTACTCAACATTCAATAAATGGGTACCCATTATTCTTATATCACTTGAGACATAAGGATGATAATGATGTGATCTTTATTCTTACCATTTAGGAGGCAAAGAGGATGGGTAAACAAATAACTTCAGAGCGGAATAGCAAGTGATTTATGTACAAAATGTTCTAAGAATACAATGGAGAAAATGACTAAAGATGCAAGAGAAAGTTACTGAGTAATTCAGAGGAAGTGACATTTGAGATAGGTTTGAAAGTATGAATATCTGTTCAATGAGAAGTCAAGAGGGTATATCACAATGCTTTTCACACAGGAAAGGAGTTTGTGATTAACTTAAAATTTGTGGAGCACACTTTACTTAAACTGGAGAAAAGTTTGAGGGCAGTTTTAAGAGAAATTGAGTTTCAAATTAAGATAAGATTAAGACACATTTAGGGTTATAAATATTGACTGGGACCAGATTATGAAGGGGTATTTGTCATTCCAAAGTGTTTAAATCTTACATTTGAGATAATGGGAGATCATGGAAAACTTGGTGTATGGGTAAAAATATGTTTCAATCCTAAAATATCAAGAAAATGAATAATTTTAGCAGAATATTGCTTTTATCTTTTCTGTTTTATGTAAAGAAAACATTGCAAATGTTTTCTTTTATCACTCTCACCAACCACTGCCCCTTTCACCCACTCACACATAGCTCTCTCTGTCCCTCATGGAAGCTCATAATTTTCATACTATGGGGTTTTCATTTGGACCGCTGTTTAAAAGATTTGGTAAATGCTCTAAAACAGTATCTAATATGCTTCTGAGTAATACACAGAGCTATGAATGCATGTGTGCGTATGAGAGGGACATTTTAATTATTACATTGAATAATCTATGTCTAAAAATGTCTCTTACACCTAGAGCTCTCCACTTTGCTAGGTTTCTGGTCTCAAATTTATGACACAAAGAACTGCACCAGAAATAGAGCAATGGTTCCAAAATCAAACTGCAACACAGTCATCTTGAGGACTCCTGGTACTTTTGAATTTCTCATAGGATGAATATCAGGATGAATAGGTAAAAAAAAAAAAAAAAAAAAAAAAAAAAAGGTGGGGTTTAGAGTATTTCTTTGGATAGTAGATTCTAGTTATCATAAGAATTAGTATAGAAACTCCAACCAGCCCACCCACTAGAGTGGAACTTTGGGAAGTTCACGATGTGTGCAGCAGAGAGGATCCTGTCCCTTCCTCTTCCTGCGTGGAACCTGGGATACAAACTGCTGGACAGAAAGCACTGTAGTGGAGGGACTCTGGCCTTGTGAGAGTCCCTGTTTCCTCCTTTTTTTCCCTTTTTCACCCAGTAAAACCCTACTTTACTCACCCTTTAAGCTGTCTGTGAGCCTAAATTTCATGGTGTGGAACAGACAGAACCCTGTCTTTTTTTTTTTTTTTTTTTTTTTTTTTTTTTTTTTGAGACAGAGTCTCGCTGTGTCCCCGGGGTGGAGTGCAGTGGCCGGATCTCAGCTCATTGCAAGCTCTGCCTCCCAGGTTTACGCCATTCTCCTGCCTCAGCCTCCCGAGTAGCTGGGACTACAGGCGCCCGCCACGTCGCCCGGCTAGCTTTTTGTATTTTTTAGTAGAGACGGGGTTTCACCCTGTTAGCCAGGATGGTCTCGATCTCCTGACCTAGTGATCCGCCCGTCTCGGCCTCCCAAAGTGCTGGGATTACAGGCTTGAGCCACCGCGCCCGGCCAGAACCCTGTCTTTAGCTGAACTAAGGAAAAGATCTGCAAATTTTTGGCACACAACATGGGGCTCAAGAAGTGATGAGTGAGCCACAGCACTCCAGCCTGGGCGACAGAGCGAGACTCCTTCTCAACAACAACAAAAAAAAAAAAGAAAGAAAAAAAAAAGAAGTGATGAGTGAAATGGGAACTCAAAACCTCTCACTGTTGCTTCTAAGCCTTTTCATTATCAGACTTCTGAGAGTGGGGGAAACCATGCCCCCACCCCCTAGAGCTCCCAGGCCTTTTCATGGTCTTTTCCTTCCTTTTTCAATACAGACCCAAGAGCAGCAGCTCCCACTACTTCCCCCTCCCTTCTGGGACGCATGGTCCAAGGGTCCCACAGGGCCTGCTGGCTGGTTCCCAGCCACAAGGTGCTGCAGACTTCCCCTTTCCCGTCGAAGGGATTCAGCTCCATTGGACAGTAATTAAGCTTTTCTCTTGATGGAGGAACCACTGGCCTAGGAATTAGAGGTTCGTTTCCAGGCATTTGTAAACTGTTTTTTGTTTTTGTTTTTGTTTTTGTTTCTTTAACCCATTCTTAATTTCGCTGGCAGTTAACCTTTAAAGTTTTTTTCTCTTGTAGAAGATATTTTACTAGGCTAGCCCCCACCTGCCCCCACCCAGCTCTCACTGCATTCTCTACAAAGTTTTGGTTGTGAAATCAAGCTTCCATCTTGTTTTACATCCTGGAGGCATGGCCAGTAACTGCTTGGCAAGGCTTTGTTTAGCAATCCTGCCTGAGAAGATGAGCCCTCTCAGATTCAATATCTGCATGTTTCCCTAGCCCTCTTAAAAGGCCCCACCCAGCGACTATGTTTTCTTCTGCCTGTCTGTGTGTGTACTGTGTGTGATGTCTATAAAAAGAGCTCAAATTAATTTTGCCTAAAGAAAGACAAGCTCTTGAATCTAATACTTTTAAAGGGAATATAAAAGTTGTAGTACCTTTCAGTTCACCTGACTATAGTCTTTGATAAATAAAAACAGCCCTAAAGACTGTTGGAAAAAATGCAGGTCAGATACAAGGTTTTCTAAGTGTTTTAAGGTTACAAACCGCTTGTGGGGTTTTGAGAACTGTCTGTCTTGCATACTTCACAACTGGTAAGGCCTAAGGACATATGGAACTAACCATGCCCTTAACTAAGAAGGCAAACCTTGGCTGCAGTTAGCACATGATTAAAGGAACTTATAAAGTTTTACCTTAAAGTTAAAATTGCTAAGAGTTATCATTATAACATGTAATTGAAACTATTGAAAATAGATTTACATGCAAGGGATGTGAGAAAAGTAAAATGTGTTTTATAGTAAAAGATTATTAGAAGACATGGAAATGTAAACTTTGGCCTAGGGTTAAAGGATTGTTTTGAATTAGGAAAAGCTGAAGTTTCACAGAAGTAGTGGAAGAATTGTGGAAATTAATCTTGCAGAAGAGGTTCTTTGGGTGAGCATATTGACTAAATTCAAAAGGGTTATAAAAGGTTTTTGCTTCTGTAAAATTTCTTAGTTATCATTTTGGCAAAATAACTTATGATAATCTGGAATGCTATTTCATAATATCAAGTGTTTTAAAGCTTGAACATATTTGACAGCTTTCTCAACATCAAACTTGTCTTTCAGAATTGTCTTCCCTGGCACTTGGCTTTTTGAATACTTCACAGGGTCCCTGAAGTGTCCAGAAAAGAGAGGTAAACAGGATTATTTGACGTATTTAGGTACATGGGATTGCCAAAATGATGCTCAGTCTTCTTTAGGTTATATTTTGGTGAGTAACCATAATATATGTTCCAAAATTGTATGATATGTCTAAAATTCTAATGTTTAAGTATACGCTGTCAATCATAATTAAGGTTGTTATGTTAAGTTATTATAAACCACAGAGACAACCAAACTTCTTTGTCAGTTGTGTTTCTAACTGTAACTACCTGGAAATTTTGCTATTGACAGACAATTGTTGTCTTGCTTTAATCCTTTTCAAAGATGGCTTATAATAAGCTACAGAATTTTGACAGGTGCTCTCAAATACAGATTTGTGTTAACTTTAGAGATTGTAACATTGTAATAAAGGAAAATGTACAGGACTCATGAAGAGCAGAAATGTTCATGAATATCAAGCAAAACAAGAGTTAACTAAATGGACTCAACTCAGAAAGCTGAAGCAAATCTTTTTGACTTTTGCTTGGAATATTGCTGATCCTTGTTTTGTTTTTCAGAGTCAAGGAAACTTATGTTGAACTATTCACAGCCTGAAATAACTGAGTAAGATATACTCCCTGTGATCAAAATTTGGAGCATGTTCGTTTCTCTCTGCCTAGTTCCTCTAAAATTTAGCATTCCATGAGTATTCTCATGGCAATATGGTTGTTTGCATCAGTGCAATAGGAATCCATTTTTCTTTCACAGCAGAACACAATTGAAGAAAGTGATGATTTTACCAAGGCTTTGACTGGAAGGATATGCTTTTTTAAGGAGTCAATCTCAACTTGCAGAGCCAATAAAAGCCCCATGGGAGAACCTGGCCTCACACTGTCATGTATGCAGTCCCTGTACAGGGTTCCTGACCTGTGGTTAGTAAAGAATGTCACTTTCTAACAGGCCTAAGGTCTCCAAGTTTATCTTGGGACCTTAAGAGGAGAGGAGGGAGTCATCTAACTCTCAGGTGTTTGAAGATACAAACCCGTGGTTGGGCTTGGCTTTAAAAGGTCTTATTTGATATTCCTTGTGGAACAGTCTTCCATCAAAGCCAAATATAAAAGGCTTATGTAGAAATAACTATTCTTGCTGTACTTTATGCAAAACAGGCCAACTGTAAGACTAAAGTCTATTTTGCAACCCATTCAGTCCTATGATTCTTTTTGACAAAAATGGGCACTGGGGAGAGAGAAATTATGTTTCAAAACTTATCATGTATCTGTCATTAAGTTCTAAACTCATTCGTTGCTTTAATTTTTCATTTTAGAGTATTGCATTTTAGAGTAACCCTGCTTGTTACTGTTAACCAATCAGCAATCTGTGGCTGCATCTCAACAAAAACATGAGAGATGGGTAATGTAAAAATCTGGATTAATATTCTGGTTCCAAGCCATTATCCTGCAAATCCTGCCCAGGTGATGGGAATAAATAGGATACCTATCATTCACAGTCTTACTGTTGGGAAAGTAAGACCAAGGGAGCTAACTAAAGCCAAGCACCATGCACCCAAATCCTAGCAAGCGTGACTATAGCCACCACTTATCTGGGTGTAGTCACAATACATCCTTTCCTCTCCCTTTTTGGAGGAGGACTCAGTTCCACAGTTTCACCTTAGCATTTGGATTATAATAAGGAGTCCATGCAACCCCCCTGAGGTACATTTTTGTCCCATACTCAATTCCAAGCTTCAGATCAAAGCCCTAGAAAGAAAAATGGATCCAAGGGATCCAGAGGCAGACAGCAACAGAGGTTAAAAGGCACACCATAGGCCAGTGTGGCTGATTTCCTACCAATTAAGCCAACCCCAAGCTTCCTGTTTCATAGATAAAGGTCACATTAATATCCATGGCATAAATGAGATCTAGGAAACTTGAAGGCCACTGACAGTAGGTGGGAAAGAGACATAGGTGAGAGCAAATAATTATTATTAGATAAGCTATCCCTGCTTCATGGGTGCAAGCCACTTTGACACCTGTGGTGGCATCTGCTGAGGTTGCCAAAACTGGGGAATACAAGGATAGAAGAGGGGAAGAGAATGCTCTTGCTCCTCTCTCTCACCTACCCCAGTATCTGCTAGGAAGAGAAGACAACCAGGGACACTTGGTTACCTCTCTCTAGATGGGTAGCCATCATCTTCAGTCTGTAGCCCTTTCGAATGCATCCTAAACCCTTTGAACTCCTTTAAAATATGCTTACTTTTTCCTTTCTTTTCCTCAGTTCTCTCTTCACTGACAGGCAACTGTGTCTCTGTACTACAGGATACTTCCCTCAGATGCATCCTCCAAACTGGGAAGAGTTAATTTCCCAAACCTTAAACTGGTTGACTTAGGACTGGGCTCCAGGGAAGGGAACCCAGAAGCCCGACCTGCCGGCAAAAGGGTAAAGTTTTCTTTTTGCCAATCTGGCATTTGGCGTCCCGCTCCCTGTGCAAACTGGTAAAAGAGCTCAGAATTTTTTAGCTGTCCTTACTTCTCCTTTTGTTGCATTTTGATAGATGTTTTCTAATAACCCTGTTTTTCTGTTCTTGCCTTCAGGCCATCAGATTCAAAATAGTCATGCAATCGGAGCCTCTGGCAATGGCCTCATCTGCTGGAAACCCTTAGATAGGCCTCTGAGGGAGCTCTGACTGCCGTTTCCACAAAACAGCAGCCTCTGTCAGCAGGAAGGAGCTAAGCTAAGTCTTGGCCCTTATCCTTAATCTAAGGGCAGTTAGATGTACTTCTTTAGAGGTGCAAAGGAGACAGCCAGGTGGGAGGTGGTCCCTGGAGAAACTCCAATCAGCCTGCCGACTGGGGTAGAGCTTTGGGAAGTTAATGATGTTTGCAGCAGGGAGGAGCCTGGCCCCTCTTCCTGGGTGGAATCTGGGATTCAAACTGCCGAGTGGGAAGAGCTCTAGTGGAGGGACTCTGGCCTTAGAGAGCCACTGTTTCCCCCGTTTTTTTCTCTTTTCACCAAATAAAATCCTGCTTTACTCACCCTTTAAGCTGTCTGAGAGCTTAAATTTTCATGGCCATGGGATGGGCAAGAACCCCGTCCTTAGCTAAACCAAGGAAAAGTCCTGCAACACCAGGGCTCATTTCCTTCCTCATATTCCCATTTTTAGTTCTAAATATCACAACAGATAATATATCCTTCAAAAAGTATAACAATAAAAACACAACTATTAAAATAAGGGTTTGAGTTACTCACTGGGTAAGGAATCCCAACTATCTGAGAAACTTCTCAGGGGGAATAATGGGCAATGGAAGAAGAAATCCATAAATGTTGATATGTAAACATGAAAAGTTGCTAGAAGAAAAATAGTGGAGTTAATTATGTTTCCAGCTTTCTAATATTTCCTCCTGGTTTTGGAATAATTATATATACGATGTTTATCATGGACAACTTTAACATAGACTTCATAATTTGCAGATTAGCACAATTTAATTATAAGTGAAATGATAAAAACAAATCTTCAAATAAGCATATAAAAAGATAATACAATTTCATTAGGGAATTGTAAATTAAAACAACCATGGGATATCACTACACACTTATTAAAAAAGGTAGAATCCAAAACGCTGATAATACCCAGCGCTGATCTGGATGTAGAACAACAGGAATACTTCTTTGTTACAGGTAAGAATGCAAAATTGTCCAGCCACTTTGGACAACAATTTGGAAATTTCCTACAAAACTAAACATTTACTGTACGAACTAGCATTCATGCTCCTTGGTATTTACCAAATGAGTTGAAAACATGTACAAACATAAACCTGAATATCTATAGCAACTTTATTCATAATTGCCAAAACTTGAAAGCAATCAAGATGTCTTTCAACATGGGAATGCATAAGAAATTGTAGTACATCCATACAATGGAATATTATTCAGCAATAAAAATAAGTGAGCTATTATGTCATGAGAAGGCATGAAGAAAGTTTAAATTCATATTGCTAAGTGAAAGAAACCAATCTTAAAGTGCTGTATACTGTATGATTTCAAATGTGTCACTTTCTGAAAAAGACAAAAATGTGGGAGTAGCAAAAATCAATAAGTGATTTTAACGGATTTGGGGAGAAACAGGGCGAGATGAATGATTGGAGCACAGGGAATTTGTAAGGCTGTGAAACTATTATATATGATACTGATACTATACATTTGTCAAAACCCATAGAATATATTGTAGAAAGAATGAGTCATAATGTTACTATCTACTTTAGTTCATGATGTTGTACCAATGTCAACTTATCAATTGTAACAAATATACCACTCTAATGCAAAATATTAATAATAAGGGTAACTGGGTGTGGGAGGCGTGGAGATGACAGAGTATAGACAAACCTCTCTGTATTTTCCATTTACTTTTGTAAAATTTAAACTGCTAAAACATGTTAATTTCTTAACAATGAATCTTCAGAATGCTACCCAAAGATCTTCTCATTAGAACTAGATGAGTATGGATAATATTTAGTGTGCTTTTTTGTTAGGTAAAATAATATCTTCATAAGGATAGATATATTGTTACATTACTTAGCTATATAAAAATGGGAAGAGAGATTTTTGGTTCTGAGCAGCAAAAGTAATAAAATGTAGTGATCACTTGTCACTTTTGCTATTTGACTTAAAACAACTTCTTTCTCAATAGATTCCAATCCCATATTGTGGACAGTAATAACTTAGCTTCTAAATCAGAAGCTTGAAGTGGTAAAGCTAAATCAATCAAATTCTCAGATCTGAAAGTTTGAAACTAGAAATTTTGATTCAAGAATAAAAATGTAGTCTAAATTTGTTGATATTGGCAATTGCAACAATGTTTAGTGAGGTTAGAAATTTTAGAAATTTTCTGGGAACACTTGTCTGTTGATAAGTGTTCTGATAGTTTCATTTTTGTGCAGTTCCAGCCTACAATCAATTTGTGATCCCTCAATATACATCCAATGCATAAAACTTTTGCTTAAAATAGCCAGAGCCTATTTCTGTTGCTTGTGACCAAGAATACAAATTTTTATTTTTATTATTGTTTTATGAACATTATCTTTATTAATTATTGATTTTCAGCCTTTATATAAGCGGAAAAAATACAACAGAATACAGCAAGAACAGCAAAAATTCTGCCGTAGTTTTTGAAAAACAAACAAACAAAAAAACAGAATATATCACCCCCAAATGCACCTTAGCATATTTTGAGATGGCCATTCAGAGAGCCTGCAAACATAAGTAGCCCCTTAAAGTAGTCTTTTATGGGGAAAATTTCTATCTGTTGAGAAAATCTGCATTGGTGCAGCTAGGCTTTATCTGAGGACCTCCCTTGTCCTAATCTAGAAAAGATTAATCTAGAGTCTGACACCTTTAAATGTCTGAAAGAGACGTATACTACATATTCTCTCTGAGGGCTGCTACTTGTGAAGTTTCACCTATGTAACAAGACCACCTTTACTGGTCAGGTCTCCACTTTCCCCCCCTCCCAGCAGAGGCTGTTTTGCCACACTCTAAGACCCCATTATTCCTGTGACCTCAAAATGGTCTATAAACTTCTAGATCCCATTAGGTGGTGGGGGTAAACACTCTGCGTTTCTGCCCAGTGTGCATGTTAACACATTTCTGTGCCACTTGTCCTGTTGATCTCTTTTTCAGCAAACCTTCAGAGAGCAAGGGGGATGCTTTTCCTTGGCCCCTAAGGTTTTTTTTTTTTTTTTTCCTTTCTTTCTTTTTTTTTTTTTTAAATCTAACAACAAGTAGGTTAGCCACTAGAAAATATAAATATTTTGAAATAATAATTCTTATTTCCACAATTTAAAAATTATTTGCACTATGGACTGAATGCTTGTACTCCTGCCCCCTAAATAAGTTCATATATTGAAGCTCTACTTCCCAACATAGTGGTATTTGGAGATAATAATTTAGATAGTAATTAGAGTTACATGAGTCACGACGGTGGGGTCCCCACGGTGAGACTGGTGCCCTTGTAAGAAGAGACACCTTTCTCTCTTTCCATGCACATGTGAATCGTGTGAGCAAATAACACAAAAGTTGACTTTCTGCAATGCAGAGTTCTCACCAGGACCTAACCATGCTGGCACCTTTATTTCATAATGTCTAGCCTCAAAAACTATAAGAAAATAAAGCTCTCTTGTTTAAGCCACCCTGTCTATGGTATTTGGTTATGGCAGTGCTAGCAGACAAATGTGATTTGGATGAACAAAGAAAGACATAAATGTGTGCATTCTTCCCTTGTGAAGCTAGTAAGAATCATCGGCCAACATATTTGTCGGGAAGAAAAACTCAAAAGTTTTCTCATCAATAAGATTTCAAAGTCAGCTAAACAGGGCGCTGTGGGTAGCACTACTCATTAACCTTTTCATAATATATACAGCCCTGAAAGGCTTGTCATTTTATTATTAACATATCTTCATTATAGAGCTGTCAATGTCTATGCACACACAGAACTCCTCTGAATCCTCTGTGGCAATTAAAGTGCTGTGAACACAAAGGGGAAAGGGTGAGAATAGGCAGGCATCTTTATCACTCTTAGACGTTAATGCTTACATATGAATACAATATTTATTTGGACAAATTTAAGTTATAAAAATACCCAGCTTATGCCATGTTGCCATACTGAATGAACGAAATTGAGGCTTCAACCTATCTCTCTACATAAAAGCAAGTATCCATAATATATTTGTCTACTTGGAAATACATATTACAAAGACAAGCATTAAAGTATCAAAAAATGTGGTTTCTACTTTTATTAAATAAGTGCTTTAGATGATTATATGAAACTTTCTAGTTCTTTTGGAAAGCCCAGGAAAAGAACTTGCTAACATAATTTCACAGTTCAAAGGTGGAGCTGAGAATGAGGAAGATAGTATAATATAAAGCAAAAAGTTTATGTGTGCTATGAAATCCTAAAACACAAATTATTGATATTTGATATTACACTTATACAGAAAATAATTCTAAATTTCTGTGAAAATAAACATTTAAATCTTTATTCTTACTTGTATGCTCTCCAGATAATAATACTGTCATGTAAAAGGTACACAAGTGAATGCATTTTAATAAATAGTAACATGTGAATAATTTACATCAACTCTGCCAATTATATAGTTATCTGGTTGGAGAGTGTGGTATATATATGCAGACTTTCATCCTTAGTTCCTGGCTTACAACTCCCATACCTCTTGTTGCAATCTTTTTTTTTTATAATATGGGTACGACAGGCCTCAAGAGAAGGCCTCAAGAAACAGAATCTTTCAGGCCTTCTCCTGCCCTTCTTTCACCTGCCCCAAGGAAGGACTCTAATCTTTACAAGACTTTCTAATTCTGGTTCATAATCTTGGATAGAGTCTTCTGAAGAGCTCTGGAGAGCTAAACATGTGGAGCCTCCTGAAGGATGGTGTGCCCAGGAGGGCATGAAAGCTCCACATCTCTTCCTGCATACCTCACCCTACGCATTTCTTCATCTGTATACTGTGAAGAATATTTGACTACTTTTGAATTTTATTTTTATTTATAATCTGAATTCCTCTCCTTTATTTTCCTTGTACAATCTAGGAAACTTTCAGTAAGCTGTTGACAAGGAGGGATGGGATTGGGCATCCATGTTCCAGATCTTAGGGAGAAACATTCAGTATTTCACCAATAAGTACCATATCAGCTATTGGTTATTCATAGAAGCCATTTATCATATTGAGATTATTTCCAAACATTCTTATAGGGATGACAGTTTTCTATTATGTAAATTAGCAAGCAGGCATCATTCAGCAAACAATTTTGTAATTTTTATAGACTATTTTATAAGGTGAGAAATGTTATTATTCTATCAAAAGATTCTTCTAAATGTGTTAAATCAAAAATTTCAGGATATAATTGGAGTAGGTCAGTAGAAGTGCTATAATTTTGACTGTATGTTTGAATAGAAATTTTGTAGTTACCTGTTTAACCTGGCCAATATTTGCAACTGATGCCAATACCAGGCATCATCTTCTATGACTAGGTGTTTAGTCTTTAATGGCTTAATAGCTTTATTTTTACATAGAATAATATGAACTAGACTCTACTATTGAATTTTTATTTCACTCTCCACTTTACTTTTATCGACACTAACTTTCAAGCTTCACAAGAAAATTTAATAAGGCTTTAACAATTTTTAAAGTGGTTCGTTGGAATTTTCATGCATAAGTTCAGCCAACAATAATGAGAGTTAATGAAGATACATCTGTTAATGAAAAATTGTTGAATATGTCACTCTTACTATTTTAGTCTTTTTTGTGTCTTTATAAAGTTGTCACTGCTATAGTTCACTGACAAAAATTATTTCAAATAAGGAGAAAATATGAAGGAAAACTTTCATTAAACTTTTCAATTTTAAGAATACCATAATAATTGCAATGTAAATTTTTATGCCTTTTATAGCAAAATGCCTTTTATCTCCTATATGGCATTTTTATTTTAAGAAACAGGGTGTTCCTATTTTGCCCCAGTTGGTTGGTCTCTAACTCCTGGCCTCACGCAATCGTATATATCAGACCCATAGCAATTTTTTTTTCTTTTTTTTTTCTTTTTGAGACAGAGTCTCACTCTGTCACCCAGGCTGGAGAGCAATGACCCTATCTCGGCTCACTGCAACCTCTGCCTACCAGGCTCAAGTGATTCTCCCGCCTAAGCCCCCTCAGCAGTTGGGATTACAGAAACCATACCCAGCTAATTTTTGTCTTTTTAGTAGGGACGGGGTTTCACCGTGTTGGTCAGGCTGGTCTCAAACTCCTGACCTTGTGATCTGCCCCCCTCGGCCTCCCAAAGTGCTGGGATTACAGGCATGAGCAACCGCTCCCGGCCTTGACCCATTGCAACTTTTAATATTTCTTACAGAATATGTTTTTTTCAGAATTTTAAATGATCAGATACATAAATATGGAGATTCTGTCTTTCATTCTTTCTTCTACAAGTTAGTAAGATCACCATGGTCCATAGAGATTAAATGTGCTGTACAAAATACTTATATTTTATTTGGGTTATCAGATATGTTACACAGTTTGAAATGATATTTTTAAAAATAGTGATGCAATAAACATGCCAAGAAAGTTGTATTCATTTTATTAAAAATTGGGATTTTTGATATTTCACTCTTACTTTGCAATTCTTTGTAGTTTTTGAACATAAGGCCATGCATTACTTTTCTCCTTAGATTTATTCTGTCTTTAAGTATGTTCTGACCTTGGCTAAGTAATCTAAATCCAAGTAGTCATCAGAATAGCCTTGAAAGTTTGGCCCAAATCCAGGAATTTCGAGTCAGTAGTTTGGGGTGGGTCCCATTAACTTGCATTTCTAATAATTTCCTAATTGATGCTAATGATGCTGGTTTTCAGAGAACGCTTTTAAATAGCACCAGCTATAGTGTAATTTGTATACCATATCAACAGTATACAATATAATTGTTCTTGTTTTACTCAAAGATTCTAAAATGTTTTGTGTTAAATAATTAAAGAAAAAATAATATATAGCTATGTGTTAAAAAATTATGTCTTAAGTGAAATTTTAAAGGTGTAATCTCAAAGATAAAAGATAACTTTCCAAATTTGAGGAAAGAAAAAGGTTTCAATTCTTAATAAGAGCTGAAGTAGAGGCCGGGCGCGGTGGCTCAAGCCTGTAATCCCAGCACTTTGGGAGGCCGAGACGGGCGGATCACGAGGTCAGGAGATCGAGACCATCCTGGCTAACACAGTGAAACCCCGTCTCCACTAAAAATACAAAAAAAAATTAGCCGGGCGTGGTGTCGGCGCCTGTAGTCCCAGCTACTCGGGAGGCTGAGGCAGGAGAATGGCGGGAACCCGGGAGGCGGAGCTTGCAGTGAGCTGAGATCCGGCCACTGCACTCCAGCCTGGGCGACAGAGCGAGACTCCGCCTCAAAAAAAAAAAAAAAAAAAAAAAAAAGAGCTGAAGTAGAAATATAATCAGAGGCTAAGACACAAAAGTTATTTTAAGCCAAATTTTGAAGTTTGGACTTTATGCTGAGGAAAAAGTTTCTTATAACTTGGTCAGATTTGTGTTTTAGAAAAATTAGGCAACAGGCATGTTTAATTAGATGATAATAGGATCACAGGCAGAAAGGACTGTAAGGGAGTGCTTCCAAGTAAACTGGGTGAGAAATTACCCATTTACTTGTATGGATTCTACATTGGACTGTTAACTGCTTGAAAGAAAGGGCACTTGAATTTTCTTATTGCATTCTTTTTTTTTTTTTTTTTTTTTTTTTTTTTTTTTTTTGAGATGGAATTTAACTCTTGTTGGCCAGGCTGGAGTGCAGTGGTGTGATTTCAGCTTTTCAGCTCACTGCAACCTCTACCTCCCGGGTTCAAGTGATTCTCCAGCCTCAGCCTCCCAAGTAGCTGGGATTACAAGTTTCCGCCTCCACTACAGGATAACTTTTGTATTTTTATTAGAGACAGAATTTCACCATGTTGGCCAGGATGGTCTCAAACGCCTGACCTCAGGTGATCCACTCCCTCTCATAGCTAAGAGTATCCTTCAAATAATGGAAATTCATGAATTGACTCCCTCATGGAGAATTGAAAACACTGAAACATTAAAAATTAAATAGGGAAAAATGAGAAAAGCACCTCTTCAGGACTTTGCCCTTAGTCCTATCTGCTCTTCAGATTGTAAGTATTATCAATCAGAAACTTTTAATAAAGACTTAAGACTTTTATTAAATGTTCTTTTAAAATCGAGGCCACACACACCTACGCACATGCAGGCACGCGCCGACACACACACACACACATACACACCTCAAACAAAATCAACTACTGGTAGTCTACTTATTTTGTGCAGACATTTTTTTCTTTTAATAAAGATAGTAAGAAAAAAATCATTGTATTTTCTTTTTATAACTCTCAATTATTTAGAAAACCCATGAGGATCTTTACAGAATACTTTCCTCGTGATAGAGCAGATACACCACTGACTTGTCATACAGGTTTATTTTGGATAGCTTATAATTTTCTCATTATACCACCTTTTTATTCTTTCTTTTCCTATTTTGTTATTTTTTAAGATAGAACTCAAAACCTTTTTTAATATTATAGTTTTCTAACACAAGCGTGATTCTATAGTCATTTTGTAAAATGAGCTACATCAATATAATTCTAAGATAAATTTACATAAGATTGTATAATGGAGTTTTATAATTTTTATGACAGCATGTATATGATTTCTCTAGTCCAAATGGTTATAGAAAACCAGAAATTAAGATAAAGGGAGAAGATTTAAATAATTTAAATAAAGATTTTATCTACATATCTACAGATAATATCTACAGATATTATTGGCTAAAAATATTAAATTGTGATTGTTAACTTTTGTAATTTTTTGCATAAATATATATGTTTATGTTTTGCAGTCATTCATTACCTACGGTCAAGGAACAGCAAAAAGTGGTATCCTACAAGGTCAAACAACATTAAGATAATTCATTTTTTAATCATGTAATGTAAGTTAATTTATAAAAACAAGCAATATGTTCAAAAAAGTGTTTTAATAATGGTTATTAATATAGTAGCTGGTAAATTAGGCACAAATGCAACATGAAATGTATACCCTCCTTCTACTATGTGCACAAACCACATTTAACAACACAGGAAAAAGAAAAAGAAGTTTCTTTTTATATATATATATATATATATATACACACACACACACACACACACACACACACACACATATTCTGACAAATGTCAGAAGAGAAAGAAGAATTTCTCTCCTTTTTTCAAAAAGCAGGTAATGTGAGTTTGACTAGGCAAGGTGGAGTTTTCCTTTATTTGAATGATGCTACAGAATTATCGATAAATATTGAAGACAGCTCAAAATGAAACCTAAGCCCAACTTATGGGACTGTATACATATCTAGAATGACAATGGCAACTGCACTGAAAGTTTCCAGCTGTTGAATTGTGCTGCACAGTCAGATTTCCTGGTAATTCTTACTGGCACATTGAATAAAGTAATCTCAGCTGCTTGCCCACTTCTACTCCAAACTGGCTAGGGAGAAACGCAGGAGCATGAATTGGAGCTTTCTTTAATGAGTGATAGCGTATACCTGAGAATCTGGCCCTAACTGATTCATCCAAAAGCCGTGTTATCTTGATCGGTAAAGCTACTTTTTTTTTTTTCCTAAGCTTAAGTTTTCTCACTTCCAAAATTAATATTATTTGTTTTATGTTATTTAAAGAGACAATAAAGCAAATAACTGAACCCAGTTTTGGCACATGGGAAGTCCTTAATAATACTATTGGCTGTAAATTTCTTACATTTTGTAAGAAGCTCATTAGGTTCAACCTCATTTATCTAGTGTGACATATTTTTGCTTTACATTTAACCCCCTTTATTTGTAAATGCAAAACATTATTTCATCAAATTTTCAATCCTAAATATAATAAACTTAAAATAACAATAAGTTAACATTTTTCTCTAAATAATTGAAGGATTCCTTTGAATCCAAATAACTTTCTTTTGAACTATTTTTTATTTACCTGTATTTTATAAGTAATCTCTGTATCAATGTTAAATGGATTTCTCTGAATACAAGTGACATTTGTATTAATGCACTAGGATCAGCTGGCAAATTAAAAGATAAAGTGTATTTACTTTATGTACAAGGGGTAATTTAACAATAATCCTAATACCTTCATTTATACATTTCATTAGGTTAAAGAAAAAGACTCTATAATATGGTACTCACTGAAGAGTGATAAAGTGGGTATCTATCAAAGGGTGAAGGTGAAGATTGCATTTTTTCTGAAATACTATATTTGAATTTGGCAAATATAAGTGTCTTTCCTATAAATTTAGAAAATTAGAGATTCAGTGAAGCATGACAGTTCCAAAAAATTTAGGCCTATTTATATTTATGACTTTACTACTTGGTTTTACAACGAATTTAGAAAAAAAAATGTGAATTCCGATAAAGAAAACTAAAAAAAGGATAAATTTTAAATATGGCAATAGCTGTTCAAAGCTGGGCTTCTTAATTAGAAAAAGGGAAATTTCAAAACTGTATTACATGGTATTTAATTGACAGAGTATTTATTTTATTATAAAATAAACTGAACCTTGTGCATTACTGATATTTCTCACAGGATTTTATACACAGTTATGGTGTAGTAATGACATTTAGTAAAAATATGAAAATAGAATATAATTTTCAAGAAAATTTTAAGAAAAAAATAAGAGCTAAACTATTATTGGTTTTTCTTGTCCCGAGACTTATGCAGTTGTTCATACAAAAATAAAATAAGGCCGGGCGCGGTGGCTCAAGCCTGTAATCCCAGCACTTTGGGAGGCCGAGACGGGCGGATCACGAGGTCAGGAGATCGAGACCATCCTGGCTAACACGGTGAAACCCCGTCTCTACTAAAAAAAATACAAAATCCTAGCCGGGCGTGGTGGCGGGCGCCTGTAATCCCAGCTACTCGGGAGGCTGAGGCAGGAGAATGGCGTGAACCCAGGAGGCGGAGCTTGCAGTGAGCTGAGATCCGGCCACTGCACTCCAGCCTGGGCGACAGAGCGAGACTCCATCTCAAAAAAATAAAATAAAATAAAATAAAATAAAATAAAATAAAATAAATAGAGATACCGATTGTTTTCACTAACTTCATGCTGTGAATATAAATGGCTGGACAAGAAGACAAGGTTGGCAATAAAAAATGTAATCTAAAAGGAAAAAGAATAAAGGCAGCTGAAGAAATACATATTTTGCCTTCAAGAAAACTACAGGCCATCATGAAGACAGAATTTTCTCCTCTATTTCAGTGGATTTCACTTTGTCATTATTTCTTTGTTGGCTAGTGTGTATGTCTCTTTTTTCCCCAACAGTACTGTAAGTTTTTAAAGACTGAATCTGTAGTCCTGCCTTTCTTTTGTGTGTCACATTGTAATAAGTATAGGAAAGACATTAAAAGTTATCGGTAAAGGCTGGCTAAATGAATATGGTTGCAGATGTAGGTGACTACATAGGTGAGAAGATGAAAAATAATCACTTGTAATGTGTTTCAAGGTATATGTTTATCAATAAATGGTATTTAACTCAAACTATTTGGAAGTATGTTGCCATTTTTCTCCCGAGTGGATTAAAAGGGAATAGACGCCTTTAGTGTAAAGATTTAAAAAGACGTAGTTATCAGTTTTAGAGTGGTGATATGAAAGTACATTAAAGAATTTCTATAACCTCTTAAAAATTCTACAGCAACGCTTAGTATATTCCAAATTCATGTTTTCCTTTCACTGATGCCAATGTTTTTGGACATCAATGAAAGAAAAAAAAAATTGAGTGGCGACCTGCTCAAATATATGTCTGCCCAGATCTTGTCATTGTGATCTATTTTAAAAAAGGATTTTTGCAGAGGTAATTGAGTTAAGAGTCTCAAGATGAGATCATCCTGGATTATCTGGGTGAGTCCTAAATCCAATAGTGTATGCTAATACAAGAACGGAAGAGGAAGACTTGAGATTTACACAAAACAGAAGGCTATATGAGTAGAAGTTAAAGATTGGAAGCAGAGATCGGAGATATCTATTTACCCTGGAATGTATGCAAATCTTCTCTGGGATGAGAGGGGAGGATTTAGTGTCCTGGAATGTCTCTGGTAAGGGAGATAGTCTCAATATATAATTCTTATGCTGTTTCTAAATGCCTTCTTTCTAAAGGAACACGAGCAATTCTAGTGAGAGTTGTATCTCAATAACCCTCTTCCCTAGATACAGATACATCCCCATAAGAGGTATAATCCCACCATGTCATATTGGTCTCCACATATGTGATATTTCTAGGGCTTGTTTAATAAAGACATGGCTAGTCATGATGGCCCAAACCACATCTTATTTTGAATTTATTATAGAAGAATATAGCATGTGGCAAATAAATTCTAGATTTTTTTTATAGGTAGCGGTTAAGACTTGTGATTGGCAATCCATAATGACTTTGTACAGTATGTCTCTGGAATTATCTTCTGTGATATAAAAGGATTTATTTTACATCTTAATTTAATCAGAGTTTATTGCCTGTGAAATGTTTACTTTGACTCTAGAAAGAGGGAGTTGAAACTTTTGTACATATTTTTGCCATATATTAGGGCAGGCATATATATATCACCAAAACTATGTCTTAACATGAGAAACACATAATCAATGTATGTTTTGTCAAAGTAGTTATAAAATTTCATCTGACTTAATATTAAAAGGGGTAATATACAGGGCTACTTTCAAGTATAGCAATGATTGATGTACTAATAACTACAAAAAAAAATCAGAGAACTATCTAAATCCTAATTTAGAACAAAACAGACAAGTAATATAGCAATCAACAAATAGTTTTAAATCAAAGTTTTATCAGAGATGTAATGTTTGTTTATTAGCAAGTCAGATGCCAGGCTTTAAACATGATCCTTCTAAATCCTATATTCCTTAATCCTTAATACTAAGACGGATGAAATTTTCATCAGAGTATAAGTTGCAGATTGTAACTTATTGGGATCAATAATAGGTGATGAAGAAATGCAAACAAAATAACTTAAAAAATTACTGGAATCCAGATGAAGTCACACAATTAGTACTTAGCTATATTATAATCTCTTTTGACTGTCTACTCTGCTTCCATAAATATATGGAATATAGGATTTAGAAGAGTCATGTTTAAAGTCTGTCATCTGACTTGCTAATAATCAAATATCATGTCTCATAAAACTTTGATTAAAAACTGTTTGTTGATTGATGTATTACTTGTTTGTTTTGTCCTAATTTAGGATTTAGATAGTTCTCTGATTTTTTTTTTTTTTTGTAATTATTAGCACATCAAGCATTGCTGTACTTGAAAGTAGCCCTGTATATTACCCCTTCTAATTTTCAGGAATATGGACATAATTATATTCAAAGGTTTTATAGTAGTGATTTATCTGCCTTCAGAAAGCAATGCACATTAAAAGAAAAGAGGAATCTACTAGAAACACTTTGAGGAAGAATGCTATAGATTTTAGAAGTTATGACTGACCTGGTTTTATTTTGTGCACCATTTTTAACTGGAGTCAATTGTTATTTACTAAGAAAATAATGCCTCAAAGTTTCTTTGTCCAGACACAAGATGTTGAGAATTAATTTTTTTCTGAAAATGTCTTTGTTTTCATATAATTTTGCTCATTTTTATAACACAAGTTGAACTAAAAATGGGGCTAACATAAGTTTCTTCATGTTATGAGAGATCATGGAACTGATTTTACTCAAGGTTCAGAAAACTTATAAGATACAATGGCATCACGCTATTAATCAAATGGTAAAGTGACGTTATAAGAGGGATTAATGGCAGCAGAACCATTAGAAATATCTGCTACAGAGCTATGTAGTTTGTTTTCTATTGTACTATAATATATGGATGTTATATGTTTTCATTCACTTCATGCCTTTTTGAGAAGGAGTATTTGTTGCTTCAACTCATATCCATATAACAAAAGCAGAGTTGTACTATTTGGTGCCTTTTTGCTGAAGTAGATGAATATATATGCTAAAATAATAGGTTCATATAAATAAAATACAAGGCATTTATTGGATTCTAATATTTGTTTTTTATAAATGTACTACATAAAAACATTCTAAATAATTGAATACTTAATGTTATTTTTATATTATTTTTCTACATAGCAGATGAATGTGAAGAAGACTATGTCTATGTTTATATGTTTATATTATTTCAAGTAATATCGTATTTACTTTTAGTGAGCTCTTAATATTTTTCATATTCTAGTAGGTCAATTTTGATGTGAAGATAATTAAAGCATTGCAAAATAAGAATAAATGAAGTCTTTTAAATTGATTTTAAGGCAGTGCTCATAAATGAGAAAAAGTAAGGAAAAAATTATTGAAATTTGATGAACTATATGAAGTAGATAGACACTTCCTTCATTTATTTTATTTGTTTTTTTTAAACGAATAGCTAAGTAGATTCATTTTTACATATTTACAAGCTGTAAAGCTGTTTCAAGGTTCTTATTAATAATTGATTTCCACCTAATTGTTATAAATGATTAAACTAAGCTTTTAAAAATATTGTCTTCATTAGTATAATCTCTTTACTATCTCATAAATTACTACAATTACATATAACCTGTTTCAAGGGTGTTGTGATGCTAAATATTTAAACTTTATGTTATTCAAAACTTTTTATTTGTTTATTTTTTGAGCTGGAGTCTCGCCCTGTCACCCAGGCTGGAGTGCAATGGCTTGACCTCAGGTCACTGCAACCCACGCCTCCCAGGTTCAAGCGATTATCTTGCCTCAGCCTCCTGAGTAGCTAGGATTACAGGTGTGCATCACCAAGTCCAGCTAATTTTTGTATTTTTAGTAGAGCCAGGTTTAGTAGTTGGCCAGGTTGGTCTCGAACTCCTGATCTCGTGATCCTCCCATCTTGACTTCCCCCAAATGCTGGGATTATAGGCATGAGCCACCATGCTCGGCTTATTCAAAACTTTTTGTAATTTATCTTTATGATTATGTATTATTAATTTAATTAGTTATTCAACAAATTTTAAGTGAGCTAATCCTGTGTAAGAAGCACTGACTTAAGTCCTGAAGATACAATAGGAGACAAAACAGACAAGAAACCACAAAGGAAGATTAAAAAGCTTAAGGAACGGTTGGTTTGGAAGAGTTGGTTTACAATGTCAGGCAAATTGTGCAAAAATGATACTGGGAGCTATTTCTATATTGAGTATCTGATGAAAAATACCCTGGGTCAAACTATTTTAATGTAATCTATACATAAATTAATTGATTACTTAATATCAAGTAGGTAGAGAAGAATTGCTCTTCTATAATAATGTCCTAAATTGCAGGCTTTTGAAATATTTTGTTAAAAAATCACATTCAAAGTAGTATTATCCCTTGCTATAAATGTAAGCATACTGTGCTACACAGAAATGCTTTGGCCTACATAGAAAATTTTTTATAATTGTGTTTTTAAACAAGGCTTTCAACTTGTGTAGGAACTAGAAGTTTGCAGAATGCTTGTGTTCATTACAAATTTGCTGTTTTATTTTACTCAGCCCTAATGATTTTCATTATCTCCTTAGTTGATAGAATCCATTTCCAAAACCAATAATCTCTTGAAATCCACTGAGCCACAAATTACTCATTAGAGAAAATTTTCAAAGATCATTGCCTTTACTATAGATGTTCACTTTTCATCTTCGGAATACTCTCCTGTAATGCTCCTTATAATAAGGGGAGGGGATGCATGTAGTTACAGAGAAAGATTTCAATGAAATACAGACCAATGGCTTGTTTACAATTTGAAACACTGCATTTTATTAAAGGTCAACATTACATTGTGTTTAACCTTAATTCTATATTTACAAATCTAATATGTTATTACTAAAATATAAATAGGACGTTAATTATAGTAGTCTGATAGTTTCTGAGGTGTTTCATGATTTTATTATAATTTGGGGAGGAGCAAATGAGTATGAATATTTGATGATCTGCAACAGTTGACCAGTAATTTAGTCTGGGAATTATTTCATATATCTAATTTAGGGCATTTCTTACATAATAATATAGTTTTACAAGCATAACGTTTTTCTACTTGTAGTAAAATAAATGTTTGGTTTCTTTAAAAAGTATAAGACTACTGATGTGTCTAATTAGGGGAAAAAAAACAAAAATTCTCTCAAAATGAACTCAATAACTTTGAATTATACGGATTACTTTCATTACCCTCAAAGCTGCCTTGAAACCTCTGTACCTATATTCTAATATTTTGCATGTGGAAATAATTAGAAGTTCAAAAAAAATCTAAATATTTTTGTCATATAATAAATACTACTATGAAGAAAAATTACATTCAACCTAATTTATGTCTTTATTTGTTAAAGACATAATAAAAGAGATTTTATAACCAAGCCTTTAGGAAATCTTGGTTTAAATATTGACAGTGTTAATTATCAGCCTTGTGATCTTGGACAAGTTGTTAGATCCTTTTGTTCTCCATTTTCTCACATACAAAAAAGTGAATTGCATTTATCCTATGAAGCTCTGGCCACAGTGCCTGCGCCACGGACATATTAATGGATGTTTGGCTTTTTGCTTTTTGATCTACTAGGCCTCCATTTGCTGTTTGGGGAACCCTCTGTGCTATGAATGTTAGCTGGCAGCAAACACTGCCTCCCACTACAGGGGCATACAGTGTTGGTGCCTGCTTTTCCACCCTCCAATTCCAACAGGAAGCAAATACAGGACCCAGGCATTGAAGACAGTTGTATCACACCAATGTGCATTTGGAGCCGCTGGCAGGTAAAGGTTAGGAACAATAAATGATGTTTATAAAAGTTATTATGATAACTTTTAAATATAATGACTCTTAAATATTGCTATTAAGAAAAATTACATTTTTCTTAGAAGGAAGAGCAGCAACAGGAAACACATCCACCACCAGGAACAATTTTGGGGGTATTCTTACAGGAAATGTTGATATTAACCAAGATATACCAATATATTTGTACTGGTCATTAAAATAAGGTTTGTGGCACTTTTCTTACCGCTTGGCATCTGGCCTACTTCCCAGCCTTCCTAATGATTCTGTGAGCTGCCCGATATCCTCTTAATAACCTCCCTTTTTGCTTAACCCAGCAAGAGTTGCTTGAAATGCTTACAAATAAGAACACCCTCTGATACAGAAAGTGGTTACTGACTGCTAATTATTGTTTTATTATAAAGTGAAGCAATTAGTTCATAGGACTTTTTTCAATGGACATATCAAATTTTTCATTTTTTAAAAAGTGGGCTGGATTAGATGACCTGAACTTTACATCTAACAGAATTCTTGTGATACTGTGATAACACAATTGGCCTTCCCTATCCCTGGGTTCCACATGTGTGAATTTAACCAACTACAGATCACCATTTTTTTTTTTT
Source organism: Macaca fascicularis (assembly GCF_037993035.2). Lineage (NCBI taxonomy): Eukaryota > Metazoa > Chordata > Mammalia > Primates > Cercopithecidae > Macaca > Macaca fascicularis. The sequence continues at coordinate 54,192,508 of NC_088391.1, read as the reverse complement.
AAAAAGGCATCTGTACTGAATTTGTGAAGACATGTTTCCTTGCCGTTGTTCTCTAAACAATACAGTGTGGCAACTATGTACATAGCATTTATATTGTATTAAGTATTATAGGTATTGTAGAGATAATTTTAAGTATAAAGGAGTATGTACATAGGTTATATGCAAATTCTATGTCATGTCATATCAGAGACTTGAACATCTGAAAATTTTGGTATACGTGTGTAGGGGAAAAAAAAAAAGATCAGACTGTTATTGTGTCTATGTAGAAAGGGAAGACATAAGAAATTCCATTTTGACCTGTATTTTGAAAAATTGTTTTGTTGAGATGCTGTTAATTAGTAACTTTGTCCCAGCCATTTTGCTCCAGCCACTTTGCCCCAACCTTGTGTTCACAGAAACATGTGTTGTATGGAATCAAGGTTTAAGAGATCTAGGGCTGTGCCGGACGTGTCTTGTTAATAAAATATTTACAAGTAGTATGCTTGGTAGAAGTTATTGCCATTCTCTAGTTTTAATAACCCAGGGGCACAATGTATTGTGAAAAGCCACAGGGACCTCTGTTTTGGAAAGATGGGTATTTTCCAAGGTTTCTCCCCATGTGATAGTCTGAAATATGGCCTTGTGGGATGAGAAAGACCTGACTGTCCCCCAGTCCGATACCCGTAAAGTGTCTGTGCTGAGGTGGATTAGTAAAAGAGGAAAGCCTCTTGCAGTTGAGATAGAGGAAGGCCACTGTCTCCTGCCTGCCCTTGGGAACTGAATGTCTCTGTATAAAACCCAATTGTACATTTGTTCGATTCTGAGATAGGCGAAAAACTGCCCTATGGCGGGAGGTGAGACATGTTGGCAGTAATGCTGCTTTGTTATTCTTTACTCCACTAAAATATTTAGACAAAAATAAATAAATAAATAAATCTGGCCAACATACACATCCAGGCATAGTACCTCCCCTTGAACTTAATTATGACATAAATTATTTTAATCACATGTTTTTTTGCTAATCTTCTCCTTATTATCACCCTGCTCTCCTACCACATTCCTCTTACTAAAATAATAAAAATAATAATCAATAAAAACTCTCAGAGATCGGTGCCAATACAAGTCCTTGATATACTAAGTATCAGTCTCCTGGGCCCGCTATTGTTTCTCTATACTTTGTCTCCATATCTTATTTCTTTTCTCAGTGTTTCATCCCACCTAACCAGATATACCCACAGATGTAGACGGGCAGGCCACCCCTTCATCCATGGGGGGATCCGAGAACCAGTCACCCTTGGTTACTGAAGGACAACCTTATGAGAGATTTATTATATCTTTTCTATGTGAATAATAAAGAAAGTGAGTAAAACATCATTGTACAGCCACAAATAGGAAAGAAACAGAAGGACTAAAGAAAATGCTGAGTTTTGACAGGTAAATGTGACATACAAAAGTTTACTAATGTGTGTTAATAATATCTTGTACTGTTCAGCTAAGCTTTCTTTCAAAATAGATAAAATAACATCTGAAAACACACAAGAAATGACTCCATTTTAATTAATTTATGTCATGCTTACTCACATTAGGTAAAAGTGGCTGTTTTCGTGCCGCTTTCCTACATAGTCCTGGTGCTAATTAATTCAGCCATACAAATACATAAAATGAGCACTAAAAACACATAAAAAATCATTGACCTCCCTAAGGCAACTTTCTTGGCTTTTGCTGGTAGGATATGGATTCATTAAAGTACTTGCCATTATGTGTATTCATTAAAGAAGGAAGCAGTCTATTTTGTCATCAACAATCCAAACAAACTTTCTAACCTCTTGCTAGTTCGCAGATAACACTTAGTTTAATTGGTCTGACCCTGACTATCCTTTAAGGCTTTTCAAGAAAAAAAGTAGGTAGACACATGTGGAGGCAGGGAAATTAAGTGGGCCTGGCACAAGCTCCTGAAGTTGCTCTGGTAACAATAGACTTAGCATATACAAAGTTCAAGTGAATATGAATTGTAAGTGATGGCTGAACTGTTAGAGATCAGAGCAAAATTCAGCAGTTCTGGATACTGTTAACAAACATTTTATATTTTCGACTAATGCCAAACATTTTTACGTTATTGACAATATTCATAAAATGTTATACTGTAGGATATTTGTAAAATACACACGCAAAAAATATGAGAGACATAGACTTAATATATTATTGACACTATTTTATGAAAGTTAGTAAGGAAAGGAAAAACACTAACATATCAATAGAAAAATGGCAAAGGACCTAAATGAAGAAATACAAACTACTAATAAAAATATTCAAATATTCTAGAAATATAAGATTTGTATGTTTAAATAGTAATATACCTTTTTTTTCTGTGTGTATAAAATTGGCAAATATTTGGAAACCAACAAAGATGATCTTCATTGCTGGAAAGGTACTGTGGAATAATCAGTCTTATACTACTATCTAAGGTACAAAACTCTCTGGAAAGAAAGCATCAGGAGTCCTTAAAAATGTATTCCCTTGGCTGGGCATCGTGGCTCACGCCTGTAATCCCAGAGCTTTGGGAGGCCAAGGCAAGCAGATTGCCTGAGCTCGGGAGTTTGAAACTAGCCTGGGCAACATGGAGAAACCCCGTCTCTACTAAAAATACAATTTTTTTTTTTTAAGTTTCCTCACTCCCTACCCTGTAAGATCAAGCACAGCCCTCCCACTCTCGAATTGCCTAATACAAAGTGTAATTTTTAGTTGAAATTGAATTCAAATGCAATTTGATGTCTGTTTTCCCGATTTACAGTGGTGAAATAAATGGAAAATTTAGAGAAATTTTTGAAGAAAGAATGTGTTTGTGTCTGGCGAGAGTGCTGAGTAACAAAGGAGGTCGTAGTCTAAAAAGAGCAAGAAAACACAGGGATAGTTTTATAATGAAAGATGATCTAAAAAGTCCCTCCTCTCTTTTTTTCTTACATTTCAAAAATTTAAACAACGTAGCTTTTTCTGCATCAGTAATATCATGACATATCTTGGTGGTCTTTGAATATGTTGCAATAATTAAAGTCATTACTAATGTATTTGTGTCTCCAATGTTCAAATTTCTTCCCCTCTGCATTGTTTATTCAGTTAAAGAAACTAACTTTCTGATTTCATAAACATTTCTATTCGGGAAGAGTTCCCCTTTTCTGCATTAATTCTCTCACTGCCTTCTCTGTTTCTTTTGTGGGAGCATTGCCTTCACAAATCACGTATCTCAAATCCTGTCTCAGATTCAAAACTTTTGAGGAATCCAACAACATGTACTTCCAAAGTATAAAAGGTGATACAAGACAATACTTCTTAATAGGGTATGGTTTACTGGTCTACAGAAACAGGAGCACAAGAATCATCAGCGGCACTGTTATTTGGACCTGAGAGAATATTTTAACATTGGAGTTTATCAAGAAAACAAAGAAAAATGACAGAAGTAAAAGGAATACTTAGGAAAAACTATCATGAAATGACCACGGTGAAGATTAACTGAACAACCTAAGCGTGGCTGCTTGTTCTATCTGTTCTATGTCCCTCTATTTTTACCTCATTGTCTGCCTTTTCCTTAGGTTCCAGCCCAGGAAATTGATCTGCATTATTTCATCAATTGTGCTCTGTGTCTCTGGTTTCAGCGAGGGCCAGACAATGGAAAGCCTCATTAGGAGATTGTGGGGAGGGAGAAGATGAAGTTAGAGTATTTATTTTCTCATCTACCTTCCTATTAAGTTGCTTTAAGCTTCTGACTTCTATGTTTGGCAAAAATTGCATTTATTTCAAGACCCCTGACCTTATTTAATGTTCTGTTCTTCTGTCTTCTGCATGTTTCTGATATGTTGAAATATCTGATTTCTTAAATATGTTCCCCTTTCTTTTCCTTTGGATCGGAAGATTATAATACCTTGTTATTACCAGCGCTCAGTTACTACAGTACCTTTGTGGGTCCCCTAAAACTATATGTTTGTAAGTAATTGACTTTGTAATTAAACAACATTCACAATAGACTACTTTGAGTTTGCCATCCTTTTCCTTTTAGAACCTTGATAGTACTGAAACGAGAAAGATTTTCCTGTCCCCCTAACAGAGCTTGCGATGGGGATGTGGGTCACTTCTTCAGTGCCCTACTGCTCAAACCTCTAGAGGAGCACACAGACGGGCAGGCTGTATGGCTCCCACCCCATAGCAGTGCCTAAAAGTGAATATTTACAGCTCCCAAAGCCCCAGTGGGAGTGTGTCACAGGGTGCTCTTTTAGTTTTTGCCATCTATAGGCGGCTGTGTTAACCAGTTCAATTAGACCCTCTACCTTGAAACAAGGACAGAGGGCTTTCTGTATCCCAGGTTCTTGCCTTGGTGTACAGGGAGAATCAGATCACACCTGGGCTTGGAGAATGAGTGCAAGGTTTTATTGAATGGAGTTAGCTCAAAGAAAGTTAGAAGGGGATGGAAGGGGAAGGTTTTTGCCTGGAGTCAGGCTGCTCAGCATCTTGGGCTCTCCTCTGTCTGCCCAGCCAAACTCTGTGTCGTTCTGCTTCTGCCGGTCAGTGGCCTGCTCGTTGGTGGCCTGTCGGCATGCCAGGGCCTGTCAAGAGGTGCAGGTGCCTGTCAAGAGGTTCAGCTGCCTGTGTGTTCCTCTGCTGATGTGCTCTTCTCAATGTCCAGCCACCTGTGTGCCTGCCTGCTAGGGTCTCAGGGTTTTTATGGGCACAGGATGGAGGCTTGGCAGGCCAGGGTGCTCTTAGGAAATGTGACATTTGGGTAGGAAATGCCTGTCCTCACCTAGGTCTGTGAAGGTGGAGCCACAGCCAGGAACCACTTCTCTACCCAGTGCTTCCCTTCCCCACTTCCGTATCATTTAAAGGGACCACACTCTTCCCTTCCCAACACTTCCCTTCCATATTAATATTATGAATCTAAATTTCTGAATAGCTTATGATATGTTCATAATTTTGAATTACTTCTTCTTTCTATATATCTGACCCAAATCTTATTTCAACATCTCTTCTTTTATCACTTTCAATTATTTGTATATGTCTATGTTCTATGTTTTTTTTCTCATACATTTTCTAAACAATTTTATACAAGTTTTATCAATATGTATCCATATAATTATTTTTTCTATCAATATTTTTCAATCAAATTATTGTCATGTTGTTTTCTTAAATTCACATATTAAGGGGAGAAATTTACTAAATTATATTTTTGTAGCTCCAGCTAGCACTATTTCTTCTAGATACTGGTTAATTTAAACAACATTGATTTACAAGGATTTGTATTCCTCTTTAATGTGTTCTGTACAGTTGCTATGGTTGCCAATTTTTGTAGAAAATTACTTCTATCTATGTTGCATCTCTAAGGCTATATGAATTTCAAATCTCACTATTTAGAATACTTTCTAGTCTTTGTGTTTTTATACTTGGGTCTGTTTTATGAAACAGAGACAGAAAAGTTTCCAATTTGTATAAAATCTTTAAAAATCTTCCAACAGGGAAAAACTATTGAAATAAGAAATAGCCAGCAATAGTTGTTTAAACATTTCAACCCCTCCTAATGTGAGCTTTAAAGATGCATGTTTTTTAATCTGTAGGATCCTCTGAGTAAGTAAATATAGTGTAAATATAGTAAGTGACTATAGTGTAGTTCTTTATTTTTTATTTTCACTTTCTATTATACAAAATAAAAATTACATATTGCATTAAGTTGTCTCTAATTAAAAACCTAAAAAAGTATTTAATTGACTAACTTATTCAATATTTAATTATCTGGAAAAAATTGACCTATTTAGTACATATTTATTAAGCACCTAATGTATGTTAAGCACTAGACCTAAAGTAGTAAGAAGAAATGGCATCTTCTCAGCTATAGAAGGAATCTTCTCAGCTATAGAAGGAATTCTACAAAATCTTGACTTTATTCATCCAATCTTCAAACAAATATTTTGCAGATACCAGGAGACAAAAAAAAAGCAGTTCTTCACAAATGCCTTATCCTTTATGATTTCCACTTATTATTTTCCACTTATTATTTTTCCACATATTTCCACTTATGATTTCCATTTATTATTTTTTAATAATCTTCTTTATGTTATCTGCGTTTGCCTTGAAACCTTCTTTGGCAAGGTTATCCTTGTTTTTCTATGTACTAGAGACTCTCCTCACAGTTCTCGTTCCATACATAGAGCCTGGTTCATTATTGTGCTTCTTAATGTTCTCTCAATTCTAATCTTGCCAGGTTTAGGAGTGTGCAGTTAGTGTTTCTTCCTCTAGCCAAAAAGAGTGATAACTAAAGACACATTTCTTGGCCGGGCGCGGTGGCTCAAGCCTGTAATCCCAGCACTTTGGGAGGCCGAGGCGGGTGGATCACGAGGTCAGGAGATCGAGACTATCCTGGCTAACACGTTGAAACCCCGTCTCTACTAAAAATACAAAAAAATTAGCCGGGCCTGGTAGCCGGCGCCTGTAGTCCCAGCTACTTGGGAGGCTGAGTCGGGAGAATGGCGTGAACCCAGGGGGCGGAGCTTGCAGTGAGCCGAGATCGCGCCACTGCACTCCAGCCTGGGAGACACAGCGAGACTCCGTCTCAAAAAAAAAAAAAAAAAAAAAAAAAAAAAAAAAAAGACACATTTCTTAAACTAATAAAAAACAAAATCATATGCATTGCCTGAAGTTTTAAGCTTTAAGGGTCTTGTGAAAAAGAAAAAAGTAATTAAATCCTTCTGTTCTTCCTCCTGTTTTTTTTTTTAATTAAAAAAATATATTTATTTAGTTTTTTTTCTTTTCCTTTTTTGTACATTTCATTTTGCATTCTGGTAGTAAGTATGAAAATTTGAATAAATCCTTATCCTTGGTATATGTCATATTGTCAGCATGCACCATGTGAAACTCCTGAAATTATTTGTTTATTTAATCATCTGTCAATTCATCTCTCTATTTATTGTTTATTTACATTCTGTAACTCCATTTCCCTCCTACTTCCACAGAATAATCACTTATAGCACTTATCATCAAAGAGATTGTGACCTATAATGACAAAAATATTTTACAGCCTCACATTTCTTAAGAATAAAATAAAATTAAGACACTGATTCAAGTGGGTCCACAACAAATTATTCTGTACTAAATGATAGTTTTTAATATTGAGATTTTTAGGAGTTCTTATGGAAGGAAATACTACACAATGAACACAAGGAGAGGATAATAGAGACTTTGGAAAAAAATAAGATACATAAACTGAGTTATTGAAAGTAGATGAATTTTATTAGAAAGTGAGAAATAGGGAGCTAGGCCAGGAAAATGTAAGCCAGAAAAATAGATGCTTAAGGTATATGGAAATGAATTATTGAACCCCTCCAAACAAGATAAGTTGAAACAGCAACTCATTTTAAAACAGACTAAATGCGCTGGGTGTGCTTTTGGCTTGACCCTGTAATTCCAACTACTTGAGAGGCTGAGGCAGGAGGATCACTTGAGACCAGGAGCTCTAGGCTACAGTAAGCTATGATCACACTAACATACTCCAGCCTGGGTGACAGAATGAGAAGCCATCTCTAAAATAAAAACCCAAATCAAAAAACAAAAACACAGACTAAACAAATATCTTATAACTTCTGCCATTAGAAATAAAGGAGAACAAAATATACACGCTAACAAATTTTTCTAAGTTATTTCAGACATTGACTGTTTGATTTGATAATTTAAGGTTAATTAGGGAAATACATATGCTTGTTAGCTTTTCTGAGTATAGTGTCGCAAAAACTATTTGAATTTTCAAGAATGTGTCTGCAAAATTCAGTGTTTTTTTCAGGGGAGATTATTATTTAAATTGCAGAATTTAGCTTATGGTTATAAAACATACAGCACACACATATCTATATTTACTTTATGATTGCTTATACACGTGTCCACCTTTAACAAGATATCCATTTTGTATGAAGTGACTCCAGAGAGAGAGAGAGAGAGAGAGAGAGAGAGAGAGAGGAGACCGAGAGAGAGAGGTGTCCTGCAGTCACAGGCCACTTCATAGGCGATAACCAGTGTAGTCTTAGAAAGGAGGTGCTTTTTAATAGTATGATCACTCATTTGACTACACATCAATGATATACAATTGGAAAAGCAATGTGGAAATTAAAGGGAGGAATTTATTTGGGGAGATTTTTCAATGTGTTGCCCTCAGTGGATTCACTGCTGCATTGGACTCACTTGGTTTGGTGAGTCCATTTTCTATCCAACACCTCACTCCATTCTCATGAGGGAAGGATGGTGAGTACTGCTCCTGCTTCCTTCATTCCCATAGGTGTTTTAAGAGAGGCTTAATTAAGCCCCTTACTGAGGTAAATTTTTAACCCCTGAAGTGGTGGTGGGGGATGTACTGGATTAGGAACTTATACCTGCTTAGGGAATCTAAAGACAAGAGACTCATCTTCAGGTGTCAGAAGAAAATTAGAAAAATGAATGAGAAAGAGCAAGATAGTAAAGGCAAGGGAGGAGAGAGTAAGAGAAAGAGATTGAAAGTGTGCATGATAGATATAGATATAGATATAGATATAGATATAGATATATAGATATCTGTAGTCAGGGGTCTCTTCATGGGTAACAACCAGTGCAGTCTGACGGGGCTCCACATTCAAGAGATACCTGAACCACTAGGGGCTTAATGCTGTGAGATTGACATGTTGAAACTCTTAATCATGACATTTATGTTTTTAAAGGTAAGTCCCTAGGAAAGTGGTTTTGGAGCTTCACATGTGGGCCTGCCTTGCAATGCCTGCTTGAGATGGGTTCTTGGTAGCTAGCTTCTTACCTACCACTTTTCACCCCTGCCCAGCTTCCACTGTCACTGACTGCTCAGAATGAACTCCAGCTTGTATTGACATGGGAAGCCCTGTAGTCTGCCACTGCTGTCTGCCTTAATAGGTAACCTGAACACAGGGTTTGGTGGACACATACTGTGGCATCTTGGGAGGCATGCTGCAGTTATCCTGGCTCTGGGCTGTCAGTGCCAAAGTGCATTCAGACAAGGACTTGAAGGGGCAAGTTGTTATCTACCCCTGATCCAAGGTTTAATTATAGCTTGGTACAGACATTGCAATTCCTTGGTGGTTTGCTTGTCTGTCTTGGGTAGGTGTGGTGGGTCCATCCCAACTCAGCACACTGTGTATCTGACTAAAAGCTTAAAGAGAGATAAGCCAGCAGGCAGCGGGCTTTTCCTTGAGTTGTGTCTCAGGCTCCCAGGTACCTGTGAGGATCTACATGCATTCCCTAAGCATCCCCATGTCTGAGGGAGCTTGATGTTAAACAACAATTAAAAAAAAAATAACAGTTAAAGAGACTGTGGAAGAGGAGATTCTTTTTTAAAAACATTAATTTGTTACCTTTAACAGAGTCTTTTTATTTTTTTCAGAGCAAGGGTATCTATATTTAAATTTTGCATTGCAGTCAATGCTTTCTAGCTTATATTTTCACTGACTATGGAGAAAAAAAGTATACGTTTTTTTATTTTTTTCTATTCTTGCTAGTTTTATTTGCTTTGTTTGCCAAATACATGTCACTTATCAGAGAATGGGAACCTATAGGCATCTTAAAGGATTCCCATAATGCTTAGAGAGGGACTCCCCATCAACCCCTAAACAAATACATAAGAAAGTGGCTAGAATGCCAAAGTTTTCAGTACTGAAAGAAGATTTGTAAGTGATCACCAGGAAGAAAATATAATGGGCATGTCAAAGAAAGTCTAGTCAAATATCCCCAATGGGTATCTCTGAAGAACTCACAAATAAGCTCCCCCGCCTACTCCCACGGCCAAAAAAAAGGAGCTTGCTTTTATTATCTGCCAAGCCAAGGGTGTGTTAACCTAGTGACTTCAAGACCAGAGGTAACAAAACCTACCTACATTGATGCCAGGAAAGGAGGACCTTTTTGCATCTTACCTCTTCAGCTTTGCTCTCTTCTTTCAATTCTGGGATCACCAGAAGCAGCTTAGTGAATAAGGAAGGAGGAATAGGATACTAAATAGGTAGACAGAGAATAAACTGGTCTAGATCCCTTTCCTTCCAAAAGTTTGACTAGCACTGTGCTCATGCTGGACAAGGAGCAAAGATTTAACTTGGAATAAAGCTTGGAGTTTCGTTGTTGTATTGGAGTAGACCTATTTATTAGATGGCAAATATTCTTCTAACTGAAAATGACCAGAGGATTCTTTAATACTAGGAAGAACTGAAGAAGTTGTTACATTTGTACTAGATTGTATCATAGGGGAAAGTGTCTAAAAACAGGCACAGACTGAAGACGAAGGTGTACCCCATGACCTAAGTCACTATTACACACTTCTATGGACTTATCAATTAGCTACTATATGCCAAAGCAAAACCTTTATTGAAGCAATGTAAGTATGAGTAAATACTGTATTGGATATTAATATAATTTTTACTATTTCCTTTTTCTGATATCAATAAGATTATAAGTTGATCTTAAATAACAGAAACATAGTATTGATTGGTCTGAATAAACAATTTTTATAATAAATATTAACCTATAAATTACTATTTTTAAAATTCTGAAACATTTGGTCACACTAAAGATTACAGATTGATTTTTAGCTTCCAATTAGCTGTAAAAAATAATCAATTATTATTTATTCAGAATGATTTTAAAATTTATCTAGCCATGTCTAGACTAATATTTCCTCCATGATAACTAATGCTAAGAAAGCAAATGGGAAAACAATTTTTTTTTTTCCTCTACTCAAGAGCTTTAGCCCCATTTAAAGAATTTCCAAACTGTACCTGGCAGCTAATCCCACTTCTGACATTGACACTTTTCTACATGTTTCTCAGAGTCTGTAAATACATCTTCGAATGAGATTTTAGGAATAATTACTCTACCTGAATAAATATATCCTAGGACTGCTCAAACATCTAAATATTTTGGGGAAAAACATTTTCAGAAAAACTGTGCATTCACAACCTATATGCTGACCTGTAATGGATTTCGGTATTCTATCCTGCCATTAGTTTTCCAGAAAAGAAAACCAATACCAACGTAGAAGAACCTTTATTTGCCCTTTAGGTCATAGATAGGATAAAACTAAGCTTATGCTGTTTTCTAATAATATTTTTAAAATCTCACGAGGTCGAGAGATTAAGACCAGCCTGGCCAACATGGTGAAACCCGGTCTCTACTAAAACTATAAAAATTAGCTGGGCGTGGGGGTACACACCTGTAGCCCCAGCTACTCTGTAGGCTGAGGCAGAAGCATCTCTTAAACCCGGGAGGCAGAGATTGCAGTGAGCCGAGATCTTGCCACTGCACTCCAGCCTGGCTACAGAGCGAGACTCTGTGTCAAAAATAAATAGGTCAGGCGCGGTGGTTCATGCCTGTAATCCCAGCACTCTGGGAGGCTGAGGTGGGAGGATCACGAAGTCAGGAGTTCGAGACCAGCCTGACCAACATGGTGAAACTCCGTCTCTACTAAAAATACAAAAATTAGCCAGGAATGGTGGCACGCACCTGTAATGCCAGCTACTCAGGAGGTTGAGGCAGGAGAATCACTTGAACCCAGGAGGCGGAGGTTGCAGTGAACTAAGATCGCACCACTGCACTTCAGACTGGACAACAGAATGAGACTCCATCTCAAAAAATGAATGAATGAATGAATGAATGAATTAAAAAATCATAATCAGAAAATGAAATCTTACATTTCATTTTACACACACACACAAACACACACATATATATGGTGTTATGTTATATATATAACAATATTTACTGTTATGTTTTATATATATATCACAATATTTACTGGAAAATAACACATCTACTCAGAAGTTAATGACTATGTGGTGAAGTAGCAGACATTCAAATAAAAATGATAGACACTTAAATATTTTAAGCAACATTTCATAGGATAAGCACAATATAATATACAGGCACAAATTATTTTGGAAATATAAGGGAAAATTCTTGGGAACATAAGAAATAAAGGAAGAAAGAGTATGTTTGACAGAAGAGAAGATATTTTACCAGAACCTTAAAGAATGGAAATTCACTAATAAAGGCAGAAAAGAAGTACATTGTAAAATATAAACAACAAATGAACTAACAATTAAGTGCGCATCTTGATTTCAATTAAGAAAATTTTCAGAGCATCAGTTTGTGCACACTAATTGAGTATGGGGAAGATTAGAATAGAAATCTAATCAGGTACCGGTCATAGGCTTTCTCATGCTAGTATTTTTCCACTTTATCATATGGACCAATTAGATAAACTCTTTTAACAGATAACTGAAAACATTATGAAAAATTGTTGCAAGAGTTAAAGAAATGGTAGATGATTTCAGTCAGCAAGATATTGTAAGAGCCCAGATGAGAGAATGCTGTGAAATAATATTATGGTATAAAATATAGAAAGATGTGCATTTGAGAGATATTTGTTTGGTGGTATTGACAGAATTTAGAAACCAAGAACACAAATTCGAAGAGAGTGATGAGAAAAATTGTAATCATGAACAAGATTCCCAATTTTTATTAACAGCCGAGACAATGCATATTATGAAATAAGTTAAAAAAGAGAAATCCTCTCATTCTCACATCTATTTTAAATATTATTTAATCTCCTCAAAACTTGGATTCAGTCACCATCTCCTAACTCTCAGGAGGTGACATTTGACATTCTCTCCTATTTTAGATTGTCACTTTGTTGGAAGAAACACTCTTGGTTTTCTGCCACCAGATGACCAAAACTGTCATTGATCCTCCTACCTAGCTCTAATCTCACTACCTACACCGTTGAGCCATTTCTTTGCTTGCCTTTCAATTTAATAATTTTTTCCTTACTTCTATATTATTAATCTATCCCTTTCTAAATATGCCATCTTATCATTTAAACTTGTCCAAATCTCTCACATTTGAGAATGAGGTCTACATCCTATTCTGCATTTGCCTTATCTTTTTTTTTCACTTTACAGACAAATATTTCAAAAAGTTGTCTATATTTGTCCTCCACATATTTTCATATTTTTATTCTTTTTACCTTCCTTCATTTTGATTTGTACACCTGGAACTATGATAATAATCGCCACATTACTAAATCCAAAGCACACATTTTGATCTAAGGTACTCATTCATTTTGGCATATTCTGGTCTACCTCTTCCAACTTAGTAATATGTTAGGCTTCCTAATACCAGATATTGAAGGCTTTTTATTAGACATATTTCTTCAATCTTGGTTTTTATCAGTCCAAGGTGCACACACAGTCACTCATTCTCCCACTCTTTCTCCCTTTACCTCTCCTTTCTCTCTCTCTCTCTATCTCTATCTCGCTTTCCTTCTAATATAAAATGCTACAAAATGTGGTCCGTGAATCATAACTGGGCCAGAAATAGGTGTTTGACACATAGTTTTTTAAAATAAAGCTGTATTTTTTCTTGTAGAAAAGATATTTAGCTGTCCAGGACAGCATCTCCACTCTTTTTAGAGGGACTTTCCCTACTGTGAAGTGATGAGAGGGTGCAGTGTTTTTTGCACCATCATGAAAGGAGACATGTAAATTGCAGGAGAGTAATGGGGACAATCACAAGTAGGAAAATCCACTTTATTCTTGCTCACATCATATGAGACGGAGGATATTGGCCCTAATCAGTCTCTCCCTTTTTGGAACTTTGAATACAGATTTGGGTGAGTAGAAATGGATCTAAGCTGTAATCAACAGTATGTTGAAGATGTTTTGAGCAAATTGTATATGAGGTTTGGTCTCATACACAGTTTGGCCAAACCTCCTTAGGCCCCTTGATTCCTGTCTACTTTCTAAGATGAAACACTTTTTAGTCTCTCATAAGTTATGTGAGGATATATACAATTACAAAAACTTTTCTGTTCATGTAAAACATTCAGAGACCATTTCTATTGCTGTTGAAAGAATGACTACAATGTACAACGGTTTATGTAAAAAAAAAAATATATATATATATATATATATATATATATATATATATATATATATATATATATATATGGACTCTTGGCTTCCCTTCAAAATTTGATGCTCTGGCAAATCCCTAGTGTTAAAGACCAGCTGGCTTCATTAAATGAGGCATGTGGCCTTCGCTTCCAAACCATCCCTATTACTTTTACATCTGGGAAGCTTGTTTTCATTATCTGAACAACCAGGATAGTCATTTGGCTTTGTGAACTTCAATTTACACTTTTCCCCAAACATCTCATTCATTCTCACTGCTTAAGATCCCATATGTGTCTTAGAATTCCATAATCTAATATATTAATCACAGATCATATATTTGAGCCACAGATCTATTGTTACAATTGTCTTTTAGATAGTGTTTTCACTGGCCTAATATTAAAGAAAATAATAAAAGTAGAGATCATCACTCATGACAAAAACCTTGCTATTCTCTCCATCTTCACTTTTCATTGAATGCCAACGTACACAAAGTTAGAGAAGTGAAATGCATCATTAACTTCTCTCTCATCTCAATGACTAATTATGGCAATCTCTCAATATTATATACTAAGTATCTCTCACAATTGTGTATTCATTTTTTTAAGTCCCATTAACCTGGTTCAGGCCACAATAAATTCTTGTGTAAACTGTTGCATTTTAACTTCCATATTGCCTCAAATTTTGATTTCCAACTGTACTTTCCCACATTGCAGTTGGAGCATGAAACACCATTAAATAACTTATCTTTTTAATGTAATATCTACCCTTCTTAATAACACTTAAAATTCTTATTCTCATCAGCCACATCTGATGATACTCACTTTCTGTTTTTGTTGGTGTTTTAATCAATGTGAAAATACATAGAAATAGTTGGATATTTGTATATGAAACCCAAAGAAGTAGACGTAATCTTTATTTCTAAATCACTTAGGACTGAATAAGTAAAACCTAGATTGGTTGTGGTATCCATTGCACTGTGTCAAGTAAAGGAGAGGAGGTTATTATTTGTCCTCTGACTCTTGTAAATAGGGGCTTATGACAGTAGTCTTAGATGTCTAAAAAATATCTAACTTCAAGAAGAGCCCTCAAAGTATTCATTGGTCTAAGGAAGTTTAGAAGAAAGAATACGAGTGTAAAACAGTGGAATATTAAGTAAACTAACATTGTAACGTACAATACTTCCTTAGATCCCTGTTATGGAAGGCCTTACAAATTAAGAGTAGGCACATAAATTTAAAAAATACACAGAAGTGTAATAAATAACATGATTTGGGAAATACATGGTAATCAAGGAGTATATATTATTTTTTTTTTTTGCCATACCAAACATGGATATCCACCTACTTAACACTTTTATGTAATTTTTCTTACAGTGTGATACTACTCATACTAGGACATGTAAGATGGTTTTAGAAGATACATAGCTATTACCATTCCAGTAGCCCACTTTTATGTGCAATATCACTGAGCTTGCTACAAATTCAGAGAAACACAAAACAGAAGAAGATGGAATCAGAGAGATAATGAGGAATGAGATTATGCAAGATGTTTTAAGTCATTGTAATCCTTTGAATTTCATCCTGAATGAAATGGGGGAACCATTGCAGTTTGTTGCACAGAGTTGACATGCTGTAAATTATACTTTTGAAAGATCATTATAGTAGGTATGTTGATAATAAACTGTGGCATCTGTGTGGGAAGGATAAACAGGTCTGAGGAAACAAGTAAGAAAACCATTGCTATAATTGTGAGAGTGATGATCGCTCAGTCAAGAGGTTTAGCAGTGAATAGACTAAAAAAAATATGGATTCTGGATATATTTATATATACACATTTTTGTTATTTCCTTAAGATAATATATTTTAGTTTTCAAATAGTCATTTTGAAATAATTGCAGACTTTCAAAGTACTAAAAATAGTACAAAAATTGCCCTGAAACTTCACCAAAATTCCCCAAAAGTTAACACTTACTTTTCTGTGCTTTATTCATCTCTGATTTTATTTCATTCCCTCTCTCTTGCTTTTTTTCTATATCTATATCTATTTTGATCAATATGTGCATACAAACGTTATCATTATTCTTTTTGTATACTTTGGGAATAATTTGTAGCTATAATGACACTGTGTCTTACATACTTCCATGCGTTTATACAAAGCACAAAGTCATTTTCTTACATAATCAGAGTTTAATAATCAAAATCATGAAATTGTATTTGATACTGTATTAATTTCATCTCTGGATATATTGTAGAGGTAGAGTCAACAGGATTTCTTGACAAATTCAAGCTGATTATGAGTAAAAGAGAGGAGTCAACGATGACACCAGCTTTTTTTTTTTATCTAAACAGATGGAAAAATAGCATTGATATTAGTGAGAATAAGAAAACTGTGGTGGAGCAGGTTTTGGGTGGGGATGGCTGAAAATCAGGAGTTCAGCATTAAGCACAGTAAGTTTTTTTTTTTTTAATTTATTTATTATTATTATACTTTAAGTTGTAGGGTACATGTGCATAACGTGCAGGTTTGTTACATATGTATACTTGTGCCATGTTGGTGTGCTGCACCCATCAACTCGTCATTTACATCAGGTATAACTCCCAATGCAATCCCTCCCCCCTCCCCCCTCCCCATGATAGGCCCCGGTGTGTGATGTTCCTCTTCCTGAGTCCAAGTGATCAGCACAGTAAGTTTAAGAAGTCTCTTAGCATCTAAATTGAGGTAAGTTCTGGAGAGCTGTCTAGAAAGATGTCCTCGGAAAGAGGTAGTCCTTTCTGCATAAGAAAACAGATAACTGCGAACAAAGATCTAAAGTAATTCAATATCTAAAAGAAAGTTAATTGATTAGTGTCATGAGAGATGATAATTATTTTCCTAAGGAATTTTTTTTTTTTTTTTTTTTTTTTTTTTTTTTTTTGAGACGGAGTCTCGCTCTGTCGCCCGGGCTGGAGTGCAGTGGCCGGATCTCAGCTCACTGCAAGCTCCGCCTCCCGGGTTCCCGCCATTCTCCTGCCTCAGCCTCCCGAGTAGCTGGGAGTACAGGCGCCCGCCACCTCGCCCGGCTAGTTTTTTGTATTTTTTTGTAGGGACGGAATTTCACCATGTTAGCCAGGGTGGTCTTGATCTCCTGACCTCGTGATCCGCCCGTCTCGGCCTCCCAAAGTACTGGGATTACAGGCTTGAGCCACCGCGCCCGGCCGATAATAGTTTTTTAGAGGTAAATTTTGGAATTAAAGAATGCTAACCATTTGGAATACTTTACAAAAGAACAGGGAAATATTCACAAATGTGGACAACATTAATTTTTCAGAGATGTGTGAGAGTTGATAGAGCACAGGATCCTGGTTAAAGTAATGCCTCAAAGTGTACATGTTGGTAGAAAAGAAAGAAAACGGCAGAAGGAATGGAAACATAAGAGCAAGGGAATAAAAAGCTAAGGGACTAGAAGGGCATAATAATACATGAGAATAAAAATAGTGAAACCGAGAGATATGTAAGCTTATCCAAGGACAAGAGAAGTATATACTTTTATATTTAAACCCTTGAAGAGTTCATATCGATAACAGGGTCTAAAGTGGGGAATCAGTTGTTGAAATGGAGATTAAGTTTGCTGAAATGGAGGATGCCCAATTTAGGAAACAGATCTAAGAATACCTGGCAGGGTAAATAGTCAAAGAAGGGCAAGTGGCACAGTTTCAATTCTGCATGATTAATTCATGTAACTTTTCCTCTGACAGAAAAGGGCCTAAAATTATATGGCATCTACTTTCTTATTCCTTTTGTTCTCTTTACCAGTCCTTCTAGGACATTTTTTCTTAAATCTGAAGAGAATTTTCCTTCCTGCAAGATTGAAAAATCTTCAGTTTCTATTTATTTGCTTCATTTCCAAGTAAAGTTTATTTGTATTCTTTATATTCACTGTGAGTCGATAAACAGAAACAAGTTTCAGGGTGCTCTCATTTCACCTAGCAAGTATCTCTTTCAGTAAGATTATAAAAGTACCTGTCTCTTATCTTTATAAATTTGCATGCATTACATTTACATGATAAGCTGTGGTTCTCTGATAACTCAACAACTTTAAAATTTCAGAATCTTATCAAGGCTCTTTCAGTAACTGAATCTCATAACTGCTAAGGAAAAAACGTCAAAGATTCTACCATTATACTACCAGCCTTATATATCACTGAAAGGATTTCTAATTTGGATATGTTATTTTGAAATAGACCTTTTTATCATGTTTTCTTCCCACTGGTAATCTTAGACTGGTATCTTCATCTGCCGTGAGTAAAAGTGCTATTACTTGCTAGCACATCATTAATGTCCGGCAGGAGTATAATAAATTACACCATTTCTCTGCAATTTTACTTGAGCACTATTTCTTGCTGAAATGTATAAAACTGGAAAAAACCTTGGCTTTCTACCTAACACAAGAGCACAGAGATATTTTATAAATGTCAAGGTTACTAACACTTTTACAGTCAGGGCAATCATGTTGTTTTTGGTCTACTTAAAGAACAGGGCAACAAGAAGTACCCAATTAAATGTGGGGCAAAATCAGAATATATGTGGAAATACAGCAGAAGCCATTTTTTAATATATTCGGCAAAAACAGTGAAGTTCTGACATTTATCAACATTAGAGTGGAGTCTAATATTGCTAAATTACTCAATTCAAATGTTCAAAGCAGAGAAAATCAAGGTTATGTGGGCCATAAGATTTTTTAAAAAATTTATGTAGATTCATGTGCAGGTTTGTTACGTAGGTATATTGCATAATGCCTAGGTTTGAGCTTCTAGTGTATGCATCACCTGAATAGCAAACATTGTAACTCTAGGTTATTTTTCAGCCCTCACTTGGCTCCCATCTTCTCACCTTTTGAAGACTTTAATTTAAAAAAATGTCCCCACAATTTTTCTTTTTTGGGGGGTGTAATAATCTTGTATATTTATTATCTCATTCATTTCACTTACAAACAAAAATGAAATTTTATTATTTAAAATGAATATTTACATGAATAAATTGACACCACAGTTGTTAATTGTGAAAAATGTATATATATAACTAAAACATTAGTACAAAATTATTAGGAGCATCAACCCTTTATTTTAAACGCAAATCTTTCCTAGTCCAACTTTTAAATATGTGTAAAAATAACAATATTTAGTCTACATAAAGGCAAGTAGTGTAACTCATTACTAAACATCAGAAATAATTCCATTTCTTGATAGAGAAAAAAGATAATTCAATTTTTCTTACACAATATTTTTTGGCGAAAGTTTTTGCAGGTAGTGGAAGACTACATGAACAATGTTTTATACTTTCTTTCTTTTTGTAAATCATAAGAAGGAGAACTAGGAAAAAGATATTAGGCAGAACACCTGAGACACAGTAATTAACTGCAGAAATATTAAATTATTCATTAGCACTCATTTCCACTCCCTTTAAGTGTCAGGTAACAGAAATTTTGTGAATGCCTAATGCAAACTTTTACAAAATAGTTATTTATATTTCATTGTATTTCAAGTTGCTTTCAGAATTGCCTCATTTTGTGGTCAGAATAACTGTGAGCTAATATTCACATGCTTTTATTCTCTCTCTGATGTCCTACGTATGATCCAATGGTAAATCTTCAGTTATAATCACCTGGTGCAATAGTAATAAAGATTGGTCTTGTTTTTCTTCAAGCCTCATCCCAACAGCCTCAGTTAAATCTGGAAGCATGAATTATGGTTGAGGTAGTTATTCTGCTTTCTGGAATATCCAATGTAGCATGCATGTTTGAAACATAGATATCCTCCAGCATGAAAAATATCGAATTCAGGTTTAAAGGTATCCAACCTTCCTAGAATAAGGTCTACCTAAGCTCCTAGAATAAGATCTATCTAAGCTAAGTGCTCTCACAGTACTTTTTGCATGGTATTATGTTATTTTCTAACTGTTAATTTATTTTCCTGCCATAACAATTTGTGTGTGATTTCTTAAAAGCTGAAAATATGTCTTTTACGTTTGGATTGTGCCTAGCAAAATTCATGGCACCTTTTTGATAATCAGTAACTTTTTGTCTATGCATAATTGTTACTCTCTCCTCTTTACTCCATACAAACCAAGGAATTTTTTATTGTCACAGGAATCTTCATTGGCATGCCAGTTGATTCAAGGATATTGAGGCTTCCTCTTAAAGGCAATTAGACACCCAGAAAGAAAAAAGAGTGAAATGAATTTAGGATTGGGTAGTGCCCTAGAAAACACTTGCAAAGTTCTATTAATTCTTCCATCTTTTCTTTACTTGGAACATCACGAATGCCCTGTTTTGGGAATGGTGCCTTTATAAATGAAGATTATATCCTACTTATGAGCCATAAGTATTTGACATAATGCTCTGGAATTTTGCTCCCTGACTTTTATATATCAAATTTGCCACAATCTTCTATTGCTAAAGCTATTCTCTGTTTATACTAATATCATTGCCATGTTAACTCTGAATATTTGATGCTTCATATTTGGATCAAATTCTATCTCTCTTGTATATAGTCTAATATTTCCCGGTTTTGGATATTAAAAACCACACAGTCCCAGTGTTAGTGTCTTTCTTCTAATTTTTATAATCATTGTTATTATTTTTAATTTTAGAGGCAGGGACTTGCTCTGTCATCCAGGCTGCAGTGCAGTGGCACGATCATAGCTCACTGCAGCTTCAAATTTCTGAGCTCAAGCGATTCTCCTGCTTCAGCCTCCTGTGTAGCTGGGGCTGCAGACATATACCACCATGCCTGGATAATTTTTTAAACATTTGCTATAAAGATGGAGTCTCACTATGTTGCCCAGGCCGGTATTGGGCTCCTGGCCTCAAGCAATGCTTCTCTCTTAGAGTCCCAAATTGCTGGGATTACAGAAATTAGTTCATGCCTGGCCCAATTTCTATAATTATATGCTATAGCTATATGTCACTCCTATATTTCTCAGTGTTTTAATTTGTATTCCTGATTATTCATGATCTGTATGTAGTTCAGAGGCTGTAAAAGACCTGTGAGTAATTTAAAAAGAAGTGGGGTACTTTTCATTGGCGAATCCCTGATTTGTTTTAAATTTGTGTTATTTGTAGAAAATATCTTACATCATAAAGGGATATTGTGTAAAATATATTTCAGAAATGGAATTTTGGCCCTTAGAGCTATTGATTTGGGGGATTTATTTATGTTATGAAAGAATAAACAAAAATACAAAAATATTATTTTATTAAATAACAACTAGGGACCATAGAGATGATAAACCAGTCAGAGGTTGAAAGCTGTTTAGGGTGGGGAAAACAATAGAAGCAAAGCACAGAAGATTGTTTAGGGTGGTGAAACTATTTTGTATGCCACAGTATTTTTGAATAGCTGATACTATGCATATACCAAAACTCATAGAACTTTACTACACAAAGAGTTGATATTATAGACAATATTAAAATATCATTTAAAATTGGCGGTAGATTGCAGAGTTAAATGCAGAATGTGACAAAACAATCTAACTGTATTAAATACACTTGAAATAATCTCCCTGAACAGGATAGAAAGAAGAGATACTGAACTAAGCACCTTTAGAAATGAACAGAATCTGTGACTAAAGTCAAACAAACTCTACTTAAACACTGTACTTTAATTGATAAAGTTATTTCTAATGGAAGTGCAGTAAACGCTTGTGAGACTGCTATAGATACTTGCTGGTTTTGAACAATTAAGTAAAAGAATGGCAGATAGTGGGAGCTAGGTAGGTTTCTCACTAGTAGACAGTTAGAGATTACACATAAGCAAGGAGAGGAGTCCAGAATGATCCATATTGTAATGAATTAGAGCTGAATACATTATTTAAACTCATATTTTGCTTAACATAGACATAGATGTATCTCTCTCTCTATATATATGTATATATACATACACACATATATACACATATACATACAATTATATTTATATATACATTTACATTTATATATTTCCTTGTTGTGTCAGCTGAGAGGGCCTAGTAACAAAGCCACCTCAGTAGCAATGAGGATGAAGATCTTAGTCCCTAATACCATTCTTCAATTAAAAATATATATATATTCCTTGGGTACATGGTTGATTATAGGAAAAGAACAGAAAATTTACAGGATAATATACAAAATAAACATAGAGATCTTGTAGCAGACAGTAAAATAAATAGTGACAGCAGGAACAACTACAAAGCAATGATGAGTGTATGTCAAAGGGATGTAAGAGCTAAGTAAAAGTCCTACCCATGGCCGATGGTGGAAAAATTTGAGCAACAAAATAAATATAGAAGTATTAGATTGTACCAAAAGTATAAAATAAATATCTGTAAGTCCATACTCATATAAATAAATGATAGAATAGAAAATAAATAAATGAAGCAGAATATAGCAATCATCCATGAAGAATTCCAAGTAATTTATGAGGACATACTATTTTCAAGGAAGTGGAGCATAACTTCCTACTCTTAACTGTGGGCTACACATAATGACTTTCTCCGAGGTGTATTGTTTGGAAAAGGGGAAAAACCTAGCTTATTGTAGTGAAATATGGCACTCACTATTTCAAGTAGGAGATGGGGTTAACGTCAACAGTGACAAGTAATGTTTACATAATGTACATTTGATACAACGGTGATGAGACTAGTGTTTGACCTCAATGTTATTCCTCCAAAAAACCCATAACCCAATTCTAATTTTAGGAAAAAATATCAGAAAATTCCCAATTGGTGAAGATTTTACAAAACTGACTGTTCACAATCTATCTTTTTTGACAAACAGCATTGTTGATGCTGCTTCTTAGCTTTTGATAGACTTTTATTGCTTTTATTGTTGGATTTTATAATATTGTGCTATCTTCCTTTGTGGGAAAGTTGTAAGCAATTTTTCAATGGATTTTTCTAAATAATAGTATTCTTCAGAGTTCCAAGCTCGTTTCCCTTTCTTCCCCATTACAGCACTATGATTAAGTATCTACTTTGTTCCAATGACTTTAATGAACATTTCTAAGGTATGAATTTTGAAATCTTTACCTCCTGTTCAGATATGATTTCTCATTATCAGAACCACCTTCCCATTAGCATTTTACATCAGGCCTAAAACTCAACTTTTTATCTCATTCATATCTCCTGTCTTCACATTCACATACTTACGCTTCCTGTGTTTGCCATTTCAATATTATTCTATTAATTCATTCAACAAATAGTTATTGAATACTTATATACCAGGAAATTTTCTGGGCAGTAAGGAGACAAAACTTAACAAAAAGACCAATATTCTTGCCAACTTGGAGTTTATTTCCATATGAGGTCTGGTGGCAGTACTGATAAGATAAATAACTAGATTACGAGTTTGACATTTGGAATAAATTAAGCAAGAGTTAAGAATATGAATTGAAATATAGATTGTCTTCCATTTAAAATAAGCTTAAAATAAATGATCATTTATTCAAGAACTTAAAGATGGCAAGAGATTAAAACATGAGATCCACATGGACTGTTAACTCTTTCTACATTCAGGTTTGCAGATGTGTCAGAATGTCTGGATTAGTTCCTTCAGATATCCAGTATAGGGACAACAACGACAACAGAAATACCAGTGTGCTGAAAAAGCAACATCATGCATTTGAATGAAAGTATTATCAGTCTACATTTGTAATATTTGATACACCTTCTTGACCAATTTTATGTTTTTAATGTTTTTACCACATAGTGGCCAATAAGTATTATCATTGACTATGTCAACATGTTAATTATTAAGTGACATTTGACAAAATGAAGAAGAATTGGAGCATTCAATGATACATGAAATCCAATGAATGAATAAAAGAATAATTTCAAAGTTAAAATGTAAGTACAAATAATTAAATGAAGCAGAAGAACTTAGTACACAAAATGAGAGCACTCAATTTTAATATGCTTTTCAGATGTGTATTTTAAGCATCCTACAACCACAAAGATGACTGCAAGATCATTTGGCAAATACTCTTATTTCTTTTAATTAATTCCAAAACTATGCTTTTTTCACTAATTCTTATAAATTGCTCAATGTTTATTTCAGTTTACCCTATCTGTAACAACATCCAAGCAATCAAAATAATGATTCACAATGTGTTTCCTATAATGTCTTTCAGGTAATGGTACATAAAATGCTACCAATTGTTAGATCAGAACATGTACTTCTAAATTTTCACAATATAAAAATTATACATTTCTATTTTTAATTAGTATTTTTATCCCATACTTAACAATGAGTAGGATTTCTTAATCTTTGAAGTTAGCATCTCAAAGTGATGAATGGTAAAATTTCAGTCTTTTAAATCACAAAAACC
Organism: Macaca fascicularis; assembly: GCF_037993035.2. Lineage (NCBI taxonomy): Eukaryota > Metazoa > Chordata > Mammalia > Primates > Cercopithecidae > Macaca > Macaca fascicularis. Next base: position 54,168,222 of record NC_088391.1, on the reverse strand, counting down.
TTTTGAACAGGAGGATGTCATCAATAACCTATAGTCCTTTGAAAATTATTATTCAATATTAATATAATAAGTGACTTATTTGATGTTAGAGATTCATGTTTTGTACATCATTCACCAAAACAATAAAATTAAAAATAATCCTGGACTATGTCTGCTTTAGCAGTCATCTGTCCTTTGTCAAGATGATGTCCCTGTTCCAAGCTCAGCATCTATAGCAAGTGGCAGAAAATAGAGCAATAAATTCTAGTAGGGTCGATTTTGATCAGCATTTTTTTCTTACATAACTTCACCATTCACTAAATATCAAGAGCTATTCTAAAATTCCTGAGCAGAATGGGTTGCAAATTAATGAACACATTTAAAAATGTCTAAGCCTTTTGTTTTTCCAGGTTTTACCATTCTTACTCAAGACACTGGTTCTGTAATCTTGAGACCCATTCTCTCACCACTACTATGAATACTTCTATGTGTGATATGCAGTGGTAGATTTAGAATGAATGTACAAAATATTCAGACAAAACGTTTTATTTTAAGAATTTAGAATCAAGTAAATCACAAAATTTTCTTTCATGATTTCTATTATCTAGCAGCAAAAACATCTTATGGTAGAGACTTTTAAACATAAAATATTTTAATGCTTATCCAAGCATGTTACTTTTTCAACATATACCACACTTCAGTATTATACTTTACCATCAAAGAATTGATGTTTTCAGGAAAATAAATATTATAGAATGTTTATCACGCTCCTTTGTCTTTACTAAACTAAAAAATAAATAACATTTAATATAGAAAATAGGCTCACTATATCTGATTTTATTGATGAGATAGGCATTTTGGGGAGAACATTTGGATTTCTCTTTCTCTCCTTCCTAAAAATATAGTTTTATTTGAAAACTTATTTCATCATCTGATTGGTGGTAAACAATTTAGGATATTAAAAGAAAGCTTATTAACATTAGTGAATTTGGAATTCATATATATGAAATTAGATGTATTTTCATACAGTATTGGGTATTATTATGCTGAACTAAAATATGACTATGTCTATGTAGGAGATTATATTAGGAACAGTGTTCACCATCTCAATAAAATAAGAACGTTAACACATATAAGAATAATATAATAAATGTTTTTGAAAGGTAGAATTTAAGTGCTGTGTGATAGCTGACCAAGGAAGATAAAATTTCCTATTGAGTCAATTCAGGCATGCCTTTTATAGGAGTGGGAATTTGAGCGGCACCATAAAAGTATGGTTTCTTGGTTCAGATTTCATGGTATATAGCAGAATAGATAATTTGGAAAGACAGGGATACATAAGCAAGCATCGTGTGATTAAAAATTTTTTGGAATAGCTGGAAGTGCAGGCTCTAGTCTTAACTTCTGGAAGCAATTTCAAATTACCAGAATTAACTACCTAATTAAAAGGAAATATTCATTTTCTAAGGTAATATTGATTCCTTTGCTCTAAAACTATCAGAACCTACTCTATGTTTCTTCTATCAGTGTCTGCCTAAGGTTACATAAAGCATACCCTGCGATAGACACTTCAAGCGCGGTTGGATCCAGGCTAAATTAAAACTCTATTAGCACTGCATCCCAGAACAGCTGGAGAACGCTTTCTTGCTTTAAGTATCTCTTTATGCTGAGACTATTAATGGTCATTATATGAATGAACTATAGCAATACATACAAATGTGGTACATGTTGACTCAAAATCCAGATACTTGTCTTGTAACACTTTCTTATTGATACTGGGCTCAGGACAAATCAATTTGTTATTCACTTTGAAGGAGCTATGTTAACATGCCTCAGAAACCTGCAGCTCAGACATGTCAGTGGGGTGGGGGGGGCTTTAAATATTTATGTATGATACTTTCATCTTTAGATCACCGGTGCTGTGGGTCAGCCTAATGAAGACCCTTGCACATAAAGCAGAGCTGGAAAATTGATAAAGGCCAGAGCAAAGTTATAGCTTTGAATGAAGGTACTTTGTTGTCATTGTCCATGAGAAAAGAGATTCCCTCTATTTTTTCCCAGTGTATTTTTATAAATGTAAGTCATTTACAAAATCATTGGTTACTTGCCAGATACTTAGTTGTATTGATTTATCCCACCAAAGAGTCTGTATCTGAAAAGTAAGTTGAAATTGGAGTCACTACCTAATTTTGTCTACATTAATTTATGGTAATTCTTTAAGATGCACAGCAAAAATCCAAAAGATGGTTAAGTGGGAAAGTAGAAGAACTTTATTACTTGGCTTTTAAAATATTCTAGGTGCTGTAGTAATACAATAAGTACTTCTATTTTTGCTGATATTTGGTTTACTTTTTTGATACTGAAGCATACTTCCAAAAATTTCTACTTGTCCTTTCTAATAATAATTCTTCTTGCAGCTAAAAATGTACATTATGTACTGAGTTAGCATGTAAGACTGTGGAGATCTTCTAGAATGTAAGGCACAATGTACAAAAAAGAAAGTATCAGATGAAAGAGCTATAGCCACATCTTTATAATAAAATATCCAGTGGTATAGAAAAGAAAAAAGTGGAAGGAAATAAATCATCCAAAATAATAGAAGAAAATTTTTGTTTTCTGATGATAGTCATCAGTCTTCTGATTGAAAATATCTATGAACTTATTCCATAAAACAAGTAGCAGATGGTCATTAGACTGGCACATCTGTAAAGTAGAAAAAAAATTAAGCACCATCTATTTATTTATTTATTTAGTTAGTTAGTTAGTTAGTTAGTTAGTTAGTTAGTTATAAAGATGGGGTCTCACCCTCTTGTCCAGGTTGAAGTGCAGTGGCATAACTATGGCTCACTGCAGCTGGACATTCCTGGACTCAAGAGATCCTCTTGCCTCAATCTCCTGAGTAACTGAGATCACAGGTATAAGACACTGTGCCTGGCAAGCATTGCTTTTTCATTTCCAAGAGATAATTATTTTGGATTCTCAAGTTTACATTTAACGAAAATATAAATCTGAGAGATAAAATCTGATGTGTGAGAAAGAGATAAAGAATTATTTTTTCTTTTCAGATATGCAATGATTCATACATTCTTCTCATTTAGAAAACAAAACTGGAACTTTCCTGCAACCACTATGGCTAAACACATTACATACCTCAGTAAGAGAAAAAAATATGCTTTGCATTCAGAGATAATCTTAAAACCTATTTGTCTACCACGTTGCATTTGTTTTCTATTTTATTCTTATGTTTTTGTTTTTGTTCTTCATCTTTTCCCATTGTCTTTGAGATTAATTGAATATTTTTGGAATTATCTATTATATCTTCTAATGAGTTTTTAAGTTAGAAATTCTGGTGGATCTGGACATTATAATAGGTATCCTGAACTTCTCATAGTCATCCTTTACTAAATAGTATATCAATTTGCAAATTTTTAGGAAGCTTACCACAGTACAATTCCTTTCACTCCTACGCATCTTTTGTGTAATTGCTGTCATACATTTTACTTCTAAAAGTTATGAATCCTACATTGTACTGCTATTATTTTTGCTCTATCAATCAACTGCCCTTGAATAATTATAAATATGAAAATAATATTTATATGTTTATTCATTACAGTGTTTTTCATTCCTTTTAAAGTTTTAAGATTTTTCTTCCTTCTTTTTTTGTTTTCATAGTATTTTGAACATTCCTGCAAAACTTTGCCAATAAAAATACATTTTTTCTCTCCAGATTTTTCCTTCATTGATAGAGGTAATATCGAAATTTCTGGGCAGATCTACCCAATAAAACAAAACAAATTGTGTTGCTTCTAAAATGCAATTTTTGTGTCTCACACATAGATCCACTTTTCTTGGCTCCTGTAGTATATCTAGTCAAGCAATGAAGATCATTTATTCTTGTTGATTGTTTCTGAAGCTGCTTTGTTTCCCAGCCAAGTCTGTTTTTATTTTGTAAATGTGCATCTTTTTTATTTTTGGTTTTTTAGAAGCAATGTTGACAGACTGGTTTTTATTATATTATCTGACAATATGGGCTTTTTTCAAATGGCAGACAACGCTGGTTGTGTTTATCCTCTTAGTTTGTTCATCTTAAAAATTTTAATATCTCCTGATATTTTAGATATCCTTCCCCAAGACCCTATATCATAAGAACATAATTTAATAAGATAGGCAGCTGTGATCTCTACTTAATGCAAAAGTGGCAAAATGGTCATATTACATATCCAACCATTGTGTATAACCTGATTATTTTGTAAAACTCTTAGTGTTTGTGTTGTTTGCAAACTTCTGTGAACTCAAATCACTTAAAAATTGCTAAATTTTAAAAAGAAAATTATTTCTGGAATGAAAATCAGTTACTAGCTCAGTAAACATCTCAAGAAAATTATTCCTGTCTCCCTAACCATCCCACCGTGAACCTGATGCAGCTGACTGGTGAATTTTGTTGAGATGCAGACAATTGTTTCTATATGTACATTTGATCAGTGGCTGAAGTTGATAAACTAAGGTAGATGGCTCTCTGTAGTTTGTGTGGGTGTGACTAATTTTTTGAAGCCTTTCTCTTCTTTTTTTTTTATTATTATACTTTAAGTTCTAGGGTACATGTGCATAACGTGCAGGTTTGTTACATATGTATACTTGTGCCATGTTGGCGTGCTGCACCCATCAACTTGTCAGCACCCATCAACTTGTCATTTACATCAGGTATAACTCCCAATGCAATCCCTCCCCCCTCCCCCCTCCCCATGATAGGCCCTGGTGTGTGATGTTCCCCTTCCTGAGTCCAAGTAATCTCATTGTTTAGTTCCCACCTATGAGTGAGAACATGCGGTGTTTGGTTTTCTGTTCTTGTGATAGTTTGCTGAGAATGATGGTTTCCAGCTGCATCCATGTCCCTACAAAGGACACAAACTCATCCTTTTTTATGGCTGCATAGTATTCCATGGTGTATATGTGCCACATTTTCTTAATCCAGTCTGTCACTGATGGACATTTGGGTTGATTCGAAGTCTTTGCTATTGTGAATAGTGCCGCAAGTGGCGCAATAGGTTAGCGCGCGTTACTTATACAGCCTTTCTCTTCTTTAAGAAACAAGATAAAAAGGAAGATTTACAACGGTTAACTTTTATTTATACCACTTTTGTGTCTATGCCTGACTCCTTTTAAAAACTTTTGAAGATTAATTGGCCATATACATCTTTTATTTGTGTGTGGTATAGAGTAATCTAAACGGAACAGATTTACCATCAAAGGGGTGAAATATATGCAAAGTTTTAAATATTGAAACTGCTTTTGCATGAATTAGAGAGCAGAGAGCTCTGACTAAAACATGCCTTTTTTTTGGTTTGAATGAAAATTGTATGAATGAGTCTTAATTAATGTCAGAATCAAATGCACATAAAATGATGAGTACTTCTGGCTTGTGAAGTGCTCTTTGCCTGCGTTAGATTTCAGAAGAGTTCCAATTGCAGGACTATTCGGTTTTTTTGTTTTGTTTTGTTTTGTTTGTTTTATTTTTGTTTGTTTTTTAAGACACTTTCATGAAAATACAGAAAGTCTAAGTAAAATGTTTACAATGACTCTGTCTCCAAAAAACATTAAACTTTATCTTGATCTACAATCTATCTACATTAGTGCTTTAATAAACAACGCATATGGAATAGTGAGATATATCCTCTCACTCTAATTCTATTATGCTGAATTTTCCTGTCACTTTAAACTACGTAATAGAATTAAATTTTTACTTAGGACTCAGTCCCCAATAGCATGAACCATAAACCACAGAGAATCACCATCTCTAAAATTTGACTAGCTTTCCTGAGTACTTAATAAGACCTGTCTGTTGTCTTATGTTGTGAAACATTTTGTTATTATTATTTAAAGTACTATTGCTCATCAGGATATTTTCCTAAACAATAGCACAACTTGAAAAGTAATCATACATATGGTCTCACCCATGTCACCAACAACCATGCTGCCTCCTGCAGTCTTAACTTGGTTTTAGTTGGTGCTGTCTGAAATCAGCAACCTCTATAAAATTTTCCACTCATTAGAGAGAAGGGGACACAAGACAGACAGAGTTTTAGCCAAAGAGTAAGCAAAGGAACTCCCAGTCATCCAATTTGAGAGTTTGTTTCAGTTCCTGGTTTCAATCTGGTTGGTGGACAAACTAGACTATAACACATGCAACACACAACTCTAGATGTCTAGGACAGCAGAGGTGAAGGAACCAATTTGAGGAGATGTAATAGGTACCATTCATTCAGTTGTATGCCATTCCACAAGCATGGAATTGGAAGCAAGAATAGAATTGTCAGTAAATAGAGATTCCCAGAAAAAAAAAATAATTTGCATGAAGTCATAAATAACATATACATTGTGAAAAATACCCCTCTTCTTTTTGTCTCATAGGTATGGATGTAAGCATTTTCTTCAAGACAGAAAAGAAAAGCAAAAATCATTTCCAGAATGTTGGCCTAGTGCAACTGAATGCAAATTTTGCCATCGTTTAGAGACACTTACTAAATTGGGTCCTCAGCATTCATGGGGGATTTGTTCCTGATCCCTGCTCTCCCTTTCTCCTCATACACAAAAATCTGGGCATACTTATGTCCCACACCTGGCTCTGTTGAACTCACATATTGGAAAAGTAGGTCCTCTTACCTGTAGGTTTTACATCCTGTCCTACTGTATTTTTGATCTGCCTTTAGTTGCTGATGCAGAATACAGACATGGAGACCTACTGGTATTTATTGGGAAAAAATCTGCATGTAAGTGGAACTGCACAACTCATGTTGTTCAAGGGTCAACTGTACTATGCCTTACAAATCACCTGTGGTTATACCTCAACCATCTGTATACCTGTAGTAACAGCACATAAGTGATTTCAGCAATGAATTCTAGAATCAAAAGACATCCACCCTGAGATGGAGGAGGGAATAAGGATGTGGCTAAGGGGGAGTCTTGCACCAGCTACTGTCCTGGCTGTCTTCATGAAGGATATTGCTAGAACCCCTTTTGCTAAATCCCCCTCTTATCTGAGGTTTTGCTTTCCATGGTTTCAGTTACTCTCAGTCAACTTTGTTCCCAAAATATTAAATAAAAATTACCAAAAATTTTATATCTTTAAATTGCACACCGATGTGAGTATTGTGATGAAATATTTTGCTGCCATTCTGCTCCATCCCTCCCAGGACATGACTTATTCCTTTGTCCAGCATATTCATGCTATCTAGGCTGCCTGTCCATGAGTCACTTAATAGACATCTTGGTTACCAGCTGTCACAGTATCACAGCACTTGTATTCAAGTAACCCTTACTTTACTTAATAATGGCCCCAAAATGCAAGAGCACTGGTGCTGGCAATTCTAATATGCCAAAGAGAAGCCATAAGATGTTCCTGCAAGTGAAAAGGTGAAAGTTCATTACCTAATTAAGCAGACAAAAAATTTATGGCGAGGTTGCTAAGATGCATGAATCTTCTACCTCAAAAATTGTGAATAAGGAAAAATAAAATCTTGCTAGCTTTGCTGTCATACCTCAAACTACAAAAGTTAAGTTATGGCCACAGTATATGACAAGTGCTTAGTTAAGTGGAAAGGCATTAAATTTGCATGTGTAATAATAAGATATTTTGAGAAAGAGACAGACTATATTTACATAACTTTTTAATATAATATTGTTCTAATTATTCTATTTTACTATTATTGTCAATGTTTTTTGTTTGTTTGTTTGTTTGGAAACAGAGTCTTGCTTTGTCACCTAGGCTGGAGTACAGTGGCATGATCACAGCTTACTGCAACCTCTGCCTCCCAGGTTCAAGTGATTTTTCTGCCTTAGCCTCTGGAGTAGCTGGAATTACAGGTGTGTGCCACCACACCTGGCTAATTTTTGTATATTTAGTAGATACGGGGTTTCACCATGTTGACCAGGCTGGTCTTGAACTCCTGACCTCAAGTCATCTAACCTACCTTGGCCTCCCAAAGTGCTGGGATTACAGGAGTTTGCCACTCCCCCAACCCCAGGCTATTTTTAATGTTTTTCTGAACCTAATTTATTAATCAGCTTTATTACAGATATATGTGCATAGGAAAAAAACATAACGTATTGTATATAGTTTGGTACCATGTGTGGTTTCAGGCATCCAGTAGGGGATCATGAAATATATTTCTTATGGATAAGGGGGATTGCTACTGTATACAAGGGGAATTGTTGAGCTTTGAAGATCAGCAGCCCCTTTTGGAACATACAGCAAAAGCCATCACAAAATTAATTTCTGCAGGGGATAATATAGTTATTGAAACACCCAGGTTATTTGATTTTTAGAACGTCCCATACTCTGGAGTTCGCAGATTACAAACTGAATGTAGAATTATTATTACTATTATTATTTGAGATGGAGTCTCACTCTGTCATCCAGGCTGGAATGCACAGGCATGATCTTACCTCACTGCAACCTCCATCTCCTGGGTTCAAGCGATTCTCCTGCATCAGCCTCGTGAGCATCTGGGATTACAGGCCAATTTTGTATTTTCAATAGAAACTGGTCTCAAACTCCTGACCTGAAGTGATCTGCCTACCTCAGTCTCCCAAAGTGGTGGGATTACAGATGTGAGCCACCACGCCTAGCCTCAGGGTAGAATTCTTCATGCTCCTTTGTCTTCCATCTTTAATAAATTTAAAGATAATAAAAATAATAATAATAAAAAATGAAATTGGAAGCTGGCTCTAGAGGTGTGATGGATATAATTGTATTTATTTAACAAGACCATTCGTGATGTTTTAGTCTTTTATCTGGTGATATGTAACGTATGGTTTTCTTTCTTTTTTCTGGTGTTAACAGTCACTGATGTTCAAACGTAAGTCCTCTATTCATCAATTTATTGGTTTCTTTTCATTTATAGCTTGAATATTATTATAAGATAATTATTTTCTTCCATTATTTCATTACCCAGTGATAAAGTTGAAATAGGAAAGGAAAAAATCTTTGATTTTTTTTTTTTGATTTTTTAAGTTTTCCAGATAGTTGATTGGTTCCATATTATCTCAGAAGGTGACCAATTGATTTTGTTATTCTCCTAATATTATTACAAAATTATAAATTTTAACCTTTTTTGATGAGTGAGTTTCAATCCATTGTAGTTCTTCCTGAAGCTCAAATTACTTCTTTTGCTAGTAGAGCTCACTTAAATTTGACTTTGAAATCCTTTCGACATGACATCAGAGTTTGACAAGTTTGATACCATCCTTATTTTCTATCAAGTCTGGACTGGACATAGGAAGATGCTCATTGCTACTGAGTTGGTCACGACAAATTCAAACTCTATTTTTTCTCAAAGTTCCAAAATGTATATTCTTTTAATTTTATACTTAAATATATTTGCTTACTGAATAAGATTTCCTAACAGAAAAATCAATTCCATGTTTACGATCTGGATGCTTTTACTCTTTCTGCAGTGCCTGATTATACTCAGTTCTTTATTAAAGACATTAATAAAGAGAAAATACGAAGACCTGAATAACAATGTCTTATTCTCATACTAAACAATAATTTCTCAATTTAATGTAAAGTAATTCTCTTTTCAGTGATGTAGGTGTAAAGAGGATCAGTTAATCAGTGTAATAGTTAAAGATTGAATGACAGTCTTGACATTCTGTTGTGCACATAATTGTGTTAAAAAGCTTTTAAAAATTTTTACTAGGATTCCTATTGATGATGAAACAGCTGTGTCAAATTTGCCTTTGAATTAATTCAATTTTATAACTTTGTTCCTCAAAACTCAAAACTACCTGTATTACAGAAGAACAATTAGAATTTATCCAGGCAGTTGTTATGGAATACTAATCTGCACATACTTAAAGACAACAAAAGTTAACAATTTAAATGTAGTTAAAAAGAGAGAAAAATAATAAAATCATTGAAAATAAAAATAAAGGCGTGTAGAGACAATAAACTTAAAAAGGTCAGGACAATTGTTATATATGAGTAGGAGAGTATAATCTTGAGTATGTGAGAAAATGTAATTTGGTGAGAATAGAAAATCAGAGGTAGAGATACAATTTATGGGAATTTCAAGTTTGTGTTGTAAAGACTGCAGTTACTGTCAGCATGTCTACAACAGAAGCATGGGAAAGAAAGGCAATGGGAATAGAACAGAAATCTAGACACAGAATAAGGGGCAAGCAGTAATTCAGAGCAACTCATCAAAAATGTAAATGAATATAACAAAAAATATTGGCAGGAGAATGAAGTAGTGTTTTTAAAGAATCTAAATTTTGAGTATATCGACGAGAAAATAAAAGAGTAAATGAAAAAGAAGACAAGGAAAATGGTAAAAAATTGTAGCCAGTCCAATGATAGCAATTCTCACAAACACTTGAATGGTGATTGTTGGACAGTGGGGGTGGTATAATAACCACTTTGCTTTCTGTTTCCTCAATTTTTTATTCCCTTTTCTCATAGCTATACATAAATACAGTCATGTTAAAAAATGCTCATATGCAGTAATCCAGCAATTTCCGCATAAATACTGAAATTACTGTGATTTGTTTCCAAATAGATCAGCTACAACTTAGGTGTAATTCACCAAATGGCTTGAAAATCTTTGTGTAGTTTCAAGAAGTGTCTATTTTGCTCTAAGGGAGAAAAGAAAAAAGATTATTTCAATTGTCTGTGAGCACATTGATTGTCAACTTGCCCGTGCAGTTTTTATGAATAAATCCAAATAACTGCTATGTTTTCACTTAGCGCCACTTCCTCTCTAGGAGTAATAGTCTATAAGTGGAAGAGCTGGTAGAGATAAGCAAGTCCCTGTCCTATTATACAAACTAAACTTTTAGTATGTGTATTTGCACTTCACTTCCCAGAGGAAATCTGCCTTTTTAGACAAACATAAAACCCATAATGCTTTTATGGATCATAGTTTCTGGAAATTATTTTCCACCTGACGAAATTGAAATGTTTAGCATACGTATTACATAATTCAAAAGCCAGGTCTGTACATATTACATTGTTTTATTCAAAAACTTTAACCTACATACCTTGAATTGCCTTTCCACGTGGCAGAACAAAGCTACACTTACTTTTTGTTATATTTTGTACGGAATTTTTTTTAATAGACTCTACTATAAACAGGAAAAATCCCAAAGAGGGAAAACTCTTGCCCTATGGTTTTAATTCAAAGAAGACTTGGACATAGGATTTAATGGTTGGTGTCAAGTGCTACATCTCAGAAGGAACAGATAATAACAAAAGCTAATGCTTGTAGATGTTTTGCTGGCAGTCGAGAAGTTTTATTTTTTATATCGCAAAATTCATATAATAAAATATGCAATTAAATGGTTTTTAGCATATTTGCGCATATGTAAATCCATCACCCCAGTCAATGTTAGAACATTTTAATCATATAAAGAAAACCCATACCCTTTTTTATCACCCCCATACCCCCCCATTCTTTCCCCTCCATCCTAAGGAACCACTAATTTAGTTTCTATCACTACATATTTGCCTATTCTGAACATTTTATATAATGTGTGCTTTCTGTGATCAATTTCTATTACTTAGCATAAGTTTGTAAGCATCAAAGGCATGTAATGTTTCTCTGCACTTTATTCTTTTTTATGACAAAATGATATTACATCACGTGGATATACTATATTTTGTTTATTTTCTTTATTTATTGATGAACACTGGGATTGGTTCCACATTTTGGCTATTATAAATAATGCTACTACAAATATTCATGTACACCCTTTGTGTGGACATACGTTTTCATTTCTCTTGGGCATATACCTAGGAGTGGAATTACCAAGTCATATGGTAATTCAATGCATAATTGTTTCAGAAGTTCCCAAACTGTTCACCAAAGGCCCTGCACCATTTTATATTTCCATCAACAGCATGGTAAAGTTGTGATTTCTCCATAATCTTGCCAGAACTCATTTTCATCTGACTTTGTAAATCTAGCCATTTAAGTGGACGTGAAGTGATAATTCATTGTTTCTTTGATTTACATTACAATGATAAATGAGGATGTTGCATTTTTATGTACTCAGAGGTCATTTGCATATCTTCCTTGGAGAAATGTCCGTTAAGATCCTTTGCCCATTTTTAATTGTGTTGTCTTTTTTTTGATGCTACCGTAAATGGAATTTTTCTCTTAGTTTTGTTTTTAGATTGGTCATTGAAAGTGTATACAAATACAATTGATTTTTGTATATTGAATTGCATTCCTGGGATAAACAACAATTGATCTTGATCTATAATTATTTATATGTCTCTGGTATTTAATTGTTTTGGCATCCATATTCCTAAGAGATATTGGTCTATACATTTCTAATAATGTCTGTAGATCAGTGTGATACTAGTCTCTTTGATTTTGTAGAGGAGTTTATGGAAAATTATTATTTCTTCTGTAAACATATGGTAGAATTCAGGAGTGAAGCTGGGCTCGAGCTCTTCTTCGTATGTTGTTTTTGTTTACTGATATAGCCTTTTTATTTGTTATGCTTATATTCAGATGGTCTACTTTTTCCTAATTTTGACAGTGTCTATCTTTTTAGAAATTTGTCTATACTTTCTAAGCTAAGACATATAATTATTCACACTATTGCTTTATAATTACTTTTATTTCTCCAAAGTCAGGAGTAATGGCCTTTTATTTCTCCTTCCAGTCATTTATGTTTCCTCTCTTTTTTCCTTGGTTAATCTACTTTGTCAATTTTTTGTGTGTCTCAAAAAACTAGCTCTTTAAAAAAAATACAAAAATAACTTTATTGCATTTATATTATTTAATTTATTTTGGTCCAGGCACAGTGGCCCACACCTGTAATCCCAGCACCTTGGGAGGCTGAGGGAGGAGGGTCGTTTGAAGCCAGGTGTTCAAGACTAGCCTGAGCAGTATAGCGAACCCCTTTCTCTAAAGAAAATAAAAAATAAATAAAATATCCAGGTGTGGTTGTGTGCACCTGTAGTTCCAGCTACTTGGCAGGCTGAGGCAGCAATGTCACTTGAGCCACCAAGTTGAAGACTTTGGTGAGCTATGGTCACTCCAGCCTAGGTGACAGAGTGAGATCCTGTCTCTTAAATAAATACATTTAAAAATAAAAATTAATTTGTATCTACAATGCCCCTTATTATTTGTATATATAGCTTCAGCAACTGGTAGGTATGGCCAGGATGAGAACTGCTGAATTCTGTCTCTCCTGGACAGATAGTCTTTTTATTGTTACTTGGGGGAGAGGGATCTGCTTCAGTACGGACTGGAGTTTCTGTCTCACTGAGTGGGAGAAGGGAAAGAGGAGAGGTCTCAGTTCAAGTAGCACAGACTCTTGTTGTCTTTATCAAACTACAGTATATATTCTTGAATAAATGCTTCGTTGTTTGCTGTATACACTAAGGAAAAAACTTTAGTTTTTTCAAAGTATATATAAAATTTATCAGCTTATCAGAGAAATATGTCCACAGAGCTTCTCAGACTGCCATACCTTAATCTCTCTCTCGAAAGCAGTTTTAATTCCTTAAATATTAACTATTCTTTACAACAACTCTTTGTGGTAGCTTATTTTTATTATCACTTCCATTTTACATATGAAAAATGCAAGGTGCAAACAAGTTAAGAAGTTTCTTTTTTTATTGTTGTTGTTATTTGACTGACGGATGGACCTTTTATTCATTAACTCTATGAATATTTGTTGGGTGTCTGCTATGTGCTGGGCACAGTTATAGCTGATGGCCACACACTCCCTGCTTCCATGAAGGTTATATGCTAAGGGAGTGGGTGGGAGATAAACAATCTATCAACAGCCAGGTAACTTGTCAGGGGATGAGGAGCACTGAGAAGAAAAGGAAAGCAGGAAAAGTGTATCTAAGTATTCTTCTTTATTTATTATTATTATACTTTAAGTTCTAGGGTACATGTGCACAACGTGCAGGTTTGTTACATATGAATACATGTGCCATGTTGGTGTGCTGCACCGATTAACTCGTCATTTACATCAGGTATATCTCCTAATGCTATCCCTCCCCTCTCCCCGCTCCCCACAATAGGCCCTGGTGTGAGATGTTCCCCTTTCTGTGTCCAAGTGATCTCACTGTTCAATTCCCACCTATGAGTGAGAGAACATGCGCTGTTTGGTTTTCTGTTCTTGCGATAGTTTGCTGAGAATGATGGTTTCCAGCTGCATCCATGTCCCTACAAAGGACACGAACTCATCCTTTTTTATGGCTGCATAGTATAGAAATTTCTTTTTAATTCATTATCTACATATTTATAATTTTCACAAATAAAAAGAAGCAGAGGCAGGATTTTAACCTAAAGTGATGGTTAATTTTATGTGTCAATTTTACTGAGTTACAACATACCCAGATATTTGATTAAATATTATTTGTGAGTGTGCCAGTGAGAGTGTTTTCAGAAGAGATTAGTATTAGAGTTGGTTGACTGAGCAGTACCCTCTTCAATGGGGTGGGTATCATCCAATTCACTGAGGGCCTGAATAGAACACAAAGACCAACAATAGATGAATTCTCTCTTTCTGCCTGATGACTCAGCTGGGACAGTGATCTTATTGGGACATGGGATTTACATCATAGATGCTACTAACTCTCATACTTTCTCATGCCTTTGGGCTTGAACTAGAATGGATACCATTTATTCTCTTCATTTTTAGACCTTTAGACACAGATTGGAACCACTGATTTCCCTGGGTTGCAAGCTTGCAAATGGCAGATCAGGGGACTTCTCAGCTTCCATAACCAGTGAGCTAATTGTCTATAATAAATTTATTTATACACACACACACACACACACACACACATCCTGATTGTTGGTATTTATTGGGTTATTCTGAGAAATCCTAATACATCCAGGCATTGTGACTCAAAATATTTCTTCATACTCTGAAACCTTGTGCTTTTCAAGTTGCATAAAAACTTCTCTTTCATCACTGTATTTGAACATAGTAGGCTAAAATAAGATATTGTAGCATAGTAAGAAAATCACAGATTTTGGTAATCAGATTTACCTGGAACCAATGACTATATCTGTCACTCAGTGTTATGTGCAAGCAGATAAATAACTACCAGTTACGTAATTGAAAATTGAAAAAAATCTCTATCATTATTATATTGAGACCTGAACTTATTCATCATATACAATGTGGTTAATATGGTTCTAGGGATGTAGTGTTTGTTGAAATGGCTCCATAGTAAATAGACATTTTTGGCAAGATATGTCAGAAGATTTATGATTTAAATAAGCAGTATTTGCTGGAAATATTTTGTCATATATTGATATACACGAAAGGACTTTATTGTGAATTCACAGAAACTAGGTAAACTATGTGTGCACTTGAATTCTGCCACTTACAGACTTTCAGCAGCTTCTTTCTGTTTATATATTTTCTAGGCCAACAGATGTTACCCCTGATTTCAGCAAATACTCTACAAATTATTGTGTCAACTATGTTTCAGACTGTGCAGTGACTAGTAAAACCATGCATTTAAATATAATTTTTATAATGTAGGATCTGCCCTTTGACGTTTAGGAGGCAAAATGAACTAAATAGTAGACAACATGAAGCTGTGAAGTTTGTGACATTGCTGCATATATCACTGTACTATGTACTTTTCTATCCTGGACTCATTCACTATCTAGGATTCCATTGGCTTATGGGTTAACAAGTACTGTGCCTGCATATACACTTTCATGTTCATGATAAATATGGAAGAAAATATTTTTACCTTGAATTTATGATAATGTGGCCAATCTTTGAATTTAAGCATCCTTCTATATACATGATTTTTCTATGAACATAAAGAGTGAAACTCTGACATTGTTTTATCTAAAACCTAACAGTTTTCCACTTTGTTAAATACTAATTTATATATCCACCCTCAAAGCATTCATCATTTAGTTTCAAGAGACTTTTTTTGATTAGAGTTGAATTAAATTGAGGGGCAATGAAGCAAAAATATTCTTTTGTAATTCAATTAGTTTACTTGATTTATGCAATGCATTGTGGATGAAGAGATATATATTTCAAGAAAAACAACCAAAAAAACTACTTTTTTCCATAATAACACTTTTTTTTTTCTCAAAACATCTCATGGTGATAGCATATAAAGGAAATGTGTAATATAAAGAGAGTAGTTTATAGCGGCTTTTAAAATGTATGAATATGGTTGACTCATCTGATGGGTGTCAGACTCTAGAGGATGGGCTAATACTAGATTAAGTTTTATTAAAAGATTTTATTGTTTTTAATTATAACTCACTTAAAATACGACTTCATATTTCTGATGAAAGGGTCTAGTGTGTAGAAGCATAGCCTAGTTCTTCGCTGTTTAGATTCACTAATTAAGTTTCTGTGGCTGATTAGTTTTGCTGGGTTAAATGTAGGTCAAACTTGAAGTAGCAGAACTTATAGCATTTAAATGTTCTTCTAATGCAATTAGTCTATAGGGCATTATTTTATGTTCCAGGCTGTAAACAACTGGAAAATATCAGATATAGCTATGGTTACCAAATGGAGATTAACACTATATATTAAAATTTCAACAGCAGTGTAATTAAAACAAATTCAATTTTTACAATGCTTCCTATGTTATCATAGCTCAACAAGCATAATTTGTTGATTTTGAGGAAGTATTCTAAGTTTCAGGTTTATTAAGAAATTTTCTATTTCTTAATTATTTGGAGTATTTTTCTCTAATCCATGAATGAATCATTTCTCTCACAAATATCAGTCTTTAGAATTAAATTATTTAATAATATGTTTGGCAGAATATCATTAGAATAGTTTCTAAGGTGAGATCTACTATTTCAACATTCGCTACAGTTGACTAATGGCATTTTGATATTCATTTTAGTACAAAACTGTGAAAAGTGTTGATTCACTGTAGAGAAAAGGAAAAAAAATACTTTCTTATAATAGGTAAAGTCAAGAAAAATCCTCTAAAAATTGTTAGCATATTATTTTTAAATTTAACTTTTAATGCACAAATAATAATTGCATATATTTCTGGTGTACAATATGATTTCAATACATAAATAGTATTTTTTAATTTAAAATGTTTTTTGAATGCATATAATACACCATGTATGGATTAGAAACTAGAAAAACACTGACAAGATTATCAACTTTATTAACCAAAAGGAAACTGCAAATTAAAACCATACTAAGATATCATTCCACAAATATTAAGATTTAAAAAAAAAAAACAAAAAAAAAAACAAGAACAACAAAAACAACACTGACCATGCCAAGTTTTGGCTAGAATGAAGAACAGCTAGATCTGTTATATATTTCTGATGGCAATGTAAAATAGTACAGTCATTTTCCAAAACAGTTTGGCAGCATCTTTATAAGCTCAACCATAAGCAACCCTTAAGTTCCAGAAATTTCACTTCTATATATTTACTCAATGAAATAAAAAAATTATGTTCAAATAAAACCCAGTAAGTGAATGTTCATAGTGGCTTTATTTATAATCACCTAAAACTGGAAAACATTCAAATGTCATTTAACTAGTCAATCAATCAATAAACTGTAGAATATTTATATGTTAAAGAGAAATAATATGGATGAATCTCATGCATGATGCTATGTGAAAATACCCAACCTCCAGACTGTATCCGCATTATGATTCCATTGATATGACTTTGTGGAAAATTAAAAACAATAAGGACAGGAATCATCAGTGCTGCCAAAGACTTTTCATTGAGGAGATATTGACTATAAACTAACATGACGTTGACATGGAGAGGTTTTGGAGTGATTGAACTGTTTTTTATCTTGCTTGTGCTGATGGACACACAACTGAGTATTTTTCAACACTTGTAGAACTGTATACTTAAAATGGTCAGTGCTGTTGTATAAAAATTATACCTAATAAAAAATGATAAAATATTTAAGAAAAAATCTGACGAATAGATTTGTTACCACCATGATTGCCATATTTACATAATCAAATATCACACAATAGTCAAAATAAATGAATGCATCCTAGTAAAAAAATACTCAAGGAAGTAAAACCCAGAAAGTACATACAGCATAACATCTTCTTTATAAAGTCAACTAAAACTCAGTAGCGTATTTTGTTCTTTTAGGAATTTCTACAGTTGTTACTCCTGTGCACATGTATGTGTATGTTTATGTGAGTGTGTGTGTAAAGTAAGGACATGGTCTACATAAGAGCCAGGATATTGATTTCTTCTGTGCCACAGAAAAATGTATAAAATTTATTTGTAATTTTAGTGGTATTCGTCTTCTTACAATTATCAACATGTATGGTACTTATCCTCTTCCTGTATATGAAATGTTGTACAATAAAAATTAGAAATAATAAAATGATAGCATTTATTATTGAAAACATTAAAGTAGATGTTTTAATACTAGTCATTTAATACTCACGACTAGAATTCTAGTCATTTAATACTCATGACTAGAATCAGAGATAAGACCTACACTAAAAATTAGACATTGTCATTTTGTCTTCGTGATCTTTGACAAAACATTTAGACTTTAATAGGCCAAACATTTTTAGTCAAATAATGAATATTAAATAGCATTATCCTTTGAAAGTTCTTGAGAAGAAAAAAGAAATGATTTTATCCTACATAGAACAGCTCAGGTCTCTAATCACTTAACAAATATTGATAATTCATTGTTTATATTGATCTTATTAAAAAGTTAAATTCTGCTTTGGCAAACACAATAGCAAGCTTTATTCTCATTAAAATTATTTTCTGATTTTTAATATTTTTAGTTATAATGCATTACATTTAAACATTACATTTATCTCAAATATTTAAGACCATGTACTCATGAGATGTTTGCTGAGGATCAAATCCTATGAAATCCTATGTTCATATTTGAAAGAGAGAATAATGTTAGGCATAAAATAATCATAAATGTAAAACAATTCTTGGGGAAATATGTACATATTATTTCACATTACATTTTAAGTATTTGAGAATCATACAAAAAAGCTTTTTTTTCTTATTTTTTACAATTTTTTATTTTTTATTTATCTCTCATACCTTTCTGATGAAGACATTTTTCTCTTAACAATTTCAAGCACTTTCAGTATACCATTTTTGCCTTTCATACTCAACTCTGGACTGAGAAACCTTTTATGGAGAAAAATTATTTACAGCACATTTATTCTATGGTCTAAAGAAATACATGTCTCAAAATTTAAGTCATTCTTAAAATCAGAAATAGCCAATTGACCATTATTTTAAACCAAAATCCAATTATTTGAAATATGTGGTTCCTGTATTTTTCTAGAATTATATTTCTATTGTTTTCCAAGAAATTTTATAATCTAAGTAAAACTTTTATAAAGATGCAAAGTTATAAACTCAATCTAGCACATGAATCATCCCATTATCTTAAACTACTATAGCTAATCCTCCACTGAAAACGTTCCAAGAAGAGCCTGATCTTCCCTTGTTAAATCATGATCCTCAGATTTAGAGAATTTAAGGGCACTGGAGTTGAGTAACAACCACTGAATAGATGATATTTTGATGGCAGTCGAACTAAATGCTTTTTAGCTGTTTCATAAAAAAGAAACTCTGAGGATTTCCTACTAGTGAGAGAAGAATAACCAGAAGGTCAACTCTGTTGTTACCAGAGGTCAGAAATTATTCCTAAAGTTATCTAAAGATATGATTTTTTCTCAGAAATAGAAGATATGAATATGGGAAGACATTCTAACAGATTTTTTGTTTGTTTGTTTGTTTGTTTTAATTTATTTTTTATTATTATTATACTTTAAGTTCTAGGGTACATGTGCATAACGTGCAGGTTTGTTACATATGTATACTTGTGCCATGTTGGTGTGCTGCACCCATCAACTCGTCAGCACCCATCAACTCGTCATTTACATCAGGTATAACTCCCAATGCAATCCCTCCCCCCTACCCCCTCCCCATGATAGGCCCCATGGATGCAGCTGGAAACCATCATTCTTAGCAAACTATGACAAGAACAGAAAACCAAACACCGCATGTTCTCACTCATAGGTGGGAACTGAACAATGAGATCACTTGGACTCGGGAAGGGGAACATCACACACAAAAAAACTTTTTAAGGCTCTTTTGTAATTACATAATTTTTCCTATTCCAGAGTTTCATCTGATCTAACAATATTTTTTCTTTTGTATCTCCTATGAAATTTAAGATTATGAGACACGCAGGTAGAAGGAAACTACTGTATTGCTCACGGCAGAAACTAAAATTTTCTCAAACATGATTTCACAAATTGATCGCTTAACACCCGGAAAAAATGTATGAATGCTCTTTCGTGGTTTTATATTTTGTTGTCTGAGACAAAATATTCTTAATGCACATTATTTATTCTGTTAAGAAAATAATTTGTACCCTTGAACATTATATACTTTTGTTAGAAGATACTTCTATTACGTCAAACAAAAGAAGATTCTTATTACTGAGAATTTATCAAAATAGTTAGCATTAGATCTGTTTTTTAAAAAAATCTGCCTTGGAATCTTAGTCCATATTTTTGTTTCCTTTTGTTATTTCTTATCTTACATATATTACAAAAAATAAGAAATATTACACTTCTTATATTGTTATTTCTTAATATTTAAACAATTTGATATGCAATTTTATTAGATTAACCATTTTGAAACTGAAATATCAGGATAAAACTATAATAGATTTAATAGGAGGGATTTTCAATAGTAAAATATTAATTATATATCCAAAATATTGTATCATTTTTTAAACTTTTCTTAAATATTTTGAGTCCCCTCATATAACTATAAATATTTCAAGTTAATAGTACATATACTGTGATTGCTCATAGAAGTTATGGTGGTATATTTAAAAAGTATTTTAATCATCTAATGCAAAAATAAAGGCATTCATTTTCAGAAATAAACTGTGGCCTCACATGTTTTTACAAGACAGATGAAAATTACCTTTGGGATTTACAATAAAGAATCTAGATAATTACCTCTACGCTGATGAAATTGCTGTGTGCTTAATTATATGAAATTATTTTCTATATTACAAATGTTTCACTTTTGTGTTGCCATTTCACAGCCTCACATCTCTGACTCTCAATACTAGGAAAAGATAGATCCCAATTGTTTCTTGAATTATTCTGACAGTTATATCTCTAACCAAGTAGAAGAACCATTTTTCTGATTGTCTTAGGGGTCCACAGTGAAATAACCAATGGAACTGGTGGCTAAAGTTCATAAGTGTCTTTCTGCAATTTATAACTTTTGCAATTCCTAAGTGTAATATTCAAGAACAAAATTTAGACAATACTTATGTTTAATTAAGAAATATGTTTCTTTTATATGTATCAAAGGAAGAGAACATAACATGCTTATAACTATCATCTTATCTGAACTTGAGGAAATTATGGGGATTTGCCATAATGCTATTTTGAAGGAGATCAAAATATTGGAATGAAAATGTTTGCAATTACTTAAAGTACATTGGCTTTAAATGTGTATGATATTCTGTATCACGAAATTGGGACTTGAGGCTCATGGCTCATTTAAGTCTCACCCACAACTACTCTCAAATCTGAAATATATATTTAGTAATTCTGGAGTTTGTTGTAGGTCCCACGGTGTCTAAACATCTCAATTTTTTCAAGACTTATGCATTTCAAAAAGAGTTTATATTTCCAAGATCTCAAAGGATGGGTTCAGGTCAGAGGCATTCCAATACAAAATGACAATGTTGTTATTAGCAATCTATTTCTTAAGTTTGCCTCCAAATTCCATCATCCCAAACAGACTTTGAGAATAATGTCAAGAATAATGTCCTATCTTCTTGTTGTCACACTGTATGTCATGTCTCAAGTGATGGATTAAAAAACAAAACAACAACATTGTAGCTCTTTTGCTGTATTTTATGATAAAGTAAAATAACTCTTTTTTATTTTACTAGATCCTAAGTTGTCACACTTGTAGAAGATGAAAAAGTAGTATGCTTGACTTCACCTACAAACCATTTATTGTATAACCTAAAACACTAAGAGGCCCTTTATTCCTTAAGCATGTATTAAAAATGCTACAAAGTTATTATGGAAACAATAATTAGTGAAAATAATATCTCTTACCATGCTGATTAGAACTTTTCCTATAGAAATCTAGATACTCAGTGACCTAAAGAAAAATCTACTTACATAAAAAAGGTTTCAACATATAATAATAAAAGGTGCCTATCCAGATAGTTACACCAATTAGCTGATACAATCTAGAATGATGGAAATCTGGCTGGTTGTAAGCACTTTCTTTGACCCTTCCTTTTCATTTCTTTGGCCTTGAAAATAAAGTGGCACAGCAATAAATTCAGGTAAAGAACATACTGGTGATAATTTTATATTCAGTTCAAGTTTACTTCATCATGTTAGGTGGAGTGCTTTCATTAAAATTCAACATTATGTATTGGACATTTATTTATTTTTTTCTTTCAGCATGCAACTATATAGGTATTCCAGAATATATCTAGATAGATTCCTGGTGCTTTCTGTATTCTAAATGTGCAGAGCAATCATGATTCCTTTTTGAATTACACATATTAATATATTTTCCATTTCATTTTTCTCATAAAAAATAACATGTTTCTTGTCTGTTTTATCTGCTTTTTAGTCATAATTAAAATGTTACTTTAAGTCAAAAAAAGCTACCAAATAAACTTCAATGTGGATTGTATGCAGGAAAAACATTACAAAGTGACAAATTGATTTAATGACTGTTTAATCATTATTAATCATCTTTCTACTTTTGTTGGTGAATAGCCAAATTAATAAAAATTTGAGAACATATCAAATAAAAGTAATAAGTTTTAGTAATGCAAAACTAAACAGATAATTTGAAAACATGAATAGTTTGAAATTATAGAGAAATCCTCTTAATTTGAGTAAAAAATAATGACAGTAATATGATTGACTATGAAGCAATATTAGGTAGTACTGAAGCAATTTCTTTTTTTTTCACTTTTTAGCTATACACTGGGTAATTAAAATCCTTCATCAGTTCCCTTCCCCTTTATCACAGGCTCTTTTTATTTCACAGAACATTTCCTTAACTTCATAGTGTTATTCATCTCATGGTTTATAACAAATTCCCAAAATAAATTTGGATCCATTGTAACATCCAATTTCTTGCCAGAGTGAGCCTGACCTATCCAATTCTCACTTACTCTGCTCAGCTACGTTATTTGCAACCTTTCCATCTTCAGTATCAAAAAATGTACATGAGAAAATGCCCTATAAATGGCATATTGAGAATAAAGTGATGAATAGAAATGACATGAAAAATATCAAGTTTCGAATGCCCAGAAAAAAAGCTAAACATGAACCTAAAACTCAAAAAACTTCACACAAATTAAACTTATTTAAATAATTTTTGCTCTCAAAGTTGATTATTTACCAAAACAGAGTGTGGGTCAACAGTTTACAAGTACTAAGTGATCAATATGAGCAAAGATAAATAAAAATTGCATTCATCAAACTTTCTTACTAATATCAATTAGATGATACTTATTCATTGATTGGCTTAATATGTACCACATAAAGGTGTGTAATTTTTTTTTCGTATTTTAACTAAATACGCACATATATGTATGCAAAAGCTTGCCCTCTCATTCAGCATACCTAACAACTTATTTGGCAAAACAAAAATTCAGGAATAATAAACAAGAAATATATTATACACCGTGGTGACTATAGTTAATAACAATATATTATACCCTTGAACATTGCATTTTAGAATATAGATTTTAGTTGTTTTCACCACAAAAGAATAATAAGAGTTCATGCATATGTTAAATAGTTTAGTTATTACACAATGTATATACACATTAAAACATCAGGCCAATCACCATAAATATATATAATTCTTGTCAATTATAAAAAATAGAGTGCAGTTTTGACATTCTTGCACAATTAAAGAGAAAGGAGAAGAAAAGTGGAGTCCCCGGGGCAGATATTGAGTGAATTCAGATATTGGAGGATTTGTGTTGGAACAAAACACGACTGCAATGAAATGTCATGCATGAATGCATCTTGGTTTTGGTGACTACCTGAGGTTACTTTCACAGGCATGTTTGCAATTGGCCTCACTGAACCACATTTGACTAATACAATTTGGCTCACAGTTATGCTCATCTATACCACTAGGTGAAGCAATTCTTTTTCTGAGGAAAATAGAACTCACTCTGCTCTGGCTTTTATGAGGGGGAATAGGCTATAAGCAGTTGAGGAAGAACGCTCCATGAGTTACCATCCTTCCCTCCTCCTGCATGCCAGAAGAGGTACAACCCACTGAAGAAGGAGCAGAATAAAGAATGGAAACCTTAGTTACAAGTCCAAGGAACTCTATCCCCTTTATTTATTTATTTATTTTTTTTTTATGTGTAGCTTGATTTACAGTTTTTACTTTGAAAGAATGTAACTATTTTACATGTTTCATAAAGTATCAGTAGCCGAATAGACCAAGAGAAAAGGATTGTCTAGCCGCTTTCTAGGTCCACTCTTTCACTGGTGGATCTTTTTGCAGTAATGGTCAATAGGACTAGCTAGATCTTTTCCTTAATGTCTGTAAATAAACATACAAGTTCTTTTAGTTTTAAAGGAAATATTCATTGCCACAGGGAATAGGCAGGGGATAATAAAACATAATGAAGTGAGAAAGATTCTGTGTCAGTCAGCTATGTCAGTTATGCTGTGTCAGTTATGTTGTGACAACAAACAAGTCGCCAATCTCAGTTAATCTCAGTTAAGATTTAGGATAAACTAGGATAAACTAAGTTAAGACTTAGGTAAATTTCCTTGCAAATCTAGGTGGTTGTTGGAGCAATTATCCTTTACGAGTCAAACCAAAAGAGGCTTAACCGTCTTGTAGACATATATGTGAATATACAACTTTCTACTTCTGTGGGGCAGAGAACGAGTGCATGAAAGACTCAAGCACTAGCAATTAAATTATTTCACCCAGAGGCAACATATGTCATTTCCACTCGCATATTCTTGGTCAAAAATCATATAGGAATGCTAACTTCAGGGATCAGGTCAGTATAATATTTCTTTGCAACCAGTATGGAAAAAAATAGAGATAATTTCTGCCACAACTCTAATCTTATAAGTTCCTTAATCTATGGTTTCTTAATGTATTTTAGCATAATAAAATAAATTTTACAAGTATGAGGTTTCACACATGATTATCAAATCATAAGGTATGAATAAGAATACATAGGTATAGCTAGGATTCTTGACTGGAGCTAGAATGTAAAAATTATTATATGTAATACACACACACACACACACACACACACAGAGAGAGTCATGCACCACGTAACAATGCTTCCATTTACAATGAACCACATATATAACAATGGTCCCATTAGATTAAAATACCATATTTTTGCTGTACTTTATCTATGTTTAGATACACAGATACCTACGAATGTGTTACAAAAGCCTATAGCATTCAGTAAAGTAGCATGTTATATAGGTTCGTAGCCCAGGAACAATAGGCTATACCGCATGGTTTAGGTATGTAGTAGGATACCCCACGTATGTTGGTGTAAGTACACTCTATGATGTTCAAAAAATGGTGGAGTCTAATGACCCATTTCTCAGAATGTATCATCATTGTTAAGTGAGACATAATTGTCTGTATATATATATACACATACACACACATATATATAGGCATACCTCATTTTTGTTTTGCTTTATTGGGCTTTTTCAGATACTGTGTGTTTTATATAAATTGAGAGTCCGTTGTAACCCTGTGTCGTGCTAGGGAATTTGTGCCTTTTTCCAATAGCGTGTGCTCACTTCCTTTCTCTGTGTCACATTCTGGGAATTCCTGCAATATTTCAAGCTTTTAAAATATTATTTTGTCTGTTGTGGTGATCTGTGATGAATGATCTTGGATGTTACGATTGTAATTGTTTTGGGGTATCATAAACCGGATCCATATAAGACGATAAACTTAATTGATAAATGTTGTGTGTGTTCTATTTAACCAAGTGGCTGTTACCCCTTTTTTCAGACCTCCCTATTCACAGACATAAAACAATATTGAAATTAGGCCAATTAATAACCTTATAATGCCCTTTAGACATTCAAGTGAATAGTCACAGGTCTCTCATTTTAAATCAGAAGCTGGAAATAATTAAGCTTAGTAAGGAAGGCATGTCGAAAGCGAAGACAAGTAAAAAGCTAGACTCTTGTACAAAAGAGCCAAGTTGTGTGTGCAAAGACAAAATTCTTGAAGGAAATTAGAAGTGCTACTTCTGTGAATACAAAGATGATAAGAGAACGAAACAACCTTATTGCCTATATGGAGAAAATTTTGGAGGTCTGGATAGAGGACTAAACCAGCCACAAAGCCTAAGAGTTACAATCCTTGCCTGTTCTGCAAGCCAGAAAACTCAAAGCCTAATTCAGAGCAAGGCCCTAACTATCTTCAATTCTACAGAGACTGAGAGAGGTAAGAAAACTTCAGAAGAAAAGGTTGAAGCTAGCAGAGGTTGGTTCAGGAGGTTGAGAGAAAGAAATTGTCTCCATAACGTAAAAGTGCAAGCTGAAGTAGCAAGTGCTGACATAGAAGCTACAGCCAAGTATACAGAGGATCTAGATAAGATAATACATGCGGCTACATTAAACAAGATTTTCAATGTAGATGAAAGAGCCTTCTATTGGAATAAGACACCATCTCGGACTTTTGTAGCTACATTGGAGTCAATGTCTGGCTTCAAAGCTTCAAAAAACAGGTTGACTCTTATTAGGGGCTAATGCAGCTGATAATTTTAAGTTGAAGACAGTACTTATTTACCATTTTTATCATTCAAAAAATCTTAGGGCCCTTGAGACATACATGAAATCTATTCTGTCTATGTTCTATAAATGGATCATCAAAGCCTGAATAGTAGCACATCTATTTACAACATGGATCACTGAATATTTTGAGACTAATTTTGAGATCTACCACTAAGAAAAAAAGATTCCTTTCAAAGTATTACTACTCATTGACAATGTGCCTGGTCATCCAAGAGCTTATATGGGAAGTAAAAGGAAATTAATGTTTTCATACCTGCAAACACACCATTCATTCTCCAGCTTGTGGGCCAACAAATAATTTTGACTTTCATGTCTTACTGTTTAAAAAACATATTTTGTAAGGGCATACCTGTCAAAGCTAGTGATTATTCTGATGGATCTAGGCAAAGTAAATCAAATTTTCTGGAAAGGGTTCACTACTATAGACACCATTAAAAACATTCATGATTCATTGAGAAAGTCAAAATATCCACATTAACAAAATTTGGAATAAGTTAATTCTAATCTTCATGAATAACTTTGAGGAACTCAAGACTTCAGTGGAGGAAGGAACTGAAGATATGATAGAAACAGCAAACGAACTGAAATTAGAAGTGGAGCTTGAAGATGTGACTGTATTGTTCCAATCTCATGATCAAACTTGAATGGATGAGGACTTGCTTCTTATGAATGAAGAAAGAAAGTGGTTTCTTGAGATGGAATTTAATTCTGATGAAGAGGCTGTGAATATTGTATTAATGCCACCAAAGGATTTAGAGTATTTCATAATACTTGGAATATTGATAAAGCAATGGTGGGGTTTGAGATGATTGACTGTAAATTTGAAAAAAACATTCTCTTGTGGATAAAATGCCATCACACAGCACCACATGCTACAGAGAAAACCTTTAAATAAGGAAGATTCAATCAATGTGGTAAACCTCATTGTTCTTTTATTTTAAGAAATTCACAGCCATCCCAACCTTTAGAAACCACCACCTTGATCAATCAGCAGCCATCAATATTGAGGAAAGATCCTCCACAAGTAAAAGAATTACAACATGCTAAAGCACTAAGATGATCACTAGCATTTTTTAGCAGTATTTTAAATTAAGTTATGTAAATCGTGTTTAAACATAATGATATTGCACATAATAAATTACAGTAAAATATAAACATAACTTTTACATACACTGAGAAAGCAAAAAATGTGCATAACTCACTTTATTATAATATTTAATTTAGGCAGGGCACGATGGCTCACGCTTGTAATCACAGCACTTTGGGAGGCTGAGGTGGGCGGATCACCTAAGATCAGGAGTTCAAAACCAGTCTGGCCAACATGCCAAAACCCCGTCTCTACCAAAAGTAAAAAATTAGCTAGGCACGGTCGTGGGTGCCTGCAATCCCAGCTACTCAGGAGACTGAGGCAGGAGAATTGTTTGAACTCAGGAGGCAGAGGTGGCAGTGAACTGAGATCATGCCATTGCACTCCAGTCTGCGCAAGAGTGAAACTCCATCTCAAAAAAAAAATAAATATATATAAATTATATATAAGTTATATATAAATAACAGTATATATAATTTTATATTATATATAAAGTTATATATAATTATATATTTATATATAATAATTATATTATATATACAGTAATCATATATTATATATAATTATTATATAATAATTATATATAATATATGATTACTTGTAATATATAATATAAATAATAATTATATATAAATATATAACTTATATGTTTACATATAATTTATTGCAGTGGTCTGGAACTAAATCTGGAATATCTCTATAGTATGTCTGTGTGTATGTGTATATGTGTGACATCAATAATGTACTCCAGGGAAACTGGTAAATGTGACAATTAACTCATTACATTTCTCTAGCTCATAGTCCACTCATATACACATCTCATATACCAGACTAATAAGTTTAGATATAACTTTTTTCAGCCTTCTTCTTTGTGAACCAGCTAAGCTTTAGATTAGATAGATGACAAAATAGAGGTTATGTTAGTTCATGTAAGGTGATTGAAGTAGGTTGAACAGCCAGATGGGGAGACACAGTTCAGCTGTACGAGTTATTTTTACATAGAACAAATTATTGCACATATTTGTATCCATGTAAATAAATATTTATGTAGGGCGGGAGATAAGACAGTCTTCCTTGTTAAAGAAGACACTTCAAGTTCAAAAGAGGCACTCTTCTATTTTAATGCTGCCCTATAAAATTGAGGTATGTCTTTTGCCATCCTCTTAGAGAAAATGTGGGGCATCAGAGCAAAGAGTTTTAATGACCTTCTGGACTGCTTATGATGACTCTTCTGAAAGTTATTTATTATTACATAGTATGGCTCCTCCACATTTTGTTGATCTGGTTTTTAGTAAAAGATCACTTGCTTTTATTTTTTATATCCCTACTAACCCATGTGCATGTACACATATACACAAAGAGCCATGACCAATATTTTTGTTTTATAAATGTACTCTACAGACTTTGAAATAGTTGTAGAAGGATTGAGAAAATAGCCTGGTGGCTTAAGTGAGAAAGAAGAAAGATCAAAACAAATATGAGACACGATCTCCTCTTGCTTTGTTTAAAGGAATAAATGAGCATTCTGACAGGCCTCTAGCAGCAGGCCTCTGGAGGAAGGCCAGCCAGGTCTCTAGGATCTTCTCTTGAGCACAACATGCAATTTGAAGAAAGTTTAGGATTGAAATCCAAGGGAAAGTTTGAAGCTTTGGACTCTGGAAGGTTTCAGAATCAGGAACTCTAGAGGTGGGCTGGATTCTACTGATAGATCTCCCCAGACACAGTCCCTCCTTGCTCCTGCATTCAGTCTTTCCTCAACACTCCTTGCAGCACCCTGCCTCAGCTGCTGCTTAACTAATAGATGGCTTAGGATTTGTACAGGTTAGGAGACTACGACTCTTCATCTGCACTATAATTTGGGACACCTGAGTGGGGACACTGTAGCTTGGTTACTTTCACTTGGGTCTTCAGTGGCTGCCATTTATCATTGATTTATAATCTTATTACCTACTTAATTAGTTACAAGCAGAGCACTGAATTTTGGGAGATTTCACCCTGTTCAAATGCAGTAAGTCCATATGGTAGTTGCAGGAATTGAAAAAGAGGGAAGGTATCTAGATCACTTCTCAGGCATACTTTAATCTATCCCGTGAGCCCAGACACTGTAGCAATACCAGAGCACATATGCCTAACAATAGCTGAACATGAGGACCACCCCCACCTATTAAGCTATTCTACATTGTATAGAGCATGCAAGTGTTCTGGGGTTAGTGTCAATATGGGGTGAGGCTAATGCCTCTTGACATAAAGAATTATTAAGGACAACAATAAAATTAGTGGAATCATTGCAAGCAGGGTGAAAAGTTTTCCTGATGCCTTCTAATGTAGGAAAAATGTGATGGTGGATGTAGCCATGCCCACCCTAATGTAACCAAAAATAGTCTCAATCATGCAACAAAAGACAGAATGTGGAAAGATGAAATTGCTGCCTTTGTACTTATATTGCCTCACAACCTCTGACCCCTACTATCCCTTAAAATAGAAGAAGAAAAAAAATCTATTTAATTTCTTTTCTCTAGCAGTTCCCTCTCTGTTTGTGGTTCTATTTGAAGGAAAGAAAATATGCTCACATGTACTTCTGAGTATAAATTGTATCTGATTTTTGAATTATGTGAAGATCTGAATAAGAAAAGAAAGTGATACTAACCTTAACTGAATCCAAATTATTATTTCCACCTGGCCTCAAGTCTGAACCAGACTTTGTAATTTATTCGTTTCCCCTTGGATTCCTTTTTTCAAAACCAACTTTTTTGATTCTCAATGTGTTAGGTTTGATTCTTTATTCTTTTTAAAATTTGAAGTTGAATGTGTAAGTTACTTATTTATTTATTTTTATTTTTTTGGAGACAGAGTCTTGCTCTGTTTCCCAGGCTGGAGGGCAGTGGCGTGATCTTGGCTCACTGCAACCTCTGCCTCTCAGGTTCCAGTAATTCTCCTGCCTCAGCCTCCCAAGCAGCTGGGATTACATGCATCCGCCACCATGCCTGGCTAACTTTTTGCATTTTTAGTAAAGAAGGGGTTTTACCATGTTGTCCAGGTTGGTCTCAAGTGCCTGACTTGAGGTGATCCACTACCTTCGGCCTCCCAAAGTGCTGCAATTACAGGTGTGAGATACCGCACTTGGCCTTATTTTTGAGATTTTTAAAAAATTTGCCTTTAAAGCTGTTTACTGAAGTATAATATAAATACTTGCAAGTAAATCAGAGTTTAGGTCAAATAATTTTAAAACACTGACTATGTTGTGTAACTAGCATCCTAGATCAAAACTCTCAGAAATCTTTTCATATTTCCTTTCAGTTTTCTACTCTCTTCCAAAACATAGACAAATATAACTGATATTTTTTCTATTTTTTCTGTCAAATATATGAGTAGTATTGGATCTACTATTAATGTGCTTTCCAGGGTTGAAAATCTTTGCTTTAATAGGCCTAAACTACAGTCCAGTTCCATTTCATATCTGCAGCCTTATTCTGGTCAGTTTAATAGCTACTTTCAGAAGTATACAGTAATTCGGATCCAAAGATATAAGCAAATGGAAATTTGACTTGTAACATACTCTAGCTTGGGAGATTCTCCACAAACTAATTACCTTTGACTTTAATTAATGTAATCCCTAAGTAAATATAACTTAATATCCAACCTATAAAATGTATTCCTTTAAATCATAATAGTCTCCTGGCATGCCAAATTTATTTAAGTGTTCATTTTTCATGCTTGTGAAATAGAGAAAATTGCATTATGTATCTTGAAATTTGGATTTCTCTTACTATTTATTTTTCTCTTATTAAGAATGTAGCTTCCTCTCAGGGTAAAATCAGTATTCTGTTTTTGAATTTCCTTATCTGTTTATTTTCTTGATATTATGGCTATTAATATGTTACCCTCATGCTAAAGTTCAATTCAAAGTATCAGAAATGTGAGACTCCCCCTACTATTCAATGAATCATCTTCTGAGATTGTTTTCTTTAGGTAAATGAAAGTTAAGTCTGCTTTTCACTGACATGATTATGCCATATCTTGCACAAATACTCCCAAGCAGCAGGATAAGCACAAATGTTATCAAAGGTGTGGGAGGAGGAGTAACTATCCCTTCGAAGACCAGTCCCTGTGGTAAAAATTTGATTGTGCAAGGAATGTGACTGGCACATCACATCTCCAACCTTGGTCATTTTTCAGTGAACCATGACTCATAGAATATTAAATAAATAAGACTTTATATGTGATTTCACTCTCAAAAACTAAGAACAAGAAAAAAATAACACAATAATAATAAACTCATACAAATAATCCTACATTTTATAATTTGGATTGCACATGTATAGTTACTACAAAACTCTGAAGGTTTATTTCTTTGATACCACAAAATAAATGTGAATTTGGAACTTATGGGTTGAACTGTTAAAATATTGTAAACTATGCACAAACGGTGCACATGATGTAGAACTGAATACTCTGCCCTGTTATAAAATGTATAATGTGATAATAGACACTAGACACCTAACAAGAATTAATTTATAAAAAAATGAAAATTATGTGTGGATATTTACAAACTTGTCTTTAGATTTTCAAAATATATTCTCTAAAGCTTTTCTACTTTTGTAACAATTTTAAACACATGTTCTGTAACCTTTTCCTCTTTCATAACCATTAAATGGGACAGAAACAGAGACTGAATATAGCTAAACTGAAAAGGAAAGTGGCAGATGACCCGAATAGAAGAAAATTTTAAAAAGGTTCAAATTATAGAAACACTCATTCACTATAGATGTCATTAAAATTATGTATCAAAATATTTATATGCATCATTTATCAAAACCATAAAAGCCTACCAGCCATACAAAATTGATAGTATGAGGTAGGTTTCTCTCCCTGACATCACCCAAGATATTTTATTTACTTTATATATTTCCTTAAAACATGGTGAAATTACAAACCATTTTACTATAAGAATTTTAGGAAAATAATTTTTCATCTTTTCTGTATGGCAGAGTGTTAAAAATCCAAATAGTAAGAATATACAGAATGGCTCATTCTATTATGCCTTTTGCTGAATTTCTTTATTATTTATTGTTGTTTTTTTTCAACTTATCCAAGGCTTTCAGTTGTTGTAGCCTCTGGGAATTATCCTCATATTATAAAATCCACATACAATTTAGAGTGATTGACAGGCTCCAATGAGGAGGGATCAAAACTGGACCAGCGGGGGCACTACATGTCAGCGATGGTGCGCAAACATATCCCAGAGATTAATAGAATTTTTTTATATATATTTTACTAGGCATATATTTTGCATCAATGCCTAATTTGCTTAAAGCTGGGAAAATATTTCATGCACTGAGAAGAGTAAATAATGAAGTAAAACTGAAAGAGTAAAATGTGTTGACTAAAAAAGCAGAGTTGATGGTAGATGATGTGCTATACTGAAAGTGAATAAAACAACAGAAGATTCTTTCAGGATTTCTTGAAAGATAATGTGATCAATAATAGAAGACTCGGGACAACCAGCGGATAATGAAATAAGTTAAATAATAACAGAATAGAACATGTAGAAAAATAGTAAGTTTCTTTCTGAGGTTATCATGAAGAAAATTGCAGACAAGATGTCTGGATTAAAAAGAAAGCTTCAAAGAAACAGCATGAATATTTTCTTTAAAATAAACACATTCAGTTTAAGGCAAATGCTGACGGACACAGTAAGGACTTCTTGATAATGAAATACATGAATAAAAGTCAAACACAGTTTTAAGAAAAGTTATGAATGCAGAAGGCTGTGAGTTAATAAAGTAAAAGCACAAGTCCTTAATTGGTATAAACATTTACAAAATATTTCATATCATGAGCCCTGTAGTAATTACATGTGGAGTTGAACAGAAGATGTGCAGGACAGTGAAAATTTCTGTGACATTTTTCCTCATTAAGAGCTCACTTCTCTCTTTTAATTCTTTTCAAAAACAATTTTAGGAATACTTTTTTTTTTTCATTTTTAATATAACTTTCTGAACCTTGAATATGAAGTCAAGTATTTTATAACTTACCAATGTCATCATGCGGTAAGACTTGCCTCTGGAAAAGACTCTGTGAGTTTGGGAGCTGTACAGTACCCCTGGGCTTACAGTTGGAAGGGGCCCATACCTGAGTTAACGCTCTGCTATTGCTAACTGGAAATTCTTAATTTTTGAGCAAGGGACCCCACATTTTCACTGTGCACTGGGCTTTGCAAATTATGCAGCCTGTCCTGTATGCTTTCCTTCAAAGTTAAAAAATCTGTTTTGCTCTCTTTTTCCACTTCCCCATAGAGGCACCTCTAAGGAAAATTCTTTTGCCAGTAAAACTATCTTTAGGATGAATCACTATTACTCTCTCTCTCATTTCCTCTTTGTGGAAAATTTCTGAGGGATATTCTAAGATGTCCACAGATGTGACATTATATGATTATTGTTGCTGCCTAGGGATTCCTCCTTATTGTTTTTCTCAAGTGTTTTATTGCTATAAATTAAGTTAGGAAACTCGGGGGCAGCATAGATTTGTGAGAAAATGATGAACATGATGCTTTAAAATTATTATGGGGCATTCTTTGGGAGATTTCTAGAAGGCATTTGGTGAAATGATCTGGAGTTTAGGAGACTGGTTTAGGATAGGAGTCATCAGCCTTTACGTTTTTCATGAAGTCATTTCTGTGAATGTCAGCAGTAAGGTTGAGTGTATAAAGTGAGAAGTTCAAGGCCAGATACCTGGGAAATGCTGGCTTAAAGGGTTGCAATGACAAGTTCATACTAGACAAAAATAGCATACAGAGGGGCAGAATGAAGGAAAACAAACAAAGTCAAAACTGAGAGAATACAGAAACAAGACTTAGATTTCAACTCCATTACTCCATTATATGTGTCTTATGCTATTGTCAAATTGGACTGCATTCCACTTTTTTGAAAGACACTACCCCTGTTTGGTTGCCATAAATTCACCACTTTTTAATTGTCAAAATCGTATTCATGTCAAAGATCTTGCTCAAATATCACTTTTTTTGTTTTATTTCTTATTCTCAGAGAGCGATATTGTGATGCCCCAGAAATTTATTTCTACCTCTCTTTTAATTATTTCTCAGTTTGCCTTGTAATGGGGTTGTTGCACTTTTTTATCTTTTCTACTGCATAACAGATGGTTTTGTGCAAGACCTTTGGGCAAACATCTCTTTATATCCATCAGAAAATAATATAGTCCAGTGTCATGTGAGTATGCCCATGGATATTTGTTGAATACAAACAAATTGTTAGAATTGAGCTGAGTCTAGCTGGCTGAGTGGCATAGCTGATGGTGGTGGCCCAAAGCCTTTTAGCACCTATGAGCTCTCTAGTCTGAGTCCTATAGGGGCCAGTCCCACGCAGGAATGGCACAACTAGAGCAAGCACCTTGAGCGATCTTAACCCTTGCAACATGTCAGTGCCAGGGGAAAATGCATCCCCTCTTCCCCCAACCTCAGGCCCCACCAGAGTAGGCTTGCCTGCCATAGACTTCCCCTATACTACATAGTCTTCTAGGATCTCTCTGGATGGGCTCACTGTGGGTGATATTCCAAGTTAGTAATATGAAACAACATGCAGTAAACAGCAATACCTCACCACAGAATACTGGTTTAAAGACTGGACAGATTCTGCAGCAGGAAAGGGGGTTTGCCTTAATGTTTAAAGTTAGTAGAGGCCTGTTAAATCACACCAAATGGCAGCCTACCATTATCCAAGCTGTTCCTGAGGGACAAGGCTAAACCATCATACAAGTATTTATGTTTGGGACACAGCCTTGTAGCAGATATAGTTGGTCTTGTGGAAATAGATCAAGGTCTCGGGGGAAAAAGTAGAAGATAGAGAAACAGAGGGAAAGACTTTACAGGTTCAGGGCCAACAAGACCAGACTCAGAAGACTTTCATCTAGCAAGTGCAGACAGCCCTCACCACCAGCCAGATACACAAAGAAACAGATTGCTATCCTAGGGCAGCAAGTAGGACAGATCATGGTCTACCAGCCAGTTAATGCAGATGGCACCATTCTCTAACAAGCCAGCATCTCAGCAGTCAGTTTTACAGTAGCATAGACTTTTCAGACAGGAGCCAATACCAACACAACCAGCAGTAGGCAAGGAACCATCACTGTAACACTACCAGTGGCAGATTATGTGGTCACTTCAGGATAGACGGTCATGATGGTTCTTGGACTGTCTCTGTGACTGCCACCCAAAGAATCTCTCACCTGGAACAGAGATAGAAAGACAGCCTTTCAATGTGAATGTGGATATCAACTAGTGACATCATCTTTGTTAAAAGGAGGCAAGCGTGGGTTGAACTAGAGGTATAAGGAACATTCCTAAGGAAAAAAGTAAATATATCTGCATAATTCATGGTATGGCATAAAAGTCTGGCAGAG
Organism: Macaca fascicularis; assembly: GCF_037993035.2. NCBI lineage: Eukaryota > Metazoa > Chordata > Mammalia > Primates > Cercopithecidae > Macaca > Macaca fascicularis. The sequence continues at coordinate 54,131,896 of NC_088391.1, read as the reverse complement.
GTGAATGTTTTGTTTTGTTTTGTTTTGTTTTACCAAAAGGAAAGACTAGTCTCCATATGCATGTGGCAGACCAAGTAAATACAGCAGCAATGGCATGCAGGATTTGAGTGTTCTCAAACCAGTCCACACAATAGGGATGTATTATTTGTGACTGTATTCCACTACTCAAGGAAATTGATCAGCTCTTCCAAAGGGACACCCATAATCATATACTGCTCTTTTCTGCAGGACAGCAACTTAGTTTTTAATGAGAGGCTCAATATTATAATTGTAGAAACATCTAGAAAAGTGAAATTGTAAGCTTTTGTCTTTTTTTTTTTTTTTTTTTTTTTTTAGTTCTGTGCCTATTTCATACTGTGGATAATACTGACAGTACTTTTGGTGATGGGTGAAGCCAGCCATCCATCTCAGCAGAAGAGAGTAAACTTTTCAACCTAAACCACAGTCAGGGAAGTTACAGTCCACATCTTCCCACAGAAATGTGGTTAGAGGGCATCTCTCTTTCTGGTTGGGTAGCTCAGTCTACCAAACTGGACAGACATTTAGTATTTAGAGGTGACTTCAAGAAGAGGAAGTTTGTCTTGAGACATGAAAACAATAAATCCTCTGAGATATAATAAATACATATATACGTGAATTGTTTATCTTAAAGCAGTGATTTTCAAAAGCACTTTAAGAAACCACAGTTATATATAAAGAGTTGCTAGCTTGTAGCAGAGAAGGAGTCCTGTGGCCAGTAACTTTGGTAAATATGTTGCAAACTCAAGCAGGTTTCTAATACTCTAGGACTTATCAAATCTTCCATTCATTTAAGCTTTGTGAATCTTAGGGGAGGAGATAGAGTGCAACATTTGTCAAAATTATTTAACCATAAAAATCAATGTATTCATTTCAACAATCTCATGAAACCAACTTTTCTGTGAAATATGCTTTGGAGAATATAAGTTAAAATTTAATTCTTTCTTGTAGAATATAATGTGGATCTATATGATGCTAATTTGATAATATACATATAACAGGAATGACATTTTGTTAATTAAAATTTTTTGATAAAAATAAAGTGGTGTTTGATCAGATTTCTATATAGGACTAGTGTTTTCCCTTTATGAATAATAGATAGATAGATAGATAGATAGATAGATAGATAGATAGATAGATAGAGAGAGAGAGATAATATTGCAGCTACTGGTTATTGCAGCATATTTGCTCTGTGAAATCATCACTTTTACTATTTCACATTCTGAGCACATACTCTTCTTGTTCTTTTTTCCTCTATCTTCCAACTCATTAGTTATGTTCTCTGATTTCATTAAGAGTTCTTGTTTTTGATATAATTATCTCCCTGTCTATCAGGGCACTTTCTATTTCTATCTGTATTAACCCCTAGAAAACAGGAATACACAGAGGTCACTCCAACCATGGACATTTGCAATGCCTAGAACATCATGCCAGTGGACATGTGAATGAATTATTCCCTGTCACTTGGTTTTCCCTGTCTCTTGTAATCTAGATCATAATTCTGGAGTTCTAATTTTAAGTTATACTATGTAGGAACAGGAGGCACATGAGGAGGCCATGAGAAATAGCATGAAAAGCTTGGGATGCCTATTCCATGGAACTTAAGACATTTGCTGAGGTTCCAGAGTATTATCAAAAAATTTAAGAAAAAATGTCAGAGTTTTACTATAAAGAGCACATCATAGATGTGGTTTGTAGTTTGTAGACAAAACAATAATAATAATAATAAAACAATTAAGAGGCAACACAGAATTTTAAGATATAAATTATAAGTACTTGAAAAAAAAAAGCAAAGTTGTTTTATTTTATCTAGTGCAATTTACATAATTGATTGGCTACCCAGGGTCCATTTTCCTTTTGCATTATTCTACCACACCCATCCACTCCATGTGCTATGGAGAAGGTAGACCACATCATCAGCTAGGAAGAGAGGGCAGAGCTGATTTAAATTAATCAGTATTTTGTATCCCATTGGGCAGGCCTTGATTAAATAGTGGACAAAAATAAAATTACTTTTTATTCTTGGTGGGAATCCTAGAACCAAAGGGTTCTGTCACTAGGCATGTATAAGACCCAGAACTGTCATAACCATTAGATAATGCACTAAAAAAAATTATCATGCACAGTTAAAAAATCACAGACAAATACAACAAAATCATGATTGAACCATGACTTGTCACAATTCTACTTATAACTTAAGCCACTTTGTACTGATCATTGGTTACTTCGAGCAAAAACCATCCTAAATGATAATGCAAATATATTGGAATCATCCAATATACATAATATGGAATCATCTAACAGATTCATAATCACTTCTAAACCATTGTTTATATCTCCTTTTAGTAGATCTTGTCTGTTTTTGCCCAAGGAGGGCAGATCACGAGGTCAGGAGCTCGACACCAGCCTGGGCAACATGATGAAACCCCTTCTCTACTAAAACCACAGAAATTAACTGGGTGTTGTGGCACGTGCCTGTAATCCCAGCTACTTGGAAGGGTGAGGCACGAGAATCTCTTGAACCCAGGAGGTGGAGATTGCAATGAGCCAAGATCGCACCACTGCACTCCAGCCTGGTGACAGATTCTGTCTCAAAAAAATAATAATAATAACAACAACAACAAAAAAAAAACAGAGTTATTACATTTTATATGTCTGTGAAATTGAATAAGGCAAGTTTAGGCAGAATTGGAAGCATTAACTTTCAATGTCCTTGCTTTAGCCTCTTTTATCAGACCATTAGAGTTATTCTTATATTGTTTTGGTACTTAATTTTTTATAGCATTTGAAAATGTATTTGTCTGTCAGGGCCTGGAGAGAATTATAGAGAAGGCTAACAGATGATTCTGTCATCGCTCTAAATGTCATTAGCCTGCCAGTTTTCTCCGGAGCAAACGAAAGTCCTTATATAAACAGGAAAAAATTGGATGGCAATATAAATATTTTCATAGTGATTTAGTAATATCTAGTCACTTAACAAATAATGTTCTGTACATGCTGTATATTTTATACTAAATTAATACGAATGTTAACTGGTAGTGTTTACTTTCTCTATATCCCATTATGGAGATACTAACAATAAAGAATTGGGATAGCACATGAGCATAAAATATAATTCTTTTTCAAAACCTACGGTGGATGACATATAATGTTAATTAGAAATGTTAAAAAAGAGAGAGCTGGCACTGTAACTTTCTAGTTAAGCATTTCACCACTTTAAAATATATAGCTATCCTATTTATCATGGCACACAAGTACCAAAACCTTTTTTAATTGATAATAGTCGATCTAATGTCCAGTTTAGACATATTTTTCCTAGTTTTTTCTTCATGCAGTTGTGCTGTATATTATTGCAATTTCTTGAAAAAGCTACACATTGTCGTATCTTTTTGCGTTTATTTGTGTGTCTCCTTCTGCTTGAAAAGGTTTTTTTCCTACCTAATCTAACTGGTGAACTGTTTCTCATTTACCAACCTTAGCTCATATTTTACTGTAATGAAGTCTCTATTGAGTCCCACAGGTGGCAGAAGTAATAGGCTCCTTCCTCTAACATTTAATGAGATGGTAACTGTAAATGAGCAAGTATTCTGACCAATAGTGTTCCCACAGCACTTTGTATATATCACCATTATAATGCTCATTATCAGCAGCTAATTTACCATAATGTGAATAAAATGTAGGATTCACAGCCCCTCAATTTTATAGGCATCTTTGAAGTGCCTATAGATGGTTTCCTATTTGTATTCAGTACCATGTTTCGTAAAAAGCGCCTCCCAAATTGTATATTTCAAACATAGATACACAGTTATTCCTCAAATTGCCTCATGGTTATCCATCATTCTAGTCTGAACGATTGTCAAGGATAGATTTCTGGTCTTAAGCATGTTTATTTCTTTAGTGATTATCACTCTCTTTATACAGCAGTCAATAAGAATCTATTGAACAAGTCATATTTTCGACCTCGTGATAGAATTGGATATACAATGAACCAAAAAAAAAAAAAAAAAAAAAGAGGCAGAAAATTTCTTTAGGAGAAAAAAAAAAGAAAGGAAAAAGAAAAGTTGATTAATATACTTACTTGCCACACCTGGAAGACAGAATTAGAAATTGTCCATGTTAGCCTATATAGGTGTGTAGCCAAGCTGAGCAATAAGCAAGTGTTTTAAAAGAGCAGGTTAAATTTTTGAAATAAAAAAGGAAATTATATTGGTGAGTTCATTGTTCCAATGGTGTAGTTGTGTTTAGCAGAAAAGGCACGTTTACACATTTTCAAAATATGGGAAAGCATTCTATAGAAGTTATTAGGTTATTCCTTGGGGAAACCAGAAAATGTGATTTCTGTTACTTTGACATTACTTCATCCACACCTGTAATCTGCTTTGGGAATCAAGTTATAAAGTAGGCCTCAGTCTCAACAATTAGCCTATACTTGTATTTGTAGTGAAGGAAAAATTATCTATCCTTCCCTTGTAAATATTCGAAGGTCAGGTTCAGTTGACCCAGAAATAACCTCTAGAACATATAGTGACGGAGAACTTGATAATTTAACATTTTAGAAAAGATATTACACCAATATTAGTACTACGACCTTTAGAAATGTTTACTCAAATTTCAGTGATAAGAAATAAAGTGAATTTTATATTACTTTATTTTATTAACTTTTATTTTAAGTTTGGGGTGCACGTGCGGGTTTGTTACATAGGTAAACTTGTGTCATGGAGGTTTGTCATACAAATTATTTCATTACTCAGGTATTAAGCCTAATAACCCACTAGTTATTTTTCCTGGTCCTCTCCCTCCACCCACCCTACAACCTCCAATAGGCCCCAGTGTTTGTTGTTCTCCTGTACGTGTCCATGTGTTCTCATGATTTAGCACCCACTTACAAGTGAGAACATGCAGTATTTGGTTTCCTGTTCCCACATTAGTTTGACAAGGATAATGGCCTCCAGCTCCAACCATGTTCCTGCAAAGGACATGATCTCATTCTTTTTTTCTGGCTTCAGAGTATTCCATCATGTGCATGTACTAATTTTCAACTGAAGTGCCCATTGTATTACTCTTCATTTCTCTTATTTTCTACTCTTCAGCAATTCTTTTTTCTTAGCACATTCTTTTAAGGTTTTATTTCTTTCTATACAACACACCAGTTAAGCTAGAAAAAAAGAAAAATCTTAATTAATATTATTATCCTTAAATGAGTTATTTTTATGATATTTGAAATTAGAACACCTAATTGTTCTTATATACTCGTATCTTCATTTTGTGCTAAATTCTGGTTTTTGCTTTTTTATTTTTTATTTTTATTTCAATAGTTTTTGAAATACAGATGGTCTTTGGTTACATAAATAAGTTCTTTGGTTGTGATTTCTGAGATTCTGGTGCACTCATCACTCAAGGAATGCACACTGTCCCCAAGATGTAGTCTTTCATTCCCTACCTGCCTCCCACCCTTACCCCTCAATGCTGAAAGTCCATTATATTGTTCTTTTGTCTTTGCATCTTCATAGCTTAGCTCTCACTTACAAGTGAGAACATACAATATTTCGTTTTCTATTCCTGAGTTACTTCACTTAAAAAATGGCCTCCTGTTCCATCCAAGTGGCTGCGAAGTCTATAAATTCATTCCGTTTTATGGTTGAGTAGTATTCCATGGTGTATATATACCACATTTTCTTTATGTACTCATTGGTTGATGAGCATTTATGTTGCTTCCCTACTTTTGCAATTGCAAATAGTGCTGCTCTAAAAATGCATGTGCATTTGTCTTTTTCATATAATGACTTATTTTCCTTTGGTTAGATATACCCAGCAGAGAGATTGCTGGATAAAATGGTAGTTCTACTTTGAATTCTGTAAAGAATCTCCATACGATTTTTCATGTATTTGTCCTAGTTTACATTCCACCAGCAGTGTAAAAGTGTTCCCTTTCACCACATCCAAGTAAACATCTATTTTTTTATTTTTTATTTTTTATTACTGCCATTCTTGTAGAAGTAAGATCTTATCTCACTTTGATTTTAATTTGCATTTCCCTGATAATTAGTGATGTTGAGCATTTTTCTTATGTTTGTTGGCTGAATATATATATATATATATATATATATATATATATATATATATATATATAACTTTGAGAATTGTCTATTCATGTTCTTTGCTCACTTTTTGGTGGGATTACTTGTTTTTTCCTTCCTGATTTGGTTGAGTTCCTTGTAGATATTGGATATGCATAGTTTGCAAATATTTTCTTGAACTCTGTGAGTTTTCTGTTTACTCTGCTGATTTTTTTTCTTTTGCTGTGCAATAGGTTTTTAGTGTAATTAGGTCCCATTTGTTTATTTTTGGTTTTGTTATATTTGCTTTTGGGTTCTTAGTCATGAATTAGTTGCCTAAACCAATGTCTAGAATAATTTTTCTGATGCTATCTTTTAGAATTTTTGCAATTTCAGGTCTTAGATTTAAGTCTCTGATCCATCTTGAGTTGACTTTTGCATAAGGTGAGAGGTGGGGACCCAGTTTCATTCTTCTGTATGTGGCTTGCCAGTTTTCCCAGCATCGTTTATTAAATTAGTGTCCTTTCTCCACTTTATGTTTTTGTATGATTTGTCAAAGATAAGTTGACTGTAAGTATTTGGCTTTTTTTCTGGGTTCTCTATTCTTTTCCATTGGTCTATGTGCCCATTTTTATACCAGTATCATGCTTTGGTAGCTCTAGCCTTGTAGTATAATTTGAAGTTGGGTAATGTGATGCGTCCAGATTTGTTCTTTTTGCTTAGCATTGCTTTGGATATATAGGCTCTTTTTGGGTTCCTGATGAATTTTAGAATTGTTTTTTTCTAGTTCTGTGAATAATAATTATGGTACTTTGATGGGAATGGAATTGAATCTGTTGATTGCTTTGGGCAGTATTATCATTTTCACATAAATTCTACTTATTAATAAATATTTTTTCTCAGTAAATGAAGAAATTTAGAAATTAGGACAAGCCTCATGTTATTTCATTATTTATTAAAATATGTCTTAGGTGTCTTCTTAATAATGATTTATGATATCTGTATACACACACCCAAACACACACACACACTTTTAACCCTTGAACAACACAGGGGTTAGGAGTGCTGATCCTCATGCCATCAGAAATCCACAAATAACTTTTGACTCTCCCAAAACTTAATTACTGATACCCTACTGTTGGCCAGAAGCCTTACTGATAACATAACCAGTCAAGTGATACATATTTTTTTGTGTTATATGTATCATATGTTGTATTTCTACACTAAACTAGAGAAAATAAAATTGTATTACAAAAATAATAAAGAAGCAAAAATAAATTTACTATTTATTAAATTGAAGTGGATCACTAGAAAACCCTTCATCCTTGCCATCTTCAACTTTGATAGGCTGAGAAAAAGGAGGAAGAGGAGAGGTTGGTGTTGTCTCTGGAGTGGTAGAGTTGGAAGAAAATTTGCATACAGATGAATCTAAACAGTTGAAATCTATACTACTGTTGTTCAAGGGTCAGCTGTGTGTGTGTGTGTGTGTGTGTGTGTGTGATTGTGTGCTATTTTCTGAGGTCTCAGATAATAAGATGAATGGAAACATAAACCTGAACATGGGGGAGCAGGTAGATTTTCCATTATTACCCTCCTCTATAATGTATTAATAATGTGCTTCAACCATCTTAGTTACTTCAATGACCTCCTTAATTTAACAGATTCAACCTTCTCTGTTTGTAATCTTGCTAGAAGAATTTGATAACTAGGCATTGCATGTACCTAAACAAATTAGGCATTTTAATAAAACCTCATTATTCACAGTTCATTAGTTAAAAAGTCAGATTTTTTATTATTTTGAATCCTACTATAGAGTAAGGTTCAACATTAAACACCGTACTTCATATTTTAGATTTAAGTTGTTCACAATGTAAATTTCAAGTCAATTCTAAACTAGTGATAAGACATTTATATTGTACTGAAAGGTATCATTTCAAATTTTCTGAGTGTGAAAGAATTTAAGATGCAGTTGATAGAAACTAGGTAGTAGAACTAATGAGAATTTAATTTGTTTACCCTTTCTATTTTATTTGCATGCAAAATAGTATGAATTTCATGGGTTCTAGTTTGGTTGTCACAACTGGTTCATGTTTCTAGAGCAAGATGGCCTTCATATTTCCCTCAGCTTGACTAAACTTTAGATAGGTTTAGTCCTGACTCTAGGCCCATAACCTTTGTATTCTTAGAGCACTTACCTTAGAAAACTTGTGAATTATTTCTCTGCCTCTTTGAAATGTAAACCATTTTACAAGCTTCTCACTGGTTTTACAAACCAGAAATGTCTTTCTCAGGAACCTTGGAACTATCTCTTGGCACATGTATACATATGTAACAAACCTGCATGGTGTGCACATGTACCTTAGAACATAAAGTATAATACAAAAATAAATAAATAAAATGCAATCAACAAGAAAGAAAGAAACCCTATATTCCAATTTTTATAGAATATTAGGAGCCTAACTTTGATAGACATCTTACCCCAAGTTGTAAAATGATCTCTTGTCATAAAGATATGAAAAATTTGCTTTTCCTTTGGGTAAGGCCAATTAGCAAACCCAGACAGGCTAAGACTCCCCCTTTCCTCTCTTCAGCTTTGAAGAATCCTTCAGCTTTGATTCAGTCGAGTTTAGCTCAGACTGAGAACTGGCATCTGGCTTCTATTTCAATAACTTTCTTTTTTTTAAATTTATTTATTATTATTATACTTTAAGTTGTAGGGTACATGTGCATACGTGCAGGTTTGTTACATATGTATACTTGTGCCTTGTTGGTGTGCTGCACCCATCAACTCGTCATTTACATCAGGTATAACTCCCAATGCAATTCCTCCCCCCTCCCTCCTCCCCCCTCCCCATGATAGGCCCCGGTGTGTGATGTTCCCCTTCCTGAGTCCAAGTGATCTCATTGTTCAGTTCCCACCTATGAGTGAGAACATGCGGTGTTTGGTTTTCTGTTCTTGTGATAGTTTGCTAAGAATGATGGTTTCCAGCTGCATCCATGTCCCTACAAAGGACACAAACTCATCCTTTTTTATGGCTGCATAGTATTCCATGGTGTATATGTGCCACATTTTCTTAATCCAATCTGTCACTGATGGACATTTGGGTTGATTCCAAGTCTTTGCTATTGTGAATAGTGCCGCAATAAACATACGTGTGCATGTGTCTTTATAGCAGCATAATTTATAATCCTTTGGGTATATACCCAGTAATGGGATGGCTGGGTCATATGGTACATCTAGTTCTAGATCCTTGAGGAATCGCCATACTGTTTTCCATAATGGTTGAACTAGTTTACAATCCCACCAACAGTGTAAAAGTGTTCCTATTTCTCCACATCCTCTCCAGCACCTGTTGTTTCCTGACATTTTAATGATTGCCATTCTAACTGGTGTGAGATGGTATCTCATTGTGGTTTTGATTTGCATTTCTCTGATGGCCAGTGATGATGAGCATTTTTTCAATAAAGTCTTCCTCACCTGTTTTTGCCTCATGTAATTTTTGTTTTGACATCATAAATTATTTAGATGCTTTCATGACTTATTTTTATACAAGCTCTTGTATCTTTATATGAAGTTGTTCTTGAATACAGAATATAATTTAAAACTCCTTTAAATAATTTCATTTGATATATGAGCTTCCCACAGGTAGGGATACAATCTAGCATATCTGTACAATCCCTTTCTCTGTATCACCTGTTGTAATGATTCTCACACAGAAAGCTTATCAAACCTAGGAATTGGTCAACTTCAAATAATAAATATTTTCATTAAAAATTACTGTTTGAAAAAAGTTCAATAATTGTAATACTTTTAAAAAGTGATATCACCATGAAACTGTAAATAAGGCTACATGAAAATACAATTTCAGGTCATGGTGCCCTCCCTCTTCCCCCAATTAAAACAAATAAAACTGATCAAAGTGACTCTTGAAATGATTGTGAATGCATTTTTAAACATGGAAATAGTTAAAGAAATGAAGTTTAAACCATTCAATCTTGGAATCTTTACTCAATGCATCTATACTAAGAATTCAAGCAAGTTTGGAAACCTAGAGGACTATTAGACTCTTGCACTTTCAATGGCAGGTAACCAACGCTCTTCTCAAACCAGCTCATGTAACACAAGGAACAAGGAATAACTCTGGCTTGAGCTGAGCAGCATCCACGTGCTGAAATTATATTTTCAGAATAGTTTCCCTCTCTCACTCTCTTGGTTTTGACTCCCTATGTTGGCTTTAGTCTTAGGCCGTCTCTCTTTTATTGGCAGAATGCATTCTGAAGCTCACATTCCCTCACATAAGCAATTCCCCACCTGCCTCTGTGTCCTAAACTAGAATATCAATTTCCTAATATGTTATTCTAATACAAATTATCTGTTTGAGTCTTTGTGGACAAGCTTAGATCAAAAGCAATCCCTAAATGAATCAATGTGGTGGGAGAAATGGAGTATCTTGCCTGGAATATATACTTGTTCCCGTGTCCTAGGGGTGGATTCCTACCTAACAAATCACAGGAACTTAGAGAGAAAATATGTAGATATACATGACAAGAAATGACAATTTATGCTCTCCCTTAGCATTTTGATCTGAAGAACTTCATGAGGAGAAAGTCTCTCTGAGGAAGCACATAATGAAGGCATGTGAGCTGACCCACATCAATGGTTATATTTCTCAAAAGTAGACTCATACTTGGTACCACTGTTGCTAGGGTTGTCTATTTAGGTTATCCTCTTAAAAACACTCAAAATTACCCCGTCTCTACTAAAAATAAATACAAAAAACTAGCTGGGCGAGGTGGTGGGCGCCTGTAGTCCCAGCTACTTGGGAGGCTGAGGCAGGAGAATGGCCTGAACCCGGGAGGCGGAGCTTACAGTGAGCTGAGATATGGCCACTGCGCTCCAGCCTGGGCAACAGAGCGAGACTCTGTCTCAAAACAAAAACAAAAACAAAAAACAAACAAAAAAACAAAAAACACTCAAAATTCTTCACATGATAAGGGCATTGGGAGCTACAATAAATAAAATAAAAATATAAATTGAGAGTTCTCTCTCTCCCTCTCTCTGAAATATTTATAGAAATTGCAGACACAAATCCTTTGATTCATGTATATTTACTGGCTTTCTATGCTGTTGTAGTCACACCAATGGGCAACAGAATAATAACAATAACAAAACAACAAGGTAGATATGATCTCTGACTGCATGGACTCTGCATTCTAGAGAAGAGATCAATAACAAACAATTAAAAGGTTTAGAAAACTTTTATTGAGATGGTTACACATTTACAGTGTTGGACTATGGGTTGCACATGGGATTACTAAAATAAATGGGGAATCAACAGAAATCATATTTAGCATGGAAAAACTAAAGGCATTGCCACACATTCTGAAATTTAGCAAACTCTGCATAAACAAGAGAAAAATAAAGGAAAAAATGGCAAATGCTATATTGTAGCCGGAAAAATTGTTCATGGCTTAATTGAAGGAACTTGAGGGAGGGAAAAGTGATTGCAAATTTATGGTTAGGGGATGAGTGAGTGCAATGCTGTTTTGTATAACTGTATTTGAAAGTATATAGGAGCTTCGAGACGAGCTATTACAGACTAGGGAAAATTAAAAGTTACTTTCTGTTAAAAGATACTTTTTAGAATAATGTATTTAACACTTATATTGAAACTAAAATCTTTTCCACTCATTCTCTTTATGTCTCTCCCTCCTCCTTTTCCCCTTGTTTCTCTTTCTCTCTTTTCTTTCATTTTTCACTTTCTGTATTTCCCCAAAGGAATTTTATTAGTATTGGTGGCTGCTAAGTATTATACAGATTAATTCTAATCTCCATATCTACTAACATAACATGTATATAATCGATACAAGGAATGTTATCATTCAAATGAGTATTGATGGAGGTGCACACTATGTAAACTATTGATAATAAATATAACAAAGTGACATAGAAAACAAAAAAAATCAAATTAATAGCTGAGTAAAACCATGAGTATGTATTTCTGAAGTATGAGTTTGAGGAAAACTGTAATGTGCTTGACATGTATGGAAAATCTATTACTTAGATCTTAGCATCATTAGTCAGGTAAAAAAAAAACATGACCAGCTAAATCAAAGACAACCAAAACTACAAGTCTGGAAGTAAAGCAGAAAAAAAAAAGTCCCTTTGCCTCCTTCCAATATGCCTTAAAGGAAATAATTCCCTGGGAAATGGTTCACTCCCTTCAAGGATAAAAAGGAGAAGAAGATGGTAAAATTTCAATAAATCACTAGTGTGCTAAATGATGGCAATTAATTGAACTCAATTCAAAAGAATATAGGTTTCATTACAGTAGATATTTGAAGCTGACACTGCATAATTAAGTTTAATACATTTTTAACTTTGTTAATTTCTCCATAATGTTTTTGAAATGTTAGGAACTTAATTGCAATTGTTCATTTGAACACTGACTTTCTTCCTTGCTTGTTAGAAAGGGGATACTGCTCATTGAAGGGTTCATTGCATCCTTAATTTTCACTTACATTGACCATAGAAAGGCCTACAGATGATTTTGTGTTTATTTACACAAACCATTCAAGTAGTCAAATCTCTTTGTGAATCCTTTTTGTCAGATAGAATCACCCTACAATTATAAAGATACTACATATTCTTTATTACTCTTGCACTTCACTTTCTTTTATTGTTTTTGACGAAGTGAGTGAACATTCAGCACTTCTTCCTAAAATTAACCATACCTCCCACAGCACTACATTTAAAAATTAATAACAAGACAATTGTGTGTACTCCAAGTTTATCAGACTGCAAAAATTGTAGCACTATGATGGGTCATAAATATTAGAATTTATTCTATTCTAATTATTTTGATGAATAACAAATTACCAATACAAATAATGGGTAGGTCTGGGAACTGCTTTTTTTTTTATAACAAGAAAGAAAGGACTTGTTAGAAGTTTTCACTTTGAACATAACACACACTTAAAGTATAAACAGAAAAGATTTTGACCATGATACAAATCCCTGACTGAGTATTGTAGTTTATTTTGACAGAGGAAAACATTTCAATGGACACATGACATTTTACAAGCATGTCTCAGGATAATTAAATCTCTTGAATGCATTTTTTTATGATTTATTTTATGAAAACTTATATTTTAATATAATATATATGAAAAATCATTTTAGCCTAACTCCCCACTAACAGTATTTCAGGGAATAATTTTAGAAATAACAAAACACTCAATGCCCCGGTACTGAATTTTGGCATATTCTGAAATACTTAAGACCACCATCATTTAACTAGGATAATTGTTAATATCTCTGGAAATAAAATTTTGTAGCGATATCATCATGTCAATAAATCATTGTTGTTTCCTTTGTCTTGGTTCCATTTGTCTTCTAAAACTTGTATGATATAATCCCTATGGACTTCATTACTTACTTCATAAGTAGGAGAAACTTATTTATGTATTAGAATACTGTACCTATGTGCTGAAAACTATGTAAAGACCGTAAGCAAAAGTATTAGAGACAATGTTAATATTGTTCAGAACATATATTTTTAAGTATTCTTTATGTAGAGATGAAAGTAAATAAAATGATTTTATTAGTGATTCAAAGAAAATTATTCTTGTTTTTGAACAGAGTTATGAGAAGAGCAAGGGGAAGCTTGGCAAGTTTAGGTAGTCTTTTTCAACGTTATGTTTTCAAGTTTAAGGGCAAACACAAAAATAACACGCTTAATCCTCCTAATTGGAAATAAGGGAAGCAATTTTCATCTCCTCTGTTTTGTTTTTAATTGCAATTGCAAGTACTTCATCCTCTTTTTGAAATATATACAAATTATTTTCAAAACTAGATAGTAATTTTGAAAACTGAATAGACCTTTCATCAGCTTTATGCCCTGGAAATGTCTTTTTCATGGACCTATAAATAGCAAGGAAGATATCACTCCTTTTTCCCAATTTCTGTGGGAGGATAGCAGCCTAACTTCAGTGGAAGCCTCGATCCAAGTGCCAAAGCTACCTGCCACCTGTCATAAAGATATGAGAAATGTGATTTTCCTCTGGACAAAAAGCAATAAGCTAACACAAATAGTCAATGCAATTACTACATTGAATGTAGGATTAACTACTTGTGACAAAAGGTGCTATCAAGTCTTCCTACTTGAAGACTACTTTGTGGTTTATCTTCAAAGCATGTATCTAAAAAGTTGTATCTGCTTGGCTACAAAATGGTGAGATTTCTTTATCTTTGTAATCTCCTAGCGGATTGTCTGAATGCACATTAAAGTTTGGTTTAATGCTTATTCAATAATAAAACTTTTTTTTTCTCTATTACCTTTGTGGGAATGTTATGTTGGTCAGGAGATTTTACTTTTAATTGATTTTCCTAAAAGAGGTCATTATTAACATTTTTGTCTCCTGCGCCCCATGATTTGTTTAAGGATAAAGTGGTATGAAGACATCACTGTGGATAAATATATTAATTATAATTTATTAACATTTACAGAAACTGTAACATGGGGAGAGATACTTATCATGAATATCTTTTATAGAACCATTGTAATAAAGTTTTGAGTTTCACCTGTAAAGGTCTTCAGTCTTTATTAAAGAGATTTGTTTCCCCTATGGAATGGCATGTTAGAATCAAGGTAAACTCTTGAACAAGTTTCCTATATCACATTCTAGGGATATTATTTTTTATTTGAGAGGTTATTCCCAATAGTATCATAGTCTTGGCTATCAACTCTGAAAGCCCACATGTAATTTCTGGCCATAGCTGCAATGCCTGATGATTTGTAGGTACTCCATATATCCTGCAAATAATCTATGCAAGACAATTTCCTAGGAGACTACTTCCCAAGGAATAGAGTGATTTTCTCAAAAGAAGTACATCCTAGGTGACTGAAAACTCAATAAGACCCCTCAAATTTATGAGACTATTGTCAGATCTAATACATCTAATATAGCCTAAGATTGAATAGAGTAAATAAAAGATCGAACAAAGAACCCAATGATAACACAGATATTAAGTTCATCGTATTATATTAAAAATAGTATATTCAGTTCTGCAAAACATATTTTAAAAGACATTTCAAAATGAACCTTTATCACTTTAGTTCTTCCAAAACAGAACTGATAAGAGAGTGAAAAATTCTAAAACTATGTCACAAAAAGGGCCGACTTTTTACTCCATCTTAAAATTTTTATCATGTACCATTCTCAAATGATATAGAGAATATTAATATAAGTATTTTAAAGGTATTTTCCCTTTAGAGGCTTTTCAATGCAGTAGAATGGATAAGACATATTCACAAATACTTGTCTATAAGTAAATTTATTGTAGAAGCCAAAGGCTCTTCTAGTAACTTATCCTTCAGTCACTTTCTCTATGCCTCAAGAAGACAAATAAAGGGTGAGAGGAGGCAGTTCTTAACTTCCTTGTGTAGCTAATCATTTGATTTAATAAATATAACTGGAAAGAAAGGGAGTATATTAATTTCAACATCTCCAATGGATCAGGCACAGCATAATAACCCACTGTATATTCAGATAGAGTTAATGCAAGCTTTACTAAAAGTAATCCCAAAATACCAGTGACTAAACAAAATGAAAGTTTACGTCTCATTAACATGAAACTTTCAGTTTTTTTTTTTTTAAGACTGCTTTGGAATCTACCCCTCATATAGTAACTCGCTATCTGTCTCTATCCATTATATCTATATCATGGAAAACTTACTTGAATTAGATGTGGATCAAAGTTTGAAATGGTTTCCCAAAAGATTTGTATTACTAAGTAAATAGGTTGCAATTATCAAACTATTAGTGGCTGACTCTATATTTCTAAATATTTTAAGATTTTAAAAAAGCATCATTATAGAACAAAAAGTATAATAGCAAAACCATTGCTATTATAAGTTCATTAAATCTTTACTATTTAAGTGAAGAATAAAATAACAGTTATGTCAATTAGTTTAAAAAAACCATCAAAATACACTTACCTAGAAAATATTTTCTAAAATCAAAATTTTCTAAATCATGATTAATATTTAATAGAAAAAAGTTTTTCTCAGTCTAGAATACAGAAGAAATCAAACTCAATTTCTTGTATACTCTCACTCAACAAAAATAATTAACACAGAAGACTTCTGTGACTATATGTGGAAGGGCTTCCCCCCTACATCAAACAAGCAGTCTGTTTTGTAGTGGACAACAGCTGCATGTCCTCTAGTTCAATTCAGATACCATCTACCTGGAGAAGGTACTAGATTTCCCAGGTTAATGGCTGAGTCCCCAAGACTGCTCCCCACACAACTTCTGATGGCACTAAGTTGTTTTGCCTGTGCTTCTGATCAATGGACTATAAGTCGAGGTATCCACAACCCTCTTCTCAGGTTCAATTAGTTTGCTAGAGCAGCTCACAGAACTCGGGGAAACACTTACTTACATTTTTCAGTTTATAACAAAGAATATTACAAAAGATAGATATGAAGAGATGCATAGGGCTGGACATGTGAAAAGGGTCCATTGAGGAGCTTCTATGCCCTCCCCAAGGCTCCCCCTCCAGTAACCTTCACATGTTCAGCTATCAGGAAGTTCTTTGAACTCTGTCCTGTTGGACTTCTGACAGAAACTTCATTGGATAAGCATGACTGACAACTGAGAAGAAATGTGATTAAACAAAAAGAGTATAATCTAATACTAACAGATTCAGTTGGGAAATCCAGCAAAGTCTCTCTGTCCAATGTTTCTTTACTTCTCCGTGGAGCATATCTTCCTCCAGGGTATGTGGCAGGACCTCTTCCGAAATGAGATTCTTATGACTTACAATCAGATAAGGTAAGTCAAAGAGTTTCCCTGTGGCCAGAGGCAAAAAAAAAAAAAAAAAAGATAAAAATGTGTTTTTCGTTTCTAAGGCCTGTGTTCATCTGCTAAGGAGCAAGTGAAAGGAGTTCAGCAAAACGGCAGAGAGGGAAATTGTTTTCTGACACCTGCTTTTGAGCCCTGCAGCACCCTAATGTTAATAAAAAATACTGCAACAAGGGCTGAGCTATATATAATATATTGTTATATATGATATTATCACATTCAGATAGCAGTATATTGTTTTCTTTTAAACTAAATTTGAAGTTACTTAAGTTCAGCTAGATATCACATTAAAATTTTTGCTTAAAACACTTGCTAAACATGAACATATATATGCTTTTATTTATGTTTTTTATTTCCTGTCAACCAGAAAGTTGGAAGCATTTAATGAGAACATTATCCGGTAAGTCATTTAGGCTCACACTAGCTACTTTTGTATCAGCTATAAGTTGAGTTTGTTTTCTGACCATCTCATCTCCCATGGGCTATAACTTTTAGCCCATTATGAAGATTGCTTCTGCCCTTGCTGATCTAATACTCATTTATGTTATCCATGATTCAGCTTGGCTTAATTTTGCTAGCAAAAACTTGCAAGGACAAATTTGTAACAAAGGCCCAGATACACATACTCTGTGGAAGGAATATAATCCATTTATACATAAATGAATTTCAATATTAAGAGATTGGCCTACATAAGAAAATTAAAAGCCTGAAACTACTTGACTGAATAAAATATTTAAAAGTTGAGAGCCCATTAAGTAATCAATGTATTCATTTCTCACACTTCATCACTGTGAGAGTCAGAACAATTGATTCAACATGAGAAAAATGCTCAAAGCTCAAATTTGTCTTCAACTCATTCTGCCTCCCACTTTCTGGATGAAAATTGCTAAAAACCTCTGTGGATGGGCTTGAGGGAGCTATAGCAAAATAAAATCTTTATCAATAATGGCAAAAACGAAAGAAAGGACAGGTAACAAGATAATAGAAACAGATCACGTGACCACTTAGACAACATTTGTATAATTATTTTATCTACTATATGATTCCAATTAGAGAACCAAACTCATTAAACATATTTGAGCAATGCTTTTGAATCAGTATGCTTTTACTTTGTCCTAGGTTCAAACAATTTCATTCATATGTC
This sequence comes from Macaca fascicularis, assembly GCF_037993035.2. Classification (NCBI taxonomy): domain Eukaryota; kingdom Metazoa; phylum Chordata; class Mammalia; order Primates; family Cercopithecidae; genus Macaca; species Macaca fascicularis. The sequence goes on along the minus strand of NC_088391.1, from coordinate 54,113,809 downwards.
ACAAAGAACAATCTAATAATCAGTTAAATAATGAATTGTAAGAGACTCTTAGAATAAACACATTAGCATGACAGCATAGCATGTCAGGAAATGCTTAAAGAACACATTTCAATATAATTTTTCCTTTTGTAAATGACAAAGTAAATAGACTATTTACAAGATATTATTTTTTCCTCTAATCAGGTACATACATGATACCTACACGTGCCTCATTTCAAGATGAGCTTTGAGGGAAAGCTGTAACTAGCCACACAATAAAAAAAAACTATTTCCAAAGTGGGAGAGTAGGTAAATAAGGCTAAAGAAGAATTGAAGCAGAAAAGAAAAGTGAGTAGTTAATAAAAGAACATCTATATAAGTTCACATATTTAATATTTTGGCTTTGATTTTTTAAATATCAATGTATTAAAAGCATTTGCAAATGCAAATGCAATCCCAAAGGTTTCTATCTTATATTTTTTAGTGGATTATAAGATATGAGAGATATGTACTGGAAACAGAAATTAAAGTTTATATATGAGTTATAAAAAATTTCCTTGCTAGAATAGTTTAATGGAATAACCTACTATTGCCACCATTTTCTTAAAGGTAGTACATTTGGCCTCTGAAATACAGAAAAACTACAACTTCAAAGTAAGTCTTACAATAAATACCTTTACATTTACAAAAATCTAACCACATAGTTCTCACATATCTCATTTTTTCTCTTTGCACATTAAGAAAATGTTACTCTTTGGCATTTAGGAATCAGTGGCATACATTGATTTCTAATCTTATTTGACATGCAAGTTCTTGTAACATTTCAAGGGATCTGCATTCCATGGGACACATTTTGGAAAACACTCCCCTTGACAATGTCTCTTTAAATTTTGTGATCACCTACTGTTACAAAGACATTGCAAACAAGGTATTTGTCTTGAGAATAATATATCTAGGAGAAAAAAAGATACATGGAATAAAAGATTTTTTAATACCTATGGTAAGATAGATGAAAATCAATAAGGGCAATTTAAAAGTTACATATGTATAGTTATTTATTTAGACTAAAACGAAACAAAACAAACCACAAGAAGATGCAAATTCCTGATTTAAAAAGTGTCATGTAAAGATGTTTTCTATAAGGAGTAAAGTAGAAATAAATAATGTAGCATATTATGAGGCTCAACCAGGATTCAGTACACCACTAATTATTTGTAAATCATTTTTCAGAAACAGCCACACTCGTTCACTTACATATTATCAATGGCCGCTGCTTTCCTGTTACAGTGATGGAATTAAGTATTAACAGAGATAATATGGTCCACAAAGTTAAAAATATTTAGTATCTGGCTTTTATTGCAAAATGTTTGTCAATCCCTCTGCTACACATAGAGAATACTGTCACGATCAAAAGAAGTAATGCTCTCTATGTTATTTTTGATGCTCTGAAAATAATGTATTCTTTAGATTTCAGGTGAAAGTCACTTTGTCAGTGAAGCATTCCTGACCCCACATTCATCCGATCCAAATAAAGTTCCTTATTTATAAGCCATCAGAGACCCCTATTCTTTTTTGTACCAGTATTTATCACAAGTATAAATAAACATTCTGATGTTACTAAGTTTTCCTTTATTTCCCCATAAGTCAAAGCTGGATAATAGAAGATATACGGCTCTTTTGCTTACCACTCAGTAACTGTTTATTGAGTGAATAAGTAAACAGTAGAAAAAGTAAAACTAATATATAAAAAAAAAATTAATATAAATGTAAGTGTAGAAACAGTTGCAGTATTTGGAACTATGAGGAGTTACTGTAATTAAAAAAAAAAAAAATCGTTCTCTCTCTCATTTATACCTCAGTAGGAGAGTAGATGTCGGATACATGTAATTGAAAAATGTGGTTTAGATCATGGCCAAGCAAATTTGCTAATATTTCATTTCAAAAGTTGAGCACACTTCCACATAGAATCATTTGCACTGTTATACAACTATAGGACTGCTACAGAGAAGTAAGCAATATTTAACATAGAAGGAAGAGATCAAAATAAAGATGCTCTGCAGAAGGTATTCCTAACAACAACAAAAACACCTATTTTCACCAGTCATTTTTTAAGTGCCATCAGTTAAATCAACTGTACTTCTCTCAGAAAAGGTGAGAAAGCAGTGAAAAGACAATGGCTTTATTATACGAAAAACCACTCCAAATGATAAACATTCAATCACAGGGAAAAGAGGCCCCCCTTACACTTTGGAGAGTATGCCTGAATATACTTCCTTTTACCCTTTCCTCCTTATACTCTGAAGGGATCATACTTAGTTGATTAACAGGAGAAAGTGGAGTTACACAGCTGAATAGAATATACCAATGTTTGTCTCCCGACACAAACAGCAAATTGGACAACTATACCATGCAAGAAAACACCTTCATAAGAGCCAGAAAATCAGTTGAGCAACCACAGTACTTCATTATAACATCATAACAAGGAAAAAGGCATTGAATAAGGTAAAAAGGACAATTTTGCACTGTCTGCACTACCCCTCCATGAATCCCTGGTAACACAGGGCAGAGAGAGATTGCATGTGCTTCGGGAAGGGAGAACAAAGTGAGTATGAGAATTTGCATAGGCACTCAGTGCTGCCCTGTCACAGCAGAATACAATACAGGGCAGAATTCTGCTGGCATCTATGGCAAAAAAAAAAAAAAAAAAAAAAAAAAAAAAAAAAAACATCTACATCAACCCTGGAAAATCCAGAGGAAAATACGTCTCTCCAGTGAGAGAAAATCAAGTCCCAGGTGGCTTCACTACCAGCTGACTAACATGGCCTGGGGCACCACATAAATGTGAGTGGAAGTCAGGCAACAGGAACTTCAGTCCTTGGTCAGGCTCTGGTGGTGTTCTGGTCTCAGAGGCAGTGGACATGGGGTATGACTCAGTGTGGCACCAGCTACGAAGGTCATGAGAGTGCCTGCAGCTCCTCTCCCAACTCCAGGCAATGCAACTCAAGGAGATTCCTTCTGGTTGGGGAAAGGAGAGGGGAAAACAAACAAATAAACTCAGAGAATTTTGTCTTGTAACTGTGGACAAGCTCAGCCACAGTAAAATGAAGAACCAGGCAGATTTCTGAAGCTCCCAACTCCAGCCCTTTGCTCTTGGATGGTATTTCTATTCCTACTCTGGATCAGAAAAGAATTCACTGGATAATGGGATGAAGCCAGTCCTGGCAGGATTTCGCTGCCTGCTAACGAAAGCACACTTCAGTCTTGATTAAACATCAGCAGCAGTCAGGCAGTACTGGCCATAAGCCTTGGGAAAGCCCCAGTACTGTGCTGATCTGGAAGGCTGTGAGCTTCACGTGTGACCCAGCATTGTGCCAGCTATGGTGGCCATGAGAGAGCCCATGTCACTCTTTTCCAAACTCTATGAAATGCAGCACAGAGAGACTCTTTATGTTCGGGTGAAAGGGAGGAGAATAGTGAGAGACTTTGCGTGGTAAACCAAGGAATTCTTTCATCTTGTCCAAGTCCGCCAAAGCTGTATTTCTAGGAGCCTGTAAGAGTCTCACTGTTCCTGGACGTAGGGTGCCCCCTAGCGCTAAGATAGCTGCAGTGACTACAGGCTTAGGTCACAACACTCAATCCCCTTTGAATTCTTGGAAAGTCCTCTTAAGAAAGACACAAGCCCAGACTGCAAAGATTAAAATAAATACCAAACTCCTCAATGCCCAGATATAAATGATGATCCAAAAACATTAAGAACGTACAGGAAAGCATAAGTTTACCAAACAAACTACATAAGGCACTAGTGACCAATCTTAGAAACAGAGATAAATGACGTCTTAAATAAAGAATTCAAAATATTTGTCTTGAAGAAGCTCAACAAACTATAAGATAACACAGAGAAGGAACTCAGAATTCTATCAGAAAAATGTAACAAAAACAATTAAAATAGTTTTTAAAAATCAAGCAGAAATTCTGGAACTGATAAATTTGATTGTTTTCCAGCAAAAAGGAAGGAAGGAAGGAAGGAAGGAAGGAAGGAAGGAAGGAAGGGAGGGAGGGAGGGAGGGAGGGAGGGAGGGAGGGAGGGAGGGAGGGAGGGAGGGAAAGAAAAAGTGAGAAGAAAAGAAAGAAAGAAAAGAAAAGAAAGAAAGAGAGAGAGAAAGAAGAAACGAGAAAATAAAATAAAATAAATAAAAGAAGAGAAAAGAAAAAAAAATTAAGGATTTAGGGATTTTCTCAGCACTAGATCTGTCTTACAAGAAATGTTAGGGGAGTTCTTCAGTCTGAAAGAAAAGGTTGCCAATATGCAACTAATAACTATCTGAAGGTATAAAACTCACTGGTAAAAATAAATGCACAGACAAATACACTGTAACTGTGATATGTAAGTCACTCATACCCTGAGTAGGAAAAAAGATAAACCTATCAAAATAATAAAGACAACAATTTTAAGTGACATATGATATTTAGAAATATAAATAGAAGCAACAAAAAGTCAGAAAGCAGGAATAATTTAAAGTGTACAGCATTTTAGTTTTTTTCTTTGTTTTGCTTTTTCCTTTCTTTGTGATCACAATTAAATTGTCTTCAGCTTAAAATAATTTGCTATAAAACATCATTTTTGTTACCTTGTGGGAAATAAAAAGCAATAAATTAAAACATACTTCCATAGAAAGTCACTTTTATATAAAAGAACACAAGAAAGAAGGAAAAAAGGGAGTACCAACAAAACAACCAGAAAACAAGTAACAAAATGGTAGTAGTAAGTTCTTATCTATCAATAATAACAATGAATATTAAAGGACTAAATTCTCCAATCAAAAGACCTAGAGTTTTTGAATGGATAAAAAATAAAACCCAACTATATGCTGCCTATAAGTAATTCAATTAATCTGTAAAGATGCAAATAGACCGAAAATGAAGGAATAAAAAAAGATATTCCATGCAAACTGGAAACAAAAAAAGAGCAGAAATAGGTATACTTATAACAGATAAAATATATTTCAAGAAAAATAAACTAAAAAGAGGCAAACAAGATCATTTTATAATGACAAAAGAATCAACATACAAGGAAGATGAAAAAACTGTAAACATATATGCACGCCAACACTGGAGAACCCAAATATATAAAGCAAATATTATTAGAGCTAAAGGCAGAGATACACCTTAATACTATAATGAGTAGGGACTTCAACATCCCAATTTTATCATTGGATAGATCATCTAGATAGAAAAATAGAAAATAATAACAACTGTTGTATGATATATTCTATTAATGTCTATTAGACTCATTTGCTCTATAATACCAGTTAAGTTTGATATTTATTTTCGGATTTTCTGTCTAGATGATCTTTACTTCACCAGATGGAACAATCTCCACGATAGACCATATGTCAGCACAGAAAATAAGTTTAAAAAGTTTCAAAAAATTAAAATAATATCAAATATCATTTCTGACTGCAATGGAATAAAACTAAAAATCAATAATAAGAGAAACTTTGGAAACTACAAACACATGGATATTAAACAATACAGTCCTGAACAATCATTGGGTCGATGAAAAAATTAAGAAGAAAATTTTAAAAATTTCTTGAAATATAATATGCTAAAACCTATGGGATACAGAAAATGCAATATTAAGAGGGAAGTTTATCGCAATAAACATCTACATCAAAAAAGTACAAGAAAAATCAAATAAACAAAATAACGATACTTCTTAAATAATTATAAAAATGAGAGAAAAAGAAAACCCAAAATTAGCAGAAGAAAATAAGTTATAAAGATCAAAGTAAAAATAAATAAAAATGAGGCTAAAAAATACCATAAAAATGAAACAAAAATTGTTTTTTTGAAAAAATAAACAAAATTGACAAACTTTCAGCCAGACTAAGAAAGAAGGGAAAAGACTCAAACAAATAAAATTTAGAGACAAAATAGGAGACATTACAACTGATATCACAGAAATTCAAAGGCTCATTACAGAATATTATGAGCAACTATATACCAATAAATTGGAACACCTAGAAGAAATGAATAACTTCCTAGAAACATACAACCTATCAAGAATGCACTATTAAGAAATCCCAAACCTAAATAGAGCAGTAACAAGTAACAATATGACAGAAAGGGAGAAAACTTTTGCAATCTCTCTATCTGACAAAGGTCTAATATCCAGAGTCTACAAGGAACTTAAACAAATTTGCAAGAAAAAACAACTATATTAAAAGTTGGCAAAGCGTTTGTGTTTTAGGCTTTCTTTACTTTGTGATTCAAAGTTTATCTTGTATATGTCCAGCCCAAGTCCTAGAATTAGCCATTTCTCTAAGGATATGTGACATATTTTATCAGACAATAGTATCATAAACCAAGATTGGGTGTTAGGTGAGCTCATTGCCATTGAGTTTTTATTTATTTCAGTTCCTTGAACTGGCAGAGGACAGAGATATATGTGTGTTTACTAAGTCTTGTATAATCACATTTCTATGAGTGTTCCTATATGTAAACATCTTTATCTACATTAAGCAAAACATGACTTCATACTGATGTCTTCAACTCTAGTCCATTACCATATGGACCAGTCTAGTCCCCTGCTTATCTCTAAACTACTAGTCCAACAGTTAGAAACCTAGCTCTTACCATCTGTCATCCATTTACTTAATTGTTCAGTTCCTGTTAACGTATTTAGCAGTATCAGAGTTGTTCACGCATATTCCCAAATGAACAAATTTTATTGACTAGAATACATTGCTTACGTGCAATTCTTTTGCATTTTGTATTACAGACGCCACTCATTTTCCAAGTTAATTAGGCCACTACCTTTGCCACCACCTTTTCCATGGAGATTGCTTCATGCATTTGTTATTCATTTATAATTTATTTGTCACATTCTGCACTTTGTCCTAGAATCCTTTGATTTCTTATATGATCCATCTTAATTTGCATATATTAAGGTTCCACTCTTTGTTGTGAAGTTAAGTGATTTTGTAAAATGCGTCATGACATGGATCCATCATTACAGTATCATAGAGAAGAGTCTCACTATCTAAAAAGCCAGTGTTCTCCTCTGTTGATCTCTCCCTCCCTCCCCCAAGAAACCCTGGCCTTCACGGGAGCAAATGCTGATACTATGTGTACTGCATTTGCTAGGAATGATAAAGCTTCTTTTCCTCTGAGCCAGGGATCTTGAGTCCTCTGCCAGCACTTATGAATGAGTAGTAGGAGAATTTGTAAACTAGCAACTATTATAAAATTTAAAATCCCTTCTCCGTCTTGACAATAAAATATAAATATTAAATTAAAATGTATAATAGAAATAAATACAAAACATTTAACAAGTTTTCTAAGAATATAGAGAAGTGTATCTTCACGACCTTGAAAAATGTCTTAAACAAAATATGCACACAAAATTCACTATAAAATTTAAAAAAAAAAGATAACTGCAATTCAATTAGGTCTGGAAACTTAACTTCATCAGAAAAATGCAGAATGGGCCTAAGGAAAATTTAATGATTAGTATTGCCAGAAATAGGTGAGAAAAGCAGAAAATATTTTTAACTTTATGTCATAGACTTTGAAAGGAGACAGAAGTAACCTTATTTCCAGGCAGAAGCAAATGTAAAATTTCTTTGAGAAGAACCAACACCAAATTAGACGCTGATATTTCTACAGTTTAGCCTCAATCAATTATGGAATCACAATCTTTTTATTTGGAGTCACTTTAGTGTAATGTGAAGTCATATTTTCCTTGTGCCTTTAAATATGTCCATTTCTATTTCTTACGAACAAAGCCATTTTCTTACATAACCATGGTGCAGTCTTCAAAATGACATTAATATTCACCTGATATTATTACATATTCTACCAACTTTTTCATATATTCCAATGGTCCCATTAATGTCCTTTAGAGAGAGAGAGAAAAAAAAAAAAAACTAGAATAAACCCTATATTCAGGAACCCGATATAACATATTGCCTTCAGTCTCATGTCTCTTTATTCTCTTTTAATCTACAAAAATTCAGTCTTTCATTGACTTTACCCACCTTAATTTTGGAAAAGCATAGGGTGTTACTTTTGCAAAATGTTCCCCAATGTGGAGAAGTCTGGCGTTTCCTCATGATTGTATTACAGTTATGTATTTTTTGGCAAGCATATGATAGAAATGATGCTGTATTCCGTTTTGTGGATTATATTAAGAAGACGTTGATATTGGTTTGTCCTATTATTAGATACTAACTTTGATTATTTGAATTAAGTAGTTTATACCAGTGTTCTTCACTGTAGAGTTACTCTTTCTTATCAGTGTAACTAACATTATTTGGGGAGCAATACTTTATAAATATGTTTATGTTATTGTGCATCAAACGTTTTAATTATGCATCACTCATTTCAGCATCTATTGCTAAGTATTGTCTATATTTTAGAAATGCAGATCTTTAAATTTATTGTTTATTTTACCTTATTAATTGACATTATAAAAAGTTCTTTCTTAAAATATTCAAACTAACTGATGTTTTGAAAAGCTAGGACATATTTTCGCTGTGGCTTTACATTTTCTTTGACACATTTCTTTATAGTTTGACATATATGTTTGCTAATTTAAAAATAAACAAATAAGGAAATAATCTAAAATATTTTGTATATGATTTGGTTATATATTGTGTGCATGAATATGTGCCAAATGTTGTACAAACTCTGGTCTATTAAATGTGGCTTCTGATCAAGGGAAATGGCCCCTGAAATTCAAACTACAGAGCTGAGGCACAGTCAATAAACCCATACATTTCAATTATTGATCAATAAAAAGATCCCAGTTAAGGAAGCACAAACCTATTATATAATTGGTCTGTCAAATGAAATTGGCTCAAGGGATATAGGTTGATTTAATCAATTAGTTCATCCAACTATATGTCAGCCCCAAATATCTGGGCACCATGAATCATCAAATTCAGGTTAAACAACTAATTTGTGAATAAATAAAATTATAACAGACATCATTATCAACTCTGCCAATTTTCTTTAAGGATTACTAGTTTATTTTACTTCAGTGGGCATAGTATACCATGTACAATGATTACTGTTTGAATATCACACAGATATGCTTGCTTTGAAACTATAGAGAGTGGTACACTAGTATTTAAACTTCTATCTCAGTACATGTTCATGGTATTTTCTCGAGTAAATATTTTACACAAGTCTGGGTAATATAGTGAGATCCCATCTCTACATAAATAAAAAATTTTAAAAATTAACTGGGTGTGGTGGTGCGTGCCTGTATTCACAGTGACTCAGAAGGCTGAGACAGGAGATGTGCCTGAGCCTGGAAAGTCAGGGCCACAATGAGCCATGATCACACCACTGCACTACAGCCTGAGCAACAGAGCAACACCCTGTTTCAATAAATAAACAACAAAAATATTGTACAGCCGTGCCATTGTCATGAATTAGCACTTAAAAATATATCTATGAAAAGTGAAAGATGTTAAGGAATCACATGTACCCAAGCACATGTAAAATGCAATTATCTTATCTTACAGCCCTATCGCTTTATATTTATAGAAAATACCATGCATAGAATGTTGATGTGCAACAAAGTTTAACTAATCAATCATATTGCATAAGAAATCACTTTGGAGAGTAGAAATGCATTTGAAATTTTTAAAAATATTTTTGCTATAAAATGCATTTTAATTTTTTTCTCTAAACTCAGAACCTAGCGTTGAAATGCATCTTAAAATTATTTGTTTCTTTCCCTTTCTTACCATACACTCCCTTGTACCATGCATGCTTATCTAATGATATGCTTGTTTAGTATACAGGGGATAATCTAGAAGCAAACCAGACATGGAGACCCAGCTGCAGAACTCTCCCCCACCTAGAGATTACCTCGAAGAGGATAATCTACAATCCAGTTGCAGTCAAGGTAATGCCAACTGGAACTCTGGGTAGACAATAATTCAAGATAGCCATCAAAAGATGTGCCACTCCCACATATTTCCCATACCAAGTTTCCCTTTTTAAACCCCTTCAGTCAGCCTCCAAATTTAAAATGGTGTTTTGGAGACACGAGCTTGGCCATTTCCCAATAGCTAGCATTTAAAGAAAGTTACTTTCCCTTCACTGCACCTCACTTGTATTTGGGCTTTTGAGATGTGAGCAGCTAGACTTGCATTGAATTATAATTGAACATTTTGGAAATTAGATAATTCTGAAGCAACTTATACAATTAAGCTTTATAGAATGAACACTATAAAAATGCAAAGAACGACTTATTTATGAATGAATTATGAAGTGTTCTTATTTCTTAAAATAATTTATTATTCTACAAAAATAACATTGCTCTAATTTAAATGTGACAATTTAGATTTTCCAACATATAGATTTTATTTTCTTAAGGTAAAACGTCAGTAGAATCCAAACTGTTTAATTCTCACCCTTTAAAAAAATTAAGCTGCTCTATAATTTTACAGTAAATTTTTATTAATTTTTTATCACAATGGAAGTACAAGATATTTTGTATTGAAACTTAAAGAGAACATAAGAGTTAAGGCTTTTCAACCAGGACCTAAAGTGTTCATTCTAGAAAAAATTCAGTTTGAGAGTATTACCACAGATCCATAGAATTTTCTTTCAAAGCTATGTTTAATTAATTTTAATAATTTTCTACATAATTTTTCCATCTTCACATTCTAATAATCAATTTTTTCCCTCTTTTCTCATCCATCTCTATTTTCTAAATAACCTGAATGCTTATATAGGCTTCATAGTTTTTTAAGAAGAGATTTGCTTGTAAATATAAGATAATCTCTTTTTATTAAATTAGCAAAGTATTAATATTAATAAAATTATTCAAACATTTTATATTTTTGAATATAATGTGCTGCAGAAAAGTCTTATCAAGAATTTTGTTTTGCTTTTCAAAGAAAAACAAAAGTACAATAAACACAGTTTATTACTTTTTTTTTTTTTTAAGTCAGAGTCTCACTTTGTTGCTCAGGATGTAACTCAGTGGCATGATCATAGCTCACTTCAGGTCATGGCTCACTGTAGCTTCAAATTCCAGGGCTCATGCAATCATTCTGCCTCAGCTGGGATTATAGGAACACTCAGCCACACCCAGGTGTTTTTTTTTTTTTTTTTTTTTTCACTTTTAAAGGTGAGGTCTTATTACCTTGCCCAAGCTGTTCTTGAACTCCTGGTCTCAAGATCCTCCCGCTTCAGCCTAGTGAGAGGCTGGGATTACAGGTGTAAGCCACCACACTGTCATGATGTTTTTCATAAGTTATTTAATATATAATCAACTTTAAATAAAAAAATAAACCAAAATCACTTCAAGATTATAATATAACATTTTTATGTTGATTATATATTACAAAAATTAGTTCCATGTATATGTAGCATCTAGAACCAACTATATATTTTTAATGTGCTCTTTGATTTCATTTTGATGAATAACAAAAATGTTGTATCATATAAATTTTCTAACAATTCAGTTTATATTTATGTGTTAATATATTGAAAAAACATTGCCTTCCAATAGTTATTCATGCTTTCAAATATAAAAAGACAATGTTATTTATTGACAATGTGCTTACTACAAAGAGGACAAATAATTTTAATAAACAAATTATTAGAGTTGAGTAGATAATATATTTTAAAAGGTCAAAATGAATGAAGATTTTGGATGTATTTTCATTTATTATCAAATTGAATGCAATGATTAGTATTATTGCCTCTAGATTGAGGAAGAAGTGCAATTTTCATTTTCCAATTTCCTTATCTGTGAAATGGGAATGTGACAAATGTAAAGAAGTCATGTATTGTTACTAGCATGAATTGAATAAAATCTAGCTATTAAAATTACTCTCAGTATTATGAACATACCTAAGTTATAAAAACCTTCACATTTAGTCTTGCAAAAGTCTGTATCTCTGCCAATATGACAGGATAGTTAGTATAGATGATACAGGAACCCCATTGAAAGAAAGTAGATGAGAGAGAGCTTTGGATGGTAACTTAGAAGGAATAAATTCCAAACCTGTCTCTGGCTCTAAATTTAGTTGCTATTTGAGCAAGTTAAGTAACTTGTGCCTCAAGATCTTCATCTGTGAACGATGAGGTAGAAATGAAAGTTAGAAAAATGATATCAAAATATAAGGCTTCAAAATTTCTAATTCCCCGAGCCCTTTTCACTTGAAGGGGAGAATAAAGCTCATTAAATGTGTTTTGATGTCTACCCTTGAAATAAGGCAGAGATCAAAGAGAGGCCTTCCTAGACAGTATTTATCAAAGTAGAGCTCTGACTTCTCTGAAGGAATTTTTCTCAGTAAGATATGCTTTCAGCCAGAAAAAGAACAGTCCCATTTGTCTTTTTCTTTAACTTCTTCATGGTCACTGGTTTGTAACACTTCACCCTCTGGAGAAATAACTGCCTGCTTCTGTCAGTCTCATTAATATTCTCTTCAGTGAATTCCTGCCCGATGTCCAGCTAGGGTGCTTTCCTTCAAATGGAGCTTGGCAATAATGTTAGAGATAAGTGATTAGACCAGGGCTACATTTTTATACATCTGGTTTCACAGCAAAGTCAAACAGCTAGCTTGTAGGCCAGGTGCTAGTAACTAATTCCTGCTTTGGAGAATGTAAAACTAAACACATAAGGTCATTGTCTCTTTCTCACATTGTTGATTCAAATCTTACACAGTCATTGTGTTCTTCCTGTAAAAATTATTTTTTAATAATTTTACGTATTTTATATTCATTCTATTTAAATTTAAAAAACAGTAACTTTTTTAAAAAACTTTTTACCAATTTGATTTTCTAAAAATGCTAGAGCTTTATAGTTACAATTTATAGCAAATCTACAGATAAACAAATAAAGAAAATAAACTGAGGAAAACCCATCATACAAAAACACTCAGATGAATTCTTTAGTTCTAATTTTGTCATGAACTACCAATACAGAATAATCTTTCTGTGCTTTTGGATGATACATGATTAATAGCATAAAATGGAAATTGCAGAATTGCAGTATATAGTAATTACATACATCTAGGAAAAAGTGGTAGACGTTATATATGTACATTCAAGATTTTTTTAAATTGGAAATCTTCATTTGGAAAATTGGTATATAAAATTATACTGGATAAGCCATCAACATAATTTGTTCATTTACATTTAGTTAATTTACATAAGCATTTTTAGAAAATTAAAAGCTAGATTTTATATAAAAGGTGCATTTGCTTAATGACTCTCAAAAATAATACCTTCTATTCATTTTCCACAGAAAGGCCACACTACAGCTTGTTCATTGAAGTTTTTTAACCAATTTAAATTTCTGGGAGAGATATGAACACTTAATTGAACAATGGTGGTATCATTTGCAGCCATCCTTTTAAAAGCAATCACAGTAAAAGCAACAATTTATACCAAACAGCTGGAAAAAATATTTTTAAATTTATCTTTATACTTTACAATTAACACACATATGTGAGAAACTTGTCCTGTGACCTCCTCAACTAAATAAAGTCTGACATTTTAGTAGAATAAGAACATGTTTTAATAGAATAAGAAATTGTTTGAAGTATTTCACTAGCCATCAAAGGCATGTATGTAGCTGTGTCTGCTTTATAAACTGAAGCAGCAGTTATACTTGCCAGAAAACCTACTATTTAGCTGATTCATGGATGTATATTATATTTTAAAGGTCAGAGTTATCCATTAAACTTATTAACACAAAACTAAATGCACTTAATCAAAACTTCTTTCATACTTTTGTGTCATGAATGTTAAGGCAAGGGAAAGATTTTAATATTTGTAAAACATAATAATGATTACTAAACTGAATGGAAGGGCATTTATCAAAAATTGGAAGAAGAAAGACACTGTTTTATTTTTTAGAGAATAATTGAGAGAAATTGCTTTTCCATGTTAGAGGAATATTGTTTAATTTTCCATTTCTCTGTTTCAGAGGAAACTATCTCTGCCATTTCAGGAGACACATTTTTCCTTTCTTCACATTTACCATCTTCTTTTTAGAGACTATTGAAAAGGATCTCAAGATTGTAACAGAAGATAAGATTCTTATTCATGGCAGTAATAGGGAGAAAAAGTAATATACTCTTTTCTCACTCATGGCAAATTTCGTGACAGAGACCCCAATAACAAAGGACTGATTGACAAGATAAAAGCATATAAATTCATTTAAAATAAGTTTCACGGGAGACATCAGAAATGAAGAAACAGGGAAGACTATATTATTATGCTTATGTTTGATGAAAAGTTGACAGTTTCATGGAAGGATGCTTGGACAAAAGTGCATGTGGACTAATTGCAATAAAGTGGGGAGAACTCAGGAAGGATTGTTCAGATTCTTCTTTGCTTCTCTATGTCTTCGTTCCTTTCCTCCCAATGTAGAAAGACCCCTGTCACATGAGAGTCTTCATGAGTGATGGAGAAGACAGAGAGTGACTTTACTAACTTTTATAGCCTTCTTCAGGGGAGATGGCTAAGAAGAAAGTGAGAGTGGTCTTCCTGTTTCTGCTGTTTTCTCCATTCCAACTTGCCATATTTTGGGGCAGCATTTATTGCACACCATCAGCTACCTGTTCCCGGTCCTCAGCCATTTCTAATCCTTCCAGACTGAAGATTTTTAAAAAATCCTTTCTTTAAGACCTCAATACTCCATTCATTTTATTCCCATAAAAATGTATCCTTTGACTCTTTCTTCCTGATCTCCTACTACTAATCTTGCTTAATCTTTCGGAGACTAAAAAAGAAAAACTGGATTGTAAAGCACATATCTAGACTGTCCCTAGATGACGGCTGCCTTAAGTCAATATTTATGCTCTAATGAACAGAGACAGAGGTGCTAGCATGACCACAAGGACACTTAGATCTGCTACCATTTTAGACCCTCACATATTTCACTTGGTGAACTGATAGTGCCTTAAAAAGAAAGAAAGAAAGAAAGAAAGAAAGAAAGAAAGAAAGAAAGAAAGAAAGAAAGAAAGAAAGAAAGAGAAAGAAAGAAAGAAAGAAAGAAAGAAAGAAAGAAAGAAAGAAAGAAAGAAAGAAAGAAAGAAAGAAAGAAAGAAAGAAAGAGTTCTTTTTACCTTGACTAAACATAGCAGTACAATGTGATACAAGATTTAGTGAGTAAAGAATGAGTTAGATTTAGCTGGTGTCTTCGTGAAGTGCCCAAACTGCACAAAAACAATCACTTTTAGAGTGACAGAAGAGTGATTTAGGCAGATACACACAAGGTACTTTTGTATAAAACCTTACCACATTAATATGAAAGACATGCATGATGCTTTAAATGAATTATACCTAATGCTCAAAATGCTATTAGAAAGAATACTATTTTTACTATTCTAAAGATGAAGACAGTGAAGTTCAGGGAATTTAATAATCTGTACAAGTTTACTCAAGTGGTAACTTATTGGTGTGTGTCTTCTCCATTGTACTGAGAACTTCTACAGAAGGTTCATTTCTATTTATCTTTGTATCTGTTCTAGTCTGCAATACATCGTAAATGCCCAATTAATGTTTTTAAGTTAAATTATTAAATGTAAACTGCACTCACTGACATTTAAACAAATAGATATTTTGTTGCACATTCTGATTATTTTTAAACTATTCATTATTTGATACTTTCTATTTTTCAGATATCAATACTGTAATTGTAGAGAGTATTTAAATATTACTTTTTGTTACTGATGAATATATGCAGGTCATTTTTTTCTAATTTAGAACATATGATAGGAATATTCAAAGCTGGTTTTGTCATTTCTGAAAAATGCTAGCACTGTGCTTCCACACAATGTAAATCTATGCATTGACATTTGCATTTTTTTCTCTTGAATGTGTGAATGTTTAATACAACTTAAAAATTCATGGTGCATCTACCAGGCATGGTAGTTCATGCCTGTAATCCCAGTACTTTGGGAGGCTAAGGCAGGTTGGTCACAAGGTCAAGGGATGGGACCATCCTGGCCAACATGGTGAAACCCCGTCTCTACTAAAACTACAAAAATTAGCTGGATGTGGTGGTAGGCGCCTGTAGTCCCAGCTACTGGGGAGGCTGAGACAGCAGAATCACTTGAACCCAGGAGGTGAAGGTTGCAGTGAGCCAAGATCGCACCACTGCACTCCAGCCTGGGTGACAGAGAAAGATCTGTCTTTAAAAAAAAAAAAAAAAAAAAAAAAAAAAAAAAAAAATCATGGTGCACCATAGCAGTTAACTCATTTTTCTAATCAGAACTTCCATGTTTTACAGATTGAAACTATCAAAGCTTTCATTTCTCTCAGTGAGAGTTTAGACTATGGGCTTATCCCTCACACTCATGTTACCCTTTTTCAAAAGATTAGGTATCACACGGAGAATACAGTTGTACCAAGCGTTAAAATGTTAGTTCTTTATCAAAGATAACCAACAAATTTCCAAAACTGTAAAAGAAAAAGCTGCATCAGTTTACATACTCACTATTTGAGTGAATCTATATGTTCACATTTTGCAAACATTTAGTTTTTCTTCTCTTTTGAATTTGGGAGTTACAGGGCTTGGAAAGGATCTAATTCATCAGAATACTCAACATTTTGTTTCAGGAGTTCAGATTTAATTATTCTTTTATATGTTTAGTTTTCAAATTATATTTAGATTCCTTTATATTTTTTCATACATTTATTTTGAAAAATATTTGTGAATAGTACTCAAATATGAAAGTTACTTTATGAATTACATAGGATAAATTATGCTTAACTAAACTCTGGGATGATTTTTAAATAGCAAAGCAAAGATGTGAAGTAGAAAAAGAGGCCCTCCTGAAAGCCTCTGAAAAACAGAATCATAGAATACATGTGAGAAAGACTTAGAACCCAGTTCTCTGTACTTCTCTTGTGTCAGTATCCTAGAATTTTTTTAAATTCAGTACTTAAAAATGTTTAAATTATACTTTTTCCCTCTGGTTTCTCCTTGCCTTGAAATTGTTAAAGGACTAAAGTTCAAAATTACAATTAAATATAAGAATATTTTGAGTGCTTTTAGAGTTCTCTGACACTTTCTACAGTAAACTGAATCTGTTGTATTAAAATCATAAAATAAAAATGTATGATTATATTTGTGTGTGTATATATTTACATAATTTATATGAAACATGTAAATCATATATGAAAAAATATTTTTTATTGAATATATAGTCTCAGATATGTTTCAAAAAATCTACCTTATTCATAAACACACATGTATAGGTCCAATTAATCTATATTATATTTGCAATCATTAATGTCTTTATTGCACAACTTCTTAACATAAAAATAGAAAGGCAGAATAAATTTTAAATGAAGCTGTTTAAAATATGAAGAACCTATGACATGTGGTTCACACAGTACATTAATTTCTTAGCATGCTGTTTATAAATACAGATCAGGAAAAGTTAGTCAGTTTTATAGTAGAAGCAAAGATTAAACTTCAATAAAATCCTTTTTGTAAGAAATAGACCTTGATGACTTTTTAAATCACCACTGTTATATTTTGTCTGGTAAATATTATAATCTATATTTCATCATAATTACCCTTTAGATATTTTTGGTTTATTAACAGATTTTCATTCAGTTATGTGCATTTCAGTCAGATAATCTCACAGGAAGAAGAGAAACAATCATGTAATTGTTTATAGCTGGGGTTGTATTCAAATCGAATCTACATAGCTAAAGCAAAATAAATATATAAATAGTAATTTAAAAAACTTAATTCAATATGTTATCCTACATATATTGTATAAATATATCTTCAAAATACCTGATGTTTGTTAGGAATCAATTCCTTTATCACCAGTATGAGCTTTATTATTCATAATAACTGTTAATCAACTTGAAAACATACTGATTTTTTAATAATCTTCATAAAAATTAATGAGCCACATTTTCATAAAGTATGTAGGGAAAGAGAAACTTTATAGAAAGTTTTAAAAAATAATTCAAATTCAAAAATTATTATATATAACAAATTTATTGTTGTTTAGATTATATTCAAAATTATGAGTTTTTATACAAAGATTTATTATAAATAATTACTAACATTAAAAATATTTTAATGGACATTTTTTAACTTAGGTAAAATCAAACTTTTAGAGTTAGAGAAATTCAATAGAAATTAGCATATATTGTGATAATTAAATTTGCTTTGGTTTCTGTGCTATTTTTGCCTAATGCTAAGTTAAAAAAAAAAAAACTCACGTGTAGAAACAACAGAGAAGTCTATATGGGATACTAGGTAACACTATTTCAATAATAGTTACTTCTCATTAATGTATCATCAGCAGTTGCTTTCTGGAAAAAAAACAAACCTCTCTTTAAACAATTATTGTTTCTCCTATAATGGAATAAAGTTTCGTTCTAAATACTTCATCTCTTGAAGGATTTTACTATATCTTTCTCATTAACTTTACAATCACGTTTTTGAAGTTCCTTACTCTTTTGACTAGAAGTGAGTAAAATCTATGAACTTACATTTCTATCATAAACATTGAAAAACAAAAAGTAACAAAATATTTGTAAAAAAACAAATATGGTTACAAGAAAACAAGAACAAATGAGATGAGAAATATCATTTCCTAGAGTTTCGGCAATTCCAAGATAGTGACTCAGCAATAAGTCTCCAAACAGAGTGCAGAAATCTTGTCCAGTTGAGACAAATTTTGAAGTGTGAGACGTCAAAGTGGCCAGAAATTCTAGGACACATTATATGGCAGAAGGAATTTATACTAGAAAGAAATTACAGTAAGAGTTTTTAGTCTGTGACTAAACACCAATCTACACATTTGTAAGGTAGAAACCCAGGGAAAGAACAACTTCCAAAGAAAGAACAAAGATCAGATGGTTGTAGACGTGTGGTGCTATTTCTAAGGTCTCTTCTATTCCATTGGTCTATATGTCTATTTTGGTAACAGTACCATGCTGTATTAGTTACTGTGGCCTTGTAGTATAATTTGAAGTCAAGTAGCATGATTCCTCCAGCTTTGTTCTTTTTTCTTAGGATTGACTTGGCTATATGCGGTCTTCTTTAATTCCATATGAAATTTAAAGTAGTTTTTGTTTTTGTTTTTTTTTTCTAATTCTTTGAAGGATGCCAATGGTAATTTGATGGGAATAGCATTGACTCTATAGATTACTTTGGGCAGTATGGCCATTTTCAGGATATTGATTCTTCCTATCCATGAACATGGAATGTTTTTCCATTTGTGTCCTCTCTTATTTCCTTGAGCACTGGTTTGTAGTTCTCCTTGAAGAGGTCCTTCATGTCCCTTTATGGCTGTATTCCTAGGTATTTTATTCTCTTTGTAGCAATTGTGAATGGAAGTTCATTATGATTTCGCTCTCTGTTTGTCTATTGTTGTTGTCAAGAAATGCTTGTGACTTTTGCACATTGCTTTTGTATCCTGAGACTTTGTTGAAGTTGCTTATCAGTTTAAGGAGATTTGGATTGAGACTATGGGATTTTCTAAATATAAAATCATATCATCTGCAAACAGAGAAAATTTTATTTCTTCTCTTTTTATCTGAATACCCTCTATTTCTTTCTCTTGCCTGATTTCCCTGGCCATAACTTCCAATGGAATACTATGTTGAATAGGAGAGGTGAGAGAAGGTATCCTTGTCTTATACCAGTTTTTGAAAGGAATACTTCCAGCTTTTTCCCATTCAATATGACATTGGCTGAGGGCTTGAAATAAATAGTTTTTATTATTTTTAGATATCTTCCATCAGTACCTATTTTATTGAGAGTTTTTAATATTAAAAGATGTTGAATTTTATTAAAGACCTTTTCTGCATCTATTGAGATAATTATGTGGTTTTTGTTGGTTCTGTTTATGTGATGGATTATGTTTACTGATTTGTGTATATTGAACCAGGCTTGCATCCCAGGGATGAAGCTGACTTGATACTGTTGGATAAGTCTTTCAATGTGCTGCTGAATTTGGTTTGCTAGTATTTTACTGAGGATTTTCACATCGATGTTCATCAGGGATATAGACCTAAGTTTCCATTTTCTGTTGTGTCTTTGCCAGGTTTTGGTGTCAGGATGATGTGGCCTTCATAAAATGAGTTAGGAGGGAGTCCCTCCTTTTCAATTGTTTTGAATAATTTCAGAAGAAATGGTACCAGCTCTTTTTTGTACCTCTGGCAGAATTCAGCTGTGAATCAATGTGGTCCTGGGCTTTTCTTTCTGGTTGGTAGGCTACTAATTACTGCCTCAATTTCAAAACTTGTTGTTGATCTATTTAGAGATTTAACTTCTTCCTGATTTAGTTTTGGGAGGGTGTATGTTTCCTGCAATTTAGAAATTTCTCCTAGATTTTCCAGTTTATGTGCATTGAGATGTTTATAGTATTCTCTGATGGCAGTTTGTGTTTCTGTGAAGTCAGTGGTGATATTCCCTTTATCATTTTTGTATTGTGTCTATTTGATTTTTCTCTTTTCTTCTTTATTAGTCTAGCTAGTGGTCTATTTTGTTAATTAAAAAAAAAAAAAAAAAAAAAAAAACAGCTCCTGGATTCGTTGATTTTTTTGGAGGGTTTTTTATGTCTCTCTCCTTCAGTTCATCTCTGATCTTTGTTATTTCTTGTCTTCTGTTAGCTTTTGGATTAGTTTGCTATTGCTTCTCTAGCTCTTTTAATTGTGATGTTAGGGTGTCAATTTGAGACCTTTCTAGCTCTCCAGAGTGGGCATTTAGTGCTATAAATTTCCTCTTAATACTGCTTTAGGTGTGTCCCAGATATTTTGGTACATCGTCTCTTTGTTCTCATTGGTTTCAAAAAACTTCTTGATTTCTGCCATAATTTCAGTATTCACCCAGGAGTCATTCAGGACCTGGTTGTTCAATTTCCTCCATCTGACTTTGACAAATCTGACAAAAAAAAAGCAACAGGGAAAGTATCTCTTATTCGATAAATATTGCTGGGAAAACTGGCTAGCCATATGCAGAAAACAAAATCTGGACTCCTTCCTTACATCTGATACAAAAATTAAATCAAGATAAATTAAAGACATAAATGTAAAACCGAAAGCCATAAAAACCCTCGAAGAAAACCTAGGGACTACCATTCAGGACATAGGCATGGGTAAAGACTTCATAATGAAAATGCCAAAAACAATTGCAACAAAAGCCAAAATTGACAAATGGGATCTAATTAAACTAAAGAGCTTCTGCACAGCAAAAGAAACTCATCAGAGTGAACGGGCAACCTACAGAATGGGAGGAAATTTTTGCAACCTAACAATCTGACAAAAGGCAGAATTTACAAGGAATTTATACAAATTTACAAGGAAAAGAAAAACAACTCCATCCAAAAGTGGTCAAAGGATATGAAAAGATACTCTTCCAAAGGAGCCATTTACATGGCCAACAAACATCTGAAAAAAGGTCAACATCACTGATCATTAGATAAATGCAAATCAAAACCACAATGAGATACCATCTTATGCCAGTCAGAATGGTTATTATTAAGAAGTCAGGAAACAATAGATTCTGGTGAGGCTGTGGAGAAATAGGAATGCTTTTAACATTGTTGGTGGGAATGTAAATTAGTTCAACCATTGTGGAAGACAGTATTGCGATTCTTCAAGGATCTAAACCCAGAAACACCATTTGACCCAGCAATTCCATTAGTGGGTATACACCAAAGAAACATAAATCATTCTCCTATAAACACACATGCTCACATAGGTTTATTGCAGCACTACTTATAATAGCAAAGTCATGGAACCAACCCAAATGCCCATCGATGACAGACTGGATAAAGAAAACGTGGTACATGTTGGAGCCAGGGAGGCTGGACATCTTGGTCCCAAGACTTGTCCCCACAGCCCAACACATCAGCTTTGGTAACCTGTAGCCAGAGTGCTTCTTCAAACCTGATTTTGACCCATTCTTCCTCATTGGGTGGGGCTTTGCTACAGTAACTCCAATAACTCCAGTCAGAGGCTCAAGGACAGAACTATAATCCAGAGAGGCAAGAGCAAACTAATCCAAAAGCTAGCAGAAGTCAAGAAATAACTAAGATCAGAGAAGGATTGAAGGAGATAGAGACATGAAAAACCCTCCTTCAATGATAGACTGGATAAAGAAAATATGGTATATATACACCATAGAATAGTATGCAGCCATAAAAAGGGATTGGATCATGTCCTTTGCAGGGACATGGATGAAGCTGGAAGCCATCATTCTTATCAAACTAATACAGGAACATAAAACCAAACACCACATGTTCTCACTGATAAGAGGTAGTTGAACAATGAGAACACATGGACACAGGGAGGAGAACAACACACACTAGTGTCTGTTGGGGTGTGGGGGGAAGAGGGGAGGAAACTTAAAGGATGGGTCAATAGGTGCCATAGTGATGGCACACATATACCTATGTAACAAATCTGCTCATTCTGTACCTGTATCCCAGAAGTTAAAGGAAAAAAAATAAAATAAAAGAACAGTGATCACAAATTTGTAAGATTAAGCAATTCCCAGAGCTCATACAGTGCAAGTTAACACAAGTGTTCCCTCTATTCAGAATGGAGAATTCTTGCTAAATGCATGGGAAATTTATAAAGACTTGCCTTCATAGTGAGACAAAAATAATTGTAGAATGCAGTCTGCTCTAGACCTGCCATAAAGCAGCTAAAAATTGCATATCACAAACAGTGCAAACTACTGCATTAGGAATGTAGTTGCCTTCCAGAAAAATCAACTATTTTTAAATAAATTAAACAAAATTCAACACTTTTACATGTAAAACACAGTTTCAGAATCTAATCATATATTACTACACACATAGAGAAGCAGAAAAATGTAACATACAACCTGGAACTCTAACAGTTAGTTGTTAAAAGAGACCTAGGAATGACAAAGAAAATCGAATTAGCAACAAAAAATATAAAAACAGCAATTCTAAGAATTTGTAGTATCCTTAGGGGTAAAAATGATGAGGAGAGAAAAGGATAATACAGAAAAGACTTAAATGGACTTCCAGAGGTGAAAAATACAATATCTGGGAAAATGCACTTGAAGAGATTATAAAATGAGTTAAACAGCATAGGACAAAGAAAACCAATGAGCTTAAATATGTAGCAAAAAGGTGTTTTAAAAAATATGCAAAGAATATATGTGAAACAAAAATAAGGTTTGTCAGCAACTTTTGGTACCAAATAACAGAATCTAACACACACACATGCACGCGTGCGCGCGTGTACACACACACACACACACACAGAGTTCCAAAAGGAGGGGTGGTATAGTGGAAACATTATTTGAATAAATAACAACTACAAATTTTCCAAACTTAGTGAAATATGTAAAACGTGTGATTTAAAATCTAAATAAGTTTCAAACAGCATAAACCTAAAGGAAGCCATACTAAGGCACATCACAGTCCAAATAGTGGAAATCAGTGATTGGGAGAAAATCTTAAAAATAGTAAATAATAAAAAGACAAATTACACAAAGACAGAAAAAATATAAAAGCAATGGTAGACTTCTTGTCAGACATATTTAAGGAAGACAATGTAGCAAGCCCATTAAGGAACTCAAGGAAGAACATTTCTGAGATAAAATGCTATAGTTAATAAATATATCTCCGTGCCATATCTATTAAAATATACAAAGGTGAATAGAGACTTTCAGAAAACTTGGCTTGCAGTACTTCACTACAATAAATATAAAAGTGTAACATCTTCAGACAAAAGGAGGATAGTACCACATAGAAAACTGGATCCACAAGTCAGAATCAAGAGAGCAAAAATGATGAATATTTGAGTATATTTAAAAGCTTAAAGGTGGTAAACGCCTTCATTAACTCCATTTTCTCATCTGCTATTTACTTTTTAGTGGACAGCAATTTGGCACCCATCCTCACATCCCCACTTCTCTGATAAACTTCCTAATAGCCAAATCCAAAATTATTGTTAGGGCTTATTTACTTGTTCTTTCTTGCATATTGGATGTTTATGGCTAATTCTTTCTTTGGGACACACATGACTTTATCTTTCCTAGTTCTCCTCATAACCCTCATATATATTAGATTTATCTGACTTATGTTTCTCTGTACATCCCATTATCCAGTGTTGATTAGTATTTGCAACTGACCATTAGTTTTCTTTTAGACAGGTATTTTCCATCACCAAAACCATTTACCCACGTAGTTTTGTTAACCACTTACATGTTAATTTTTCCCAACTATTTATCTGGCATTTGAATATCTGTACTAACTAATGAACCCATATATTTATTTGTCAGACTTTATTCAGCACCACTGAGCCTCCATATCAAAACAACTAAAATTAACACACAACCTTCAATTGCAACATATGCATTTACACTTCACGTTAATTATATTGTTGAATGGTACCATCACTTATCTACTTGGCTAACTGCTAAACAGAAATTAAAACTCCTCCATTCAGCTTCTTGTCATTGATCTACCCAAATGTACTGAACACTTTCTATATGTTAAGAACTTAAATGTGCACAAGAAATATAAAAATAAAAAAGAAGTATCTGTTCTGCTGGAGTGGAGGCATTTGGGAAACAAAAAATGAAGTTACAAAACAATAGAAAACAGGCGATGAGAGAGAGTAAAGGGAAAGAAGTATCTAGAGTTCTTCTGCAGTGATCGTGTCATTTGAGACCTCACAGGTGAAGTAATATCACAGTCAACTGTTGAATGTTGATTGGGGTTTGAGAAGACGAAAAACAAAGCAAAACAAACAAACAAACAAAACAAGATGTCCAAGGCAGAAGACATAATCTGCGAAGCCATAAAATATTGATACAGAAAAAGAAAGTAGTTCCATGAATATGAGTTAGGGGCGCTAATGTAGACTCTGGTGGACCTTAAAGCATATTTTTAAGAGAATATAAACTTGACTTTTTGTAATATATAAAACATTTGACCTTTTTAATTAAAAGAGTATGTTTTATGATGTTTCTTTCTTGTACTATACCCACTGGTTTTATTTGAAAGGGATGAGGGGTGTTGGTGTGGTGGGCGCATATATATATACATACACACACGCACATTCTTTGTGTACACGCAAAGAATACACTTAACTGAGATGCTCCTAGCCACAAAACTGAGCACAGCAGGTTACAAGTGGAGGCCCATTTCTTCACAAACAAGAACTGCTCAAACAGGTGACTTTGGCCTTATCCGTTTGGCTGAAATTGTCTTTGAGATGCCCTGCCATCTGAGACTTTTTTTATTCAAATTTATTTTCCTCTCCCTGTATTTTTAAAGATATTGGACCTGCTTTGTAGTCTGAAGGCTATCTCTACCTATTTATCTTCTTTCTCTCTTAACTCGTTCACACATCTAGTCCTTCCTTGGCATCTGCTTCTTGGAGACTGTAAACCAACACAGCTGGCATCTGTTCATTAAAGTGACAAAACAGATTCTGTAGGTAGACTCTTCAAATACTATTTAGTGAGAAAACACTCTAACTTCAACATCCCATTGGTACCCATAAGCTTGATAAGAAAAAGGGTTTATCAGAACTTTTGTCTGTTGATACTGGAGAGACTGCAGTTAAGTAATGAATATATTAACAACAACAACAACAATGAAAGCAGTAAGAAACTCATGTTGAATAAATTTATCACTCTTTGTGTGTGCATAATATACATATATTTAATAGAAAAGCTGACAAGGGCTCTCTACGTTAGCTTTGCCAAGTTCTGTAGCGAACACTTTATTTGACATTCTTAGACTGAATATTTATTAAAATGTTACCCTTTTTTAGATCAATAATCTATGGAACAGAGAATAAATAAGTTATATCTGTGAATGGTGCTATTCAATGTCAAAACAGAGATTCAAATGGGCCTGTATGTTTCCAGTTCAGCCTACTTAAAGTATTATAGTGTCTTTTTTGACAAAAATTGACTACTACTGATCTATTCATTTAAACACAGCTTTATGGCTAACAAAACTTCATATTATGACCTCCAAAACTAATGTTAACATTTCTCAGCTAAATCAAGAGACTAGGTATGATTTCAACCTAAAGGTTTGGCATTCTGGAGATCCTTAAACTTTTATAAATGACTGAGAAGAAAGAACATCATGATCTAGTTCTCTCACCAAAGTCCAAAAGCCACAGTACCCACCATTAGCTCTACACAGAGAGAACTTTTGCGGCAGGACATCCAATAAATATGGCAGTTTGTGAGCTACTTTCCAAAAGCAATAGTCATTCTAGTTACTAGCACGGGATGGTGAATAAAATTAATGAAGAACAATGACTACCAAGTTTTGAGGCCTGGAGTAGTGGCTCACGCCTGTAATCCCAGGATTTAGGGAGGCTGAGGCAGCTGGATCACTTGAGATCACAAGTTTGACACCATCCTGGGCAACATGGTGAAACCGCATCACTACAAAAAAATACGAAAATTATCTGGCTATGGTTGTGCACACGTGTGGTGCCAGCTACTCAGAAGTTGAGGTAAAAGGCAGAGATTGAGTGAGCTGAGATTACCCCACTGTATTCTTGGGCCAGGGAGGCAGACAGAATTGCCCAGGGATTGCAGGGATTGCTGCCAGCCTGGGCAATACAGCCACACTTTTAATAAACTGAAAAAAAAAAAGAAAGAAAGAAAGAAAGAAAGAAAGAAAGAAAAAAAAGAAAGAAAAAGAAAAGAAAAGAAAGGGAAGGAGAGATAAAAGAAAGAAAGAAAGAGAGAAAGAAAGTTATCCCGCTAAACACACACACACACACTCACACAAGCCTAAACTAAAACTGACTCTGACTCTCTAATTATTCAAGTCTATTTTGCACCCCACTATCAGCATGAAAGAACAGAGTATTCTTGGAAAATAAAAACATATTCCCCATACCCAAACCTGATACAATCATATAAAACAATTTTAAAGGATGAAACTACCAAAGGATAGTGCCAGAATCCAGAGCTTTAGAATCAAGGCATTTCCTCCCATAAAGAAGAATCAAAGCCTAATCAAGGAACATTTCTTAACTTCAATATATGGGTCCTTCATAGTATCTGTCCTTGGAGATTTCATACTAGTTATGAACTAACAATTTCCATGCATTTCTATTTTTTCATTTCCCAATAGAAGTATTTATTTTGTATGGAATCTTACTATTCAAACATTGTGTATTAAATGTGTTAATGACAGATTAGCCTTGTTAGGTAACAGGTCTGTAGATCACAAGATACCTGTTCAGAAACTACAGGTTATTAGCGAGGGTTCCTTGACTTTGAACTTGAGTCTGTAATTGGATTACACTTTATAATGATTGAATAAATGTGTTTTGCATTTGGAAATCTCTTCTCTTATATAATCCTATAAGAATATAATTGTTTCCAAATGCATTAATTTAGGTGTAGTCATGCAAATTACTTTGGCTAGGTTACTGTGAATGAAAGTAGGATGTAGTTTATTCTAGAAAAAAATAGATGCATCATTCTCCATATTCTCTTTTCCTGCCTCAGGAGACTATAAAGTCTTATGCTGTAATGGTGGTTTCATTACATGAAACAGTTTTCTACCTAGGTCTCATGAATGAATATGGCAAACACAGCTCCCCTAATAATCAACATTTTATTATGGCATTTGATTGGCACTGTGAATGAGAAATAACTATTGTTATATGAAGACACTGACATTATTCTTAATTTCTCTTTTCTTGTAAGAAAATACTATATTTGTAAACTACATTTGGAGAGTTTTCATCTCTTGTATGTACACATGCATGTAGTACAAACATTATTGGCAACATTATTGGCATGATTAGCTTTTTAAAAAATGGAAAACTTTCAGCTGAAAGTAGAAGTAAATAATAATTGGAATTTATCAAGATAATTTCCTGTATTGTCTTTATTAGGTTTTTGTTTACTTTGGAAAATTGAGCTTTAAAAGTTAATATTTTTAATTTATATAACCTTCTGTATTGATTTTTATATATTATGATTATCATTCTGGTTAAATTAATGTTCATTTGGTAAAATGTACATATAATATATATTTTATATATATATATATATATATATTTAATTATGGTGATCTGTTACTCTGTTTTGATCAAAGTTTGAAACTTTTGGCAACTGTGGCCAGCTTACCCAGGATGAAAATTCTAAATCAAGTCCTTTTAACTTAGAATTAACTTTGAGATTTTTTTCAGTTAAGCTCCTGGAAATTCTCCAAAAGCATATATCTCATCTTGTAGGGATATTAAATTTCTGGGCTTATTTGCTAAGTTGCTTGGTAAGTCAATGGAAAGTGATACTAAATCTTTTAATTACATTTCTGGGTATGTTATTGATATGAATCTTTAAAAATATATATAAATTCATAGAAATCTAATATGTAATCTTTCATAATTTTAGTTGTTATGTGAAATAGTTTATAAAGTTATATTTGTTTGGATAGGTTACCCATGTGAGTATCCTAAAGATCATGTGAAATACATAAATGTCTGATGATCCTGATGTGGTGCTGTCAGTTATGATTCAGATTGTTATCTTACAATGCTGGATGTAATAGAAATAAGTAATTTTTCTTGTCAGGTGTGAACTAACAGATTTTTAACCATGGCTCATCAAAGTTTTTTTTTTTTTAATCCACAGTTAATGTTTTGATTTATCTTTAAATGCATTTGTATTAATATTTATGGAAAGAACTTTAACAAGTATTCTTGAGCATAGATTTCTTTATAGCTTTAAGGCCTGTGCACCTAATACAATTATTCGTAGTTTTAATAAATTTTTTAATTTATTAAAAAACTATAATATATCTGCTAATAGATTGTAGCCTTATGCATTATTTTCAAGTTCTTGTTATCTGTCTGTATACTAGACTAAATCCTGAACTCTTGTAGATCTTTTCAATTCACCCTTCTTCCAGGGAATTACTAAAAATGAAACTGCTCTGTTCTTGAGCATTATATGCAGAAATTAGATATGTTTTAAGGGACAAACCTCTTGCCTGATGTATGGGCCACACAAAAATTTCACCAAACCACATAATATCAGAGACATTGAAACTGCAAATCCAGACAAGAAGTTAATGTTTTCATGCTGTAGGCAGCTTTTCCCAAGATGTCAGAATAAGACTTCTTATCATAATGAGAGTCTTACCTGCCTTAATGCTACTTTTTGCACCTGGCAGGATGATAATGTTATTGAAATTTTACAATAAGTAGCCTCTGCCTGTAACTTGACAGAAACTGACCTGTGATATCCTTTGTATTCATTAGTTAAATAAGAAAATGTCTAGGCTATTGCACACCACATGCTCTACCTAGATAAATTCCTCTAGAACAGTTGAGACCCATGTGCACAAAATAAGAAAACAGGCAACATGGTTGCAACAGGTCTCTACTACTTTGTTATGGTCCTTGAATTTAATCAATTAGTTGTCTTTCAGCCTACGTTAATATGTTAATGGCTCAAATCAAATCAAATGAAATTTCAAAATGTTCTCAGATGCTAGAGACACTTACGGAATGTAGGGTTCCAAGAAATAAAGAGAAAGTGTTGAACTCTGTTTAAAGAATGACTTCAATATATTAAGGAGTCAATGATTTCAATGAAGAGAATTTATGATGAAGTTATGAGAATTTAAGATGAAGTGTATGGGCTTCCCATATTACTATTAACTTTACTTCGTATTTTCTCTTTTTAAACTTCATATCTGTTACTTATTAAATTTTGTGGAAGCACTGTTCATTACAGGTTAATGTTAGCCCTGCATTTTGAAATGATAACAAAAGACAACAAAACAGACAAAATTGAACTTAATAATAGACTCCAGCTAGACTTAGCCTGAGAGTCATTCCCTTCAGACCTTATTGATTGCTCAAATATGGCTGAAAGGGTTTTGACACTGTCTCCTAGTTGCCAAAGACTCCCCACAATGTGGGACAAGACCATCAACCAGGATAGGTCCATCCTGGCACTGAGGGACACCCAAACGTAACGACAGAATGATTGGTCAGTGATGCTTTCGAGAATAATCTTGATCAAATGGATAATATATAACAATTGTCAGAACCAGAAGGGAGTTATTCATGTTAAAAAGATGTTTGACAAATAGAGCTACCAAAGGCTATGAAGAGAGGGTTTTCATGCTTATTTGCCTCATAATAATCTATCACAAAAGACTTTGCAAAAACCCAAAACTATACCCTTGCACAAAGGCCATGACAATCTTATACAAAAATACTTCTTCAAGGTCATGTGCCCAGTACCTGCCTGTCTAACCCCACACTGGTGTGGTCTTTGTTATTGATCTTTGCAGTTAAGGATAATCATTTGAAGATAATTATATAATCTTCTTCATTTATACTTTAAAAACAGTTATCTTCCTTTACCTTCCTGAATATGCAAATAGTTTACTAAGACATGAGTATTCCCATTGCAATCTGTTCCTCAATAAACGTTATTTTCTTTTAGAGAGCATCTCTCTGTTAGTTTGACAAACGTTTCTGCCTGATATCTTCCTGATATCGGACTTCACTCACTTCATGTCTTGCTTTAATAATCACCTCTATAAGAAGTAGTTATTCATAGAGGAGAGTTTCTATAACGTGTATTAACAGCTTTTACTAAAGAAGTCTAAAATTACATTTTAATTGATTTTTAATTGTTGAGAAAAAGTGACGCAATACTTTTAAATTTTGCTGGTATTTCCATATATATCTTGTGTTTTAGACAGAGTTTCTTTATTTTGCTCAGGCTAGAGTGAAGTGTCGTGATCTGGGCTCACTGCAACATCTGCCCCTCCGGTTCAAGCGATTCTTCAGCCTGGCCACCTGAGTAGGTGGGATTATAGGCTCTCGCCACCACACTTGGTTAATTTTTGTATTTTTAGTAGAGACGGGGTTTCGTCATGTTGGCCAGTCCGGTCTTCAACTCCTGACCTCAGGTGATCCACCTGCCTCGGCCTCCCAAAGTGCTGGGATTACAGGCATGAGCCACTATGTATTTTTTTATTTCAACGTATTTTTAAATTCAGGTGTACTTCATATATATAATATATATTTTTTACTGTTTTGTACTGATGATAAACTTTAATTTTCCTATTTATTACATATTAACTTGGAATCAAGAATATAAAAATTATTTTTTAGACTTCTAAGGATTACATAAATGTTCCCCCTATGAATGACATGTAAACATGTTCGCTTAACATTAGTGGACTATATCTATACAACAATTTTAACAACTTATATATATTTAATGTAGAACTCAAATATAAATAAATAATTAAATTCATATACACTAACAAAGTCTTAATCCCTCAAAGTACATTTATTTGGTAAAATATATTGTTATAATAATTTCTGTATTTTACTTTTCTGTGCTCAATTGTCAAATAGTTTATGTAAATTTTTACAACACTGTATTTTTCTGTGCAATGTCATTGAGCCTATTTATGCAGAATTCAGGTTTTGGAGAAAACACAGCAACGGAGAAGAAATTTTCATCATGAGAAGTGCAGCTGTGATAAAGTCCTGTATGACATTCAGTCAACACTGGGCAGCACATGGTGGAAAGAACATCATGGTCGGACTACACACTTTAGAAAAAGCAAACCACGATGGGACTGGTGTTGAACAGAAAGCAAGCCAATCACAGGAGGAGGAGTCTGTGGAAGATTAAGACAAGATCCTTGTTGTTTTACATAAACAACACTCTGTCAAGGGTATACAAGACCACCCCACTTCTGAGTTTGGGATCACTAGATGAAATCACTAGACTTAGCATATAATTGTCCTCATGGATCAAATTTACTATAGCAATGTAGTAAGGATACTAGCCATATAGTAACAAGGAAATACAGGTGTGTTGTGAAGGAATCCATATGCAGCTTCCTATGCTTTCTCCTTCCCATGAAGAGTCACAGTCTTTCCTTAATACCAAACACTCAACAACAGGTATGTTATATATCTTCCACAAGCAATTCATCAGAGATATAGTGACTACGTTTTTTATTTGGGCTGATCATATAGGCACTCTCTACTTAGCAACAAATAAAACTCCAGAGTCCCAGAAGCAGAATAGGTCCTCAGCATAAACACCATTGTTAGCACAGTCTAGGGACAATTAACCTCCTTTATCAGTCACCTCTTAATTGGGAACACCACAGGAGCTGGACTCCGAGATGCCGAATTTGTAAGCAATCTTTTCTAAGGGTAACTGTTTCAAGCCTCCTATGTTAACATTTTACGTATGCTTTCTATAATCATTAACATTTCCTATAAAGTTACTAAAGTTTGGAAATATATGTGGGCTTCCATTTATTGTAGAATATGTGGGCTTCTATTTCTTGCAAATACCCCTGAAAAAGTAAAATCCTGTGAAAGTAAAATTTGAGGTGTGGAGCTTTATTTCAATTTATTTACTGGTCAAGTCAGGGGTGAAGAATATTATTAGAGATGCACCATAAAGTATATAGTTCAAAAGACACAGCACACCCCAAGTTACATCCTGCACTCAGAAAACAAACGGGTCAGCAGACCCTTGGGTTACATTTTTGGGGATCATCATGAATAATGAAATAAGTCACCATACTCAACTAAATATTTAATTTGAAGATCACTACAGGCTGAATTCACCTTGGAAACAACGCCAGCCAAAGTATCACACACACTGAAGTTGTGCAGACCAGTCATGCAGCATCAGTGTGAACACTGGGAACATCACCTCAATCTCCTGGAAAAGGTAGTCTGTTATCTGCTCTGAAATTTGCATTATAAACTTTATGATAAAGGATGTTTTGGATGGATTGCTAAGGCATACAACTTTACAAGAATATACAAGAGATGTGCAAGGATAACCACATTAGGTAAATTGATTGAGGTCAAAATTTAGCCTTGCTCAAAGATAGTTTCATTATTTTGATTAGGGACCTCTACTCAACAATGTCTGTTCTAGCATTCAGTGTGTGGCTGGCTAGTAAGTAAGAAATTAAATGTCAAAATGCTCTCAGATGCTAGAGACACATGGAATGTAAGGTTCCAAGAAATAAAGAGAAAGTGTTGAACTCTGTTTAAAGAATCACTTCAATATATTAAGGAGTCAATTATTTCAGTGAAGAGAATTTATGAACTTTAAACCAAATTTTCAGAAACCAGAATTTAAAATTTTACATACTGTTTTACTCACGTATTGATTGGCTTAGAATCATGTTATGTAACATTGTTCAAACAGTTACCAGATAATTTGGTAAACTGAACTTCTACTTTGAGTTTCTGATTACTCTCAGAAGTAAAGGAGGAAATTCTTTACACATGTTTAGGATGGAAAGATTTAAAAACTAAGTTGAAGCTATACAGAATCGTATGAAAAAAAATAGTTTATTGGATCAAGCTGCTAAGAAAATCATTTGTAGTAAACCTGTATTGAAAAATCTCAAATTTTAGCCACTTGTTTGCATTAAAATTTTCTTTGTTCTGTAGTTAATCCTACTAGAGAAGGAAAGAAAAAGAATGGAGAGAAAGAAAGAAAGAGAGAGAGAGAGAGGGAGGGAAATGAAACAAGAGAAGGAAGAAAATATATCACAATGACTATTGAAAATTGAGAAATAAATATTGATTGGAAAATGTAAAATAAAGCAAGTATACTTTAATTTCTTTAGAAAAACATTTTAGGAATGTGGCAAACAAAGCCCAGGAGATAGAAGTTTAATTGGTCACTTAGCCCAGAGATGTGTTTGTTGTGGGAAGCTTTTTTACAAATAGAACAGATATGACAAATCACTTATTCAACCCATTTTTCTTCTTCTTCTTTTTTTTTTTTTTTTTTTTTTTTTTTTTTTTTTTTTTGAGACAGAGTCTTGCTCTCTCACCCAGGCTGGAGTGATGTTGCGCGATCTCCGCTCACTGCAAGCTCTACCACCCGGGTTCAAGCGATTCTCCCACCTCAGCCTCCCAAGTAGCTGGGATAACAGGTGACTGCCACCACGCCCAACTTATTTTCTGTATTTTTAGTAGAGACAGGGTTTCGCCATGTTAGCCAGGATGGTCTCGATCTCCTGACCTTGTGATCTGCCCGCCTCGGCCTCCAAAAGTGTTGGGATTACAGGCATGAGCCACAGCGCCCGGCCTAACCCATTTTTCTAAGCCCAAGAATGTTTCACTTTTTAGAAAAGAAAACCTTTCAGGGAGCCTAGCCCTTGCACTACCACATTTTTTTTTTCACATCTTAGTCTTTTTAATATATTAAAACATCACAATATGCAAACACATGTACATATTTTCTGTTTTTGTTATTTATTTCTATGTATTTTTTTTAAAAGACAAAAATGATTTGTGGAAACAATACACTAAAAAATTATGACCTACCATCTCCTTAGAATATTATAATTAACATTAATAAATTAAGTGGTATGAAATAAACCCCTCACATAGTGAATCTGGTTTTGAAAAAGCTAATTTGGAACCCATTTCTCTCTCAAAAATTAGATAGAAGGCTTAGTTGTGAAAATAAAACTTTAACTACTGGAAAAAAAAAATAAGTCCCCAAATTAAAGGTAGAACAAAAGTAAGGAAGCATTCTTACAAAACATTTGGCAGCCATAAAAATGCACTTTTTTTTTTGACAAAGTTTTAATTG
Organism: Macaca fascicularis; assembly: GCF_037993035.2. Taxonomy (NCBI): domain Eukaryota; kingdom Metazoa; phylum Chordata; class Mammalia; order Primates; family Cercopithecidae; genus Macaca; species Macaca fascicularis. The sequence goes on along the minus strand of NC_088391.1, from coordinate 54,079,209 downwards.
TTGCCCAGGCTGGAGTGTAGGGGTGCCATCTTGGCACACTGTAACCTCCACTTCCAGGATTTAAGCAATTATCTTGCCTCAGCCTCCGGAATAGCTGGCATTTCAGGTGTGCACTACTGCATCCAGCTAATTTTTGCATTTTTAGTAGAGACAGGGTTTCACCATGTTGGCTAGGCTAGTCTTGAATTCTTGACCTGAGGTGATCCACCTACCTCAGCCTCCCAAAGTGCTGGGACTATAGGTGGGAGCCACTGTGCCCAGGTGAAAATCTACCTCTTAATCTAGGGGGAATTATTATTGACCAAAGGACCCTACTACTAATCTCAAATCATCTCCACATTCACATCAAGCCCCACTTCCAATAGCCTGTTCCCCACCAAGGACTGAGTGTTTCAGGGACACTAATGCTGTTCCCTGACTGGGAGATGGGATTCCTCTGATGGGCAATTTTGACTTAACTGCCTATTAACCTTTCCAGAAATTCATAGGATTATACTACAATCTGACAAAATTCCATTAAAACTTTCTTCATGCTCAATAAGCACATCCTCTCTCTGCCACAATGATGATGTAGGAATTGCATCAGAGTCTGTTGGTTCTCCAGGTCTCCTTTGCATTTCTCCTAAAGTCCATTTTCTGGTGTGTGTATGTGGTATTTTTTTTTTTGGTTGGGTGAAATGTTCAAGATTTAATATTGAACAGACAACAGCAGCAGATATGACTACAGAAGGTTCTGCACAGATCATACATTCCCAGGACATTGTTAGCTCAACAGCAAGAAAGTCACTGATGTGTTTTCTGTAACAATGTCTACCTCACAGTGTAAATAGGTACTATTATTGTGTTCACTTACAATTTTAGAGAAGACATAACTTGGAAAAAATGGGACATCCTCAAGTCAGGTGCAATAACTAAGAAACACAACTTCAGCTAACAATTTTGGATCCACATTTCAATCAGGGCCTTCCATACAGAGGGGAATGACTTTTCTACCAGAAGTAAGAGTCTTTCTTTCCTGTTAATTCATTACAATAATGTTTTGTTTGCTCCATATTATTACATGTACAAAAGAAGTTTTTTTTTAACAATTCTATAAAATATCTAATCTTATCGTGGTGTCTTCTTCATGGAAGATCCATACTAAACAAAATGGTATCTTAATTTATAATAGCAAGAAGAATCCCTAGGGAGGAGAGAAAGAAGGATGTAAGCCTGAGAAACTATGCAGCCTTGAACTCATCAGATTATGCTTCTTATTGGGGTCTGAGGACGATTAGTCAAACATCCGAGGAGGTGCTGACGTTTATAGTAAAACAAAAAAAAATTGGGGCAGAAGAAAATATAATTGAATTTTTATCTATTCATTTAGGTAAAATTTAACCCAAATGCTCCCCTTTTGAATAATATATACATAAACTTTCACAGCATCCCCAGAATCCTGTAAGAACACAGAAGTTATTTTATATCATTGTGTTTGTGTGGTCAGAAAAGTTTTTCTACAAATGTGTAATAATAAACATTTTAAACTTTGCAGGCCACATATGAGTCTCTGTTGCTCCTTCATCTTCTTTGCATTCTTCTTCTACCCTTCTCCCCTCCACCTTTTGAAAAATAAAATGTAAAAAACTTTTCAACTTGCAGATAGTACAAACTGAGGACAGGAACTAGAAAGTAGTTTTCTAATTCCAGCCTTCGATGGAAAGAAAAATTTCACTATCACATTATCGAATTTGAAAAAGAAAATAATCCAAATGGGGATTTAGATAAGAGTTCATCCCAATCTCTGTGAAAAATTCTGTAAACTTGAATTTTATCTTAAGCTAATTTTTTACCTAATTCTCCCACTTTTTGGAAATCTCACTGAGACAGTTTGAATATATGTCTCCGTCAAATCTCATGTTAAATTTTAATCCCCAATGTTGGAGGTGGGGCCAGGTGAGAAATCCTTTGGTCATAGGAGTGGATCCCTTGTAGATGGACGCTGTTCTCCTAATAGCTCTCTCAAGTTCTTCAGAGATCTAGTTGTTTAAAAATGTGTGACACTCCCCACTCCCCATTTCTCTCTCTTGCTCCTGCTCTGGCCATTTGACATGCCTGTTCCTGCTTGATCTTCTTCCATGAGTAAAAGCTCCTTGAGCTTCCACAGAAGCCAAACAGATGCCGGCAACATGCTTATATATCCTATGGAACCGTGAGTCAATTAAGCCTTTTTTCTTTATAAACTACCCAGTCTTGGGTAATTTATTTAGGAATTATTTATAGCAATGTAAGAATGCACTAACACACTTACATGACCAAATATGAGGTGACTTTTCAAAAAACTACACACACAAACACACATACACACATTTGTGTACACTTGCACATGTGCACACATGCACATACTCAACTATATATTACGTAATCTGTAATTTCTGGTGGGTTGGACAAAGCATGTTATGTACGCTTCAAGTAAGCCCATTAGTTAAGTGGAAAAATGGAATTTAGCCCACGAAGGCTGGCTATTTATAGACAGAACATTCACTTTGTGAGAACATGAGATTTTTAACCTGAAAAATATTATGGGACTATTACAAAACAAGATGGGAAGGAGAGAAATGTTGATTAAAAAAGAAAATAATGCCTGGAAAATTGTTTTCTTGCCTTTAAATCCTTCAAATTCTTATTAAATTTTATAATTTCAATTATGACTGAAATGTCATAAATCTAAGTTACAATATTATTTAAAAGTATATTTTACGACTATAACGTGAAATTATAAAAAGGCCTTATTACATAAGAAAAACAATTTTTTCAAATGAATCATGAATAGAGATGTAGAGATTTGGAACGCTGTAATTTCAAATATCAAGTTGAAGAAGCAAGAGTTAAAGGAGGATGGGGCACTTTTCATTTCATTATTGTATATTAAGTAAGGCTTTCAAAAGACAGAGAGAAATAACGGTCTTATGCTTAATTTGTAAAAATAAAACAATTTAATTGTGATATGAAATATAGCGAACTGCACAAAGTATAATGGATCTGCTCACTGAAATTTTATGTATGTATACTCAAGAGTAACCTGCAATAAGATCAATTTATAAAATATTGATGGTTTTTCTGCAAAGTAGACTATAAGAAAAGTGATATCTAATATGAATTTTGACAATTTATGAATTCTGAGACTCCATATTGAACATTTACTTTAACATATTATATAAGAGGCATAAAATGAAAAATTTAAACAGTGTCACAAAAATAGTTTTTCTCATTTGTTTTAACTAGATTCCATTTCTACTTTTAGTCACTTCACATTTAATCTCAAGATAGCTTAGGCTATATCTGTGCCATTCCAAAATATTTGAGTGTGGCAAAGTAAAAAAATCAACCCATACAGTCTTACAATAAGACAGGCTTCTTGTGGTATATATGTATAATCCTATTCTAATATTCAGAAAATCTGAAGAGTTTAGAAATATCTTTTTCTCTGTATATTGACTGATGCAAATGGAGACATTTATAGTGCTATAATAACCATAGCACATACGGATAAAATTTTAATATATTAATTACATCCCCAGCTCAACCTATCATTTGATTGCCATGATACATAATTTTTGCTATTGATCTACCAAAATACTAATTTATACATTTTTTGCTTTTATGAAAAACAGTTGGCCCAATTTCCTACTTTCAAATTTTGACATTATGATATCTATCCATCTATGCTAAATAAAGCTAGTAAAATCCTCTAATTTTGCTACTTAAGACATGGAAAATACATGTGACACAAGGTAAGTCACCTAACTCCTTTCTACATACATATATGGATGAATGTATTATTATTGGGAAATGAAATAAACTGTCAGGAAAAATTCAACAATTTCAATAATTACATGTGATCATGAAATTATACACAACTAGTAATTAGTAGTATATTTCCTATAAAATATTTGTTGTTTAGATTTGTAAATTGTCTTGTCATTTTTTTTCTCTTTAAAGCTCAAATCCAAACCACAAGTAAACAGAGAGAAAATTTAGGAATACAACTAGAAATAATTCAAGAATTTGCTTTACTTTCTTGTAGCCACATAATTAGTTTCAGTGAAAATTTTTATTTTCTCAAACACGATTTACCTTAAGCAAAACATTGAGAACAGAGTTTGTCATATCAGTAATCTAGTGGCCAGTTCTATGGGTCCTTATTTTTTATAATGCTTTTAAATAAATAAATGTTTCATAGCGATGTTTAATTTATCTTTATGAACAAGAAAAATGAATAATTTGCCCAGGGTTGAAAAATGCAAGAGGCAGAAAGCCACTGGTTACATTACATATATTTAACAATTATTATTTAATGTTGCTTGTCTTGACGTATTTGCTAAGTCATATCGACTGTTAAATTAAATTAAATTTGGCCTAAAGATGCCTCTGTATGTAGTGAACTATAACCTAACTTAGTATGTAACAAACTGCAAGTGAGCTTGGGAATATATTCTTTTAACAAGTAACCAGCTGCTAAATTTTCAGCCAATCAGAGCTTTCAGCTAATCACAGGCTGCAAACTGGAAACAAGTTCAAGTACATTCTGAGTTGTAGCCAATCAAGCTGTTTCTGTATGTCACTTATTTCTTTTTCCTCTCTTTATAAATACTACTTGCCCACTTGCTGGGTGAAGTTCTGTGAACCTTTACTCCTTCAGGGTGCTGCCCAGTTTGTAAATTTTTTCTTTGCTCAAATAAATTTTGCTAAATTGAATTTATCTAAAACATTTCCTTCAACACAACTATAACGAGAAAAATGTCATGTCAGTTTATTAACTTATAATTAGAAGAAAAGAAGGTAAAAATTGCATTGCTCAAAGCAAAATGTCACCAATATCATAAACAAAAGGCAGAATTCTCAACATGGACAATCAAGTACTGAACAATAGAATGTTCTATTGGGTTAAATATAAATAAATATAATCCTAATTTCCTGCAGACCCTAAGCATTTTAGGATGCATTATTTATGTGTCTTCTCATTGTCATTGTATTGAGTATGAGAAAAATGAGTGGAGAAAATTATTTAATTGTACTTGTTATAGTAGTGAACCAAGCTTGATTTCATTGAACAGTGTTGCAGCTGTAAAGTTTCCTGAAAATAAAATAATGAAAAAATTCATTTATCATATAGCACTGGCTCAATTTATAAGTTAAATATATTGATATAATTTAATGTGGTTTTATATAAAGTTAATTTAGCAAATAGGAACAAACAAAAGACAACCAATATGAACTGTGTGTGAAAAGCAAGTTGTAAAGTAATATGTATAATATGATTTCATTACTATAAAAAATACACAGACATATGTTTTAGTACAGAAAGACTTGTTACCACATAGGAAGAGAAGGTGTGGGAATTTAGGAAGTTTTATTTTTATTGCTTTGTAATTTTTTAATTACAATGAATCGACTATATTTTGAATTTCTTTTAAAAAATGCGAATCTTCTAACGGTGTTGAAAAATTAGATATTCACAGTTCTCAAATGAAGTTAGATACAGATCTTAAACTATGCATAAAAATTAGCCCAAGGTTTGTAATAAAACTAAATGTAAAACCCAATAAAAATCTAGGAAAATAAAAGCAAATTTTGTTGCAATCTTGGGTAATAAAACTATTTCTTAGATACAGATCTGTAAACATGATCCATTAAAGGCACTCAGACCATTTATGCCTAGTGTGCCATTACTGGAATGCTAAGTGTATGGGAGTTACTTATAGCCTACTCCTAAAAGTCATCGCCATGGTCTATTTTTCAAATTCAAAAAATTGCACCCTCAAGCAAAAAAGGGTTAAAAAACTGAAAACTATTAGCTACAAGTTGGCAATTGTTCTTCAAAAAAGATATTAAATCTATTTGCATAAAAAAGAAATGAAAAGTTTTATGCTGATATATGAACAACAAATGAAAGCGTGTATATTATTTTGAAAACAGAAAAATGGAGAACATTTTTGTAAAATAAATAGGTGAATCAAAAGACAAAATATAAAAAGCATTTGCCATAATTATCACTATATTATTAAGTTAAAGAAAAACACTTGATGGATATTTAAGAAGATAAACTTATACAGAATTTGCCGTAAGAAAATTAACAGTTACCACTCCTTTTGGAAGGATTCAAGCAAAATAGCAACAAAAAAAATAAGGAACGGTAAAAATAACAATGGCAAACTCTTATAAATGAGTATACTTAGCTGCCTGAAGTTACAGAATGCTCAATAAGATGTGGCTATCATTTGGCTTTTAATGTTAATTTTAATATCATTTTATATGTTACTAAAATCACTTACTTTGATATCTGGCCACATCCCCAGCTACACAGAAGGTGGTGGCAGATGCAAGACTTAATTAAGCTAAGCTCTTCTGCCCCCAATTCAGGCCACCTTTCCTTTGATGGCCTCTCCATTTCCAGGTGCTGCCTCTCCACTTCTCCACTATGGGAAGACTCTTTTCAAGTCTCCCCATTAGAAGAATGGCCAGTGGATTGTGGTGACTGGACACTGTGGAAAAGATTCCAGAATTCATCTGGGACCTTGAGGAAGCAGCTCTGAAATAATCATTTGATGATATCTGGCTCAGTCTGGGCTGGGGCTCTGTGCTATGAGTGTTGTGGGTGTTTTGTCATTGCCCCAGTGACTGTACAGAGCTTAGTCTGGTAATACTGAGAATACTCAAGAAAGTTTATGGTACTCTCACTCTTTTGCCACCTTTTCAAAGTCTCTAGGGAAAATAAGGTAGGCAGAGAGAGTGAGAGATAGAGCAGACACACCGAGAGAGAAATAGAATAGAAACAAAAACAGAATGAGAAAACTTTTATTTGTTGGTAGAAACTCCACCATCTAAAAGAGTAAAGAAATTGAGGATCTCAAAATTCCTTGAAGCTTTTTTATTTTAGAGTAAAGGTCAAATTTAACCACATTTTTAGGTGTAGAAGTCAGATTTTGCAGTCAGATACACCTAGCTCAGAGGTTCTTATGTTTTAGTAATTATTAGTTATCCAACAAAATATTTCTTAATGTTGTTTTGCTTCTGTTATTGTACCTAAATATATGTATCTCACAGAGTTGTATTGAGAATGAAGGGAGACTATTAGGCCCATATTATACAATGTTGTTTTTCATCTTTCTTTTCTTGAAAAAATTTTTCATTTACAGGATTTCGACAGATTCAGAAAGCCCCCTGGTGTCTTATTCTGCACCACGGGGATTTCAGAAGAACATTTAACAGGGATGAAAAATTGGACCAGCATTCAGTTACAACTTTTCCTGAATACATTTATATTTAAGGTGTTCATTTTTGTAAATAGCATCAACATTGAATGCACTTTATAAACATATTATTTTATAAAAAAAGTAGCAAACTAGCCATAAACAGAAACTGAGTTGGAGATTGGAGATGGTGTGTTTTCACACAGCTAAGATAGTAATGTGATTTATTAAAAGGTTAGAATTGATAATTATTCATCATTTCATGAGTTTTGCTATCTGATCACATTTGATTAAGTACTGCTAAGATATATACATATATATATATATACACACACACACACACACACACACACAGAGACATACACACAGCCAGATGATAGAGATGGGAAGTCAAATACAGATCAAATCTGTTTGCCTAATAGACATATTTATCTTCATCAATGTCAAATTTTACTCTTTTCTCCAGTGAACTGATAATTATATCATTACTTGCTTTTAAATTTGAAAGATAATCTATTTGGCTTCTATATCTGGTAATTTCTGCCATGGAAATAGATGGAGACAGTCTTGTAGATTTATCATCATAGCCATAAGAGATATTACTGCACAACTTTTGTTCACTAAGGAGACTTGAGGATATTTGGCAGTACATTGACATTCAAAGGCACGGTCATGGAGGATTAAAGCATGCTTGCTAATTCTTCCTATTATGATTAATGCAGAAAGTCTTTTTGTTTGCATAAACTTATTAAAAGGAATTCTAAATTGACTTTTCATCAGCTTAGCAAGTACCTATTTTACAATTCTATTGACACCAAAAGTATACTAATATCTCAGAGACCTGGGATCTACTTATGTACCATTCCATATTGCTTCAATGCTCTAAAATAGTTCAGAGCTAAGAAAATAACATAGGTTAATAGTAATATATAGTTAAATGATAAAATGATGCATTACATTTTACTTATATTTCATGAGATTGAACAAGTATGATTATAAAGTTATTCACATGTTACCATAATTATGACTTTGTTAGTTGGAATAAGTCAATAGCATCTTAAAAATAAATATTAAAAATAAGTATGTTAAATCAATTAGTTAATTGTAAAATTGTCACATGTGTTGTCACTATATCCTATAAACATTGTTACAATTAATATAGAAAAAATTATATTGATGTGCTTGAGAATTATGTTTTATTATTAGTGATAATTTATTTGACATTTCATTTACTTTCATCATAGCTTGGATTGTGACAATTTGTAATTCTTGTCAGTGTAAAATAAATGAGCCGTGAAAATGATTAAATAGATTTACATAATTGTATTAGGATTAATTTGGATGACATCAAATTTTGATACAATAGAAAATAAATCTGCTCCATTCTAGATCTAAATGTTGAATATTTCTGGGGTACAGTAAAATAATACAATGTTGCACAACCAATTGGAAGTAAAAATGCTATATTCATTTTCATAGAAAACTCATATTGTGTTTTCCCAAATTAATATAAAAGATGTAATTTTTCAAGCATTCTCTTTATTTGTGCCAATCTGAAAACTTATTAAGAAGACATCTCAAACAATTCTGTGAAATACAAAATTTGAGAGAAATATGCTTTAAGAGACTATAAACCAAACTCTTAGTTTAACTGATCTTCAATGACAGGATAAAATGTAGGCAAAAGCTCTGCTTTAGGTGATCAATGTCTACCAGTCAATTTATTTAGTTTTACACACAAGCTATGGGATCTACTCATAATCATATAACAAGTTAAATATCAATGAATACATTAATTAGTTTGCACTGTTTTTCAGGTAATTAGATTCTTTAAAGACTGTGATATTCAATTTTGACTATATTTAAAGGGATTTGGGTAAAGTAGAAAGGGTACAGTGAGAATGAGGCAGGAGCCAGAATTCAACTCTAGAGTTGGGGCTCAGACACTGGACCAAATTGAGGACTAGCTAATACAGGTACAGGAAAATCACTTCTCCATAAAATATGCTCAGCAGTGTGCCATGTCAGTTTACCATTGACATGGCAACAGCCAGATGTTACCAACCCTTTCCATGGCAACCCAACAACGCAGAAGTTACCACCCTCATCCTAGAAATTTCTACATAAACCTCCCCTTAATTTACATATAAGTGTAAGTGGGGATAAATATGACTACAGAACTGCCTCTGAACTGCAACTCTGGGCACATAGCCTATGGAGAGCTCTGCTCCGCCAGGACAAGTAGTACTTCTGCTGCTGCACTGCCTCTTCAGTAAAAGTTGCTGTTCAACGCCGCCGGCTCACCCTTGAATTATTTCCCCGGCAAAGCCAAGAATCCTCTTGAACTAAGCCCCAATTTGACGGCTTGCCTGTCCTGCATCAATAATAAAAATTATACAGGAAATTGAGATTTTTACTTCTAGTTATAATTAAATCAATTCCTATCGGACTGATTCTCATACAAAAAAAAAAAAAATGAACATATAATAAAAAGTAGCTCCTGGAAAAGCGCTAATGTGAAAGAAACAGATAAAATCTCATGGAAATGGAGACTTAGATTAAGGAAACTGCATAAACGGTGTTTCTATTTTCATGAATTTTAGAGTGGCCGAAGAGCAGTTGGCCCACTGTATTCACAGAGTAAGTGGTAAAGCACACCAACTTTCTAGCCAAGAGTTCCAGATGCTGAAGCCAGGAAAGATATTAAAAAGAGAGGAAAGGGCCAGAAAGGAGATCCCAAATTCTAACTGTTCACAATCCTGATTGAACCCTGAATTTTTCATGTGGAGAAGAAACCTAAAGCAGCTAAGACAAAAATGAAGAGCTCTGAACTGAGACCACAGATATCACGCAATGAATTGTATTTACAGTTGGAATCAGAACAAAATAACTGCTGACTAAAGCAAACAATATTGATTTGACAAAAACAACAGAATCCAAATTCTGCACAATGTAACATTTATAATGTCTACAACACAATATGATTTATCCTAATATCGACCATGAAGAAAAGGTATGAAGTTTTCAAGTGAAAAGAAAATCAACTAAGACAGTTCCTGACATAATTCAAATGTCAAAATTATTAGATATGGATTTTAAAGACAAACACCAATACTACTTCCAAAAAAAGTAAAATAGGATTTTCTTATGGAAATAATATAGACAACTTTGGTAGAGAAATAGAAATTTTTTTAAGGAATCAAAGGAATGCTTGTGGAAATTTAAAACTTGCAATATTTGTAATAAATATAATAACTGGGTGAATCAATAGAAACTATTCAGTGTGATAAACATTAATATGATAAAAAACAAAAAATGAATACAGCCTCTCGAACTGGTTGGTAATATTCAATGATACAGAACCTATACATTTGGAGTAAACATAGAGAAAAGAGGGAATGAAGAACGAAAACTAATTGAAGTAAAAATAGACAAAATGTTTACCAAATTTAATGGGAGACAACATGGACAGATATGAGATATTCAACAAACACTAAGCAGAACACGTACACACACACAAACACACACAAGAAAGCAAGACTCATATTAGCTATTGAAATTTCTAGATAAAGAGTAAATTATGAAAGCAGTAAAACAAAAATTAGAAATTATGTAAAATTGGGAATTTGATTAATGGTTACCTTATCAGAAACTAAGGAAGCCAGAATAGAATGAAACATCTTTAAACACTGTTATTCCAGAATTTTACAACATATGAAAATCTTGTAAAATTGAATTGATCCTATATTCTTTATCCTGGACTGGGTACTAAAAGTAAAATGTGCAGCATTATATCGTGGATTTAAAAATACACATCATATATACATATATACTGATATATACATATACATACACATATATTTATTATGTTATTTATCAACTATAGCATAAACCATGTGGGTGATATTAACCGCATATTTGCAAGGTTCTACATTTTACATGGAATGATATAATAAGAACTGTAAAAAGACTTAGCAATTTAAGGGTATATATTGCAATCTTAGAAAAGACAATCCTCAAATGCAAAGAAATACATAGCTAAAGTGATCATTAAAATGTAAAATAAAATTTGTACAAAGTATTTAATATGGAAACTGTCTTCATTATCTTCCCATTTTTGTTGAAATTGAAAACTGATCTAAACATGAAGCTTATTTAAATGTTTAAATAATGTTAATATTCTGAAAACTAGGCACAGAGGGAAAAATCTACAAGGAATATATGTAAAATCAAACATAAAAGAAGATAAAATGCAAAGCAACCATATTCTTAACATATTATATTTAAAATATTGGATTAAACACTGTACATTAGAGGCAGAATTGTCAGAATAGGGAAGTGGGGCAAAATTTAAATATATTATACATAGAAGAGAATGTTTTTTAAATAGAAAGACACACATAGGTGAAAAATAAATAGAGAGAAAAACATATCATTCCAATACTAAGCAAAAATATTGGTAACATATGTAATATATATCTATATTAGGTATATATTAAGAAATCAAGTTAAAGACAAAAATTAAGAAGACCAAAGATAAAGAACATTTCATAATACATCATATCAGTTATAAATATTCTCAAATTTTAAATTGTTATAAAAACCTATAAGTTACTCAGGTATTCCAGAGAGAGAAAAAGAAAAAGTAAAAGGTATGAAAAGTCTATTTTAGGAAATAATTCAAGGAAGTTTCTTGTCATGGGAGAGATCTAGACATCTAGATACAAAAAGTTCAGAAAAAAATCCTGCAAGATGCATGCATTCATCATACTATCAAATTCAACATGAAGGAAAAAATAAAATAAAATCCAAGAGCAGAGAGAAGCATCAAATCACCTATAAAGAAAATCCTGCTAGACTAACAGCACAATTCTTAGAAGAAACTCTACAAGCCAGAAGAGATTGTTGGCCAATTTTTAGCCTCTTTAAAGAAAAAATACATAGCCAACTGAAAATTTTATAACTTGCCAAACTAAGCTTCATAAATGAAGGAGAAATAAAGAATTTTCTAGAAAACAAATGTTAAGAAAGTTTGTCACCACTGATCCTTCAAGAAATGCTCAAAGGAACTGTAAACATGGAAACAGAAAAATGACACTCACCATTGTAAAATGTGACAAAAATACAAAGCTTACAGATCCTATAAAGTTATTACACAATGGTGACTCCAAGGCAAGTAACTAATAACACTATGACTGAAACAAAACCTCACATATAAATATTAAATTACATTTAATGTAAATATTATTTACATTTTCTGTATTTTTATATTATTTATAATATAAATGTACATATAAATATATATTATATATACTGTATATATAAATGAACAGAATATAAAGGTACATTACAAATATAAATGTAATATAAATGTATATTATTATATTGTTCACGTTAAATGTAAATAATCTAAATGCTCCACTTAAAAAGTTACAGAGTGGTAAACTTGATAAAAACAAGACCAACCTCTGCTGACTATAAGAGATATGTCTACTGGCTAAAGATAGCTACAGACTCAAAATAAATGGGTGGAAAAGACATATCACATAAATGGAGAACAAAAGTGGGCAAGAGTAGCTATTATCATATAAAGCAGACTTTAAACAAAGCAAATTTTAAACAGGACAAAAAATATTGCATTATATTATGATAAAGGATTTAATACACCAATAAGATTTAACTGTCCTAAATATACATACCCCCAACACTGGAGCATCAAGATGTGTAAAATAAATACTACTATACCTAAGGAAATATATTGCTGGTAATACAATAATAATGGGGATTTCATAACCCCATTGACATCACTAGACAGATTGCCAAGGTAGAAAATCAACAAGAAAATCTAGACTTAAACTGGGCTATAGACCAGATGAACCTTTTAGACATTACAGGGCATTCTCTCCAACAATTACAAAATATACATTCTTTTCATCCCCACATGGAACATCCTCTAAAATCAACCATATGCTTCATCATAAATCAAGTATTAATACATTTTTTAAAAATCAAAATCATGTCAAGTATCTGCTAAAACCACAGCGGAATGAAATTAGAAATCAACACCAAGAAGAACTCTGAAACCAGCACAAGTACATGGAAGCTAAACAACTTGCTCTTGAATGATCTTTAGGTAAACAAGTAAATTAAGGTAAAAAATTAAAAAAACAAAACTTGAACAAATGAGAGGAGAGACACAACATATCAAAACCTCTGGAGTACAGTGAAAGCAGTGCTAAGAGGAAAGTTTACAGTGTTAAATGCCCAGGTCAGAAAGAGAGATCTCAAATTACCAACCTATAATCAAACCTTAAGGTCCCAGAAATACAAGAACAATCTGAACTCAAAGTTAGCAGGAGAAAAGAATTAACAAAGATATCAGAGAAAAGAACTAAACAAGAAGAAGGCCTCCCAAAATAATTAATTAATGAAAAGTTGGTTCTTTGAAAGTATAAAATAATTGGAAATACAATCATATATAAGAAAAGGGATATTACAGCTGATAACCATGGAAAACAAGAGATCATCAAAGATTACTGTGAACACCTTTATGTACAAAAATTAGAATGACTAGAAAAATGGATGACTTCCTTGAAACATTCAAGGTCCTGAGATTGAACCAGGAAGAAAAGAAATCCTGAAGAGACCAGTAAAGAGTAATACAATTTAACAACAACAAAAAACTTCCAACAAAGAAAAGCCCAGTGGCACAGATTCACAGTGAAATTTTACCAGATGTATAAAGTAGAGGTGGTTGCAATTATTACAGAAAATTGAGGAGAAGGGATTCCTCATTAATTCATTTTATGAAACCGTGATTACCCTGATACCAAAATTAGGCAAGGACACAACAATAACCAAAAGAACACTACAGGCCAATGCCCCTGATGATCGTAGATGAAAAATCATCAACAAAACTCTGATAAGCTGAATCCAACAGCACATCAAAAATACAATTCATCACAATCAGGCAAATTTTATTCCAGTAATGCAAGGATGGTTCAACATCTGCAAATCAGTAACTGTGATTCATCACACAAAAACCATATTATCATATCAATAGATGCAGAAAAGATATTTGATGAAATCCAGCATTCTTTTTTAATAAAACAACCCTCAACAAACTATGCATCAAAGGAACATACCTCAAAGTAATAAGATGAAGTCGAACTGTTGCTGTTCTCTGATGATAGGATCTTATACCTAGAAACCCTAAATGCTCATCCAATAAGCTCCTATTTCTTATAAATGAATTCGTTAAAGTTTCAGGACACATAATTAATGTGCACACATCAGTAGCTCTGCTGTACACCAATGAATACTAAGCTGAGAATCAAATAAAATACTCATTTCCTTTACAACAGCTGCAAATACTACTACTACTACTACTACTACTAATAAAATACTTACAAATATACTTAACAAAAGAGGTGAAAGATCACTACAAGGAAACCATAAAACTCTGATGAAAGAAATCATAGATGACACAAACAAATGAAAAAATATCCTATGCTTATGGGAACTGAATACATTTATATTCGTAGTGTTGATTGAAAGAATTATATAGTGTTGATTGAAAGAATCTTTCATTAGAAATTGAACTCAAATTGAACTTAGCAGCATACAATTTGATGTCGAGTTTAAGAGTAGTTTCAGTGAAGGTGTGGACTGACAGGCTGACTAGGAAAGATTGCAGAAAGGACAAACGGGAAAGAAGTGGTGATAGTAATGCAGACAATTCTTCTGAAGATATTTGCTATTATATTCATGCATTGTATGTGTCATAAAAATCAAATACACAGTATATATATAAAACGTTATAGTTACACTCAGGATGTTTTAATATATTTAGTGCTGTAATTTAAACTCTGATAATTTGATAGGTAAGATAACATTTCATTTTACTTAAAGTATTGTCTATTTGTAATTGTGATAAAATACGTAATATAAATTTTGCCATCTTAGCCATTTTTAAGTCTACAGTTCAGTAGTGTTAAGGGTACTCACACTGTTGTGCAATCTATAGAATTTTTTCATCTTGCAAAGCTGAAACTGTGTACCCATTAAACAATTCCTCATCAATCAAAAAAAAAAAAAAAAAAAGAAAGAATCTTTCATTGATTGAAAGAATCAATGTCATTAAAACTGCCTTACTGCTCAAATCAATCTACAGATTCAACACAATCCTTATTAAATTACCAATGTTATTTTTCACACAATTAGCAAAAAAGAAAAAAATCCTAAATTTCATATGGGACTACAAACAACATATCCCCAATAGTCAAAAGAATCTTAACCAAAATAAAAAATAAAATAAAAAAATAAAAAAGCCTCCTAACTTCAAATTATACTCCAAGGCTACATTAACTAAAACCAAATGGTACTGGTACAAAAATAGTAACTAACACAGATTAAGGAAAGAGAAGAGAGAACCTATATATAAAGCCACATACATATATTGAACTGATCCTCGACAAAATTTGACAAAAAGAAACAATAGAGAAAAATACCTTGTTCAATAAATGGTGCTGAGAAAATTGGCTAGCCATATGTAGAAGAATGAAACTGGACCTCTATCGTTCACTGTTTACAAAAATTAACTGATGCAGTATTAAAAACTTAAACATAAGACCAGAAATTATAGAAATCCTAAAAGAAAATCTCAGAAAATGTTGGTACAGTGTCTAATATTTATAATCCCAGCACTTTGGGAGATTGAAGTGGGAGAACTGCTTGAGCAAATGAGTTTGAGACCAGCCTGGATAAAATGGTAAGCCCCTGACCCTACAAAATGTGAAAAAGAATTAAAAAAAAAAATAGCTGGGCATGGTGGTGCACACCTATAGTCCCAGCTAATTGGGACGCTGAACTTGGAGCATCATTTAAGTCCAAAAGTTAGCTGTTGCAGTGGGATATCATCATGTCATTGCACTCCAGCCTAGGTGACACAGTGAGACCCTGTCTGTATTTGAAAATGGAAGGAAAAAAGAATAAGAAAGATTCTTCTGGACATTGGCCTGGCCAAAGAATTTATGGTGAAGACCCCAAGACAAACACAACAAAAACAATAATAGAGGAATTGAACTTAAATAATTAAAAAGCTTCTGCACAGCAAAATAAATAATTAAAAGAATTAACAGACAATCTACAGACTGGGAGAAAGTATTGTCAGATTATGCCTCTGACCAAAAAAAAAAAAAAAAGAAAGAAAGAAAGAAAGAAAGAAAGAAAGAAAGAAAGAAAGAAAGAAACTGATATCCACAATCTACATGTGAGTCAAGATAGTTCAACAATTAAAAAAAAAAAAAAAATTAAAACCTGGGCAAAGAACATGGAAGGACATTCAACAAAAGATAAAATACAAGTAAGTATCTAACAAATATATGAAGAAATTCTTAACTCACTAATCATCAGAGAAATACAAATTAAAACCACAATAAAGTATCATCTTACTGCAATCAGAATGGCTTTTATTAAAAAGTAAAGAAACAACAGATGTTAGCATAGATGCAGAGAAAAAGGAATGCTTCTTCATTTTTAAATTTTTACTTCTTTTATTCATTTATTTTTTTGAGATGGAGTCTGGCTCTGTCGCCCAGGCTGGAGTGCAGTGGCGGGATCTCCGCTCACTGCAAGCTCTGCCTCCTGGGTTCACGCCATTCTCCTGCCTCAGCCTCCCAAGTAGCTGGGATTACAGGCGCCCGCCACCACGCCCGGCTAATTTTTTGTATTTTTAGTAGGGACGGGGTTTCACCATGTTAGCCATAATGGTCTCCATCTCCTGATCTCTTGATCCGCCCGCCTCAACCTCCCAAAGTGCTGGAATTACAGGCTCGTGAGCCACCGCGCCTGGTGCTTCTGCATTGTTGATGGGAGTGTCAATTAGTTGAACCTCTACACAAAACAGTGTGATGATTTCTCAAAAAACTGAAAATAGAACTTCCACTCAACCCAGCAGTCCCACTGGATCTTTACCCACCCCACCCCCCAAAAAAAGAAATTAGAACAAAAATACAACTGTACTTATATGCTCATTGCAGCACTATTCACAATACCAATGTCAGGAAGTCAACCTAAGTATCCATCAGCGGTTGACTGGATAAAGAAAATGTGGTATGTAAACACCTTGGAATATTATACAGCAACAAAAAAGAATAAAACTATGTCCTTTGTAGTAACATGGATGGAGCTTGAGGTTATTATCCTCTGTAAATTAAGAAACAGAAAACCAAATACCACATGTTCTCGCTTACATGTGGGAGATAAGCACTGGGTACACATGAATATAAAGATGGAAATAATAGACATGTAGTACTCCAAAATGGGGATGATGCAAGGGTTAGAAAATTACCCGTCAAGTACAATGCTCACTCTTTGGATAATGGGTAAACTAGAGGCCCAATCTCACTAGTATGCAATATACCCACGTAACAAGCACCTGTACTCCGAGAATCTGAAAGGAAAAAAGGAAAAGAAAAACATACCACTCAAATACTAAACAAATATATTGGGGTGACTATGTTAATATTAGGTATATATTAAGTAAAACAAATTAGAAGACAAAAATTAAGAAGACCAGTGATAAAGAGGGACATTTCTTGAAGAGAGCACATCAATTGTAAATACGCTTAAACTTCAAACTATATTAAAAATTCAGAATTAAAGGGAGACAGCAATCCCCAAAGATAATCTAATCTTACCTTAAGGGCATAAGATAAAAGGAGCAAATTAACCACAAAGTAAGAAGGACAGAAATAATAAAATAGGAGCAGAAATCAATCAAGTAAAAAATTAATAAACAGAAGACATAATAAAACCGAAGCCTTATTCCTTGAAAAGATTAGTAAACTAGTTAGCTGCTAACTTGACAAATGGACACAAAAAGAGATATGCAAGCAAAACAAAATAAAACAAAATCTACCAATGTTTGGAATAAAAGAGTAGATATCACTATAGATCATCTACATATCAAAATACAAGTCATTAAATGTAATAAACCAGTTCTGCTAATGCATTTGAAACCGTTCCCTAAACAAATGACACGTGATTTTTTTCTGTAATTTTATAACTTATGAAATCTACTGATTTTCAAATGCTAAACTAACCCTTGCTTTCTCAAAATTAACTGTATTTTGTTATGGCTTCTTATCCTTTTCTACTTGTGTACTTCATTTGTGAAAATTTTAAGAATTTTTGCACATCTGCTAATAAGGATTATTGATCTGTAAAATTCCATTTTCTAATGTCGTTGAATTAGTTTAAGGGCAATATTAACCTTATAATGAGTTAAAGACTACCTCGTTAGCTATTTCCTGGAAATATATAAAATTGATATTATTTATTCTTTATATAGTTGATACAATTGAATGTTTTAACTATCTGAGTCTGAAACTTCCTTTTGAGGCAGTTATGTGTAATTTTTGGTAATTTACATTTGTGAAGATACTTGTACATTTCATTTAATTGTTCAAATGTATTGTCATGTAAATTCCCTTATTGTCCTTTTAATATGTATAGGTTCTGTACTGTGGTAGTCAACTAAATGTAGAAATATATACCAAAATAACTGATTTGAATCCAAATTGAACTGAACTTTTATAATTAATTTATTTTAAACAAGGATTCCAAAGTAGTAAACAAGAAAAAATGAATTTTAACTTTTATGCTACCCAAAATTGAAATCTGTCATAGATTTACCCATGTAAATGTTATATATGTAATAATTATAGTAAAATTTGTGATATTGCATTAGGTAAAATTTTTAAGGCAGAAAATACACAAAACACAACAAAAGAATAAACTGAAATTCTTACTGTTTATATGATAATTAAGAATAGTCATGACAAGCCTGAGAGAAAGTTTGTTTTAGAAAATCTACAAGGAAATATTTTGGAAGACAAATCCCTGAAGAATTAAACAATAAGCATACGAGATTCAATTTCACTATTCATCTAGGAAATGTAAATTTAAAAGAAAAAAAAAACAGCAATAGTGGGTTACTACTACACAGCCACTAGAATGGATAAAGGTAAAATCATAGCAACACTAAATTATGATAAGTTTGTGGAACAAATGGAACTCATACACTACTAGTGTATGAAGATTTTCAACTTCGACATATCCCTATCGTGTAACTCAGCAATCCCACTCCTAGGTATTTTATTACAAGAGAGAACGTATTTTAGACAAATAGCACCATATTAAAGTTCATAGAAATCTTGCTATTAACACTTAAAATTAGAAGACAACCTAAATGTCTATCAACTGGTGTCAAAACAGGTGTTTTAATAATATATATATCGTGAAATACTACAAAGTAAAGTAATTATTAACAGAAACAATAGTATGATGAATTTTAAATAATTAGTCTAAATTTTAAAAAGTCAATCCAGAGACTATATGAAGCATAATTATATTTTTATGAAATCCAGAGAAGGCAAAACAATAATACAAAAGCATATCAGTAATTTTCGTGCGCTAAGGAGCAGTGGAATAGCTTGACTGCATATGACATGGTAAATTTTCAAATTACAAAAATGTTCCATATCTTGATTTTGGTGGTTGCTATGCAACTGTATACAATTTTCAAAAATAATCAAACTATAATCTAATAATGGATATGTTTTATTGTACATTTAATATGTTTTACTAAAACTAGAGAAAGTAATTAAAAATAGACAATTTTCCAGAGAAAATGTGACAGAAGCTCATGCTTTCGACTAACAGACAAAACTAAGTGATGGCCTCAGGCCAGTGGAATTTTATCCTTCATTTATATCAAAAGATCACAAGGACTTCTCTTCCATGGAAGAAAGCAATATTTTACTTGTTATGAAAAAAATAATACTTAGCAATATTTAGGTAAATAAATTAGGTCTGAAAAGATTCACCTTTTTTTTTTTCCACTGGAAATGTTTGAGAATGTCTTTATCATTTCCCTACAGTCATTTGCTTGAAAGTTGGAAGAAAATTTTATGTGATGATATCAATATGACATCATTATGTGATCAGTTTTAAGCCCTAGTGGAATATACATACATTTTTAGTAAAATATAACATTTAACTCCTCACCTATGATCTATGTAAAAATTGCATGTCTTTTGGTTATTATATTATTTCAACAGTTTTTTTGGGAAACAGGTGGTTTTTGGTAACATGAACAAGTTCTTCAGTGGTGAGTTCTGAGATTTTGGCGTACCCATCATCTAAGCAGTGGCCACTGTACACAATATGTAGTATTTTAACCACCACTTCCTCCCACTCTTCCCCCAACCCAAGTTCCTAAAGTCCATTTTATCATTCTTATGACTTTGTATCCTCATTGCTTAGCTTCCACTTATAAGGGAAAACAAAAATTTGATTTTTCAATCCTGAGTTATTTTACTTAAAATAATGGCCTCCAACCCCATCCAAGTTGCTTCAAACACCATTATTTAGTTTTGTTTTATGGCTAAGTAGTATTCCATGTTGTATACTTGTGACTTTTTTTTTTATCCAGACGTTGTTTGATGGAGATTTAGTTTGACTTCATAATTTTGCGGTTGTGAGTTGTGCTACTATAAACATGTGTGTTGGTATGTATGTTTCATATAACGACTTATTTTCTTTTGGGTGGATACCCAGTAGTGGGACTGCTGGATCTTATGGTAGTTTGAGTTCTTTAAGGAATCTCCATAATGTTTTTCCATAGTCGTTGTACTTGTTTACATTCCCACCAGCAGTGTAAAATAGTTCCCTTTTCATCACACCCATGCCAAAATCTTCTACTTTTTGAATCTTTAATTACGGCCATTCTTGGGGGAGTAAGGTGGTATCTGATTGTGGTTTTAATTTGCATTTCCCTGATAATTAGTGATGTTGAGCTTGTTTTCATATGTCTGTTGACTATTCGTATATCTTCTTTTGAGAATTTTCTAGTCATGTCCTTAGCTCACTTTTTGATGGGATTGTTTGTTTTCTTCTTGCTGATTTGTTTGAGTTCCTGTAGATTCTGGATATTAGTCCTTTGTCAGATGTACAGATTGTGAAGGTTAAGTCTTTGATTCATCTTGAGTAGATTTTTGTGTAAGGCGTGAGATAAGGATCCAATTCTTTGCTTGTACATGTGTCTGGTCAGTTTTCCTAGCACCAGACTGTCTTTTCCCCACTTTATGTTTTTATATGCTTTGTCAAAGATCAGTTGGCTATAAGTATTTGGCTTTATTTCTGGGTTCTCTATCCTGTTCCCTTGGTTTATATGCCTATTTTTATACCAGTACCATGCTGTTTTGGTAACTATAGTCTTGTAGTATAATTTCAAGTTGGATGATGTGATGCCTGCAAATTTGTTCTTTTTGCATAGTGTTGCTTTGGCATGTAGGCTCATTTTGGTTCCATATGTATTTTAGGATTTTTTTTTGTCTAGTTCTGTAAAGAATGATGATGGTATTTTGATGAGAATTGCATCGACTCTAGATTGTTTTGGACAGTATGGTCATTTTCACAAAATTATTTCTACCTATCCATGAGCATGGGATGTGTTTCCACTAGTTTGTGACATCTATGATTTCTTTCAGATGTGCTTTGTTTTTTTTCTTTGTAGAGATCGTTCACCTTCTTGGTTAAGTATATCCCTAAGTGTTTTATTTTCTTCTTTTCTGCTCTTGTAAAGGAGATTAAATTATTGATTTGATTCTCAGCTTGGTAGTTGGTGTATAGCAGTGAAACTGATTTGTGCACATTCATTTTGTATCCTGAAACTCTAATGAATTCATTTATGAGATCTGGGAGCTTATTGCATGAGTCTTTAGGGTTTTCAAGGTATACAATAATATAATTGGAGAACAGTGACAATTTGACTTTGCTTCTTCCAATTTGGATGCCCTTTATTTCTCTCTCTCCTCTGATGGCTCTGGCTAGGACTTCCAGTACTATGTTGAATAAAAGTGGTGGAAGCAGGCATCCTTGTCTTATTCCAGTTCTTCGGGGAAATGCTTTCAACATTTCCCCATTTAGTATGATGTTGACTTTGGGTTTGTTTGATGATGGTTTTTGTTATTTTTGAGCTATGTCCCTTCTATGCCAAATGCAAATAAATGCTGACAGAATTTGCCACTACCCAACCAGTCCTACAGTAAAGGCTAAAAGGAGTTCTAAATCTTGAAACAAAGTCTCACAATTCACTAAAATAGAACCTTTGTAAAGCATAAATCTCAAAGGGCCTATAAAACAAAAACACAATGAGAAACACAAGATATTTAGGCAACAACTAACATGATGAATAGAACAGTACCTCACATCTCAACACTAATGTTGAATGTAAGCAGCCTAAACACTCCAGTGAAAAGATACAGAATGGCACAATGGATACAAAATTAACCAACAAAGTATCTGCAGTATTCGAGAGACTCACTGAGCATATATGGACTCACATAAACTTAAGCTAAAGGGGTAGAAAAAGATATTCCACACAAATGGAAACCAAAACAAGCAGGAGTAGCTATTCTCATATCTGACAATACAGAATTTAAAGAAACAATATTAAAAACATGACAAAGTAGGACATTATATAATGATAAAAGGATTAGCCCAACAGGAAGATATTATAATCCTAGATATAAATGCAACCTTCAACTGGAGCTTTCAAGTTTATGAAATAATTTCTACTACACATAAGAAATGAGGTAAACAGCAATACAATAATATTGGGGGACTTCAATAGTCCACTGACTGCACTAGACAGACTATCAAGACAGAAAGTCAACAAAGAAACTTAAAATACACCCTAGAACAAATGAACTTAATGGATATTTATAGAACATTATACCCAACAACTGCAGAATATACATTCTTTTCATCAGCACATAGAACATTCTTCAAGATAGACCATATGATATGCCACAAAGCAAGTCTCAATAAATTTTAAAAAGTCAAAATCATAACAAGTGTTGTTTCAGACCACAGTTGAATAAAACTGGAAATTAAGTCCAAAAAGGAATCCTCAAAACTGTGTAATGGAAATTAAATAATCTGTTTTTGAATGATCTTTTGATACTCGTTCCTATTGAAACTATTTCAAAAGATAAAGAAAGAGGGAATCCTTCCTAAATGATTCTATGAAGCCAGTATTATCCTAATACTAAAACCAGGAAAGGACATAACAAAAAACAAAAACTACAGACCAATATCCCTGATGAATGTAGAACCAAATATCCTCAACAAAATGTTAATACGAACTAACTGAAACTCACAGCATATCAAAAAGATAACACATCGCAGTCAAGTAGGTTTCAAAGGAGGGATGCAGGGATGGTTTAACATATGCCAGTCAACAAATGTGATACATCACATAAACAGAATTAGAAACAAAAATCGTATGATCGTCTCAATAGATGAAGAAAAAGCTTTTGACAAATCTAGCACCCTTTCATGATATATATCCTCAACTAAACTGGCATAAAAAGTATATTTCTGGTCAGGTGCAGCGACTCACACCTGTAATCCCAACACTTTGGGAGGCCAAGGTGGGCAGATCGCCTGAGGTCAGGAGTTCAAGACCAGCCTGACCAACATGGTGAAACCTTGTCTATACTAAAAATAATAATAAAAAAAATTAGCTGGGCACAGTGGTGGGCACCTGTAATCCCAGCTACTCGGGAGGCTGAGGCAGGAGAATCTCTGGAATCCAGGAGGAGGTTGCAGTAAGCTGAGACCGGGCCATTGAACTCCAGCCTGGGCAACAAGAGGGAAACTCCATCTCAAAGAAAAATATATTTCTATATGAGAAATTGTGAATCGTGTGTCATTCCCTGAACCTAATACCCGCAGAGCATTGTCGAGAGGGTTAGATGTTATCCGTGCTTGTAGTAGATGCATCATAGGAAAGAAACCACAAAATTATGCAATTTGTATACTATATAGGACTGTTGGTGATCTGCTCACCCTCCATTCCGGATATACAGAAGAAGTGGATGTGTGTGTGAGAGAGGACGAGAGGGAGAGAGAGAGAGAGAGAGAGAGAGAGAGAGAGAGAGATTATCTTCAGCTCAGAATATAAGCAAATCTCCCTTGAAGAGAAGGCTAGGTCTTTATGCTTTATCTTGACTATCTCAGTACAGCATCGAGGAGGGTAATGTCCCTACACTTTACTATCCTATAATGTTTCCTTATAAAAATATCCTTCACTTGGCTACAAATGCCTTTGCTCAGAGGACCTAGAACATATATAAATATGAGATATTTGTAAATAATTTTCTCCAAATAAGTATTATATTTTATATATCTATTTTACAAATTCAGAATGCTAATATTTGTATGGTATTAAAATAATAATCATCTTTAATAAACATGGAATTGCAAATCAGAGGTGAAATTTGCAATATTTAGCTAATCTGTTTCAAATTTATTTTCATATTTTATTGTGATTACTATTTACAGAAAATTATTTATAGAGCTAAATGCCAGTAGCAATAGGTTTTAAAGCCTAACTTACAGTCTCAGCCTATTCTTCCAAATCCTGAAAAAAAAGTAGGGAATTTCTATTTTAAAAGAAAATTGCAACATATGTGAGCAGTGCTCAAAATTCTTGTCATAAACATAAATATTAAACAAAAGATATTCAAAACTGCAAAAAAGCACTGAGACTTTGTGTGTATGAGAGTACTCACAAAACATAAATTCCTATATCTAGTCTAGTAATTGGGTATAGCAGAGTATATATTCTCTGTACCACAGCATTTACTAATCAACTTCAAAGAAACAACAAGTCAAGGATCTGTACTTAAAAATGAAAAGTTTTGAGTTTCTATTGTATTTGTAATAAAGAAGCTAATGATAAATCTCTGATATAACCTTTCCTAAGGGGAACCGACTAGCTACTTGGTTAATAGTTGTATATTGGATGCCTTTCTGCATGGATAGACAACAACTTATCCTCATTAGAATTGTTTACTTTGTATATGGATTTATTTCCCTGTTCACTGTGCTTCTGCATCACCATGAGAATCACTGTAATTCTTATTGTTTTGTGGGTCATGGCCGTATCTAAGTTGCTTTTAAAATTATTATCTTCTTCTAAATCTATCCTGTTAATAAGCGAGGCTTACACAGGTACATAGAGTTTTGTAAAACAACATGAACATTTTGTTCCTCTACCTTGTCTTTACAAGCCAGTAATTCTTGTTACTAAGTTGGTTTTCAAAATTCTCCCATTTAATCATTATCTTTACGGTAATGAGCTGACCTTAACTGACAAGAGTATACCAATTATCTCAGCAGCATTGTGGAGAAAGAGACTATTATCTCCTTTCTTTTGATGAGACACCTGTGTCAATGAAATGGGAAATCATAGCAGCTTTATTTGCTGGGAGAATATATTGCAAACTCTGCACTAATGTGTTGTCATAAGGATTTCAGAAATCTGATATCTTTAGGACCTAAGCTGAATTTAAAAATCATCTGTTTGTTTTTCATTTTTTTCTTTCTGCAAATATGGTAATACATTATTTCATTTATTTATTGGTGCAAATTGCTGCATAACAAACTTCTTCGAAAAATAGTTGCTTAAAAGAAAAATTGTATTACTTCTCTAAATACTCTAGGCTGGCTAAGTACCTAGATATTTAGCCTCTGTTAGCCTCGCTTGAAGTCTCTGAAACAATTCAATCCATATCTTGGCTGGGCTGAAACATCTAAAAACTACTCCACCCACAAGTCAAGAGCTGTAGTCCTCTTTTGTGTGGCCTCTCTTCTAGTAAGATACCTGGAGTTCTTAATGGAGTAGCTCTGAAAGTAAGAAATAGAAGCTACTGCTTCACTGTCCAAGCTCAGACATCTCAGAATGTCAACTGAACAGCATTATGTTGTTCAAAAACAGATTTAAAAATGAGAAATAGCTTACTCATAGATGGGGAGGAAACTGTTCTCCTTGTTTATTTTGGTAGGGAAGTGGTAGTTTTAGAAACTGTCTGCCAAATGTGCCTTGTTAAATTTACATTCAAATAGCACTAGACAAAAATAAAATTCATAGAAGAATGGATTTCAGGGTTTTGTGTACTTCTTTTGTCCTAACAGTAATTAAGTAATAAGGTGTGTATGGAGTTGCTGTCCATTACAAAGAAGAGCAGAACTTTGGAAATATGATAATGTGGTGCTCTAATACACCCTGTAGTCAGAGAAAGTTGAAAACATTCAGTGTTTAAAGATAGGATTCAGTTTCTATAATCCCATAGATATCTCAATAGTAATAAATTTCCCATTAAGACGTACTTTCTTCCTGGGCTCCTGGAGCACTTGGCTGGCCAATAAACCGTTCATTCCCCTTTGCACGTACTAATTTCATGTGTCTAAATTTGCTGTGTGAGTATAAGTGCTGGGTCCAATATCCATCTAACTTGCCTAACAGTACATTGATTAGCCTATATCTCCTCTTTCCCTTCTTTTGTGTTAACTGCAATGGTGATTTAACAGAAATCTTTGTTTTTGGTTTTTGTTTGTTTTGTTTTGACAATTTAGACAGGTCTAATGACAAAAGGTAGATGGAGCAACAAGAAGAAAGAAGCCAGGATCCCTGAATCCTGCAGAGTACAGCAGGCTGCCGGGCCAGAGGAGCAGAGCTTTTAACTGACAGAGTCATTCTTAGGTTTTTTGGTTGTTGGTGGTTTATTCTCAGCCCACTCCATTTTAGTTAAGTTTGGTGGGGTGTTTAGTCTTTCCATAACTAAAACAACATTATACCACAATTTTTATTAATTAGTAGAATCAATCTCATTTGAAGTCACTATAAATTTAAGATTATTGCCATTGAGAACACACATAAAAATATGAATTATTGAAACTGAAAAGTATGTACAGATTAAAGAATAAAATAAATAAAGATGCTATTTCTTACTTTTAAAAAATTATTTTAGAAAGCCTTTTATTTTTCAGTCTTGTAAAGTTCATGCATTTGATTTTTTAATTATAAGTAAGCTAATTATAGTAAGAAATAAGAATATGTAAATGTGCAGATATTTATTAAATGTACACCAGTCTCTTTTACTGTAAAATAATTAATAAATTACTGATAATTTCAAAATTCCATGAAAGCGAATAATAGAAAATAAAAAGAGAAGACACTGGATATCATTCAATGCAGACACTTTTTCAGAGAGTTGTCCATGTCTAGCTCAATCAATCTCATTGTTAAACAGTGAAAAAAGAGTCAGGTTATCATATGGTACTCACGCTCAGATAAATATATTTCAATAAAAGCAATAGTAACATAATGACTTAATATAACTTTTTTTGTTTTACAATATTTGTCTTTACCCATTGTTCTTATGTATGCATATGTATGTTATAAATTGTAATATATAGAGGTATATATCTATTTCTTTTGATGTATGTCTGCATATATGTATGTATGAATGTGTGTATGTATCTATTATTTATCTCTCTTTCTTTGTCTATTCAACTATCCATGCAGCTACCTAGCTATCTAGCTATACATGCACAAACATAAACATAGAAAGATGAAATTTTCCTTTCAGAAAATCTCATATCTATCTGTGGTATTCAGAAATTTTACTGTGTTAAATCCAAGTACTTTCCATTTGTCAATTATTTTAAATTTTTCCATTTGAGAACTCGTGTTTTTCAGCAATTAGCTTTTCTCATGTTGTCTCTTAACTATTTCTTTTTTTGTCTACTTCAAGGTGTACTCTTTGTACTATGCTAAATTTTAGACATCTAAATTTTATCTTTATTTCCCATTCCTTATATATTTGTACTGTATTTGGTGGTATCCTCTAAATTTGTCTTAATTTATTTATACAGTTTTCACGTATGCATTTTGTCATTTTGAAAATAAATGCAATTATCTCCAAAATTGGCTCTTGACTTGTGATATGGTTTATCTCTTTGTCCCCACTCAAATCTCACTTTGAATTATAAGCCCCAGGGTTGGAGGTGGGGCCTGGCAGGAGGTGATGGAATCATGGCAGTGGCTTCTAATGGTTTAGCACTATCCCCCTGGTGCTGTCTTGTGATAGAGTTCTTACAAAAGATCTGGTTGTTTGAAAGTGTGTAGCACCTCCCGTTTTGTTCTCTCTCCTGCTCCACCATATGAAGATGTGACTGCTTCCCCTTCACCTTCTGTCATGTTTGTAAGTTTCCCGAGACCTCCCCAGATATGCTTCCTGTACCGCCCGTGGAACTGTCAGTCAATTAAACCTTTTTTCTTCATAAATTACCCAGTCTCAGGTAGTTCTTCATGGCAGTGCAAGAATGGACTAATACAACTTGTATTTTTGGTCTTATTTTTAAAACACTTGTTTATAATTGTTTTAGTTCATTTGTTCCTCTATAACATAATACCAAAGACTGAGTAATTAATAAATAATATATACGTATTTCTTACAGTTCTGGAGACTGAGAAGTCCAAGATCAAGGCATCAGCAGATTTGGTCTCTGGAGGGCTGCTGCCTGTTTCAAAGATAGCACTTTGTTGCTGCATCCTCCAGTGGGTATGAATGATGTGTCCTCACATGGTGGAAAGAAGGAGAGGGACAAACTTGCCCCATCAAGTATTTTTTTTTGTTTTTTTTTTTTTTTTTTGGTATTTTTAGTAGAGATGGGCTTTCTCCATGTTGGTCAGGCTGGTCTCAAACTCCTGGCCTCAGGTGACCCGTCCGCCTCAGCCTCCCAAAATGCTGGGATTACAGGCATGAGCCACCGCACCCAGCCCCGTCAAGCCTTTTTATAAGTACCTAATTGCTTCATGAGGACAGAACCCTCATGGCCTAATCACTTGCTAGGGCCCCCCGCCCATCTTCATACTGTTGTATCAGGGATTAAGTGTCAACATGAATTCTTCAGAGGACACAAACATTCAAACCGTAGCAGTTAAAACTCACATTTTTATTCATAAATAATACAATTATTTGCACTATAGTCTTTTCATATTGCTTTATTATTGCTAGCCATTCTAATGTCTGTTTTTTTGGTTTGTTGAGTATATTATTTCTAATTATGTTGGCTTTCCTCATGTACTTTGAAATACTTCATTTTAAAGTCATCTTATACAGAAGGCATCTTTTGCTTGATCTTGCGCACTTTCATGTGTCCCATCTTGGCTCGAGCTTCCTGTCTAAGCTCTCTGTTTATTGTTTTAGGGAATAGGATCACTATTATGTTTAGGTGACATGGTGTTGACCCACCCTTCCAAATTGTAGACAAACAGCTCTACCCAGGCTGTGGTCCTTTTGGGAGAGCAGAGTTGTTCTAAATGCCCACTACACAGACAGCATCTTCTTAGCTAATAGACATAGTCAGATAGCAAGGCTCCAGTCTTGAAATCTGAGATTATAGTCTACCTCTTTTCCCTCAGTTTCCTACGTGTGGATTGACCATATTCCCTGTGGAATATTGTGCATTTTAGTGTGCTGCCTTTTTTAAAGTTATATTTATATTTTTATTTTGTCCTTATTTCTAGATACTTTCTATATTCTAGTGTTTGTGTGTGTGTGTGTGTCTGTGTGTGTGTGTCTTTTCTATGGTTTTCAGCGCAAAGAGTAATTTTCAACATGTTTTTAAGATTTCATTTTAAATAAATTATTCATATTTCAGTCATGTTCACACTTTTATTCTTTTTGAGGCCTATCAAAAATATATGTTCAAACCCCCTTGTAGGAACTGTAGATATCTAGAGCACACACTTTTACCAATAGGAATATAATACTTCTCAGTTGTAACCTCAGGTTTTATCTCAAAGTCTAACAATTTTCAGTGTTCCAAAGGGGAATATTACAAATATAAGCCATATGCTTATAAATATAATACTGGTTTTCATTTTGCTACTGTTGCAGACCCTTCCTTTTTGCCAATAATAATTGAATCCTGTGTGCTGCTCCTGGCCACAGTGTAATTATTTATCACCAAGAGTTATGATATGTAACATAAGGCTATAAATAAAACACTATGAATTGCTATGCAGGTATATTTTACTTTCATTCTGTATTATAGTAATTGGTTCAAGTTCTCAATTTGAGGTCTTAAAAGTTATTAATAAAATCTATAGTGCCTGAACAAATTTTCCCCTCATTATAAATTGGTACAGCATTGACACAAGGCTGCTACAATAACTAGATATTAGCTTAAAGCAGCATCTCAGGCAAAACGTTCCAAGTAATATGAGAGACTAATTTCTTCTGCTTGCACAGAGTGTTCTTAACGGAGGAAACCTGAAAATATGATTTTGAGTGAAAAATCAAAATTTTATGTTATAAAAAGATCTACTTGAATCTTCTTTATGGGGGAAAAAACCCCTGAGGTTGTGCTGCATTTGTAAAGGATATTTACATCACTGTCGGTTCCTGTTAGCAATGTAGCTAAATGATTTATCACAGCTATGTAAGCATTCATCTCCACAGGTTTTCTAACAGAGTATGGAAAGGCATGCAAGTCAAAGTGAATCTTTATGACATAAGTCACTGTACACGTGTTTGGTAGCATACGTGATTAATATCTTAAAGATATATATCCAAGATACTTCTCTACACTGGCCAAAGTAAATCTAAACCTATTAAATGCCTTTTGGAAGGATTATAGTTGTGGGGGCGTGCGCATGTACACACATGCGTGCACACGCATGTCTCAGATATTCTTAAGGTAGTTCTCTTGACTTTTCAAGGCAATAACTTCTTATTTCCTTTAGTTTTCTAAAACATTAAATGAGAATTACCAGTATGGTGAGAAATGTGAGATATGTAGCTTTCTCTTTCTTAATGTTGTTGAGAAACAAAATTATTCTCTTGTGTTGAACATAGAAAAATTAGTGTGTGGGAAAGGAAGAACTAATATGTCCAAGGTAGGTTGGATTCATTAGAGGAATTCACTTGGGTTGTGAGGATTTCAAGGTGGTAAACAGTTTTATGCAGATCCATAGGAAAGTCCTGATCAAAATTCCTTTGACCTTTTACCAACATCATGATATTTTCTAAAGTGTATAATGAGGTTACCAAAAGTCCAGAAGAAATACATTCTTAATATTTCTTTAGTCCGTCTACCACTTACTCCTATGTCAAAGATAAATCTGGTACCGCATATGTACTCCTCTGAGATTCCTTCACACTTTCAAATACACGCTGTATATATATTCATGCTGTGACACTTTCTTTAAAACATATCTGAGAAATTTTTTTCCTTTCAACCACGTTGCCTACACATTTGATAGTTATCTCAGTGAAAATCATGGTAAATATTTAACCCGGTGATCCCCAAATTCTACTCTGTGGATTGTTGACTAGCTGACCATGGAGTGATAATCACATGAGAATACTAGCTACAGTACAGATATTTTCCTTATACCACTCTAGATATTCTTGCTCCATCCTCAGAAATACGGATTTTTTTTCCACAGATATGTACAACCACCGTGCAGATTTAGAATATTTTCATCATTCCCCAAAGAAACTCTATATTATTTAGCCATTACCTGCCCTACTACCACCTGTAGCCCTAAGCAACCCATAATCCGCTTTTCGTCTCCATAGATTTTCCTACTTGATACTTTTATACAAGTCACATAATATGTCATTTTATATGAATCACATAATAAGTTATTTTTGGTTACTAGTTCTTTCACTTAGTAAAATATTGTCATGTTCCTTCCATATTGTAGGATATATCAGAATTTCATTCATTTTATGACTGAATAATATTAGATTGTGTAAATATACCACATTTTGCATGCTTATGCAATCATTTATTGATGGACATTCAGATTGTTCCCACCTTTTGACCATGATGAATAATCCTGCTATGAACATTCATGATCAGGTTTTGTATAAGTATGTTTTCCTTTCTGCTGAGTATATAGTTTGGAGAGGAATTGCTGGTTCATGAAACTCTATGTTTAATCATTTGGCAACTGTCAAACTGTTTTCTAAGATAGTTGCAACATTTTACATTTCCACCAGTGGTGTACAGGAATTTAAATTTCTTCACATCCTTGCCAATACTATTATTTGACTCATTAATCCTAGCCATCTTAGTGTGTGTGAGATAGTATCTGATAAGTAATGATGTTGAGAACCTCTGCATTTGCTTATTGGTAATTTGTATATCTCCTTTGGAATAATATTCTTTCAGATCCTTTGTCTATTTTTAATTTTTTATGTTGTTGAATCATATGAGTCCTTTGTATATTCCAGACATAAATCTCCTGTGGTATATATAATTGCACATATTTTCTTCCTTTAATGGATTGTCTTTTAATTTTTTTGAAAATTTCAACTGAATACAAAGTCAATGTATATACACTTTTGCAGCAAATTATAAAGAGACAAAATTAAATAAAATGAACAGTAATATAAAAATCAAATGTGAAGTATAAAATAGATATACAGTATTGCACAAATATTTATTGAACAGAAATTTAAAAAATCTATTTAAATGAAAGGACTTATCATGCACATTGATTGAAAAATTCTTTTTCATTTCTAAGTCAATCTCTGTATTTTATGCAAATTGCAAAACTAATTTAAACTCAAAACACAGAGAATCCTCAATACACTCTTGAAGAAGAACATGTTAGAAGAAATATTCTCCCAGGCACCTAAAGTTATAAAAACATTGTAATTAAGATACTGTGATATATACAAAGGATAAACATATAGGCCAATGAACATAAATTGCCCAATCCTACATGGACACTTGACTTTGACAAAGGACACTAAACATCCATGAGAAAAAACAAAGGAAAAAAGAAAAAGGAAAACCTGTCCAACATAATGTACTGTGTTATATTAAAAAGAAAAAATATATAAAGGAAAAATATGAAACAGATTTGAATCCAGCTCACATCATACTAAAAAACATAAACTAAAATAAATGTTAGGTGGATAGTAGAATAAAATATAAAAAGTAATATAACAGAGTATTGAGAAGATAATAGGAAAGCATATTCTGATGTTAGGGTAGGAAATGATATTTTAAGCACAACAATAAAAAAAACTACTAAGAAATTTGATTAATTGAACTACACTAAACTTAAGGGTTTTTATTAATCAAAAGACCTAATTAAGACAATAAAAGGCAAACCTTGTAGCTGAAGATATTTCCAACCTTTACCTCTGAAAAGGACTCATATCCATAATTTAAAATAACTACTAAGTATTAAAATTAAAATGCAATCTTAAAAATATGCATAGATTCAGCTTAACATAGAAAATGGCCAAATAGTTAACATTTTAAAAGTTCTTAAACTCATTATATATCAAGTAAATGCAAATTTGAAAATGAGATACCACAACAGTAACAAGTAATGGCTGTGATGAGGAGTAATGAGAACTCTCATTAATTTCTTTTGTAATATGAATTGATACCACTGCGTTAGGAATCATTTTGGTAGTAAAAGACATGCATAAGAATGTTCAGAGTATTATTACTCATAAAGCTCAAAATGTAAAGGGAATATATAAACATATTTTGACATATTTAAAAAATGGAATATTCCACAGCAATGAAAATTAATGAACTATTGGTATATGAAGCAACATCATGAATTATTCTAACATTGTTAAAATAATTCTGATATAATATGCTTATACTTTGAACTTATATGAAGTTTAAATTCTGGCATTATTATAATGTAGCTATCCAGTTGAAAGTCTTGATACTGGTTACTTTGGATGAGAGGAACAAAAGACAATGATTTTCAGGGAGCACAAAGAAAGCACATAGGATACCAGTATTTTTTCTATATTTCGTTATGTAATATATATATATATAGGTGTGTTTTATATTAAACATTTTTTAAATCCACATACTGCCAGGTAAAGACTAATTGTTTTGTCGCCATGATAACAAGTAACCACCAGGTTCTGTTTTAATAGTGTTTAATTGATTGGTGACAACTTGACTCAGTTTAATCAATGGGAGCATTGAGCCAATAACATAATTCTAAAAGTGAACCTCTCAGTGATAGTCTCATACTTTTGTGAGCCAATCAGCGAAAGCCTCCCTGCAGTGAGTGCAATGCCAACCAACCAACAGTTTTACCTGAATAATCACACTTCCACAATATACATTCATCAAAACTCCCCTCTAAAAGGCCAACAGTCCCTCTGCTCCTTGATTCTTGCTTCTCTAAGCCCTATATTTTATTAGACTCCTGCTTTGTCCAGAGAGGGGCAACAAATAAGTATACCTCTTTCCTATTTCAGTATGCAATGCATTCACTCTTTATTTCCTCTATTGCTACTGCATTATTTTCTCTTCTCTTTCAGTAATAAGATTGATAATTTATTAAGAACACTTAAGATTTCTGTACTTTGTAGGGATGTATATTTCAATAAATGTTTGTAAGATCAAAACTGTCTTTTAAAATTCTGCGAGCTTGCCAGGAAAAGCTACGGAACTCACTGTAAAGAGCACCTCAGCACAGTCCAAAACTACAGGAAGCTTTTAATAGTGAAGGGTGAAGTTGCATATAACATTGGTTTCGTATATCCTGCCAACATATTTTCTGTTAACTAAAGCAAGTTTCTCTCAGGGAAGGTCTGTTGAGAGCTGGAGATAGTAAACAAAGTGGTTTTTTTTTGTTGTTGTTGTTGTTTTTGTTTTTTTAAACAACACTGTTTGAAACATGCTAATAAAGTTAGCCTTCCTTATTAAGGGTCCATTCTTATTTGTCTCATGGTTTGTGTGGTTGTGTCCACTGTCAAAGGTATGTACTAAAAACACCCTTAGGATAAGTAATTACATATGCAAGGACTTCACTGTGTAATTTTTTTTTTTTTTTTTTTTTTTTTTTTTTTTTTTTGTGAGACAGAGCCTCTCTCTGTCACACAGGTTGGAGTGCAGTGGCAGGATCTTGGCTCACTGAAACCTCTGCCTCTAGCATTCAAGAGATTCTCCTGCCTCAGCCTCCTGAGTAACTGGGATTACAGGCATGCACCACACCTAGCTAAATTTTTGTATTTTTTGTAGAGATGGGGTTTCAACATGTTGGCCAGGTTGACCTCAAGTGATCTGCCTGCCTCAGTCTCCCAAAGTGCTGGGATTAAAGCCGTGAGCCACTGTGCCTGACCCTGTGTGTAATTTCTTACCTAAAGTTGTCACAATCCTTTCAGTTGCCAAAACTGAAAACCATATCCCCTCATCAGTCACACACAGTTAGCCTATTCCTATCTAACTTTAAATTATGAATGTCTATTAAATCTATTCTTTAATTTTAATTACACTGCCACCACCTGCACTTGAATTTATCATTATTTTATGATTAAAGTATAGCTCCAATCTTCCTGTTCCCATTTTTCCATATACAACCATTTCATTCCAGCAATAATCCCTTACATGGTAGTCAGTGTTTTATTAAAACTGACACGTCACTCTTCTGCTTAAAATACATCATTTTTCTCCTTTGTAAAGTAAAATTTATTGAGGGAGGAATTAAAGTTGCTTATAACCTGGCTCATCTCTCTGCTCCTACTGTATTTATCTCTATTTGTATAACATTTTGAAAGATAAACCAACGTTTTAATCATTTCCTTTTATTAACTTTGATTTCATTTTAGCCACTGTGGCCCTTGCCCTGATATTGGAAATTTGCATTTTTATTCACTTTAGGATTCACATCCCAGAAAGGGGTAGAACGGATTCAAATCTTGAGTTTTTATTTTCAAAACCTTGTTTCTTGTGAAGCAAAAATATACACATACCTTCAGAAATAACCAATAGATTTAAAAGATACCTGGTGAATCAGACAAAGTGGCTCACTTGTAGAAACAGGACTACTTTGTAGTCTGAGAATAGGAAAAAAGGATCAGAAGTAAATAAATTAAAATTTAGTTAGTCTAGGTCCCAAAAGCAAGAAGAATCATCAACTCTGTTCTTTCCTTTCTCAAAATTGAAACAAAAGAACTCAAAATTGAAAGAAAAGAAGTAACAGAACTCCCAGATTTGTCTGTGCAATCTCAGAGTTCCTGGGACCCAGAGAAATAACAAGATACCAGATTAAAAAGGAGTTGCCTACTTTTTAGAATGAGACATTTCCTGTAATCCAGAACGGCCCAGAAGATGAAGAATGTTTTCACATAACTAGAAAAGTGAAGAAAACCTGACTTAGCCCTGATATCCACTACAAAAGTCACTTTAGCAGCAATTATGGATCCTTTGACAAAATACGACAAGAATCAACATATTTTCAGAATGCGCCAGTGAGCACAGGAATCGACTCTGGTGAACAGAGGTCCCTGCCTGACTCATAGTCACTGTATCAGCTCCTCAAAATTCAGGTCAATTCCTGTGAAAGGGAAGAAATTTAAAATTCAATTAAGTTGTGTATCAGCAAAATAAGAATTCATAAGATAAATTAATTTAAATTACAGAAAAAATAAGATAAGTAGATCACTGTGTAAATTGAGCAGTACTTGTATATAACTTCCAAATATTTATGTGAGGTTAATCGATAAATATATCTGTAACTGAACAAAAAGATAAAATTTTCATATTCCTAGGAAGAGTAATTCAATAATGCCTGTTTATGCTACTAAAATATGAGGTATTTTATGATCATATGATCCATATGTACTTTTCGTAGTATTTAATATACTGCATTCTATCAGTGACAGAAAGTCCTCAGATGTTTACTTAATTGTTCTCCCTATTTCGTAAATTCAGCAATAGTAAATAAGAAGTGAGAATAAGGTCAATGAAGATACTGCTTTTTTCAGACTTGAGAAAAGTCATTGATCTTTCTGTCAGAGCTTCATCCCTGCGTGACTACTTTTAAATATCTGGCATTTTCCTATCTTCTCTTTTGAAACATACAATTTGAGAAAGTTTTTGAAAAGACAAATATGTGACATGCTTTAAAAGTTTTTTTAGTAGTAGCTAAACATTTTCTTTTTAAATTTATATGGGTAGATAACAATTGTACATATCTGTGGGGTACATGTAATATTTTGATACAAGCATACAGTGTGTAATGATCAAATTTGAGTAACTGGGTAGCCCTCACCTCAAACATTATTATTTATTTGTGTTAGGAATATTCCAAATCTCCTAGCTACTTTTAAATATACAGTAAACCATTGTTAACTATATTATTCACACTGAAGCTTATCCCTTCTCTGTAACAGTATTTTTGTACCCAATAGCCAAATCTTGACTTTTATTTTCAAATGTATCAATGGAACTATTACCTGTTGAAAGTCCAACTTTACAACTCTTTTCTATTATGATTAGGGAGAAAAGGAAAGTAATGCATCCATCAGACATTGCGCTGGTGGTGGTTTCATCTGCCCGTTTTCTTTAATCATGGCAAACATTCTAGAAAGGAAATATTATTTCAGTTTTATAGATGTGGACACCGAAACAGAACATTTAAGTAACTAGCCCAAAATCCACGACAAACGTTCCACTTCAAATTCTATTGTCTTTTTCTTCGGCATGCTGCTATGGAAATGCCTATAATTAAAATCAGGTTTCAAAATACAGGCACATG
Organism: Macaca fascicularis; assembly: GCF_037993035.2. Lineage (NCBI taxonomy): Eukaryota > Metazoa > Chordata > Mammalia > Primates > Cercopithecidae > Macaca > Macaca fascicularis. The sequence goes on along the minus strand of NC_088391.1, from coordinate 54,041,511 downwards.
ATAACAAAACTTAAAATTTTCTTTGTGTGTGAGACATGTTTCCCTTTTATTCTAAGATATCCTTTTGTATTATTTTTAACTTTTAAATTCAGGGGGACATGTGCAGGTTTGCTATATAGGTAAATTATACGTCACAAGGGTTTGGTGTATAGATTATTTCATCCCACAGGTAATAAGCATACTACCTAATAGGTAGTTTTTCAGTCCTCATTCTTCTCCCACTCTTGAATATTTCAGTCTATTAAAGTTTGAAAATATCATGCCTTTCATAAAATAAGTTATCATATATGATGTTATTATAAGAAATTATTTTAATATTTCATAGTAATATCATAAAATACACTAAATTATATGAAGACTACTAGAAATAGTCTTTTACAATTTGTAAATTGTAAAAGATACAAATAATGTTTTACAAATAGTATTTTACAGTTTGTAAAATATTTATGAAAAAGATTTCAGTTTCTGAAATCCTGAACACAAAAGACACTTAGAAACTGTAATTCATTTGCTTGCTTTAAAGGCAATGACGAAGACTATGCTACTGCAAATAAATGTGTTTAACAATAGATGAATCAAACTAAAATGCACATATAGTGAATTCACAATTCATTGAAAATATGTAAGTAGCACGTTAGAAGGCTATATATCTCTAACACTTAATTTTAGAAACAATTTATGGAAGAGGTACTTAATATTTTTTAGATGTAATCTGATAAAAGTTTTAAACCATTTTCTCCAAAACATTCACATAATTTTGGGGGAGTATATGACATCATTTATGAACCACAGTCACCCAAAATAAAATCTGTTTGTCTAAAGTAGACATTTTTCTCCTCAAAATTGATTTATATATCAGCCTTCGAAAACAAATTATTGTCAAAAAATTTTATAATAATCAATTATTTATTAAGTAGGTAATACATGTGTTTTAATAATTAATATGTACAAACTTAAAATTATGTGTAAATTTAGAATATGCATACAACCATAAATCCATAATACTTTATATAAACTAAAGACTACCAATCAATAACTTGCAAATCAATGGAAGTTTTTTCCTGATATCAGAAAACAAATCCATCCCCACTTCTTAAATATTTCTAGTGTTAAAAAAAAAAATTAAGCAAAATGGGAAAACTGTAAACACATGCCTCAATGGATTATCATAATCTCTACACCCATATAACTGACAGTTCAAAATCTGCATACACAATATAAGATTCCCAGAACTTTTTCTGGTGTCCTTTCTAATCACTGAAATTTCCCTCCTTTCCAGGTTAATCAATATTTAAAATTCTAAAATTGCAGTTTAGGCCGGGCGCGGTGGCTCAAGCCTGTAACCCCAGCACTTTGGGAGGCCGAGACGGGCGGATCACGAGGTCAGGAGATTGAGACCATCCTGGTTAACACGGTGAAACCCCGTCTCTACTAAAAAAAAAAAAAATAAGAAATACATCATTCTTACCAAAGTATCACAAGAACAGAAAACCAAACACCGCATGTTCTCACTCATAGGTGGGAACTGAACAATGAGATCACTTGGACTCGGGAAGGGGAACATCACACACCAGGGCCTATCATGGGGAGGGGGGAGGGGGGAGGGATTGCATTGGGAGTTATACCTGATGTAAATGACGAGTTGATGGGTGCTGATGAGTTGATGGCTGCAGCACACCAACATGGCACAAGTATACATATGTAACAAACCTGCACATTATGCACATGTACCCTAGAACTCAAAGTATAATAATAAAATTAAAAAAACAAAACAAAACAAAACAAAAAACTAGCCTGGCGTGGTGGCGGGCGCCTCTAGTCCCAGCTACTCGGGAGGCTGAGGCAGGAGAATGGCGTAAACCCGGGAAGCGGAGGTTGCAGTGAGCTGAGATCCGGCCACTGCACTCCAGCCTGGGCGACAGAGCATCTCAAAAAAAAAAAAAAGAATAAAATTGCAGTTTAGATTTGCCTTTATTTAAAAATAATAATAATTTATTCACCAACTTTATTTCATATCAGACTTATTTTGCCCAATACTATATTTGTGGATTACATCAATGTTTTTATAAGTTCTACATTTTTATTTGTGCATGCTGTTCTATTTTATGAATAAACACATAACAAGTTCTTTCTTCATTCTACTGAAACCGGACTTCTTTTTCTGGACATTTAAATATTATAGTTATGGACATTCACAAATATGTTTTTTCATTCACATATGTATATACCAATATAGATTATATGGAGAGTATATCTCAACCAAAAGTATACTCTATAACTTCAGTCATAGAATATGCAGATTTTTTATTTTTAGCTTTGCAAAATAACTATATTTTTCAAAGGGTGTGCCAAGTTACATTTCCAACAGCAGTATTTGAGAGTTAGGTTTGTTTCACTCTCTTGATCAACATTTAAATTGTCAATATGTTTAATTTTGGTTGTTCTGCTGGGTCATAAACGTATCTTACAATATGTTTAGTGTATGTTTCACTGAAATAGAATGGTGTTGAAAACCTTTAAATGATGGTTGCAGCACACCAACATGGCACAAGTATACATATGTAACAAACCTGCACGTTATGCACATGTACCCTAGAACTCAAAGTATAATAATAAAAAAATAAAAAAATAAAAATTAAAAAAAAAGAAAACCTTTAAACGTATATATTATTTTATTGTTGACAGCGCTTTCTTTTATTCTTAAATAAAATACCCAGATATGTATATATACATACACACATAAACATATTCATATATGCACACATATGTATATTACATATACAAATATGTATATATGTTTATATTGCATATACATATATATACACACACATATATGTATATTCACTTATAAAAACAACTAAAAATACCTAGGACTCAGTAAAAGGGCCCAATAATATTGGATTATAGTATATATATGTGAGTGTATATACAGATATATAAATTGTGTGTATATATATGTGCGTATATGTATGTGTGTTTGTGTATGTGACTACAATATTATACATATATACATGCTAATACCCAGAGTCATGTAAATAGAAGTCTTATTTAAGCCTTTGATTAGAAAATGTATATGTTAACAAAAGCTTTCAATATTAATGTTGTCTAATTTGCAACTGAATAATTCTTTACACCTCTTGTTTAAGATGCTCTCCCTACTTCAATGTTAGAGATACCACACTTACTACTTTCTGAAATCTTCAGAATTTTGCCTTTAGAATTTAGAAACACAATATATCTGGAAAGAAATGTTGCGGTTTTTTTGAGGTAGTAATAAGGACATTCAATTGAACCAGTATTATTTACGGAAAAGACTTCATTTTTCGCATTTTGTTTTTACAGTTTCATGTTTTTCTTTAATCCAGTGTTTCATACAGGATTATATTTCTGGTATTTCTACAATGTTTATTGTTCTACTTGTTTAAATTTTGGACAATATCATAGGTTATTGTTACAGATTTATTATAATTTAATGTTATTTTCTTGCCTATTTCTGGATCTTTGTATTTTTACACGTATTTTAAATTAGCATTTTATTTGCCACATATTTTTGGACTAGGATTGCATTTAATATATAAAAGAAATTTGTGAGATTGACATGTTTATGGCACCAAATTTTCCAATTTACTATTGGAAATTGGAAGAGATTTCCAACTGAAAGTTTTCATTTTATCTAATCATCATTAATTTTCTCCCAGTGTTATTTTTGTAAGTGTGGGTTTCTTGCAAATCTTTTTAAATGCTTAGTCTAAGGCTTATGGTATTTGTGATAATATTATAAATATTGTATTTTTTCCCAGTTTAAAGATATATAACTGCATAAAAATAAAATTAATCCCTGCATATTGACCTTTTGCAAAAAATGTATTCATATTACCTATACATTCTAATAATTTATCTACAGATACTTTGCAGTTACAAAGAAATAATGGTATTACACAGAGAAATGCAGCATCAATAAATAAGGCACTTTTAGTTTTCTTTTGCTTTTTCATTCTTAATGTGAAACTAATTTTGCACTCATTAAAGTATCATGATTAACTATTTTTTGTTTATATTATTGGTTTTTCTGCTGAATAAGTTTTAGAAACTATGAAAACTATTTCCCTATAATCTTCTTTTCTCTCATGCCGAACTCCTAATCAGAATTGTAAAGTATTCCTCTTAGTTTTCTGAAGATTGTCATTAAATTTTGTTTAATTATTATCTGGAACTCACTCCTGAAGTTATTGAGTCTGGAGATAGAGATGGAAAGAGAGATGAAAACAGGTAGAGAGAATTGTATGAGCTACAGATCCAATAGAGGATAATTTGGGTATTCTATAACTTGTTATTTTTATAAGTAATATAATTCTAGTGATTTTGTTTTTCATCTATATTTCAAACTGTTTGGCATAAAGTTGTTCAAGTTATTCTCTTATTTATTAAATTCATACGATGTGTGATGATGACTATCTTCGTTTATATAACTCTCAGTGCATTGAGTTTTAATCTTTATTCGTTACTAAAAGAGGATTTTAAAACAGCATGTTTTCTCTGGCCACATTTCATAAGTTATTTTATATAACATTTTATTATAATTAAAGTGTTTTCTAAATACATTGTGAATACATTAAGACACAGGTATTATTTAGACGTGTACTTCTTAATATTAAAGATAGTATTTGTAATTGGTTTCGACCTTATTCAGACTGTGGTTAGAGTACATACTGAGCAAGAATTAAAGGCTTTCCGCTTTTTTGAGATTTGTTTTGTGGTCTGTGTCACACAGTCAAAAAATTTTCATTATTCTTTGTGCAATTGTAAAGCAAGTGCATCCCACATTTTGGGGTAGAGTGATTTGTAATACTCATTCTGTGTATTTGCTATACCCTTATTGATTATTTCTATTTATTAACAGTTAAATCATGGACTTTGTGAATTTATATCATTTGCTTTTTACTTTCTCAGTTGTCTCTTTATTTATACAATACAGTATTAGTAGGTGCATCCAGTTTAAATGGTTATATTTTCCTGATGAATTAAATATTTGTATTATTTTATTGAAATGGTGGTCTTTGTCTTTCATTATATATTTGCATTAGGGTCTCAAATATCTTATATCATTATAGGAATGCTAATTCTCTTTCGGTTAGTGTGTATACATTCTATCTTTTTCTATCTTATTATACCAATATTACTACACTTGAATAATTGAAATGTCTCATTTGTAAAGTGTGTATGTTTGTTATTTTACTTAAGTTGAGAGTCTCTCTTCTAAATGTATTCATAAATGTGTATTTAATGTGTTTTAGTCATATACCATTTATTTTCTATTTACCCAGTCTGATGTATGCTCTTGCTCTCTTTTTGTCTTAGAGTTTTAAAATTATTATTATTATATTTCCCTTTGTATGAGCTTGATAGTTGTATTAGTCCATTTTCTCACTGCTGTAAACAACTGCCTGAGACTAAGACTGGGAAAGAGGTTTAATTGACTCACAGTTCCACATGGCTGGGGAGGCCTTAGCAAATTTACAGTGATGGCAGAAGATGAAGGGGAAGCAAATACCTTCTTCACAAGACAGCAAGAGAGAGAAGAAGGAAGGAGGAACTTCTAAACACTTATAAAGATATCTGATCTCATGCAAACTCACTCACTACCATGAGAACAGCATGGGGAAACCCCCCTATTATCCATTCATCTTTCTCCCTCAACACATGGGGATTACAGGTCCTTCCCTCAACACATGGAAATTACAATTGGAGATGAAATTTTTGCGCAACACAGCCAAACCATATGAGAGGAAGATTTCTGCCTTGCTTTTCTTGGGATAATGAGTGAGTTCTCACAAGATCTGGTTGTTTAAAAGTGAGTAGCACTTCCCCCATTTTCTTTCTCTCTCTTTCTCTCCTGCTCTGCCATGTGAAGATGTGCCTGAACCCTCTTTGACTTCTGCTATGACTAAAAGTTTCCTGAGGCCTCCCCAGCCACGCTTCCTATACAGCCTGTGGAACTGTGAACCAAATAAACCTCTTTCTTATAAATTACCCAGTCTAGGGTCGTTATTTACAGCAATGCAAGAACAGACTAATACAAGGTCCCAGATCAAAGTGTAACTAGGTTTGGTTTCTCCTGAGACATTTCTTCTTGTCTTTCAGTTGGTTATCTTCTCGTTATTTTCTAGTAAAATATTGCCTCTGTGAGATACATCCTGGTGTTTCTCTCTCTTACAAGAAGATGGTGGCTTATGATGTCATTTAATATTAACTCCCTCTTTAAAGGCTGGATTTCCAAATATAGTCACATTCTAAGGTACTGAGATTATGGCTTCAATATGAATTTTAGTGAAGAAACAATTTAGTGCATGACAGATAGTTACAATTTATATTAATTTTTATTTGGCTAAATATATCTTTATTTCAATTTCATGATTGAGGGGATTTTCTTCAGGTAAGAATAGAATTGTATGTTTCCAGTAATTTTAACTGTGATCTTTGAAGGCATTATGCCATGATCTTCTGAACTTCAGACTGCTTTTTTGCTGTTTTTCTTAGTTTTTTAACATTATTTTGAGAAGTTGGCAGTAGGTGTCATTGTTACTTATTGCAAGATAATGCATTTTGGCTGCATTTTAATTATCTTCTTGTCTTTGGTTTTTGGTCACTTCAGTATAATGTGGCAATATGTACTTATCCCTTTATCTGGGATCAGGTTCATAGAACTTTTTGAATATGAGTCTTAATGCTTTTTGAAATCAATTTTGGGATGATTTTAGTGGATATCTGTTCAATATTTCATGTGTTTTATTCTGTTTTCCTTTTCATTATTGAATTAAATTTTACTTATGTCATACTTTAACCCTCTATTCCTTAGATCTCTTATCCTTTCCTTTTGACTGTTGTTAAACTTATTCATTATATATTTTTCATTTTGTTTATTGCTTTTTCACTTCTTTACATCTGAAATTTTCATTTGGATTTCTCTTAATAAAGTTGAGTTAAAATTTACAATTTTGGCATTTGTTTTTATTTGTCCTGAGTGAATTTCCCCCCATCCCCCTCTTTTTTGTTTGTTTTTCTGTTTGAGTGGTTTGTTTGGTTAGCTTTTTTGCTTGTTTTCCATTTTTTACAAATACCATTTTATCTGAGTATTGTCTTACAGCTCTACTGTGGGTGAGTTGGGAGGAGTGAGTTTTAGACTATAGATCAGTCTTACTCAGTTTGGGCTGTTATAACAAAGCACTACACACTGGGTGGCTTGTAAACAACAGAAACTTACTTCTCACTATCTAAAAGGTTGTCAATTTATTTAAAAATTGGATTATAACTATTTTATTTTAGGACTAAGTCAAATTAAATTTAAGAACTGTTTGCTCACTCACTTTATTTTTGTAAATTTCTTGTATTGAAACACCGATGTGAACTTTCAAAAACAGTTTCTGTACAAAATAAAATACAAATGCAAATTTTCATTTTGTACCAATAATAATTCTATAATTATTATAATTGTAATTATAATTAGAGATTAGAAATCTGAGATCAGGACACCAGCATGGTTGGGTAATGGTGAGGGTCTTTTGCTGGGTTACAAACTGCCAACCTCTCCTTGAATACTCACACAGAGGAAAGAGAGCAAGGTAGCTCTCTGACGTCATCTTATGAAGGCACCAACCATATTCATTAGGGTAGCACTCTCATAACCTAGTTACTTCCCAAACGTCCCACCTCCAAATACCATCACATTGGGATTAAGGTTTGAACATATGAATTTGGGGGGAACATATTTAGTCTGTTGTAACATCTTTAACTTATCACAGAATACTTTCAAGTAATATTCAACTTCATCTAAAGCATAAGATATCTATAACTGGATACTTCTCTTTCCCTTCTCCTAGGCTTTATGCTGCCTTTGTCATACATTTACTTATTCAGATCTTACAAACCTTTTAACATGTTTTAGTTCATTCAGGCTGCTATAATAAAATGCCATAAACTGTGTGGCTTATAAACAATGAAAATGTATTGCTAACAGTTCCGGAAGCTGAGAAGCACAATATTAATGTACAAGCAGATTTGGCTTCTGGTGATGGCCTGTTTCCTAACTTATAAAAGATGTATTCCTGCTACTTCTTCACACGGTGGAAGAGGCACACTAGCTGTTTGGAGTCTCTCTTATAAGAGCATTAATCCCCAAAATGAGGGTTCTAGCTAATTACTTTTCAAAAGCCTAACCTTCCAATACCATCATCATAGTGGTTAGTATTTTAACATATGAATTTTGGAGGTACAAATTCAGAGCACAGTATAACACATTATTATTATTATCATTATTATCATTGCCTAATGCCATCAGTTACCTTGTGAGGATACTTTAAAAGCATTTTATATTCAATGGTATGTCAATTTTAATTGGAATAATAAACTTTTAAAGCAAGAGTGAATAAACTAAATTTCTCAAGAGTAGAATAAGACCTAAGTTTTATAATTGGCATTTTGCTTCATATGTCTTTTAATAACATTACAAAACATTTGAAATATTCTTAAAGTATTGCTAAAATTTAATTAATCATATAAAATGTTGTCAGTTTATTTAAAAATTGGATTATAACCATTTTATTATAGGACTAAGTCATATTAAATTTAAGAACTGTTTCCTCACTCACTTTATTTTTGTAAATTTCTTGTATTGAAACACCGATGTGGACTTTCAAAAATATTTTCTGTATAAAATAAAATACAAATGCAAATTTCAATTTTCCACCAATAATAATTCTGTAAATTAATCGTTATTTATAACAAAGTATATGAGAATTTGTATCTCACAGTTTAACTCTTATTAGGAAACAAGAGTTTCTAAATTTCCTAATGTTCCAGGTTTGATTTTAGTAATTATGTTTATAGTTAAAAATTAAGCAACTAATTTTCAGATTTATGGATACACACAGTATAAAGATTATCTAAAATAATATTCAAAAAATTATGGAATTATTGCTTTTAGCCCTCAAATTTTAATTAAACATAATTATAGTCTCAAATCTGCAAGAAACTTTGGCCTCATAAAAGTACACATTATAGTCAGTGTAAAAATGGTAAAAAAGGATAAAAAATAGTTTCTCCTCTCTCGAGCATACACACTCTCTCAAGCATACATCCCCTCTCAAGCATACACACTGCTTTGGTATCTTATTTACAATCATTGTTTCTTATTCCACAACTTAAAGTTAATTATGTAAAGAATGACGAAATGGCTTTACCAATGAAGATTAATATAACATTAAAATAAGCAGAAAACTAACCACCTCAGAGGATTTTGATAGTATACTACAAAAATTATTTGTGTAGTTGAAAAATCTCCTTTTTGAATGTTGATTTCTTATATATGGAACATATCAGTTGTTATTTTATATTAAAAGTGAATAGCAGATGAACTACAGACATAAAATAATTAGATAATAAAATAGCAAGATCAGGCATAGATACTATGTTTATCACTATCTCTATAAATCCTTAAAACACAAACATGATTAAGAATGTTCAGGGATGATTAATAATGTTTAAAAGTGTTTAAGAATGACTAAGAATGTTTCATAATTAAAACTATTTAAAAACAAATAAGGATTAAGGAGAGAACAGATTAATTGTAATCCAACTTAAAATGTCACTTGCATTAGAAAGAGGCTGAAAAATAACTTTAGACTCGTACAGTAATTAAATTTTAATATCTCTATTTAAAAACTCACTGTGAATAGTGTAAGGAGAAAATTTACAATGAAATACACTGCACAGGTGAAGGAAAACAAAGATATGGAGACAATTGAAATGTTGGCTCAGTTTTATAGGCCCACATTTCAGCACATTTAGTAATATATTGTTAATATATTATTGATAAAATATTCATATATAATTTCATAATATTAAGAAAAGTTAACCCATTTGAAAAACGTTTTCACAGATTTTTGTCTTATATTGACAAATATAAGGTAAACTTTACATAAAATTTAACAGTGTAAGGCTAGTATAAGCTTTCTCTCTAAGATTCATTGTTTCCCTCAGGGCACAAAAATGTGATTGCAAATATGTTGAGTAGTCTCATAACTATTATAAAGTGAATCTTGAACACATTTATATTAGATTGTGTTACCACCAGATTACGTTAAATTAAGTATTGGTGGTATGCCCAGGACTATGTTGAAGCGTTAATACTAAGGGCATTGCCCTTTCCTAGAGAGACTGGTAATTTGCAAGAAAGCCTATTTATACTTGGCAAAAGAGATAATAATAGAAAATAATGTGCCAGTGTCAAGTTAATTTTCAAAATTGCTTTTATTCAAGTATTTATGCCTCCATAGTCTCTTGATATAGTTATATTACTTGACACCGTTAACAACCCAGTGGGCAAGTTATGCAGAAATTATTGTCCCCATCTTACATTTGAAGCAAGTTCCTTTATCTAGGTGAAGAATTACATAGTGACAGAAACCTTAGGTTCTCAACTTGTAGTCCAACAAATTATCCAATCCATTTCATTTGCTGTATAGTGGTATACATTTCAGGGATACACAATATGGATATCAAAAATCAGTAGTTATGTCATAAAATCAGTGATTGGTTTAATTATATAGAAACTCATTTAGAGATATATAAAAATATTTTTCATTAGCTATTTCAAAACTGGTCAGTTTTGAAGCTCTTGTGGATGAAGTTGAGTGAACAACTCATCCTGATATCCCTAGGGTCTTTCCTAGTTTTAGCACTAAAATTCCTGCATCCTGGGAATCTTCTTAGTCCTAGATAAATCAAGATGTATTTCTTGAGACAATAGAAATATCATTGTTTTGGAAGGAAATGTCCTACATGATGGATCCTTCCCTCCACCAGTTCTAGGAAAAACAGGACATCTGGTCACCTTAAGAGAAAAAGTAAGCCTTATTTTATTTTTTTGAGACGGAGTTTCACTCTTGTTGCCCAGGCTGGAGTACAGTGGTACAACCTTAGCTCACTGCAAACTCCGCCTCCCAGGTTCAAGGGATTCTCCTGCCTCAGCCTCCTGAGTATCTGGGATTAAAGGTGTGGGCCACCATGCCGGGCTAATTTTGTATTTTTAGTAGAGAAGGGATTTCTCCATGTTAGTCAGGCTGGTCTGGAACTCCCGACCTCAGGTGATCCTCCTGCCTTGGCCTCCCAAAGTGCTGGGATTACAGGCATAAGCCACTGTGCCCAACCTAAGCCCTGTTTTCTTAACTGTAAGGGCAAAGAGGAGAAGTGACATGAAGTCAGGACGTGAAGGAAAATATTAAAAAGATGATAGAAAATACATTATTAAAATTTATGTCTTGAAATAGGAGAAAACCCCTAAGGAAATTTTATAGGAAATGTTTTGTCTGGTTTAAAGAGCAGGAAAGGGACAAGAAGTTTTTGAGTGAGTCTAGAGAAAGGACAGGAAGAGAAAGCTTGACACAAGTTCAAATAAATTATCAAAACAAGAAGAAAGCTTTAAAAAGATATAAGTTCAGAAAATAACAGAAAGAAATATTTTTTTCTACTAGGCTCTCTTGCTGCAGTTGTTCAAATTTTATTCTAGCACATATGGAAGAAGGGTAAAGTCAGCAAATTAATTGCCTTTAGGATAAAGAAGACAGGTTTTTAGATAAGAATAAACGGATACATCTTTTGTTATTGTGATGGATTTATCTTCCTATATTTTTCCTAGATGTTTTTACCCAAGATTTTTACCTTTATTTACATTCATTCACTCTTATTCATTGAAAATACTTTTTATGAGAAGCTACAATATGTTACATACTGTTGTAAATTCTGAAGATATAGCAGTAAGCAAGACACAAAAAAAGTTGTGTGTTGGAAATTATATTTGTAGTAGGTGATTCAAAATACATAGCAATAGTTTCCTATTGATACTGTAAAAATGAACACCAATTATGTTAGAACAACAAAACTTTTATTAATTTATAGTTTTGGAGCTTATAATTCCAACATATGTCTCACTAAGTTCAAATAAAAACATTGGCTGTGCAGCATTATTTTTCAGAATCCCAGGGAAAAATCAATTGTCTTGCCATTTCCAGCTTCTAACAGGAAAGCTGTTCACATTCACTGGGTTATGCCCCCCTTTCATCTTCAAACCCAGCAACGTTCAGTTTAATCTTTTACACATTGCATCACTCTGACATCTTAACAATTTTGCCTTCTTCTTTCGCTTTTAAAAGACCCTTGTGATTGTATTGGGCCCACCCACAAAATTCAGGGTGCACTCTTTATTTTAATGTGAGTTGACAGCCTTAGGTCCATCCGCAACCTTAATTCTGCCTCATCATGCAACATAACACATTCTCACATTCCAGGGAATAACACATGGACGTCTTTGGAGCATTATGACTCTTCCTATCACACAGCTAATAAGTATAGCATAGTAATTGTTAGACGGGAGTTAGTGTTTTGGCAAAATTTAAAAACAAGAAAGGAAGATAAAAGGTCATAGTGTGGCGAGAAGACATTATTTCAAAACAGGAGGACTTGAGAAGTTCTAAATGTAATATCTTTGTGAAAATATGAAAGAGAGAAAGGAAAGAGGGGCATGTATATTCTCATTAAAAGTGAAACAAGCAGTAGTAACAGGAAATGGAAAGGCTCTGATGCAGCTAGATGCCAGACATGTTCAAGCATAGTAAGGAGGCCAATAAGGTAGAATTAAGTGAAAATACAGGAAGGTAATAGATATTGCAGGCAATGTGGTAATGGAGTATGAGAAGTGCAGATCATTCACTACATTGTAGAATTTGGGCTTCTGATTTAAAGAATATGGGAAGTCACTGGGTAATTTTAACATAATGTAATTTCTAAATTCTGTTTAAGAGATATATTACAGAATAGATTATAGGAGAAGTTTGGGAGCAATGAGGTTAGCTTGAAGTTGCTTACTTAATCAGGTTGCAGATGATACTAACTTGGATCTGAGTAGTGTGACAGAGATGGTGGGAAGATTCAGATTCTGTTTTCATTTTGAAGGTCAAGCCAACAGATTTTGCCAACAAAGTAGATAATATAGAATAAAATAAGAAAAGTCTGTTTAAGTTTTTTTGGCTTAAATAATAGAGAAGATATACTTGGAATTTTCTACTTTAGGATGTCAAGTAAAATAACAAACACAGAGGAACTGTCTAAAAGAAAGTGATATTTATTTAGGAATAGGACATTGCAATGGGAATTTGTGTGTCACAGTAAACTATGTGCATATTGAGGGAAGTAAATGATGACAAAGTGTTTTTAAACGTAAAATGAAAAGGCCGGGCGCGGTGGCTCAAGCCTGTAATCCCAGCACTTTGGGAGGCCGAGACGGGCGGATCACGAGGTCAGAAGATCGAGACCATCCTGGCTAACACGGTGAAACCCCGTCTCTACTAAAAAATACAAAAAACTAGCTGGGCGAGGTGGCGGGCGCCTGTAGTCCCAGCTACTCGGGAGGCTGAGGCAGGAGAATGGCGTGAATCCGGGAGGCGGAGCTTGCAGTGAGCTGAGATCCGGCCACTGCACTCCAGCCTGGGCGACAGAGCAAGACTCCGTCTCAAAAAAAAAAAAAAAAAAAAACGTAAAATGAAGATAATTAATAATTGTTTAGAGATAATTTAGCTGGACAGGTAGTTGCCTGGTACATGTCTTTGCAGAAGTAATTTTTGGGTAAGAATATGATGAAATTTGTACAAGGTTGCAGTATCTGCAGAGTCTTGTGATACTTTTTGCTATCACACATGTATGCATGAGAATCCTATACTTATAACCTTCCCCGACTCTGTCAGTTTTTTGTTTTTCGAACACAAGTCAACACAAGTGACTCCATGTTAATTCTGACTACTTTCACATTTCCAGACACTTTTGATCAAGATATTTCTCTGAAAGCATAACTGATTCATAATTCTATAATTAGGTTTTGAGGACTCCTGGTGCCAGGATGGACCTATCCCAAGTTGCTTACCTGGTCCTGTTAGAGAGAGTGAATGCCAACTAGGAGTCAGTGTTAAAACCATTTTAGCCACGTTTGAAAACAAGCAAGGTGTGAAGTGAACGGCTGTCAGGAAAAGTCTGATTAGAGTTTATTAATTAGTTTTATTTTTATGTGTTACAGCCTTTTGTTATCTCAATGTGCTGAACCAATATTATTTTGTCAGGAGTTACACTTCTGCAAAAAGTTAACAAGTAACAGATGCAAAGTTTAAAAACAGAAAATATGAAGTAAAACTGTAAGTAATATGACAATTCCAATTTACACAATAGTTTTGAGTCATAAACCAAGACTTAAAGGCAGTCAATTTAAAAAAAAAAAAAAAAAGATATGCATTAAGAGGGATAAGACTTTCAGTATAATATGGAGACTTGTGCTGACATCTTAGTAATAGCTGTTTTCAGCATGGAAATATCAGCCCCTAATCCAGGGTTGAAGTTTTATTGTCTCTGGTTAAGGCATTGAGCAGTTTGGTGAGCTTTTTGTGTTTCCCACACATCAAACATGAGACTTCTTCCTTAAAATTTACCTTGTTTCAATTTATAGGTCTTCAGGAACAAATAACTTTCCATTTTTAGTAATTTTATGAAAGAAAGTTGGGTTGCAGGAATCTAGAATAATTCACAATGTATTCTAGTCTATACGTAAATAACAAGAACTCAAAAAGAATGCTCAGAGCTACATTGTACATACAATCATGTATAGTATAGTTTCTCTTTTGAAAACTTACTCTACATTCATCAAATAGAAATCTCACATTTGAAAATATCTGGATGCTAGAAAGCCAAACCGAGGCAGACTTTAGATTTTATTTACAGCCTTGAGGTTCCTGGGCCTATTGGAAAGTGACAACTTTTACTCACTGTAAGGCTGAGAGTCCTTGAAACCAGACATTGTATGCATATTCTCAAGTGTTATATTTCAGCCAAAGCTTTGGTACTATAATCAATGTTACAATTGGAAACATTGATTATCCAATTAAAAAGAGAGAGGTATACTGCTATAGAGAGTTAATTTTAGTGAACTTATACAAATAACCATATTGCCATATAAAACAAGAATACTGACAAATAATTTCTGCATTTTATAGAAATCAAGCAGAAAGAAAAAAATTTTTTGACTTTTGTTTACAAAAGTAAACCAAATTGCATAAAGTATAGATAGCTATTAAAGAACATTTTCTTAAATCTAGGAAACAGAAGATTTAAGAACTAACAGTGCTTTAACTAAAACTCATAAAAACATTATCATCATCAGTTAATCTCTTGTATATGTTTTTCTACTTTAACTTGATTAGCAGTTTTATGAACACTGTTTTTTCATTAGAATTTTGAAAAAACTTGTTTAATCTTAAAGTTATGAGAAATCTGCACTCAAGAGTGCTTGTTAGCATCATTTCAATGAATCTGATTGTAAACACCTTCAGAGAAGACCTCAATGTAATAAGTACAAATGACAAAAACTTAGAATAATTATTGTAAAAAATATGATGAAAGATTATTATCAGTAACCGACAAGGAAACTTAGTTATTCTTGTGGCTACAACAGTATTCAGAGTTATGACTGATGACTTATATATCTAAGAGTTTCATATAATTTTGAAATATTTAAATCAATTAAAAAACCATAAATGCATTAAAAGAAGATTTAATATCACTCGTGATTTGACAATGTTAACCATATGACTTACCAAAGAAGCCAAATTATTTACTATCTCTACAAAATAGTGTCTAACTAAAAAATACCAAAGTTAGTTATAGATCAGAAAGTTTTAATTAGAATTTTGATCCTAAGGAAGACTGTCAGAATGTCAAAATATTTGAAAAACTTGAACAAAACAGGATCACAGGTCATTGTGAAATAACAGTCATTTATTTAACAAAAGTCATTGTGAAGCAATAGTCCTACGTGAAATAAATCATTCATTTAACAAAAGTGATAATCAAAAGTCTCCAGCAGTCTTTCAAAAGAAAATTACACAAATGTAAAAAAAAAAAAAAAAAAAAAAAAAAAATGTATTTTCAAAGCTCAGTTTTCCTAAACAATAAAAAATGAATAAATACAACATAGAAAATTATCTTGATAAAATGTAAAATCTGTGTTTTTGTGTGTGTTGTTGTTGTTGTTGTTGTTGTTGTTGTTGTTTGAGACGGAGTCTTGCTCAGTCGCCTAGGCTGGAGTGCAGTGGCGAGATTTCGGCTCACTGCAAGCTCCGCCTCCCGGGTTCACGCCATTCTCCTGCCTCAGCCTCCCGAGTAGCTGGGACTACAGGCGCCCGCCACCTCGCTAATTTTTTGCATTTTTAGTAGAGACGGGGTTTCACCGTGTTAGCCAGGATGGTCTCGATCTCCTGACCTCGTGATCCGCCTGCCTCGGCCTCCCAAAGTGCTGGGATTACAAGCGTGAGCCACCGCGCCCAGCCAAAATCTGTGTTTTTTACATCAGTTATCAAAGGTAAAGAAAAACCTCCTGCAGTGCGATTGCTCTCCTTTGTAGAAAGCTCATTTAGATTACTTTGAGGGTAAGCCTAGTGAAAGGTACTTGAATTTGCCTAGACACAGGAAGAATGTGTCCAAGGTTGTAAGTATATATCACAACTTAAAGAAACATATATAAGAAAACCAATTCCTTGAGCAGGGGGATATATGGCTCTGAAAAAAAGTAAAACCACGTGACATCTCCTGGTTACATAGAAGAATTCAGACATATCCAGAAAAGCCAAGCATATAGAATCAAGTTATACTGTAGGAAAACATTGCTTTTCTCTTCCTTTAAAATAACCATTTTAGTGGTAGGTCATGACATTCTAGTTAGAACCAGGGGGAGAAATATTACATAAGCAGACGAAAAAGTTCAAAGTGAGTTGTTATCACAGACCTTCTCAAGGAGAAAAATACCTGAAGGAAATGATGCATGACTTTCAAATCGTATACCACAAAATACTGCCAAAGTAGAACTTCTTTTATTTTATTGTAGGTTCAGGCATACATGTGTAGGTTTGTTATAAAGGTAAGTTTGTGTCACGGGGGGTTTGTTTTACAGATTATTTCATTACCCGGTACTCAATAATTATTTTTTCTGTTCTTCTCCCTCCTTCACCCTTCACCCTCAGGTATGCCCCAGTGTATGTTGTTTCCCTCTATATGTCCATACACTCTCATCGTTTCGTTCCTGCTTATACTTGAGAACAGGCAGTATTTGATTTTCTATTCTTGTATTTGTTTGCAAAGGATAATGGCCTCCAGCTCCATCCATGTTCCTACAATGATATTGTTCTTTATTGTTGCATAGTATTCCATAGTGTGTATGTAGCATATTTTCTTTGTTCAGCCTACCACTAGTGGCAATTATATTGCTTTCATGTCTTTGCTATTGTGAATAGCATTGAAGTGAACATATGCATGTATGTGTCTTTATGATAGAATGGTTTATATTCCAAAGCTGAACTTCTGAAATATGAATTTAAGAAACTATAAGAGGAAAAGTCTACCTCAAAACATTGAATTACTATTTTGGATGAAAAGACAGCATTTCTACACTGAAACTAGAAAAATTAAGTTGATCTCAGGAAGAAATGTGGCAAAAAATAAAAACTGTCTGCAGGTTAGATGATGGCAGCCAAAAAAATTTTCAGAATTAAAAATTAAAACGTCTAGTAATATGTACTAAGAGCAAATCAATACTTTAAGAAAAACTTGTTGTTCTAATGTATGGGGACCATATTTTTAGTTTTATATGCATATTTTAAACATCAAAGCTCAAATATTTAGAAAGAATTAGAAACAATTTGTTCCTATTATAACCAACTAGATCATACACAAATTCTTTTAATAAATTCATCTTTCACCAACCTTTTTACAACTTACTGAGATTTCTGACAGCATGCTTATACTTTCTTCTATGTCCTATACCTCCCCATACTTAAATAACCAGTCATTTTACTTTAGGAAAAAAATGTACCACACAAGGATTTTTCCTCATACAAAATTATACTCTTTCTTATTAATCTGTTGTCAAAAACACATTTTTATACCCATGACTTGCTTAACATCTGTCTCTCCTTCTTACAGGTGCCTTTCTTTCTCTTAGGTTCCTATTTCTTTCCTAATTTTATATTTGGGAACAGCATTTAATAATATTTGAATTTAGTCAAAATTATTATTTTTCCTCAATCAAGGATAAGTTTTTATTTATTCCTGTTTCTTAAATTTTGTCATCAAAAACTCTTGTTTAATACACTTTGTATATGGGATTATATATACTGAACTCTTAGTAACTATAATTTCCAGTGAAAACCTAGGAAGCAAGTAATTTTGAACCATCATTTATTAATATTTTATAGATGAGAACCATTTTATAACTTTTAAAATAATATTTCTTCATAACACAGTTTTATGTGTATTAATAGACTCAAATAAATATAGTCTTTCTCAAAAATTTAAAAAGCTAAGCACAAACATATGTTTGTTTAACAAATTGTTTTAGTATTATGTTTAACAAATTGTTTCAGTATTTTTATCTTATTTGAAAATAGCCCAAACATTTAATGAGTATCTATTATTTAATTTAATATAGCTTTAAGACTTCACATTACATAGAAAGTTAATTTGTAAACATTTATCTCATTTATATTTAGCTAATTTAAATTTTAACAATTATGCTTAGACTATTTATAAAACTGAGATATTGGACAAAACTCATCATTTCATTACGTTTTTGTTAACTATTTTTATAATCTATGGAATATAAGTTGTGCAACTAAATAGGAATCTTAAATATGTACATATTCTTCCAACAACTCCAATGATCCACCTGTTTTCATTAAATCAACAATATTAGATTACTAAAGAATTGCACAAATAAAGATCATTCTGGTTTAGCCTGGGTTTGTAGTTTTATAAACTTTGTGTCAAATCCTGACACTTTTAAACATTTAATGAGAAAAACATAAAACTGTCTAAATGGACATGCCAGTAGTCCCAGCTACACAGTAGGCTGAGATGGTAAGATTGCTT
The DNA here is from genome assembly GCF_037993035.2 of Macaca fascicularis. Classification (NCBI taxonomy): domain Eukaryota; kingdom Metazoa; phylum Chordata; class Mammalia; order Primates; family Cercopithecidae; genus Macaca; species Macaca fascicularis. Next base: position 54,022,500 of record NC_088391.1, on the reverse strand, counting down.
GAGCCCAGGAGTTCAAGGCTAGCCTGGGCAATATAGCAATACCTTATTTCTTAAAATACAAAACAAAACAAAAAAACTGTCTGACCAATAAGTAAACCTATGCAAAAATGCATGATGACAATTTTGAAGACATTTCTATTTTTATGTTACCGACTACGTTACAACTATTTTATTTATCAAAGATTTACTTAATTCATGTAAACTAAAAGAAATTTGAGTTAATTACTATATATTTTATATGAACATTCATTTATTTAATCCAAGCTGAATAAACCATGTTTAGGGATTTCTGAATGTCTATGGTAGAGTTTAGTACATAGACACAATACACAATAAAATATGCACATAGATTTAAATGCACCTGTATTAGACTGTTCTTGCACTGCTATAAAAAAGACCTGAGACTGGGTAATTTATAAAGAAAAGAGGTTTAATTGGCTCACAATTCTTCAAATTGCACAGAAAGCTTGGTGACATCTGCCTGGCTTCTGGGGAGGCCTCAGGAAACTTACAATCATGGCAGAAGGCCCCAAGGAAACCAGCATTTCACATGGCTGAAGGAGGAGGAAGAGAGAGAGAAGTGGGAAGTGCTACACACTTTTAAACAATCAGATCTCATGAGAACTCACTCACTATTGCCAGGACAGTAACAAGAGAAGGGGTAAGTTCTACACACTTTTAAACAATCAGATCTTATGAGAACTCACTCACTATTGCAAGGACAGTAATAAGGGAAATGATATTAAACCGTTCATGAGAAACTGTCCTCATGATCCAATTGCCTCCCACCAGGCCTCACCTCCCAGTTTGTGAATTACAATTCAACATGAGATTTGGTGGAGACACAGATCCAAACCACATCAAGACCTAAACATACATATACATACACGAAGATCTTGTAGCTTCCAATTTAGAATTTTAGTCATGGCACAGTAATACAACTCTTTTGTTTATAAAATACATTTGAATCCAAATTATATTTCTGATACAATGAGGCCTGTTCACAGGGCTATTTGCCCTACTAGGTAATCTAATGAAGACTCTGAACCAAAATTTTGGGTATAGCAGTTTGAGTAAACCATAGCAGTTTGGTTTTAAAATAACATTTTTCAGTTTCAAATGAGTTTATGGTTAAGCTTTCAATGTTTACATTTTAACTAGGACTGGCTGATTTGTACATTTTTAAAAAATAAAATCTCCAAATGATCTTGAATTTGTAGTAACAAAATTATCTTTTGTTTGTTGGTCTAATTTGCTTGACTAGTCAATGCAGGTGGGCAAGCACTTTAGCAGGATTTTTTTCATATTTTTCTTTCTGTCTCCTTCATGGCAGAAAAAGGAATTTTATACTGGACAGCGATATCTTACGTCAGTGCTCTGAGTTCAAAATTTTGACCTGTGTCATCTAAGGGTCTAAATTCTATAAACATGTATCATTTATCTAGTTCTTTCCTTTTAGACTATCAATCATTCAATTAACTCTTCCATCATCTAAACAATTGTTAGTTAGAAAAACCTAAATTTACATTTCCAACAGTTATCTAGGTTGTTGGTTACCATGTAGCTGTTATAATTTGTAAAGTCATATTTGAAAGTTCTTTAAAATTTTTTAAAGTAATCTTGGCTAGAATGCCATTGGTAGTGAGTTTTATCTCCACACCAGCAGAAAACTCTGAAGCATATTCAAAGTGTGCAGCAGAAAAACTAGAGCAATACAAAATATGTATACTCTACATGCTAACTTTACAGTTGCAAGTTATTTTAGATAGTTTAAACAATAACCAAATGAAGTCTAAGTTTGTGTTGATGTAATTTTCCCAGCAGTTAAAAAAATGTACACAAACATTGGTCATAATATAGTCAACTGTATTCTCAGAAAACTTTGACATGCTTTAAAGTTTGAGAATCCTATTTGATTTCTTATTAATTACTCAAGAGCAAAGGCCTATACATCCTGACAGAGAATATCAAGAGTTTGAACCAGTTTTTGAAATGGTGATGACTGCCTTAGTGGCTTTTAATGAGTCATCCTGCACCCATTATTTTGGATGTTTATTTTTCCTCTCAGAAGATTTTCAAAAACAAGTCAGGGATAAGAGCTAAACCATTTACAGACGAGCATAACTAAAACAAAATAAAACCAAAATAAGATTGTTCACGAAATATTAACCCAGGCGTGCAGATACAACAAAATATGAAATTAGATGTGAAGAAAGAACCAAAAGGAAATTCCCTGGAAAAGCTAAGCCTCAGAGACAAGTGTAAATCCTACAGAAGCCAAATTACTCAAATCAGAAAAATACTTAATTTAAAAAAAGGGTTTTTGTCCAAAAAGGACAAAAACTCTCTTATCATTTCAGGAGGGAAGTAAGGCCCTTTATGAAAGGCGGCCCCATAACTAAACAAATCCCAAATAAAATAAAAAAGCCTCTACCAAAGAAAGGAAGGTTCAGCTTGAGAAGTCTCCCCAGCGCAGAAAAGGCAAGCCATGGAAGCAGAGAGCTCAAAGGGCTCAGGTGAATGCTGAACACCAGTTTCAAGAATTACTGATTTTTTCCAATAATGAACCTTTTTTTGGTTCCACTACTGGACATCATTTAGGTCATTCTAAATAACAGAGAGAGTCTCTCTGAAAGAAAAAAAAATTTTATTTGGAAATAAAGCATGGCAAATAGAATATGTCTGCCACAGTAAACCAGGTGTGTGTTCTAGGAGGTAAAGGAAGACAAAGGTTTTTCGGGAATGCATAAGAAAGATTACGTAATTGTTTTGAGATAATTATTATCTTTTGGTACAAGGGCCATCCCAGGTCAAGGCTGGGCAGGCAGTTGCTGGGCGGATGTCCTTGTAGAAGCATTTTTAAAATTTTTGCAGTGTAAAAAGTTATTTTTTGCAGTCTTTCCTTACAGTTTTTGTTATCAGGCATGCATGCATAAGAATTCTATCTTCATAGCCTTCCGTAGCTGTATTTATCAGGGTGTGGATTTTTTCAGCACTAGTTATTCCATTTTGATTCTGAAATTTTTCACAGCAGATATAAATGAAAAGAAAATTTGGGTGTTAAAGATCAGGAATTTAATTGGGAACACAGTTTTATTGAAATGAGTAATAGACTTTCAAGTAGAAATACATGGTAAGTAGTTGAATATATCTGTCTAGAATACAAAGAAACGATTATAGTGACACATACAAATTGAGGGATTATTTGCATACAGATAATATTTAAAACCATGAAACTGAATTACGTATATATCACATATGAAATATATTTAACCAGTATTAAACTTTATTTCACCATATTCAGAGGTATAAAATATGCATTATTGTGACTGTATACTAATATACTATATACTAATAGTGACTAATTCATCAGTTAGAGATCGTGTAGAAGATGATCTTGGTGTTTTCTCCATCAATGTGTGTGTAGAGAGAGAAGAAAGAGGATATGACAGCTGCCATCTAGGGTATTTCAATGTTTTGTGGTTACACAGAAGAGAAGAAATAACACAGGAAATCGAGAGGTAGTAAGAGTAAAATAGGATGACAATTTCAAGAATATGGGTCTTGAAAGTCAAAAGAGAGAAGGACAATCCTGTTAAACTGGTGTTTTCCTGAGAGGCCAAAGGAAATGAAGACTAAGAGAGCTAACCATTGTGTTTAGAAAATGTGCAGATCATTAGTGACCTAAAACAAATTCCTGGAAGGGTGACAGCAAAATACTGACTGGACAAGTTGTAAGAGAAAATGGTTAGCAGCGGAATTGAGAATACAGGTAAACAACTCTTCCAAAATAAATATTGAAATAGAAATATTGTGGTATCTGGCAGGGTATAAAACAGCAAAATAGTTTTTTTAATGGGATAGATTATAGCATATTTTATATTAATTAACATTATTAATACAATTTGATAATACAAAAGGAAAATGGTGGAATAGCTGACGTCATGCCTCAAACAGTCAGGAGAGAGAATTACGTATTGGAGAGTTTACCCTTAGGCAATTCAACCACACTATCCAGTGAGAAAGACATAAAATCAGTAAAAAGAGACGTGATAAGTGATCTATACAGGGGTCCACAACCACCAGGCTGCAGACCGGTAATCAGTCCAAGACCTGTTAGGAAACAGACCACACAGCAGGTGGTGAGCAGCGGGCCAGTGAGCATTACCTTCTGTGCTCCCCCTTCTATCAGACCAGCCTGGCGTCAGCTTCTCATGGGATGGTGAATACTACTGTGAAATGTGCATGCCAAAGATCTAGGTTGCCTATTCCTTATGAAAATCTAATTAATGTCTGATTATCTAAGGTGGAACAGTTTCATCCTAAAACCATCCCCTACCACTCCCCCGTCCTTGGAAAAATTGTCTTCCATTAACCCTGGTGCCAAAATGTTTGGGGATTGCTGATCTTTAAGTCTCTTATTGCTTCAGTTATCTAAGTGAAGTAGGAAGCACAACCATATGCTGAGAAAGAGATCAAGTGTTGTTGATAATAGTTTGAACAGAAATAGAGCATTTTGGATTAATAAACAATTACTAAAAACCTTTCCTTCAATAGTTTTAAGAGCCACTTTGACAGGGTGTCAAGAAATACTCATTTATGGAATATGGACAAGAATTGAATTTATATACAATTTTATGTATAAAATTTTGTGCTATGAACACAGATGATATATATCAGCAATTTAGTGGCATGGGGCATTATATGTCCATGTTATAGTACATTGTATAGACAGGTACTGGGGTGTGAATAAATTTTACGGTATGTTATAGAGACTTGAAATTCCTACAGATGGTATAAGGTTTAAGGCAGGAAAGTAGTGTGATGAAAGCATCAAAGAAAATCTTATAAACTAAAAGTAAAGATGTTTTAAAATAATATAGTATGTTGTTCTTTTAGTCTCTGTGGATTGTAGATGAAAATATAGAATTGTTTTTGCAACTAAATTTGAGCCCTCCTTCCAACAAGAATCAGGTTAGAGTGGTAGTTCACCCTTGTTGGTATAGTAGTGGTTTCCTTTGATTACAGTTAGATCTTATTTGAGATTTTATGTGGTGGTAATTAAATTCTATTTTAAATGTTGATCATTTTGAAAATGTAACTCAAAGAAAAATTATAATTAAAATCAGCATAAACCAAGTTGATATATTTTAGACCTTTATTTTAAATCTCATAATATTAGTAGCTCTGAGTTGATTTTTTTTTAATTTTTTATTATTATTTTATTTTTATTTATTTTTTTGAGACACCGTTTCACTCTGCCATCCAGGTTGGAGTGCAGTGGCATGATTTTGGCTCAATGCAATCTCTGACTCCTGGGTTCAAGCAACTTTCATTCCTCAGCCTCCAGGTTACAGGTTTACATGGGTTTCACCATGTTGGCCAGGCTAATCTCGAACTCTAGTTCTCAAGTGATCTGTGTGCTTCAGCCTCCCAAAGTGCTGAGATTACAGGCATGAGCCACCATGCCTGGGTGAAAAATTATTTTATGTCCTTGTAAAAATTATTTTACACATTTGTGTAAATTTTGTTCTATTACTTACATAGAATATATTTTTGAAAAAAATTCATTTTAAAATATAGGATTCTTTAGAGAACATTTAAAATACAGGATTCTTTAGAGAATTCTTTTAAGAATTTCATCTTCTGTAAAGAATAAGATAATATGCATTTGAAAGAGATAGACATATATATTCTAGCCTAATTCCTTTAGATTGGGGTTGACAATTTTTTTTTTCTGTAATGGGCCAGTTATTAAATATTTTTCATTTTGTGAGCCAAATAATCTCAGTCACAACTACTCAGTTTTGCCATGGTTGTACAAAAGCAGCCGCAGACTCAAAATAATAAGCATAGCTGTGCTGTAATGAAGATTTATTTAAAAAAAACAAAAACAAAAACAACAACAAAAAAAAACAACAACTCTTGGCCAGCCAGATTTAGCCCACAGACAGTGTTTGTTTACCCTTGATGTAGATTATTATATTTAGTATTATACATTAAGCCTGGAGAACATTTAAAAGAGAAACAATCAATATCTCATGCACATTTTTTAATTGGAAATTTCACATTAAAAATAGCAAGGGAGCCAGGCATGGTAGCTAACAACTGTAAACCCAGCACTTTGTGAGGTGAGAGGATTGCTTGAGCTCAGAAGGTTGAGACCAGCCTGGGCAACATAGCCAGACCTCCTCTCTACTAAAAGTCAAAAAAAATTAGCCAGGCAGGGTGGCACATGTCTGTAGTCCTAGTTATTAAAAATTAGAAAATTAAAAATTAAAAAAAGCAAGAGAATATCTGCCTATGGTGATGAATGAATGTGGGATTGTTTCTGACATAAGTCCGGAGGTAGGTGGCTGCCAGCCTTGGTTTAGCTGTAAAAGGCTCAAGTATAATAGAGCTACGGTTTTTTTAAATGTTGTTATCATCTTTTCTTCATGGTCACTGGATAGTTTCTTTCTTCAAGCTATCATATCTAACTTACAGGAAGAAATGAAAAAGAAAAATATAACTATTTTCTAAAACTCCCTCCATATGTGTCATATGCCTCGATGAACACATCTTTGCTACACAGCTACAGTTGACTGAAAAATGCCTAAGAGGAAGGGAATAGGAAATTCGAATTTTGTTACTCACTTGATACTATATATCACAACAAACAATATTTCAAGTCAATACAGCTTCAGGAGGGGTAGTATCATTGGAGGAATAGGGAGGAATATTACTTGTTTTTATGAAAATGGCAACACTTTGGGTATTTTAAATTTTTTTATTGAATTAGTTTGATATAAAGGAAAAACATCTCAAAGAAAATGTCCCATGAAATACTGAACACATGAAAATGTAGAGCTCTGGGAGGATAAAAGATACAATAGCAAAGCTGAGAATTGCAAGAATTAAGTTATGATAAAACCATATTACAAGATAAAATATGTAGAAATGTAGAAGAATATAGAAGAAAATTTTCCAACACTTAGGGAATATTTTACACATAGGGGCTTACCCAAACAAGAAATGCTCACTTAGTAAGAAGATATGCTTGTTTTGTTTTCAATTTGTAGTTGTAAAAGTCTCTGACAACAAATTTTATTTAATGTGTCTAAAGATGTATTAACTAAAAAAGTACAGTAAGATATTTGAACTATGTAGGTATGTAGGAGAATTCAAAGATTTCAAATTTACTGGTTGAATTTTGAAGATTACTGTACCAGTATAAATGAAAACCCATAGCCAGAATAGGTGCAGAAAAAATGATAAGCATCATAATAAAATGGGGGAAGATTTGATTAATTATTTCATTCTTCCTTTTAATAGGCTAAGAAGGCTCTATTTTCTATACTTTTCTTAAGTCATTTATTATTAAAGCTATACATACATATATTAATTTATACTCACATTCAAAATTGAATTTTGTATTTGTAGGGTTTAAAAATCCTGTTGATCAAATGATCAACACTCAGTACAAAAGATATTAGAATGTTCTTTACAGTAAATGTAATTTATGAAAAAAAAATGACTTTTGTTTTTCTTTCTCAATGACCTGTGTCAGCTACCAGAAACACATATTTAAGAAGATCTCAATACAATCTAGTCAATAACTTACTATGATTTTACTTTTAAATGCCTTCTCAGTTTTACTAAAGTTCTAAAGTGGCTAACTTGTCTTCCAAACTGAGGCCAGATTTTGGAGAATATCTTTCTGAATATTGTCCTACATAGCAGTATTCTACACATATTTGTAAATGTGTCAATCACCATGATATTGAACTTCTCTTTGTACTTTGTTTCCATGTACATTGTATTATGTTTTTCACCGAGAAACATCTAGAAATATCAAAATACTTAAAATGTCATTAATTTGTTTTTTATGCAAAATTCTGAAGTGTTGATAATAATTCTTGGTATCAAAGCTAAACTATCTCAGCTTAGTATTTGTGGTCATGCACAATAAATTAAAACTGTTGTACTAATTTTGTCCCTCCAAATCGCCAACATGTACCCTCTTTAAAGGAAGAATTCATAATCCATATTCACTTTAAAATAAGTGTTACTCAAACTTTTTCCCCAACTTTAATAATTTGTCTTACATTTTGTTTGAATTTCAATACCTATTCATCTCCTAACTGAAAAGCTCCATGTCCAAATAAGAACTTCTAATTTTCTTTTCTCTCTAAGCCTAAAATGACTGGACATCTGTGAAATATGTTTTGGCATGTCAGGGTATCCTACCTGAATTAATATCTATTTTTTTTTATGTTTCCAATTGTTTATCAAATAGTTCCCAGAGGCAAATCATGCATTTGCTTTGTGTCCTATTCTATCAGTTTTTACAGAAAAATAATTGTGTTTAGCATGGTGGCACACGCTTCCAGTCTCAGCTACTCAGGAGCCTAAGCATGAGTGTAGAAGTTTGAGACTGCAGTGAGCTATAAACATGTCGCTGCACTGCAGCCTGGCCAACACAGCAAGACCCTGCCTCTGAAACAAACCAAAAAAAAAAAAAAGTAAAATGTTAAATGAATAATTTATAGTAAAAATTATATGAAAAATTATAATTTTGTCTAAATTCAATAATGAAAGTAATGTACTGACTTACAAAATTTCTGTTTGTCCTACTCTATGTGTTAACTTATACATAAATATCATTAGAAAGTGATTTTTCAGTTTTTTTTTTTCCTAGTCATCTTTTTAAAATTCTCTGTTACTTCAGATTAGAGATCCATGTTAAGTGGACAAACTATGTTCTATACACTATTTGTATCACAGGCAATAGTAAAGAATACTATAGATGTGAGTTCCTCATGAATATTTTATAATGTCTCTTCAATAACTCTCTTCCATCTTACATTCCCTGAGGGACCCGAATCAGGTTCCCAATCAAGTAGTTCCTACCAGAGAAAGAAGGACTCATGCTGATTTTGATAACTGCTAGATCAGAAAGTGAACATTCCTTGCTCACTGCTGGAGACATTGTCTGTGACCAAAGGTTTTCCCGTTTTCTATTGATGAACCTGTAGAACTCTCATTAACACTGTGGAACTTATGCATGCATTTCACCAAGAGTACGTATCCCTTAGTGTTGAAAGAGGAACGTTCCTAAAATAAACTCATTTTACATATAAATTGCAACATGCACGAGGTCTCACTCCTGAGCCGTGCACAAATAAGGAAGAGGAAGACTCTCATGTGGATAATGAGTATATGCAAAATTCTTCAGTGAATAATCACAGACACTGGCTAAGGCAAGACGCGACTGTGCATGCGTAATAACAGTCACAAAAGCTGTGCTGCTTGGATCATGTCATGGTTTGTTGCTGTAAAAGAAACTAATCTTGGGATGAAAAGTTATTATAGCACTGGCTTGACAAACTATAAAATAAACTTAATGTAGCTACATCTGATATGAATTTAAGCATGTGGTATAATCACTGAGTTTGAAAAAGATGACTCAGAGAGGATATGAAATACCTGTAGTAACAATTATTTAAAATGCCTCAGGAAAACAGCTATTTAAAAAGTTTGGTATGGCTTAATGTTATATACAATCAGTACATTATTCACATTTAATGATAGATAGGAACTGAAAGTTATTCCTCTGCTGAGTAAGACCACACTCCAGTTTTGGATTGGCCAAAACCGGGGCTGGGGAACCAAGATCTGACTTAAACAAATAGAAAAGGGGAAGAAAGCTGACCCTTGGACCCCTATCCTGGCTCTTCCTCTCCTCTTTTTTTTTTTCCTTTCTCACCTTGTTCTCTCCTTTCTGTCTCTGAACTCCTGCTTATCCATGTTCTTGTCTCCCCCTTTATATTTGACTTCTCTCCACTCACCTTCATATTTTTTCTTCTCAGCAGTGTCATTCCTTTTTCCTACAACCTCACCCACAATAATAAGTTTTTTTTTTCATAGGGATTAAAAATAGGAGGATGAAAAAGCTGTATGCTTTTTTCTCCCCATACCATTTTCAAGGATTACTGCTAGTTAAATTGTGATTAGAAAAAGGAACCCCAGAATTATGCATAATTGACAATTGAATATTATGTGATCCATTGGGCTAGAGAGAGAAACTTGGTAAAAAACATAATGATGTTGAAACAGTATGGACTCAAGCAGAAATCAGGCCAAATATTAACTCTGATATTTTGCATATTAATTTATGATTTACAGTAAAAATAAATGATGGATATAGTCTTTAACATACTCTACAGTCTACAGCATAATCTAATATTCTTATTTTGTATCATTTATATTAATGTTGAATCACTTTTTTGTTGATGTATAATATTTGTATATACGTATGTTATGCTTATGACATTTTGTTACCTGCATAGAATGTGTAATAATTAAGTCAGGGTATTTGGGGTGTATATTAACTTAAGTATTATTTCTATGTGTTATCCACATTACAAGTACTCTATTCTAGCTATTTTGAAATATTAAATACATTCTTCTTAATTAGAGTCACTCTACATTACTATCAAACGTAAGAACTTATTCTAACTACATGTTTGTACCTGTTAACCAACTTCTTTTTATCCCTCCCATCACACACACCTTTCCCCGCCTCTATTGTCTGTCATTCTGCTCTCTATCACCATGAGATCAAATTATTTAACTCTCACATATGAGAACATGCAATATTTGTCTTTCTGTGCCTAGCTTGTTTCATTTAACCTGATTACTTCTGATTGCATTCCCATTGTGCAAACAACATGATGTTAGTCTTTTTATGGCTGAAAGATATTCCATTGTGTATATATACCACATTTTCTTTATCCATTTGTCCACTGATGGACACCAAGGTTTATTCCATGTGTTGGCTGTTGTGAATGATGTTATGATAAACACAGGAATGAAGAAATATTTTTAATATATTGATTTATTTTGCTCTGGGTCAATGCCCAGATTTGGATTGCTGGATCTTATGGTAGTTCTGTTGTTAGGTTTTTGAGAAATCTCTATATTATTTTCCATAAAGGCTATACTAATTTACATTTCCAACAATCATGTATACACCAACATCTGTTATTTTGTCTTTTTTTAAAAAAATTTCTAACTGGGGTAAGTAATATCTTTTTGTAGTTTTGATTTAGATTTTCTTGATGATAGTGATGATGAGCATTTTTTCATATACTTGTTTGACCACTTCTCTGTTTTTCTTTGAGAAATGTCTACTCTTGTCCTTTTGCCCACTTATTATTATATTACTACTACTACTACTACTACTACTACTACTACTACTACTACTACTAGGTTCAGGTGTTTGAGTTTCTTGTATATTGTGGATATTAGTTATTTGTCTGACGAATGGTTTGCAAATATTTTCTTCCATTCGACAGGTTTTCTCTTCACTTAATTTTTTCTTTGCTTTGCAGAAGTTTTAAGTTTAATATAGTCTCATTTGTCTGTTGTTATTTTTGTTGCTTGTGCTTTGGAGGTCTTACTCATGAAATGTTTGCCCAGACCAATCTCCTGGAGTGTTTTCGCTACGTTTTCTTCTAATAGTTTTATAGTTTCTGGTCTTATGCTTCAGTCTTTAATCCATCTTGAATTCATTGTTACATATGGTGAGAGATAGGTGTCCAATTTCATCCTTGTATATATGAATATCCAATATTCCCAGTACCATTTATTGAAGAGACTGTTCTTCCCTCAATTTATGTTCTGGTATATTTGTCGAAAAATCATTGAGCTGTAAATATATGGATGTATTCCCAGGATCTCTATTCTGTTCCATTGTTTTCTGTGACTTTTTTTATGTCAATAGTATGCTGTTTTGGTTGCTGTACAACTGCAATATAATCTGAAGTCAAGGAATGTGATGACTCCTTGTTCAGGATTGTTCTTTTTGTTCTTTTTGTTCAGGATTGCTGTAGCTATTCAGGTTCATTTTTATTGTTGTTTTATACAAATTTTAAGATTGTTTATGCTTTTTCTGTGAAAAATAACATTGGCATTTTGAAAAATAACATTGGTATTGGTATTTTGATAGTGATTGCATTGAATCCGGAGGTTGCTTTGAGAGATATGTTCATTTTAATGATATTAACTTCTTCCAATCCGTGTGTGTATAGGATGTCTATCTGTGTGTGAGTGTGTGTCCCTTTTCTTTTCTGTCATCGATGTTTTGTAGTTTTTCTTGTAGAGATTGTTCACCTCTTTTGTAATATTTAATCCCATTTTATTATTTTGTAGCTATTGCAAATGGGACTGCCATTTTTATTTCTTTATCAGCTAGTTCATAAATGCTACTGGCTGGGCACGGTTACTCACGTCTATAATCTCAGCACTTTGGGAGGCCAAGGTAAGAAGATCACTTGAGCCCAGGAATCTAAGACCAGCCTAGGCAACATGGTGAAACCCCATCTCTACTAAAAATAGAGAAAATTAGCCAGACCTGGTGGCGCATGCCTGTAGTCCCAGCTACTCAGGATACTGAGGTGGGAGGATCGCTTGTACCTGGGAGGCAGAGGTTGCAGCGAGCCAAGATTGCACCACTGCACTCCAGCCTGGGTGATGGAGAAAGATCCTCCTTAAAAAAAAAAAAAAAAAAAAAAAAGAAAGAGAAAAGAAAAGAAAGAAAAAGGAAAAGAAATGTGAAAAGCACCACTGATTTTTGTGTATTGATTTTGTGCCCTGAAAATTTACTGAATTTATTTATCAGATCTAACAGTGTTTTAGTGAAGTCTCTAGGTTTTGCTAGCTGTATGATTATGTTGTCTGAAAAGAAGGGCAATTTTACTGCCTCTTTTTCAATTTGGATACCTGTTATTTCTTTCCTTTGCCTGATTTCTCTGGGTAGCACCTCCAGTACAACATTGAATAGAAGTGGTAAAAGTGTATATCTTTTTTGTTCCAGTTCTTAGAGGAAAGAATTTTAGCTTTTCCCTCATTCAGTGTGATGTTAGCTGTGGATTTGTCATAGATGGCCTTTATTATGTTGAGATACATTTCTTCTATGCCTAGTTTCTTGAGCATTTTCATCATGAGGTGTTAACTTTTATCAAATGCTTCTCCATCTCTGAAATGATTATATGGTTTTTCTTCTTCATTTTCTTGATGTGATGTACCATGTTGATTGATTTACATATGTTGGCCCATCCTTGCATTCCTGGGATAAATCCCAGTTGAACTTGGTGTATTATATTTTTGATGCGTTGAAAGATTTGGTTTGCTAATATTTTTATTGAGGATTTTTGGTCTATATTCATCAGAGATGTTGGTTTGTATTTTTTGTTGTTGTTGTTGTTGCATCATTGTTTGGTCTTGGTATCATGGTTGAGTTGGCCTCAGAGAATTAGTTAAGAAGTTCCTCCTCTTCAATTCTTTTGGAATAGTTTGAGGATAATTGGTATTAGATTTTCTTTGTAAGTTTCATAGATTTCAGGAATGAAGTCATCTAGTCCTGGACATATCTTGTTTGGAGACTTTTTATTACCGATTAAATTCATTACTCTTTATTGATATGTTCCTCTTTTCTGTTTCTTCCTTATTCAGTTTTGGTAGGTTGTATGCATCTCGGAATGTACTCATTTCCTCTAGGTTTTCCAGTCAGTTAGTATATAGCTGTTCATAATAGTCTCTGATGATCTTTTGTATTTCTGTGGTATTGGTTGTAGTGTCTACTTTCTAATTTCTAATTTTATTTATTTGGGTCTTTTCTTTAGGTTACTCCAGCCTAGAACCGTATTTTAATCTTTTTAAAAAAAAAACAAATTTTCATTTCTTTGATCCATTATATTTTTTTCTTAGTTTCTATTCTGTTTAGTTCTCTGATCTTTATTACTTCTTTTCTTTTACTAATTTTTAGTTTGGTTTGTTGTTGTTTTAATAATGCCTTTAGGCACATCACTATATTCTTTTGAACTCTTTCTGCTTTTTTTATGTAGGTGTTTATTGTTATATACTTTCCTCATAACACTGTGTTTTCTGTATCCCGTAGGTTTTGGTATGTTGTATTTTGATTTTTGTTTTAAGATACTTTCCTCTTTAATTTCTTAATTGACACAGTCATCATTCATGAGCATTTTGTTTAATTGCTATATAACTGTTTCCAAAGTCCTTGTTACTGATTTTTAGTTTCAATCCATTGAAATCTGAAAAGACACTTGATATGATTTCAATTTTAAAAAACATGTTGAAGTTTATTTTGTGTCCTATCGTATGGTCTATCCTAGAGAGTGTTCCATGTGCTTTTGGGAATAATGTGTATTCTACAGCTGTTAGATGAAATGTTCTGTAAATGTCTGTTAGGTCCTTTTATTTAAATGCAGCTTAAATCCAATGTTTGTTTGTTAATTTTCTGTCTAGATAACCTGTCTAATGCTAAGAGTGAGATGTTGAAGTTCCTATTATTGTGTTGTATTCTTTATTTTTCTCTATTTCAGTTCTAAGTTTGCTGTTTGGGTCTTTTTAATGATTTCTATCTCTTTGGTAAATTTCTCATTTATGCACTGAATTGCTTTTCTGATTTATTTGTATTATTTCTCTGTGTTCTTTTGTATCTCACTATTTGTTAATATCATTATTTTTTCTGGAATTTCATAAATTTATTTTTCATTGGAATCTATTGCTAGAGAAATACTGTGTTCCTTGAAAGGTATGATATTTCCTTAATATTTTTTATGTTGTTTGTGTTCTTACATTGATTTCTGTGCTTGCAGTGTAAGGGTTGCTTCTTCCAATGTTTTCAAGTTGCTTTCATAGGTGCGGGCTTTATTCTGAAGATGTATCTATTATGGTAGTTGGTGTCAATCCATTTGTGTTACTATAAAGTAATACCTGAGACTGGGTAATTTATAAAGGAAAGATATTTATTTGTCTCATGGTTCTATAGCTGTACAAGGAGCATGGCACTAGCATCTGCTTCTGGTGAGTACCTCAGGAAACTTCCAATCATGACAGAAAGCAAATGGGGGAGGAAGGAGGGTGTCATATGGCAAAAAAGGGAGCAATAGAGAGCAAAAGAAAGTGTGAGACTCTTTTGAACATCCAGTTGTTGTGTGAATAGAGTGAAAGTCCACTCATTATCTCAGAGAGGACATCAAGCCTTTCATGAGTCATCTGCCCCCATGAGCCAAACACCTCCCATTAGATACCATTTCTAACATTGAGTATTAAATTTCAACATGAGATTTAATAAGAACAAATATCCAAACTACATTAGGTGGGTAGGGTACATTGGCTTTGATTCTGGATGCGTATAGTAGTGTCATCTCCATGTGTTTTCTTAAACTATAAACAGTATTATTGGTGCTGTGATTTCTTCAATGGCTTAAGGTGCAGTTTCAATGCAGGTTATTATAATATTTTACTGGGAATTGTTATGCCAGGTGGGCCCCTTGTCAGGCCACAGTGGCTGGCTGCTTGTCATTGGGCCCTTGAGTGGTATACACTGCCACTGGTTTTACCTGGTCAGGTGAGCTGATTCTTGGGCCACTTGCTTAGATGCTGGAAGTGGCAGTAATGCGAGGGGTGGATGGGTGGGTGCTTGTGACCCTGGGCAAAATGCATGGCATAGGCAATGGCAATAACATGGTCGGATAACCCTCTGACTGTCAAAAGTGGTCCATGCTGATTCTGGTGGTGGCTCTGTGGGCCACTCCCCAGGTCCGCAAGTGGCATGTGCAGGTGGGTTCCAGCTACTTTGATAAGGGCAGGTAGAGTGGTACCAACCTCAGGTTCTTGTGAGGAATGCACAGGTACAAACCATGTTGCCTTGGATGGGCTATCCCCAAGTCTTAGATGGCATGCTTTGGCACTGATGGGGGCAGAACATGGGCAGAACTGGGCCAGGTGCACCTGTCCTCAGGTCTCATGTTGGTGGGTGCAGGTACTGGCTGTGGTAGACAGGTGCAGTGTTATCCCCTTTCCCTCAGTGGAATGCTCAGGTTGGGGTGGCAGTGGCTGTGCTATGTCCCTGCTATTGAGGAAAGTGAGCAACGTTCCTTCCAATGCCAGCAACCATAAGTAGGTGACTAGGGAACACGTACTAAGACCCCAGTTGTTGACTGCAGGTGAGGTAATCTGTTCCCAGGTCCCTCGTTTATGCACAATGGCTCTTTTGCTGCAGGGGTCACTGCAAGTGGCTCATGATTCAGCCCTGGAAGCAGCAGCCAACCACAATGGTGGCTGCAGGTAACTGATGTCAGTGGGGGCCACAGGATGTGGAGATGCAGAATTCTTTAGTCCCCAGGGCAAAATGAAGTATGGTGGGGGCTTATTTCTCGAAATGGTGCCTTGCTGTAGCTGCTAATGACTACGGGAATTATGTGGGACCCAGTGTGAGCTCCCTCTCTGAAGCAGTGTCATTGCATGGTTCCCATGCACCTTCCTATGTTAAGTCTCAGGGCTCAGAAGAGTCAAGGGGCTCTCCTATGGCAGGAATTGCAGGAGTTTTCTGTGGTAACATAGACCTCTGGGGTTCTCTCACTTACTGTATCCCATATTGAGAACCTCTCCAGGCTTCTAGGCAATCCTGGCCAGTCAGGCTGCCTCACTTCTGTTTCCTTCCTTGCTTAAGGTTTTTTGTATCACTTCTCAGTTGAATTCCAGTGTCCTGTCTTATATGAGATATTTGAATTATCTGCTTGCTGTTTTGTTTCTTCTTTATGGAGAAGGTAAGTACCAGAAGCCTCTAGTCAGCCATCATGAAGCCTCTCCTGCATTTGACTATTAATATGTACATTTTTTAACGTTTAGTTTTCTCAATAAGTATACCAATGAGCCCATATAATTTCTCTATAAGAAATAGTCTACCTGTAAACTAAGGCAACTAGTGATAGAAATCTCTACTCTATAACCTTACTTGCTTAATGAATCCAAACAAAGTTCTATTTTAAAAGTTCTTATTAATTATGACTCATTAGTACTAGTCAGTGAGATTAATTCAGAAGACCAAGATGTGCTACTCTTGTCACTGTAGCATAAAAACTTTCTTCCAAGTAAGTGGTTCCCAAACCTGGCTGCATATTTGAATTATATGGAGAGAATTTTAAAAATACATGCTTTGGCCTCACCTCAAAATCATGGAAGATGGGTTCTGGACATCAGTATATCTTTAACGATTCAAAGATAATTCTAAATAATGCTGCTTTATTTAAGAACCTTGGCTACAAATAATTGAGTTTAATTTACGGGTTGAAATTCCAGGGAAGTACAGCCATACAATTCAGTTTTCCATAGGGTGGCTGAGAGACAATCATGTAATGTCCATACTCCAAATTCTTCGTATAAGATGTCAACTGCATACATAATATTTTGCTGCTCTCAGTCTCTACCGTCACAATTACATGAACACCAATCAGTCTATATCTTCACAATCTTCCCAGAAACATCTGAGCCCCTATAACGCATTTATTGTGTGTTTAAGAAAGGTCTCTCTTAACTTCCAAAGTAGATTTAATAATTCCCTCTTATTTCTGTCAATTTCATCCGTTGGCAAGGTCTGTACTATTCATGAAGGAAGCACCATTCTTGATACCTGAAAAAGATGATAATAAAGGAAACTAAATGTTATTACAATGCTTTTGAATCATGTTCCTTTTAAAGTTGCCAGAGTTACTTTCCGGAGCTACTAACTTTATTCATAAGTATTAAATACAAATTCTACAATTCCCACCACCTGCACTGCTGCACAACTCAAGATATTGTTAGTGCAATTGAATAAATCATTATCTCTTTCTTAAACTTGGATATGCAGCAGTATCAGTTCAGTTTCATTGATTACATACATATCTAATTAAATACTAATAGGTATCAGGCTCTTTGTTAGATGCTGCTCAGTAACCGTGTTTTTACAGAAAGCAACACTTGTAGTATAGCATCTACCTTCTGTTATTATCACAGAAATAACCTGACAACCTCACTGTCCTGCCCTGAATTCATCCTACCCATGGAGAGAGAACTCCTATTTCCACTTTTGTGACACATTTTTTTATTCTGGTACAAAGGCAAGATTGAGTTGTTATTGGAGTCTTCTCACAGCTATTTGGTTTGAAAATAGTTTTTTGTTGTTTGTTTGTTTTTTTACTGTTCTTTTTAACAATTCACTCTACTTATTCCCTAGGGAGTTAGAGGTGAAGAATGTGTGTATTTGTGTGGAAAATGGGTGGGAGACTTTTATCCTAAATGACATGCACCATGGTCTGTTAAATATCTTTCATTTTCTTTCTCTTAAGCTTAAGGCACTGCACATAGAAAACATTCCTCACTATGTGTTCCACTTTTTGGGGGAGTTTCCTCAATCCCTCATGCAGATAGGACTCCAAGAGAAATTTTACGGACCATAGAAAAATTGAAGTGGGCTCATGATATTATACTCACTATAATTTAAGCAATTATTCAATTTATCAATTTTACTCTATTTGTAATTTAAAATTTCAGTATCATTTTCAATTTCTAACAATATACTTTGTTTTTCCAAGGAGCAATTTAAAATTATTTTGTAACACTATATAACTCGTGTCTTAATAAATATTGATTTTCTTTAGGAAATAATGCTCGAGTTTTTGACTGATTATATTCCATCTGCAGGTCAGTCATAAGAATGTATCAGAGAGAACTTTAGTTTCTCAGGAAGTTCATAAGTGCGACACACATAAATCATTAAAAGTGAGTGATAACTCATCAGTACATCTTATCTGATATTTTAAAAAGAGCATTTTTAATCATTATCAACTCTATATTAGTGTTATCAAATGTGGGGCTGCATTATATATATAATCTTTACATTTCTATTATTAAAATCTATAATAATAATGAACACTATGGACAGAGTAAAGTCTTTTATTTTGAAACCCAAGAAATGCAATGTATAAACAGTAAAAGGCAGTGGGAGAGCACCAGCCTCTGCATTGGTACAATCCTTTACATTTTCTCTTAGGTCTTGCTGATCATGGGATTGGATCAAATATTCTTAACAGCATGAAATAATCAACATTCTGAACTAGAGAAAGAGCAAGATTGGTAAGCAGAAAAATGTTATGTAACCGTGAAGAGAGTTATGAAATTTGATGATAATCTCTCTTTTCTTATAGTTCTATTAAATGCATATATGTAATAATTATTAAATAGCATAATAATGTAGATAACAATTTTTTAAAACCCACCCTCTACTAAACTTCCTGGATGTAATTTATAATACATAAATTTCTTATGTTTAAAAATACAGAAAAAATATTACCTTCAGAAATAACAGAAATTGTAACGCTTTCATTTCCCCTTACATTTAGATATCTCAAAAATCTCACTCAAAGAAGAAGATCCGCCATTTGCAACAACAATTATTAAGTAAAACAATTCAGAGAAAGATGAATACTGCGTGATCTCGCTTTTATGTAGAAACTGAAAAAAATAGAACTCATAAAGGCAGAGAGTAAAAAGGTAGTTGTCAGGGGCTGGTGGAAAAGTGGATTGGGAAAATGTTGGTCAACTTTCAGTTGTAAGATAAGTAAGTTATGAGACTAACAAAGATCATGGTGAGTATAGTTGACAATATTGTATTGTTTATTTGAAATTTGATAAGGAAAATTTTAAGTATCCTACACAAACACACAAACACACACACATGCACATGCACACACACAAATTGTAAGTGTGTGTGGTGATAGATGCGTTAATATATACTATACATACACTATGCATACAATTGGTATGCAATATATACATGTGTACATAATATATACAATTTTATGTCAACTAAATATGTTTAAATAAATTAATCTGACTAAATATACAGTACAATTTTTTTTTTTTTTTTTTTTTTTGAGACGGAGTCTCGCTGTGTCGCCCGGGCTGGAGTGCAGTGGCCGGATCTCAGCTCACTGCAAGCTCCGCCTCCGGGGTTTACGCCATTCTCCTGCCTCAGCCTCCCGAGTAGCTGGGACTACAGGCGCCCGCCATCTCGCCCGGCTATTTTTTGTATTTTTTAGTAGAGACGGGGTTTCACCGTGTTAGCCAGGATGGTCTCGATCTCCTGACCTCGTGATCCACCCGTCTTGGCCTCCCAAAGTGCTGGGATTACAGGCTTGAGCCACCGCGCCCGGCCTACAGTACAAATTATAACAAACTGCACAGTTCTGAAAATTTTCTCCAGTTCACTTCAAACTGTTCTTTCATGAAAGCTCTTTCTTCTCATTCCAATATCCTGTATTATAATCTTAGCAAACTTTCACATAAGTACTTTCTGACGGAATGTACCACGTAGTGATAAAAGTAGATCTATTTTTATTTCACAAAATTCTGTAGATTATCCTTGTCAATTTTTAGTTCTCCATGATAAATTATTAATTATATACTTCCATTTTAATGATTATTTATTGTTAAAACAGTGTCTATCACCCAGATAGGTAAATTTTTAAAAAAGAAACACTACATGGTTTTAGTGCTAGTTAAGTTCAAGTGATAGAAATTGAAAATAAATGGTGATAAAATGTAAATGGTGATAGAAAATAAATGGTGATAAAAAATAGTATTACCCCTTGAGGTTACAACAAAATTGTAGTAAAATTAAATTTTACCATTGCTTATATCAATTTAATAATACTCTTTGCAGATAAGGTAGATTTTCACAATAATGGTCTTGACTAAATCATCTTTCCTATGACTACAACCCAGTAAGTTGATTGCTGCTGAGTAGCCATTTTCCCACTCCTAATAACTGAACTGGCCTTGTGACTCACACAGACCAACACAAAGTTGCAAAATGATGTTTTTTCACTGTGAGGCCTTATGAGGTCTTATAATTTCCATTCTTGCTTCCTTTCAATGATTCACCCTAAAGGTTTTCTATCAATTGCATGAGACTGCTGAGACAGAATACTGGCACAACAAGTCAGGCAAAGTGTACATATCATTCGCAAATAGTCATCAGGGATAAACAAGCCCTAGGATCCACTGCAAGCTGAGCTCCAAGGTTCAGGAAAACTGCCTAGGTTGAATAGAGTCTTGTCTGTGCATGCCTCACAATACACTGGTGCTAAGGGACCTGAGAGCACTCCACTGTGGGTTTTACACCTTGGAAACAACTTGTCACACCGAGTTCAGGTTTGCAAAACATCCTGTTCTGAGAGGAATAAGGACACAGTCCGGGTTATTTCGGACAGCTCCCCTTTATCTCCAGATGTTGCATTCTTGGTAAATTCTGAGAACTGCAAGCCGGAGGGAGAAGAGCTGAGGAAAACTTAGAAAAAATAAAATCTCTGCGCCTCTTTGTATTCCTAGAAATAGTGATTGAAACAGGCCTTTGTTCACTATAAGAATACATTTGGGGAAGAAGTATTTTTCTCTCACTTTTGTATTTGGTTTTCATGTTATGACATTTTTGCTTAATTGACTATAAAGTCAATAATCTGTTCTTTAATGGAATATCTTATACTCCTAGAACTACACTTCTAAAAACTATAATCTAACAATTTGAATTATATTTCTGTAGAAATTTTTGATGATGGACATCATTATATTATAGTAGAAATCTCTCTTGCTATGCTCAAGAGAAAATGTTGATGAGCCTGGATAGCTAACTGGGAGGAAGAAAAATATGAAAAACATTCTCCTTCGTGGGGAGGTTTTCTGGATGATATAAATCAGGAACTCACAAGGAAGTGCCCCTTTCAAGTAAAAAATTTGATTATGAGGTATTGTGACCCTGAAAACCAGTGTCTGTTTTATGGTAATTTATTTTATTTTCAGAACTGTGTTTTGAGATGCCATTTTTGCCTGATGCTTTATATATCCATATTAGGAAAGATGACCTTTTTACATATTCCAGATTAGTTATAGAATACTAAAAATAATCAGTATAAATGAATATGACAAAATGTCATGAGTGGGAAGAAATACTTTAATAATACTTTATGAGTTAAGTTCAGGTAAAGTAAATGTAAAACTTCTTTGAGTTTAAGTTTCTTTGTTAGCAAAGTTTGGGAAAGACATAGACATGGTCTCAGACAATAATATAATATATGTGTAAAATTAAAATGATTATTTAGAGATAAAACCTTAAGAGTGAAATACAGGAGTACGAAATATTAAGCTTAGTGTGGATTTTAAAGCTACGTTAAAATTGACCAGGGAAACAAAACTAAACTGCGGAGTGCTTTCTCATCCTGGCACTGGATTCTCTTCCTATTGAATAAGGAGTAAGTATTCATATTCTCAGATTCTATAATAAATATTGGCAAGACATATAAGACATAAAGTCAGAGCATTTATTTATAAATATCCTAATAAATATAATTCTCATGTCTAATCTTTTCATTGGAATGCACAATAGAACTGTCTCCTTCCTGAATTTTCGCAGTATGTAAATGATGCAATTATCACTTCAAGCAGACACCATTTTTTTTTTTTTTTAGTTATGTCATGGCAAAAGCAGAATAAAGCCAAAGCTTCAAAAAGTTTAATAGTTAGCCATGTATAAGAAGTGGCACCTTTTAAATAAGCAAGTCACCAAAAAAACACCTGTGTAAGAAATGTCAGAATGAAATACAGTAAAACTGAATTTGTACTGAGAATCTTTATCAGAGTCCATAACTCTTTTCACATGTGGCCTGTTATCCTAGTGTTAAGATCATAGGGGAAATAATTGCTAAAGGGTGCATCCAGCTGAGTCTCTATTTTATCTCTGTATTTATGAGAAAGAAGATAAAGGGCAGTGATCAATCTAGCAAGATCAAAGTTTATGGCTCCTGTAGGATGTTAGTCTTGAACTTGGATAATACAGGTTGCTTTTCCTAATGAAGTGATAAAATGTGAAGATGAACAATTTAAACCTTCTCTAATAAAAAAAAAATCAGTGGAATATAAAGGCATCACAATTAATTAGTCTCTTTTTAAATTTTCCTCTTTGATTTACTCTCAGGTTTTTATAATATGAAACTCGAGTATGTTTAGCAAATGGAAAAAAGTAACATTTAAATCTACTGAAGATCAAAGTAATTAAAACAATTGAATATAACAGCAGAAACTCAGGCTGTGAAAACACGTTCAGTGGAATCATTCGATTAACGTGATTCAGTAATATCATTTAAAACAAGAATTTACTCAGAAAACTTTAGGTGCTTGATGGGATATGCCATTCTCTGTTTTGGCAGAGGTAATGTCAAACTTGGTATATAAGGATAGATAGTAAGAAATCAGAATGCGTACCTATATTACATTTTAAAAAATGTTTCAAGAAACTTATCTTCCATTATACTTTGTTAAATGGAATCCTGCATAGAAAAAAAAAAGTAAATATGTTATTTATATTTATGTATTCATTTACTTATAGCCTTCTCTCATATGGGAATATTCTAGGAAGCTAAATATTACATTAATGTGCATATATTTCATGTTTTTAATAAATGAGGTTATTCTAAATTTTCTATATCTAAAAAATTAAAGAGTATTTATTGCTTTTAAATAATGATTATTTATTATTCTTGATTATTAATGATTATACACCAATACAGATCAATATTTTAATTTTCACATGCATTGATAGGCAAAATGTAATAGGGAATGTAATCTAAGTACTACCTTTGCTAGATGAAATTTACACTATCCCACTGTATGGAAATGTAAATATACTTGTCTAAAATGCAACTATTTGAAAGTGTCATATAAACAGATTTACATGTGGTTTAATCTATACTGGTAGATCATTATTGACATTAAAGTAAATTCAATAGATTGTTTATATGAATGGTTTGACATTTATATCAATTTTCCTAAAACTACAAGAAATATTTATTTTGTGTTGGAGATAAAAAAAAAAATCTAAAATTGTGTCTAAATTTTACTGAAAAATGTAAAGTTTCTAATAACATGTGAATCTATCTATGACCACAATACTCAAAGGGGATCTTTATAGAGTATTAACTGTCAACTATATTTTAATCAGTGTAGCATAACATCTTGACAAGGTCAATAAAAATGACTTTCAAAATATTTAGAATTGATGACATATGCAACAGTAATTAATTCTGGACAATTTTATGTTTTAGAGACAACCTTGGATGGCAGGAACCATACAGACTTTAGAAAAAAAAATTAAAAAGGAGATTCTCATTCCAGTTGAGCTCTCAGCTAGGAGTGATTTCTACAGGCTGGAGACCTAACTTCGTTGTCTCAGTTTCTTGTTTGTAAAATAGTAATAAATGGGCATTACTAGGCTTGGGTGCTAGTAACTTTTAACATACTGATTCTCATTTAGAATATGTTGAATAGGAAATAAAATAGCCATTTTCCTATTTTCTTTCTGTCTTCTCCTTTTAAATAAATTAGCTTTTCTTAAGTTTTTTATTGTAATTCAAAGGTAAGAGATGAAATAGTCCAGCATAAAAACATTCACTATTTTACATGTGGGAATATAATATAACATTTGTAAAGTTGGTAAAATGAAAGAATTTTAAGGCAGCCTAAAGTGTATAATTGTCATTGTTAGCCAAAGCATCTAAAGAAACAGCTTACCCTGGAAACTAAGTGTCACTATTAATGTGCCATCAAGTTCGTGTTTATTGTATCATAGATACCTAGAATTTAAGACTTGAGAAGTATGCTTACATATACTCACATAAACATATTCTCTATCTTTTGCTTAATTTTTTTATGATGCTCACCTTCCTGAATTTTCAGTTTGTAAATAAAGCGATTGCATATATGCTAATGAACAGGAAGTGTAGGGGTGTACTACAATTGAGTATGTATAAGCAGGGTTTAGAGGCCTCATGAGCAGGTGACACATGCTAAAACGACTAAAACTTCTATTTTGTCCGTGAATGTCACTTATATCACTTTGTAACTTGTAAAAATCTAAGGTGTTTGTTCCACTTATTTTCTTTCTCTTTGTCCTTCTCTTCCTGCATGCGTGCATGCTTGCTTGCACACAGTCGTTTTGATAGAAGGTAGTCACTAGTAATTGATTAACTTCATATTCTAACCCCCAGGGGTGGCCTACAAATTCATGAAATTTTTTTCTTTTAAAGAACAATAATCTCAGGTTATGCAGACCTCCTTGATAGTATCCAGAAGTCTGATCAGAGGAGGGATGGAAACGGCTTTGACCATCAGATCTCACCTCCCGTATACGGACTTAACTCATTAAAGCTCCTAGTTATGTTCAAAGGCAAGTCGGATTTGAGAATTTGCCTCTCCCACCCTCTCATTTTGGCCAAATCAAATAAAACCTTTCTCTCCTCCTAAGCGCTGTTGTATCAGTGTTTGGCTTATTGTGTGTTGGATACTCAAACGTAAATTTGGGGATTTTATAACAATTTCACTCTTCTGCAATCAATCAAAATAATTTTTCTCTTTTGATTTTTGTTTGTTCTTTCACTAACTCACAATGATTCTACCAGAAAAGTTTTAATCAGTAAAGATATAGCTTGAATTTTTATACGTAAGTCCCTAGTTTCAAACTCAAATGTACATGTCAAAATTAAAAATGTTTGAAAATATCTATGCATGACTCTCCATTTACACATTTATGGCGAAAGTACAAGATATGGAGAGCATGGCTTGTGTGCTGTGTGTGTACTGATTATTTCATACATATGTGTTCTTTAGACTATGTCTATGTATAGAAATAAATTCTAAGGTTGGTGCTCTTTCTGAAATCATAAAAAAGCTCAAGAACTGCTAATCATAGGAATAAAAAAATCCCTATATAATATTTCATTAGTTATATTTTCAGCTCGACTGCTTGTATTAACTATATTTTTTGGAAAGTATATTTTTAGATAGTTATTTACCAAATATCTGATTTACTATAATAAATTTGTGTTAACTAACAAAAAGTTCAAATATTGAATGCATTAAACAAAATCTAGTTACTTGTCTAGGAAATTTTCAAAGCAAAAACTTACTCAAATATTAGTTGACATTGCAAAAATAGTTCTGAACATAATGTCTCAGACATAACATAAAACTTTTAAAATGAAAGTGAGAATTTATGTCTTACATGTAAACTAAATTGAGTCAGCATTAGAATAATATTTTGACCTTGAACAGAAATAAATCTGTAATAATCATCACTATGTTGCCAAAAGGAGAGAAAATAACACTATATAAATATTTAATCAAACAATCCTTTATCTTTTCATCTAATAATATAGATATTCCCCTAAAATTTACCATTCTGAGAATTTGTACATGATCTATAACTAGCCATATACAAATAATTGTAGTGGACATTTTTGAGGGGTCGTTTTAGAACTTTTCAAAATTCCCCTGAGAATACTTTGTTAGAATAGGTGCCACATATTTTTAGAATCTTGATTTGGGGGCTATATAAGTATAGCTTATAAGTATTTCTAGTTATTTAAAATGAATAATTTTAAAAAGAACAGCAGTAAGGCAAGAAATAAAAGATTATAAACTTTTAGATTTTTATTTAAGGCAGTTAATGTACTTTACAGTCGTGTACCACGTAAGGAAGTTTCAGTCAATAATCCACTGCATATAGGATGGTGGTTCCATAAGATTGCAATGGAGCTGTAAAATTTCTGCCCTCTAGTGATGTTGTAGCCATCATAACTTCATAGCACAACACATTACTTACATGTTTGTGGTGATGCTGGTGTAAATGAACCTACCTTCATAGCACATACAATTATGTATATAGTATGTAATACTTAATAATGATTATAAACTACCATGTTACTGGTTTATGTATTTACTCTACTATATTTTTTATAGTTATTTTAGGTAATCCTTCTACTTACAAAAGAAAAAAGTTAAGTGTAAAAGAGCCTCAGGCTGGTCCTTCGGGAGACATTCCAGAAGAAAGCATTGCTGTCATAGGAGATGACAGCTCCACACATGTTGTCCCACATGACCTTTCAGTGGGCAAGATGTGGAGGTTGAAGACAATAATATTGATGATCCTGATTCTCTGTAGGCCTAGGCTAACGTGTGTTTGTGTCTTCATTTTTAACAAAATGTTTTAAAAGTAAAGAAAATAACAATTAAAAAGTGAGGCAGGTAGATCACCTGAGGTCAGGAGTTTGCGAGCAGCCTGGCCAACGTGGCAAAACCTCGGCTCTACTAAAAATACAAAAAAAAAAAAAAAAATTGGTCAGATGTGGTGGCGTGCACCTGTAGTCCCAGCTACTTGGGAGGTTGAGGCAGGAGAATCTCTTGAATTCAGGAGGCTGCGGTTGCAGTGAGCCGAGGTCCACCATTGCACTCCAGCCTGGGTAATGAGCTAAACTCTATCAAAGAACAAGAAAGAAGGAAAGAAGAGAGAAAGACAGAGAGAGAGGGAGGAGAGAAGGAGGGAGAGTGGGAGAGAGGGAGGGAGGGAGGGAAGGAGGGAAGGAGGGAGGGAGGAAGGAAAGGAAGGAAGGAAGGAAGGAAGGAAGGAAGGAAGGAAGGAAGGAAGGAAGGAAGGAAGGAAGGAAGGAAGGAAGGAAGGAAGGAAAAAAACTTATAGAACAAGGATGTAAAGAAAAAAAATGCATTGTTAGCATGCCTCTCCCACCTGGAAAGACAAAATAATGTGTAGAGATTCAAACTGTGAACTTTTTTCCAATAAGAGATTCAGGAACTTAGAAAAACTAAAAGAAACCCCAGACTCTTTGGAAAAAAGCGCAGGCTGTATGCTGTCCTGTAAGCCTGGTTGATAAACTGCCTCCAGGATATATACTTCCAGCAGGGAACCTGGCAACACAGGCCATGTGGGAAGGCCTTACCTCTACTCAGCACTGGAACTGATTTAGGCAGCAATGGGGAATATAAAAGTAAGTACAGCTACTGGAAGAGACTTGCATGCATTCCTAGTCTCCAGTGTAAATGGGAGGGAGACCATTTCTGACTCTACCTCACAGGGGACCTCAGGAAAGTCTGCCAGCTAAATAAGGCAGTGGTCACAGCTTCAGAGAAGCTCCCAGATAAAATTCACAATATAATCTTGAGTGGGCATGAACTCCCTTGGCCAGAACCAAGGGTTGAGTGGGAAGTGTGCTGCAGCTATGAGTGATGGAGCTGGGCACCCTTGCTTAACAGTTGGTCAAGCAGGGGCATGATCTTAAAGGCAGGCATATGGCTTGGGACAGTTTTGAGTTCCACGTGTAGAAAGCCTGGAATTTAGTTAGCTGTAGCTAGCAGAATACTGCAGGAGTGAGACCTGCCTTGCCAACTACATGAGCGCTGGGTGGGGCTTACCATCGTCTGTTACGCTGAACTCCCCCATGTAAACTGTGCAACAAAGGCAGCCTTGCTTCCCCCTAGAACATTATCCTAGCATCCTGAGAATCCTCACCCAATCCCAACAGGGGCTATTGCTTGCCCCATGAATGGAAAGACAGAATACGGAACTATCTGATCCAGCCCCCACATGGCTTTGCACCTGAGCCTGCCCTGGTAGTTTACCACAAAGGACAGAAATTTTGGGGATCTCCATGTCCCTGGTCATTCATTGAGAATCCAGAATAACTCCCTAGGTAACACAAGGCAAACACAAATCCCACTGTTACTATCATAACTGTCACTCTTTTGCAACTGTCATCTTCTGGCTGGAGGTCAACTGGCACAGTTCATTATGGCATTTCATTATGGAGAAAATTTGTGCATAACCTCAGCTGCCATCATAACCTGGCTAACCAGGAAGTCCTGAGTCTTTCCACAGGACCAGTTAATTCCTACTACAACCAACAATGGAGAAATTCAGCACACTAAGGCTATTTATAACCAAGGAATCTCACAGGGTCTATGTCACTAACCTGTCACCCGCATCAGAGCTGGTGTTGGTACCCACTGCTGTGAGACTTGAGGACAGGTAACATCACTGGATCCCTTGCAGACATTCCCAAGCATCCACTTGAAGTGTGGCAGTCCCTCTGTATGGCTAGACCCAGAGAAGCAGCAGCATACACAGTAGTATAGCTCTCAGGATTTTCTACTCCTAGGGGAAAGAAGAATGTACCACATCAAAGGAACATTCCATGGCACAAAACAATCCAGATGGCAGGTTTTGAGTACCAAAAGTTTTCTGCTGGTGGGAAGTTTCTTTTAGTAGAGGCACAGATGCAGTGCTGGGCTCAGCAGGGAATACCGGCAGCTCTATACAAATAGTCAGGCAGTCCTGATATTTGTGAGAGGTCTGGGAGAAGAGGACGTCTTTTCCCACTCATTCATCATACAGACACGACTGGGACTTCTCTCATGGGACCTCAGCATGGGCGTACCTATAAACAGTCTTTCTGGAACACTTCAGGGTGACTGCATCACCACTAAAGGAGTGCTCTTCAGGTTCAGGCTTGCATGAGGGGTAAGGTAACAATTCCTCTCTACTTGAAAGTCCTCTCGACATCCCTACAGATGAAAAGAGGTGCCTGTCTGACCTGAATAGTCAGAATACTGGGCCAAGAGGATGACCGTGATATGGTTTGGCTCTGTGTCCCCATCCAAATCTCATCTCAAATTGTAATCTTCACATGTTGGGGAGGGGCCTGGTGAGAAGTGATTGAATCATACAGGAGGACTTCCCCCTTGGTGGTCTCCTGGTAGTGAGTGAGTTCTCGTGAGATCTGGTTGTTTGAAAGTGTGTGACACTTACCCCTTTGCACTTTCTCTCTCTCTCTCTCTCGCTCTTTCGCTCTTTCTCCCCCTCTCTCCTGCTGCCATTGTGAAAAAGGTCCTTGCATCTCTTCCACCTTCTGCCATGATTTTAAGTTTCCTGAGGCCTCACAGTCATGCTTCCTGGTAAGCCTATGGAACTGTGAGTCAATTAAACCTCTTTTTTCTTCGTGAATTACCCAGTCTCAAGTAGTTCTTTACAGCAGTGTGAGAATGGATTAATAAAACTAGAACATGGATCACTTTCCTGCCAGCCTGGCAGGAGAGCTGAGGTAGTTCCCACTCTTCCCTCTGATAAGACCTCAGCATGTTACATTGGGTAATCCCTCAGCCACCCTCTCAAGACTGTGACCTCTGTCTACCATTGCATATTGCATTTACCCACCTGCTTTAGCGACAACTTGTTTCTACCCAGGGACACCTTCCCTACTGGACTGAAGCCAGAACGATTCAACCCAATAAATAGAATACTGGGAGAAAATAAATAAAGTGAAAACCACAAGGGAATGAGATAGGGTTCAACAGACCTCTGCCATTCTAGCTTCATAGGAGACAGTAAACTTGCTCATACACTGAGCACATTTCTACTAGAACCACCACCTGAGGAATCCACATACACAGGCCCTCTATAACCAAGGAGCTGATACAGAGTCTTTACCCCTGAAAACATCAAGAGCTAAATTACGCCACAATAAACTATGAACATTGAATTCACATCCTTAAGGGAAAAAAAAAATTAAAAAAAGAACACAGTCAAATCAAGAATAAATTAAAAAATAATTTGAAGAAATAGTCTACCCAAATGAGAAGGAGCCAGAAAAATAATTCCGGCAATATGACAGTATGTATGTAACACCTCCAAAAGATAACATTACCTCTCAAGCTCTGTATCCACATAATTGTGAAATCTTTGACATACCAGAAAAAGAATGCAAAAGGTTGATTATTAGACTACTAAATGAGATAAAAGAGAAAGGTGTTTGGTTTTCTGTTCCTGTGTTAGTTTGCTGAGAATGATGGTTTACAGCTTCATTCATTTCCCTGCAAAGGAAATGAACTCATCCTTTTTTATGACTGCATACTATTCCATGATGTATATGTGCCACATTTTCTTTGTTCAGTCTATCATCGATGGGCATTTAGGTTGGTTCCAAGTCTTTGCTATAATGTGGTGAATTGAAGCAACTAGCTTTCAGTTATGAGGCCACAGGTCTAAGAATGAATGTGAGGATTGCTGATGGAAAGAGGTGAGTCTGGCTTATGATAACATTATTTAGTGACTGACTCTCTGTCCAAATCTTTATTATTTGAGAAAATAACCACTAAATTTAAATGGAAGATTGATGGGAGTTTCCATTAAGTAAAACTGAAAATATCCTTAACTTACTCAACATTTATTTCATAGAATATTAAACAGCAATTGATTATGCTGGACCCAAATGCATCAATGTGAATAAATCTTAAAAGTATAATGTTGAGTAAGAAACCACTATGTTTGGAATAAGTGTACTATGATGAAATGTATTAATTAAGAAAAATTATAAAACATTTCTGAATATTGTTCAAGCATACATACTTAATGATAATGTGAAATATGACTATGAGAGTTGCACAGCAGCACTAGAGAGGGAAAGAATAAAATAGAAATTGTTCAGGAGAGGAAAATTTTGACTCCCTCTTTAATACTTAGAAATAATATAAAGCAAGTTTGATTAAAGTTGTTGATTATGGGAAGTAAATACATGGATGTGTATTATATTATGCTATTTTGTTTTGTATGTTTGGTATATATAAAACTTAAAAACTTTTATCTTAGAGTGCTTTCCAAAGTAATGTGCAATTAAATTCTTAGAGAAACACTGTAAAGAAAGTAGTATTTTCTCATATTACAGAGTAAACTACTGAGCCTCACTGACATGAAGTAATATGCACAGTTGTTTCTACTCAATTGAAGTATTTTACAAACTTTTATGTCACAACCTGGGATTTTTCCTTTGCATTATCATCATAGATGTTCAGGAAATACTTACTCATATATTCATAAAATTGCCTTAAAGTGTTGTTTTACCAATGAAACCAATGTTTTCATAGCCTTCATTCTTCGAAAAACCATCTATAACTTGAAACTCATGATTATGTGTTTCAAGAAATACTTGAAATATGAAATTTTCCTACAAATTAAGTGGCAAAGATGTGAGTTCAATGGTGGATAAAGGACAATAATGAATAGCTATTTTTATATTTCTCCTTTTTTACATATTGCTTTTCTTCACTATAAATCAAATATACATTAAGTATTTTATTAAAATAAGTGTAACCCTAGAATCTAAATATCTACAAAAATTAAGTGAAGAAATATATCAGAACCCATAGTAGGTTGAGCATCTCAAATCTGAAAGTCTGAAATGAAAAACGCTTCAAAATCTGAAACTTTTTAAGTGCTAATATGGTGCCACAAGTGGAAAATTCCACGCCTAACTTCATGTGATAGGTTGCAGTCAAAAGGCACAACCCACAGTTTATTCAGCATCTCCAAGGAAAAACGACTCTCCTAGTCCACTTCAGCTATGATATATCTTTTCCATGCCCTCCAGAAAGGATAATAATATGGCGCATGCACAGGCTGGATATGTGTTCCCACCAGTGACCTGCATGGGGCCAAGACTTATGTGCATTACTTATTGTGCATTTTATTGCTTATTTTCTGCTCTTTGGTCTAAAGACATTACTGAAAATGTTAAAAAGTTCTGCAAATATCTCTGTGGGTAATGGTAATAAGAAAAAGTAAAGCATTTCTGTTTATCTATGTAAGAGAAAGTCAAATTGTCAGAGCAACTGGACAGCAGTGTACGTGTGAAACATTTTGTAGAAGAATATGGTGGTGGAATAACTGCCATATATACCCATGGAGAAACACAAAAATAGACTGTTGAAGATCTGTGCTGAAATTGATGAGCAGAAGATATTGAAAAATGCAAAAACACTGCATAAAGCTAAAAATAAATATGTAAGTTGTGTAACCAAAGTGAATACGTTAGCATCCCTGAAAAAAACATATATATATATATCCCTGAAGAAACTTAAGGGTAAACTGTTGAAGATCTGTGCTGAAAGTGATGAGAAGAAGATAATGCAAAAATACCAAAACACTGCATAAAACTAAAAATAAAAATGTAAATTGTGTAACCAAAATGTATATGTTAGCATCACAGTGTACACATGTCACTTAATGGTGTGTGGATCATGACATTAGCAAAGATCTATTATGATGAATTAGAAAATTGAATAGAACTGTGAATATCAAACAGATTGATTGCAAAAGTTTAAGAAAAGTCAAGACATTAAATTTTTAAAGATTTATGGTGATAAAACATCTGCTGATCATTACGCAGTAGATAAACTTATTAATGAGTGTACCAAGGTTATCACTGATGAAAATCTGGTACCAGAACAAGTCTATAATGCTGATGAAATATTCATTTCTGTTTTAGTGTTGTTGCTCTAGAAAGACATTGACTAGAGCTGATAAGACAGTCACTATAGGAAGTAAGTATGCAAAGGACCGGACCGAATAAGTGTCTGGGATGTACTAATGCAACAAGCAATCATAAGTATAAACTTCCTTTGATAGGAAAAAGCTTGCATCCTCACTCTTTTCAAGGAGTAAAAGCATGAATCATCAAGGTGTCTTCTTTGACTTATTTCACAAACATTTTGTTCCAGCAGCTCAAGCTCACTGCAACAACGCTGGACTGGATGATGATTGCAAGATTTTGTTATTCCTTGACAACTGTTCTGCTCATCCTCCAGCTGAAATTCTCATCAAAAATAATTTTATGCCATATGTTTTTCCCCAAATATGACTTCATTAATTCTGTCATATCACCAAGGAATCCTTAGATTAATAAAGAGTAAATATAAAAAGAGTTTTTGAAGAGCATGCTAGCAGCAGTGAACAGAGATGTAAAGGTAGAAGATTTGCAAAAGTAGTTCAGCATGAAGGATGTCATCTATGCTGTTGCCAGTGCTTAGAATAAAGTGACTAAAGACACAGTTGTGCATGCCTGGAATAGCCTCTAGTTTGTAACCATGTTTAGTGATGATGATGAATAAGTTGGTGACTTTGAAGAATTCCACATATCAAGTGAGAGAAAAAACGATGTCCGATCTTCTTACATATGCAAAAAATACCTTCAGAGTCCCTCAGTAAGCTGGAAGAAGTGGAATTTAGGAAGTTTTAACAGTGATAATGAGAATACAGTTTTTCATTCATTGACTGATGATCATATAGCCAAAATGGTTCTGAATCAATGTGATCATGAAAATAGTGATCATGAAGATGATGTTTACATTGCAGAGAAAGGGCCCATGAGAACATGGTGAAAATGTGTGATTAGCTTATTGAAGGGCTAAAGCAGCGTGCATTCATAACAGAAACAGATATCTTGTCAGTTCATAAAATCAGAAAGCGACTTCTAAGACTAAGAGCATTTTTAATGAGACAGATGATTCTGGAGGAAGCATTTAAAAAAGCCATCCAGCTGAATGTTTCCTCATTCCTAGAGGATCCACTTCCTGGTTGGCAACTGTTTCTAGTGTTTTATTCTCACTTACAAAAGATAAAATACTGTGTACAATAACCTTTTAATCAAAACACAGTTTCTTAGGTGGAGACTGAAAGCCCACTCTTATTTTTTGTTGTTGCTGTTTAACAGCTGTTAAAGGTGTTCTGGTGAAGCTAGTGTGCTGCTTAGTTAACCTAAA
The DNA here is from genome assembly GCF_037993035.2 of Macaca fascicularis. Classification (NCBI taxonomy): domain Eukaryota; kingdom Metazoa; phylum Chordata; class Mammalia; order Primates; family Cercopithecidae; genus Macaca; species Macaca fascicularis. Next base: position 53,988,177 of record NC_088391.1, on the reverse strand, counting down.
CATATTATTTTTTCACTGTATCAATATTATGTTATATTTATTATGGTTAAGTACTTACATGTGAAGAAATATAAGAAAATGCTTATCAGTAGTTACAAATTCAGAGTTAGGCATGATGATGATGCCAAAAAAAAAGAGAAAAAACCCAACAGATTTTTCACATGGGTGGCTGAGATAGTAACACTTTTGGTTTCTGATGGTTCACTGTACAATAACTTTATTTTATGCACAAAATTGTTAAAAATATTATGTAACGTTAGTTTCACACTATCTTGGTAAAGTGTTTATGAAAAATAAATTTTGTGTTTAGATTTGTGTCTCAACCTCAAGATGTCTCATTATGTGTATGCAAATATTTCAAAATCCCAAACAATTCAAAATCTTATACACTTCTGGTTCTAAGAATTTTATACAAGGAATAGTTAATATGTATGAATAAATAGCACTTAAGAGAGAAAATGAAATTAAATAAAAGCTGAAAGAAGAATAAAGAAATTTTACTTCACTAAGAAAAATAAAAATAGCAAAGAAGAAATGTGATGTGTTACTGTGCTAACCTAGAGTTATGCTAACATTGCAATGACTTTCAGGAATATTTGATGATCAACAAGGTATTGCTTCTGCAATACATGGAAAAGGCTATGGAGATAGTTTCAGCTTAACTGAAGTGGAGCTAACATTATTAGTTTCACTAACAATGGAAATGATATGCATGATATTAGAATTATATAATTGTTCAGCAGGTTTTGATTGCATGCTCTATGTCATTAATTTTAATACTTTAAAAGTGGGAAAAGTATAAATGGGGATTATTTTTTCTGTGTGCTTAATGTGTTTCCAAAAGGTAAGGGCTGGTAATTGGTAATTCTAACAAAAAGAACACACACACTGCATACATACACATCCTGGATAGAGAAGATTTAAAAGAGAAGTGAAATTAAGATCAATAGAGTCTGTGCTAAATACCAGTTGACATAACAGACATGGCATACTATTTCAAATCATTTCCATAATACCTATAAGATAGTTACCATTGTCATCCAATTTTAGAGATAAGGAAACTGAATTATGGTTTTATTTAGCACTGGAGAAAGCACAGACAGTAAGTAGTAGAGGTTTATTTAAAACAATAGTCATATTTTCTCTAGAGCCCACACTTTGAACATAATATCATAAAGGATTAAGTTAGAACAATTGAGAATTTTTAGAAGGTGATGACAGTTCTGGGTTTAAATCATATTCTTATAATTTATTAATTTTTCTTCCATATTTATGTGTATTTTCTGAATCCGTTTCCTTATCTTAAAAATGGAAGTGTTAATACTAGTCTTGTAAAAGTTATTCTATCTTTCCCACAATTTTATCATGGGCAGAACAAAAAAATAGTGATAGCTACATATGAACACATGAAAAATGATATGATATTCATTGGTTCGAATATTTTATCACATTATTTATGTACACCTCTTGTTTAAACTTTAATTTTTTCACAGAAAATAATATAAGTTAATATTAAATTTGTTGCTTAATCAATGTCTTATAAGCTTACTTTATAAGTTTGTAGTTGGCCATTTTGTTCTCTACTTTATTGAGAATTATTCACTAACCATGCAGTAGTATCATTAGTACCTTTCTTTTTTGATCATATGAATGATTGTTTTAAAAGTAAAGATATAGTTTTGTGGATTAAATACCATTTAAATTATAATTTATTGTTTTATTTCACTGGCACTGCTAGAAACTAGTAAGTTTAACTATATAAAGACGTTCCATGTTTTTCAAATGTTAACTAAATGTTATACTTAGTTTAACTATATAAACATTAAATTTCTAATACACCAATATATTACCCACAAGCCATGAATGAACATACATTACATGATAGTCAGAAAAAAAAAAAAAAAAAAAAAAAAAAAAAAAAAAACTTTTACAAGTAGACCCAGATGCCAGTATGTAATTCGCAAAAGGCTAAGAGGTTAAGAACTTGGTCTTGTGTACTGCTGTATTACTAATTGTAGAGCAAATGCCTGTAACTGAGTGAACACTCAGTAAATATTGATCCTATGAGCATGAGTGTTTGTGTGTGTCTGTACAGACACGTGTGTCTGCATGTGTGTGTGAGAGAAAGGAGAGAGAGAGAGAAAGAAGAGAGAAAACTTCCATCTCATTATTTCAGGCAAGAGTCACCATAAACAACGTGTACTAAGTCATAAGAAGAAATGGAATTAGAGTTTTGGAATAAGTACTCACTGATATTAAACAATGTCAAACATACAGAAAGAAGATTAATGGAATGTTTAGGATTTGAGTAAAAATAAATCAGAAGAACTGGGAAAAGAATATATCTCCTTAAGTTCTGAAACTCAACAAAACAAAGCAGCAACTTACATATATCAAAGTTTGGCTGCTTAGTAACTATTTTCTACTTCTATTTAATTTTTATTTATTTATTTTTTGTGTGTGTGTGTGTGTAGTCTTAAATTGGCAGAATAACTTAGGACCATTTCAAATTATTATCAAATTAATGCAGCAAATGAGGAAAAAACGTCAGCATATCTACATCAAAAAGCAAGGGTTATTTTTTAATATTAATAGTAATAAAATGTTTAAATGCATAGTTTAAAAATCAGAAGAGAAGTGGTAGGTGCCCATTTTTAAAAAAAGGAGGCAAATGAACATTTGGGAATTTTCCAATAATTCCACAATTAAAGAATATATAAAAAGTAGATATTTAAAATGTGTATATCATCAGGGTGTTTGACTAAAATGTACCGTCTGTTTTGATGAACCAAAGCTAGAAAGTGTTTCAGGAGTTTATCAGTGTTGAACAGTTGCTGACAACTTTGTTCCAATTTTTGAAAATAATTGTTTGCTAAATTATGGGATACCTCATGAAAAGCTTTAATTAGATTAGCAGTAAGAAAAAAGAATAAAAAAGAATATATTCTTTAATCACATCAAGATCTAAGCTTATGTTTATATTCAGTGAAAGAAATCTATTAATGAGAAAAATCTTTTTGCTTTTCCCAAAAAACACAATTTAAAAAGTAGATGTCTATCTCCTAGGGTCCACTATTTTCCTGGTTTTAATACCAGGGTGTGCTTCCAGTTTTAAACTCCTTTAGTCCCCTTGATGGCAGAAATCTTTTTTGGAGCCAACATTATCATTTCTTAGGGCATTTATCAAAAGCTCAATGTATTATTTCAGGCTGAAAATATATCAGTGCAAATGTAATTGCAATCTCTGCAACATCAAAGTAGGAATACCCAGAGTTCATGATTGGTCATTCTTATCCATGAATGTATCATAATAGGCTGATATGCTCCCTTTCCCAGGAAACATATTTTCTTTTGGACATGGTCCTTCTGATTAAATAATATCTTATCACAAAGAATGACACTAATCGTAGACATTTCAGGCCTTGAACATTTCATCACTGATACAACCTGGTAAGTATAGAACATTATTAAAGGGGAAAAAAGCTTATAAGTTGCTTAGTAATCAATCAACTAGCATTTACAACTACCATTTGATTATTACTCTCGGTAGTACTGTAGTGGAAGGAAAATCTAAGCCGTCCATCTACTCCTGAAAGAGATTTGAATCAAGCATATACCATAGCAATGTAATGAGTAAAATTATTCAATTGAGCACTTTCTGTTGAATATTCTCAAAGAGCAGCTTTGGACACTGTCGATGTTATTTTTAATGCTTTTTCCCAGAAAGTGCTAGCCAATGTAATATTTCAATGATCATCTCTAGTCATATCATTTCTAAATTATATCTATAAATTTAAACTTTCTTTAATATTCCAGAAATCTATTTTTGTATTTAATGTATTTAATTTATTCAAAAGACACAATTATTAGTCGCCTATTTACATGTACCTCTCTAAGCTCTGTGACAATTTTACCAGTTTTTATAGCTCAGTGTCGTAAACCTTGATTCTTGATCATTGAAATGTTCGATAACATGGACATCAAGTCAAGCAGTCATAGACATTTAAATTACTTATAAAAGCCCCTGGACAATTAATTTTCACTTACCAATCTTTATTTTCTAAAAATTTTGTCAGAATTTATTCTTTCTAGAGCATTCAGATGGTACTTTTATGAAATTTAACTCAAGTTTTTCTATTTTTCAGAAAATATTCATCCAAAGTTGTTTTTTGTAGCGTAGTTATCTGATTTTTATCTAGAATTTTGATTTCTTAAAATTTGTACTTTATATTTTTTAAACCTGATTGTCACCAAGATAATTTTTATTTAGTAGAGTAGGCACACTCTTTTTCTGCTAAATATATATTTAGTTCTACCTTTCTATCTTTGATTCCATCACAGCAAAAAACAAAGTCTGGCATAACCTCCTCTTTTTGTTTCAGCATTTTTTCTCATAGATATTGGCCTGTAGATCTAAGTTTATTTATTCATCTGCATCATTTACATGTTCCAAGTATTATTGCAAAAATGTGCCCATCTATCTACCTTTTTCTTTACTTTTCATTTTACTACCAACTTCCTTTTTCTTCTTTTTTCTAATTGCCATCAATAAGTATTAAGCATCATAGATTTCAGTGTGCAAATTAATGTGGCTGAAAAAAGAGATGTTAAGAAATAAATGCCTGTAAATGCATTTTAGGTAAGGAAAATATTATCATACATAAAGATTTCTGAATTACTCTGGTGGAATTTACTTTATTCTTGTTTGTGGAGCATAGGAATTATTAAGATAAATAGAGCTTTGTTGATTTCCTTCCCCTAGTGAATGGATTCCTCCCCTCACATGCACAATTTTGGTAGTAGAGAATACATTACCAGAGAAAAAGGAATAATTTTATTTATTTTTCTTTTTTACAAAGATCACGTGCAGGCAGTCACAGTATGATTTTATGCTATCTTTCTCCCAGAATGAATGAAATGTTAAATTTTTTTCTAATATGGCTTCTAGAGGCAATAGGGAGTGAGACAGATTAAAGTGGATTATCTCAGAGGCAGGGCAAATTGAAATTCCGGTGCTTTGATGTGGGAGACAGGTGTAGTAGGACATTAGAAATAGTGCTGGAAATCCTAAACTGAGATCATTAGGGACTAGAATGCTGTTTGCATGAATAATCCCAAAGAATTTGCATATATAAGTCTTTGCAGAGGCTGAAAATGAACATGTAGCACTTCTGCCTTGGGGTTCTAAGCAAAAGCCTAGTTGGCTGAACGTTGCCTATGGGAGAAACAATCATTCTAGGGGAATTTACCATTGAACTTTGAAGGGGCCATGTGGGCACAGGAAAGGTGCCAAGTCGGCCCAGGAAGGCGCATGTCAGTCATGACAACAACAGGAAGCTCTTCCCATTTCCCTGAAGTGTATAAACTTCAGGACACTCAGGACGCTCAAATGCTTTCAAGGGGCAATCTTCATAAACAATTAAAGTTTAACTCTGGAGAGAGTGAGTGGAGTGGGACAGATATATTTTGCTCAGGAAAAAAAAAAGGAATACAATATTTCTTTCACCTGAGGATATTTTAAAACTACAAATTACCCTTGAATTTCAGTCAGTTGTGAACTGAGATTAAATCTTACTTAGAATATTGTACTACTTCAGGAAACACACACTGTGATTCTCTAATGAGAAAAAGCAATATTGTGCTATGTGTTCTACAAAGATTATTAAATACATGGAGGGAATAATGTTTACTTAGCTTAATTAAAATAAACATTATGATAGGTGAGGATTGCTATCTTGTTGTTGTTTAATTTGAAGGACTCCAAAGATTAGTGAGCAAGTTGGAATATGTTTCATTATCAGGCAACTTGGTTGTACTCTTTTTTGCAGTATCCAGTCAAGTCTTGGCCCCGTGCATGTGTATACACACACACACACACAGAATTATTGAATTATCTTGAATTATTAGGAAATCATGACTTTTGTTACGGTATGAGGTTAAAGTTCAAGGTGCTTTTAAATCCAATATGTATATCAAATTTCCTCAGCATGACTTATTAAAAAAATAAGCTACATTTTTTCATATATATATATATATTTAGAGAGAGAGCGAGTGAGAGAGAGAGATCATGAGCCTATAGAGGTGAGTCTCTTTCTGGACTTGCTTTTGTTCCATTAGTGTACACTCTATTTTTGTTTAATACTACATTGTTTTAATTATTGCAGAATAGGAACCCTTGATGCATTATGGTAGTGCATAATCTTCATATCTGCTCTTTTTCAAGATTGATTTCGCTTTTCTAGATTCCTTAGGATTTGCTTAAAAGTTCCATAAAAAATAAAAATGCAAATAACCAAATACATTTTGTGAAAAGAAACCTTTCTATGAAACAAAATATCACGGGATATAGATAAAACTTTTTCACAATTATGAAGCGAATAATTAAATGTTAATTTCGGAAAAAAATAAATTAACTAAGTACTCCAGTTAGCTGAAGGAAAGGGAGAATGACAGTATTATAGGAGGAAGAACAAAAAGTAAATTAGAAAAAGTACAGTAATCACAGTGATTAATGCAAACACTTTAAAGAAAAGTAAACCAGAAAATATCTAGAAAATCTAATCATATTTTTAATAAACAAACTTCAAATAAGATAAGAGCATTAATTTGCACAGAGACTACTTACAATATATAATACATTTTGAAGTATATTAATATGACATGTTTGAAAATATTTTTATTTTTGTCAGTAAGATGGCAGAAACAAAATGTCACAAAGCAAGAATAATAATAGGGTAAAGAAGCAAACAAAGAAGGAAGGTGAAAAATTCATTTTGTATATTAGAGACCTTTGAGGATTATAATATACATTATGAAGATATGAAAATCATTATTTTATGCTCTAAAAATGAAATGTAAATTCGAGCAATACTATCTTAATCATTCCTTTCAGTTTATCTTAAAAATAAATAAATTGATGGTGCATTCTTAGGTGAAGTATAAGTGAATTTGCAAGTTTAGAGAAATACAAGATTATATATTTCTCATTAAACGCATGAACTATTCAACATTTAGAGAAATAAATTCTTAACCAAACATTATGGAACCTTCCAGAATCTAAAGTAAAAGGTTATGATGGGTACAATGGAATAAATAATTTAAATAAAGATGTATTTCAAGCAAAAGTTATGTATTAAAATTAAACCTTTAAAAAATTTATTTAAAGTATTAAAGCTAACTGAATATGCACAGAAATATGTGTTTGTACAAGCAGTAAAAGGACATAAATATTCATTAATAGAAAGTGTTGAGGCATCATTCTCTACTTAGGTTATGCTTATTCAATCTTACCTTGCTTCTAATTATTCTTCATTTAACCACTTGTGTCTCAAAGGTTTTCTGATATAAAGGAAAAATGCAGCTTGAAGTAAAAATCAAATGCATGAATGCATTCAAATTTATACACCTCGATATACCTTCTTAACTTACAGAGGCACTTCTGTGAATTACCACTGCATCAGTGAAATGAGGTGAAAAACTAACATTGCTTTTACCTTAGGCATTCTCTTCAAGGGAACATTAGAAGCTGGAAAATGAGACTTTTTAATTCTTCATTTATCATATTCTCTAAAATCTTAAAGTAACTGTATGTCATTTCACATATAAACACAATGTATCCACTTCCCTGGATAATTGAAAAGCAAAATCACAAACTATCTGTGAAAACTGTTATATTAAAATGTGGATCAGAACAGATGTTAGCATTGTTTTATTTGCTTTCTTAAAAATCTAATGTTATGAACATTAATTATCCATAAAATATCATTATGTAAAAGAGATCATTTCTCAAATCACTTTTTCTCCAAACTAATTATAGTTGAATAAAATCATGCTTCAGGACTTTATGAGCAAAGTAGGGATATGTTAAACGTGTAAGCTTAGAAGTCCACCATAACTTATAAGTGAATACTGACATAAAAATAAATCTACTTTGACCTGTCTCTATCCTGCTTGTCACTTCTTCAAGGATTTTCTGTAACTTTTCTAATCTTCTTTTGCCTATCTTACGCTCTCCCAATTCCACACATTTTTATTTTATTCAGAAATTAACTTAGGGAATCATGACTTTTTTTTTTTTTTTCTGCTTATGCCTATGGCATCGTAGAGATTGCTGATTTTAGCATGCTGGCATTTCCCCATTTTCTAGAAGATCATGTTTTCAAAAAGGTGAAACCAACACTTCTATGTGAGAACATGGTAAATTAGATAATTTATTCACTGACTATGTCAATAAGAGTGGAAGAGAAGGATAGTTTTTGAAACCATGGAAAATATTGTTTTAATTCTTTAATTCTAGTTATATATAAGTGACATTAAAAGGAATTTCACTACATAATTCATTAGATTTTATTTTTAATGAAGACTTCAAACTGAGTTTGAAAACAATTCATTTTCTCATAAAACCCAAAAATGACTGAGACTTTAAAACATATAAATGTATTCACATATATAATTGTACCTAGAGTTATGGAATAAATACTATAAGTATATTAAGAGAAAAATTAAGAGAGGTTTCCATAATTAAAATATTATATTTTTGATATAGAATATAATGAGTTGGTTTTGGGAACACTTACATAATAGGCAAAAAAGGATTTCATTGAAACATAGAGGATGCAAACATCATGGTCAATACCTTACAAATCTCACGGATTTTCAGTTGCCTTGAAGAATAAATGAGGAGAATCAAAGTGTTGACACAGCTTGATGAGTTGATATTTTTTAGTGTTTACTTTAAAGGACTGCCTGGTGCAAGCTATTTGGCAATTTTTCCAAGTTTCTAATTTCTGAACTCTCATTTGAATTAAACTGTCTACCAACCTCTTGCTCCTTGCATGAGGAGACATAAAAACTGAATTAAGATGATGGAATATACATTTTAGCTAAACAGTTTTTTAAGTTTATTGTATTAAACTGGAATGAAAATTTTTAGCAACTAAAAAGACACCCCGCTATCCAAAAATAAACAGATAATAGCTCAACTTATAACTTTTTAACTATAGTCACTAATTCTGTCTTAAAATATTTCCTCTTATAGTATATAATTATTCAATGCTAGCACTAAATGGTTACAATCTAAGATGCAGTATTTGTGAACTTACATTTATAAAAGATGCTATTGATGGTGGCAGGAGGCAGACAGGTTCCTAGGCAGGGCAGGTCCCTGGTGGGACCCAACCATCAAGTCAAGGATAGCCTGAAGTCTGGGGGTTGGGCTTCCAGTTCCAAGTAGAGTCTGCGACCAGGAGTGGGAACTTCCTTGACGCCTATCAGCCAGCCAGATGGTGCTTTTTCCACACCCAACCATGGACCGACTGAGCACCACTTCCTCCTGCCCATGGACAAATCAGCATGCACTTCCTCCATTCTGAGCCCATAAAAACCAAGGACACAGTCGGACTCAGACACCTCACAGGCTACTCGAGTTTGGGTAGGGGGCGGTCCTTTTTGGGTCCCCTCTCTCCTATAAACTGTGCTGTCGCTCAGTAAAAGTCTCTGCCCTGCTCATCCTTCAGTTGTCAGAGTAACTTCATTCTTGTTGGAAGTGGGGCAAGAACTTGGGACCTGCCAAATGTGGGTATGAAAAAGGCTGAAGCACTCTAGCCCAAGGTCCTCTGCCAGTGTTGGGCGACTGCCCCATACAACAGAAAGCAGCGGTGTGGCTGTCAGCCCAGGAACCACACGCTGGAGTTGGGCAACAGGACTGAAAAAGCTGTTAACACACCCCTGTCCACTGAGCTGCAAAAGGTGGGAATAATACTCTCTTTGGGGATCCTGAGTTGCTGGTGTCTCCGAGTTTCTTGGGAGCCACTGCATTCCCCTCATTCAGATGCAGGTGCCCAAGGTGGAAGCAGGTTGCTGCATGCCTGGCTGAGCGGCAGGCTGAACGTGGATACCACGGTGAGCACTGGATCCAGCCTGGAGCACAAGTCAAAGGCAGCCCACTGAACCAATTGGGTGGGTGCCTCCTGTGGCAATTCAAGGGCAATCCTGGGTAGGGGCATCACCAACATCAGAAGTCACCAGCTGGCAAAGCACCACTGGGGTCCTGTGTCACTAGTCTACTTTTTTAGTTTAAGATATTGTTGGAAGAAGACATAGGTCTTTGCTGATACTAATTTAAAAAACACCTTTTGAATATTAAACCTCCTTCTTACTTGTGCCTTCCCCCACAATTTGCTCTATAATTTCAGACAAATGTCCTAGCATCATCAATGCATTTTTCATTAACTCAACCTGCTCCTCAGTTCCTTCACCATCTGGCATATTTTTTAAGGTGACCTATTACTGTATAAATTCTATTTAAGCAACACTTGAGCAGGACACAATGCTTTTCTAAGTAAGCATTCATTGACAAAGTGTATTTTCTAACACAAATAATTCTCTAAAGGTCACCATATATTGAACTAGAATTCTTAGTATTTGATGTACTTAACCTAAATTTTATATTAACTTAAACATTTGTGTCAAACACATAAAAAATATTGCAGGCATGAAAAAAGTACATTTCATAAATAATTAATTGAATCAATAAGGATAAATTTGAAAAATGTTAGGGAAATGAATCGAAGGTCAAAATCAAATATTCTTCTGAATATATGCAAATAGTTTTAGTGCCAAGACTGAAAATGATTTTTTATGATTACAGAAGCTGTAGATATGTCCCGATATTTGCAAAAAATATGCTATAATAGTGGGCCAAGAGAGGTAGTCTAGAAACGGATTGATTTGGAGAACATATAAAATAATCAGCTTAATATGCATTATTATTTTCTTACCACAGCCAGTTCTGTGAATCAAGAATGAGAAACAGATGTTAGTGAATCAGCAGTGAGAAACAGCTGCTAGGAATACTGTATTCTGAAGTCATGTAGTGATTTTATGGTTCAAGTAAAACACTAACAAAAATATTAAGATAAGTACCACACACTTGTTACGAAAGGAAAGAACACTGAAAAGAAGTTAACTATGATTCAGTTTTAAATCTTAGATATATTAGTGTATCTTGACATCACAAATGTATTTAATAAATATAATTCTAATTTGATGTCAATTTGAATTAACTGATTACATAATTATTATTATTAACTTTTAAAGAGCTTTTTTTATGCCAGACACTATTCTAAACTATTTCGTTTACTCCTTACAACTCACTGAGAAAGTTATTTTTTTTTCATTTTACAAAGGAGGAATGTGAGGTTATAAATGAATTTCCAAAGATGACACTATTCCTGACTTAATACCAGTTATATCTTAGTCCAAAATAAAAATAAAAGCTGTAATTTAATTGTTTAAAAATTTGTGTAAGAAATATTATGTTATTTGTCATCTATCTGTCTCTTTCTATCAACTGTATTTCTTATAACATCCAAATTGCCAGATATCATGACACTGCAAGTCATTCAATCCATTCTCAAAATTAAAGAGATTTAATAGTGCTGAGTACTATTTTGACGGTAAATGAAATGTTTAATGACTGATATTCAAGTATAAAGGCATCAATCATCTGACAGGCACCATATTTAGGAGAAAAATTATGCATTTAAAAATAAATTGATAATGAAAGAAGGAATTCCTAATTTGGACTCAATATAAGATCAAAAGTCCAAAGACTGGCACTGGTTCTGCTTATAACCATCTCAATGGCTCCTTGTATAAAGATACCTGATATTTTAGGTCTCACTCATCTCTATATTTATTCACAAAGTATTTTAAAAGGACTTATGATGTGCCAAAAACAAAAGCAGACCTCGGAATAAAGTGATATAACAGACGTCAAACATACAGATGGCTTTTCCAGGCATTGGACTGCATGAAATAACTTAGTAACTGTGTGCAGAAATAATAGAGAAGTAGTCGGAAATCTGAGTTCTTAGACATACAAGAGATTTCAGACCCATAAAATGAGAAAGAACAAGCAAAGGGGAGTGAGAAACAGCTGCCAGTGTGATAGAACTTAAACCAAACTAAGATATCCCGAGAGAGCGGGCCCGCTTGGCGTGGCGTCCCTCCAGCGCTGGAGCTCTTGCCGGCGTCTCCCGGCTAGTGCGGCTGAAGTGCCGGCGGCTAAGGGCCCGCAAGCAGCCGCCACTCCTCCGGCGCTGGCTGTGGCGCTGGGGTCGTTGTTTCGTGACAACCACTCAGGTAGCCGCTTCTGAGACAGCAGATGCGGCCGCTTTACCCTAAGCGGGCACCGCGGCTCTCTGCACTGTCTCTGCCATGGCCCGACTCTTCTCTTCCGGACTCGACGCCAAGCGGTGACCCTGAGCCAACAGCAGGAGCGCCCGGAAATGGCGGCCTGTACTGCCTCGCACTGGCCCATCAAAGGGATCCTGAAGAACAAGACCTCTACAGCTTCCCCTATGGTGGCGTCGGCTGAACAGCCCAGCGGGAGTGTCGACGAGGAGCGGAGCAAAAAATTCCAGAAGTGGAAAGAAATGAACATCCTGGCGACATATCATCCAGCAGACAAAGACGATGGTTTAATGAAAATAGATGAACCAAGCACTCCTTACTGTCGTTAAGATGGGGATGGTGAAGATGCATGTAGTGATACAGAAACCACTGAAGTCATGGCAGCAGATACCTTAGCTAACAAATTAGCTGCTGCTGAAGGCTTGGATCCAAAGTATAGGGTTCAAGAACAAGAAAACAGTGGACAGGAGGCTAGTGACCTCTCACCTGAGGAAGGAGAAAAAAGGCGACAATTTGAAATGAAAAGGAAGCTTCACTACAACGAATGACTTAATATCAAATTAGCTAGAGAATTAATGTCAAAAGATCTATATGATGATGGCAAAGATGAAGAAATGTTAAAGACTGCAGATGGAGAAAGCATGAAGACAGAAGAATCAAATCAAGGCTCTACTACAGGTGACCAACGGCAAAACAAATTCACGAAGTTCATAGAAGAGCTTTGTTCAACACTGCAACTGTTTGCTAGATATAAATCCTGTTACTATAATACATTTCTTCTTGTTCTCCACAATTTATGATTTAAAGACCAAAATCATACCAGTTATTATATATTGCCAAGAATTAAATGATATCCTTAGAAACTGATTAGACTGAAAATGCCTAATTGATCTTATGCTTAGTACTTTACCACAAATGCAGTGTAATATCATCAGTCCAAAACTGCATTACTTTTGTAAAAACACTGGTTAAGTTGCATAAGATATTATATAGCATTTTATGCTTTAGAGGATGAAAAGTATCCTTGGAGAGGGAAAATAAGTTATTTTCAGCACTCTAAATGGGGCAATACCTCTTATAAATTTCGTTGGTTTGCTTTTTTAAAAAATCAAAACACAATTGAACAACAGGATGTATAGGCTAATAAATATTCAGGCCGAATAGTGTTTTAACACTGTTCTTCAAGTTGATTTGTCTGTTTAATTGAAAAGGATTACAAGAGTTACTCTTGCCTTTTCTGTCCTACTACCTTTAAAGTTCCTGTTGAGTTTCTTTGTATTTACAAGAAAAGGACTGAACTTTTTCTCATCAAAACTAGCTTTTTTTCCCACAAATAAATTATCAGGTTAAACTTGCAAAAAAAAAAAGTAGAAGAAGAAGAAGAAGCCAAGGTAGAATGTAGTTGTGGTCTGAGGAAATTAATGTTCTAAAAGTTGTAGAATGATAACAGGGTGTGAAAAGATACTGTTAAGTCAACTTAAACATGAACTGATGATTGACCACTGGATTCAGGTGAGCAGAGATGACAACAGCATGTGATATTTCTTCAGAGTAGAGGAAGCAAAGTCTGATTGAAGTTTGTTGGAGAGAGGATGGGAAGAGAAAGAGCTCAGACAGTAAGTACAGTTACACTTTCAATGAGTTTCGTTGAATAGAACAGTCAAGTCAGGCATTAAAGGAAGAGGCAGAGTGAAGGGACTTTTATTTACTTTTTGTTGCTCTGTTTCTAAGCCAGTAGAAACTGCAATATGTTTCTATGCAAATGAAAATATCCAAATAATAAGGAAAACATTGATCATACAGGAACATGATAGAGAAGTTGCCAGAGTCATTCACTTTGCAAACAAGAGGTAATAGGATCCATTGCACAAGTATAGAGCTGAGACTTACATAGGAGCATATAGCTCATTTGTTGTGGGAAGAGGATAGGAGTATAGGAGGGTTGATAGACTTGATGATGGGTTCATGCAGGCATTTCCTTCATACACTTTCTACTTTCTCAGTGAAATAATAGCCATGATTTTGTATCTGGAAAAAGATGCTGTAGTTCCATAGAGAGGAGAGTAATTGGAACAGTTATGCAGAATAATGGGAGAGTAAATTGAATAAGGAGATGGAGTGGTATCACCCTACAGCCTTAAGGAATCCCTTGAGTTCAATGGTCAGGATATTAAAATGAGATCATTCAGCATTGTTGTGAGGTTTTCTCCTTTAAGTTCACTTATTCGATGATGACTTAGAACAGGTGACCAGTGAAAACAGTAAACATTTTTTCAGGAAAATACAGCGGGAGTGTTGATAATGGTATTGAGGCTTTATGAACAAAAGAAAGAGATTATAATGAGTGGTCATAAGATGTAAGTTAGATAGGTAGGAAAGACATGGTGAACAGTGAAAATACAGTAGTATCAATGGATTGATTGGAAGATGGGATGAACCTAGTAAAAATGAGGAAGAGGGGTTAGCTGTCACTGGTAATTTTCAAAGTTTAGGTGGCTGAACTAACAGGGGCCAGAAGTCCATTGAAGGAGAATTTCTAAAGGAACTGCATGTGTAAATGGATATGGTAAGCATAGTGTATATGGATAGGAAATTTACTGAAAAGTTGCAGGGATAGTTTGGAAGAGAAAGATAGTAAGCTGAATTACTGAATTTTCAGAGAATGAGGGAGACTAAATTACAGATCTGGAGAGCTATAAATAGCTGTGGCAAAAAGGGGCAATGTGTGTCATAAACTGTTGTCACGAGCTTCAAAATAGATGAGAGTTTGGAGAAAGGATAAGGAACATTGGTTTGTTTGTTGTGAATAACACCACAGATCATTATGGGATGAGTATAAGACTTTTGAATGGATATGAAGAATCAGGTAGGCCAAAATCATACGAGCATAAATTGTGTTTCTTGATTGTAAATACAATTGTCTATCTGTTGGATCACATTGCTCCCCTCCCATTCAACAAGACTTGGGTATTTAAGAAACCATTATCCTACTACAGTGGGAAATCAATACCTTGTCCCATACTCCAGATAGAATTTCCTCACTCCAACAGAGTAGCACTTCCATTACGATGCTATAAAACAGAGGGCACAAACTCAAATATGTACAGGAAATTTAAATAATTAAAGTTGTTAGAGGAAAGAAAAATCAACTACCAAAAATATAATAAAACACTACTGTTACATAACTATGTAGTAAATAACAATATAAGGATTATTAATCCTAGCAATTATATTTTAAATTAAAAAATAAAAGTAATGCAATTACAAAAAATCAAAACAGCTATGCATGACCTTTCTCTTAACTTTTAATTCAGTTTTGATATAATAGAGCTTTTTTTTCTTAACATCAAAATGAGAATGTTAGATCTTTATTTTTCGATGTTGTAATGTGAACTATAGCATGTCAGAAACTTTATTATAGAGATCACATGAAGATTATTTTAAAATTATCTCTGTTACAATTTTAAATTGTAGTTATAAGTTGTTAGTGAATTGAAAATATGTTGAGTAAATTAAGTTTTTATTTTTAAAGGTTAGTATCTGTAATTGTCAATTATATTACTGATATAAGAATTTTGTTGGGAATGTAAAGATTAAATTATTATGACACCATGAAGGATAATTCTATCTCAGAAGTTATTAAAAATAAATCTTCTCAAAGATCAGAAGATTGCAAGATTTGTGAGGTCAGGAAGTGTGTCTGTATTGTTCACTGTTATATTCTTGGAACATGGAATAAGGCCTGGAACATAGCAGCCATTCAATAAATATTTTTGAGTGAGTTAACAAATTTATCTCATACCTGTCAAAGAATTTGTTTTCTATTAATGCTGCCTAAATGGACATTGCTATATAAATTTGAATAATTTTATGTCTCACTGAATGAACAAGTCACGTTAACAATAACATAAAAAGTAAATTATTTTGATTTTAGAAATTAATTTTGTAAAATCAATGTTCCCTTTTTTTGTTTCTTCATTTCCAGAAAAGTAAAACACTACACATTTACCTTTGAAAAAAAGATGTGCTTTAAAGTAGTGAATTGAATCCCATTATTTAAGGATGCAAATGCATTATTCTGTAGAATTTACACTTGAAAATATCAATTAGTAATAGGGGAAGTACTTATTTTGAAGGGCAGAAATCTGATCATAGGCTCATAAGCTCTATAGTGTTCATCTTTACCATGCTACAATACACAAGCCCAAAGAGATAACAATGTATCTTAGAAATCCTGCAGAGAAACACACGCCTGTCACCCATGCTTCAAACACAAGCCTATGATAAGTTTTGAGTATAGAAAAATATTACCCCCTTTATCTCATTCCTGTCCCCAGCTATTCTGGCTAAGAAGAATTAGTGGAAGAACATTAGGCTTAGTAATCATTTTAATGCATGCCTCAGCCTATTTGTAGCTGTGTCTCATAGACAATACTGTTTCTTTAACCTTTCTTCTGATTGTTCTATTTGTGAATGGTTTTATTGTTTATAATGAGGTTTTGTGTTGTAGTTTTGTGCTCTTTGAGGTTTTTTTCTTTGCTTTTTTTTTTTTTTTTTGTCTTATCTAGTTGCAATTACCTCTGTTTCTTCATGGTATGTTTCTGTGTGGTTGTGTATGTGTGCATGCACCTGTGTGTGTGTGTGTTTACAGAGTACTCTGTAGACAAATTTGGAGCTCTAGATCTCATGAGGCTTCTGCTGGAACAGTGAGACTATCCAGAGTTGACCTCAGTCTAACTCAGTGTGGGAAATGTACATGACATAAATTAAAACTCGTTATGTAAATAGGAAGAGATCCAAGTTAACATAGTTTCTATAAGTCCCACAAGGTGTTACAAGTCATCTGACAAGATTGTAAGGCTATTTCATTTATATGAGTCAGTATGCTCTGTATTACATTCTTCAAAGTAAGACTGTTTACTTTAGCTCCTAGGAAGCAGTCACATTACCATCAGTGATAATTACCATCATTAAAACAATACCTTAATAGAACACTAATTTGGGGGCTCTTGCAGTTCTTTTATAGGAAGCATTACATACTGAGTGGATGTTACATTTACTTTCACACAAGTTCCTAATAATAGTGAAACACAAGAGAGCCTCCCATTGGGAAATGCCTCACCTCACCAAACACTATAGAATTTCACAGGAAGTGATTTTAATTCAGATATAAATGTATATTCATAAAAATTCCAACTTGTTTAACTACTTATATTTGTATAAAGAGTGAACAAATACATAATCATATCATCAACTATTTGATTTTTAATTATAATTATATACTTTGGTGAGGAAAATGTGTGTTAAATATATCTAACTATTGGCTGATTGGTTTTAAAATATTGATGGAGCTGTGTGGAAGCAATGGAGATAAAAATGTATTAAGTTTTAAAGTTTTGATTATCTTGAATATGTCTAGTATTTACAAAAATCAATCCTTAGATCAGTGATTCTCTCCTTAGGCTGCATTCTGGTATTACCTTGAAGTCTTAAAAACCCGAGTGTGCTGGATGCAACCCAGTCCAATTAAATCAATATCCCTACAGATGGGACCCAGGGACCTGTATTGTATAAAGCCTCAGGTGATTGTTCTGTGCAGACAATGATGAGAACCACTGAGGATAATCTGAATACATGATTAGGCTTCAAGCTAACCTGGAAAACTTCTCAACAAAAGAATGATGTGAGTCAAATCAAAACACAATTTTTTATGAAGTTATCAATAACAATGTTTTCCCTCAAGAAAATGTTCTATATGGAGTTATTATCCCAAATAACCACTGATTTTGAAGAATTATAACCAATATTTATATATGTGTGTATATATATGTGTATGTATATATATGTATATCTCCATATATATCTTAAAAACTATTCTGGTATACTAATTTTTTGAGAAAACATAAATATATACTGAAAAAAGATAATGATGTTTGGTCTCTATACACAAATGAGCTCTGAAACATGAGCTAATTTCTTTGCTAGATTATGTCGATTAAAGGACTTTAAGATAAGCTCCATTATTCATCAATATTCAGTTTTTTCAATAAATTCTTTGAAAGAATAATATTTAAGAACCATGGAAGTTCATTTAAAAATGCCCCCACCCAAATATAAATCTTAAAACAATTCCAATTAAATGCATTGGATTTTACTTAAGCTTTTAAAACATATAGGCCCCTCAGCAGATACATACTCAGCAGATATGCTGCTTTTTGTTAAAATTTCCCAACCTCTTTTGGAAAGTAAACATATCATGCATGTTTTATGCAAATGGTAGAAACAATTTTCCATATGTGAATACTTTTAGCAATTAAAATAACTACTTTTGTGAGTATACTAGTGTCTTTTGAACATTTTAAAATGACTTTATGCTGATTTTTCCTGTGATTATTTTTTAAACAAGCCATTTTTCTGACCTAGAGGACTATCTCTATACATTTTGTTTGTCCAAAAGATCAATAAAACCAATATCACTATAATTTTCCTGTATAAATTGCAAGGCGGCAAGGGTTTCATTATTGTTCTATATCTGAAATTTAACGTGTGATTTATGTTATTACATATCCATTTGCATATAAAATTAGATAATCTGCTATTCTCAGTGACATAAATGAATATAATTAACCTCTGTAGGCTGAATGTCTTTTCAGCTCTCTAATCAAATGATGATTTAGAGTTATAGGATTAAATAAAATTATAAAATAATTAGTTATATATCTTATCTATTGATTACAACGGAAGCTTGTTTGTTTTATCAACAATAAAATACATGTCATTCTAAATAAGAATTTTGATACCTTGTAGCTGTTTGAAGTAATTATCTTTTTTTAAATTTTTTAATTTTTTTATTATATTTTAAGTTCTAGGGTACATGTGCATAAAGTGCAGGTTTGTTACATATGTATACTTGTGCCATGTTGGTGTGCTGCACCCATCAACTCGTCAGCACCCATCAACTCGTCAGCACCCATCAACTCGTCATTTACATCAGGTATAACTCCCAAGGCAATCCCTCCCCCCTCCCCCCTCCCCATGATAGGCCCCTGTGTGTGATGTTCCCCTTCCCGAGTCCAAGTGATCTCATTGCTCAGTTCTCACTTATGAGTGAGAACATGCGGTGTTTGGTTTTCTGTTCTTGTGATAGTTTGCTGAGAATGATGGTTTCCAGCTGCATCCATGTCCCTACAAAGGACGCAAACTCATCCTTTTTTATGGCTGCGTAGTATTCCATGGTGTATATGTGCCACATTTTCTTAATCCAGCCTGTCACTGATGGACATTTGGGTTGATTCCAGGTCTTTGCTATTGTGAATACTGCCGCAATAAACATACGTGTGCATGTGTCTTTGTAGTAGCATGATTTATAATGGTTTGGGTATATACCCAGTAATGGGATGGCTGGGTCATATGGTACATCTAGTTCTAGATCCTTGAGGAATCGCCATACTGTTTTCCATAATGGTTGAACTAATGTACAATCCCACCAACAGTGTAAAAGTGTTCCTATTTCTCCACATCCTCTCCAGCACCTGTTGTTTCCTGACTTTTTAATGATCGCCATTCTAACTGGTGTGAGATGGTATCTCATTGTGGTTTTGATTTGCATTTCTCTGATGGCCAGTGATGATGAGCATTTTTTCATGTGTCTGTTGGCTGTATGAATGTCCTCTTTTGAGAAATGTCTGCTCATATCCTTTGCCCACTTTTTGATGGGGCTGTTTGTTTTTTTCTTGTAAATTTGTTTGAGTTCTTTGTAGGTTCTGGATATTAGCCCTTTGTCTGATGAATAGATTGCAAAAAATTTCTCCCATTCTGTAGGTTGCCTGTTCACTCTGATGGTAGTTTCTTTTGCTGTGCAGAAGCTCTTTAGTTTAATTAGATCTCATTTGTAAATTTTGGCTTTTGTTGTCATTGCTTTTGGTGTTTTAGACATGAAGTCCTTGCCCATGGCTAGGGCAATCGGGCAAGAAAAAGAAATAAAGGGTATTCAGCTAGGAAAAGAAGTCAAATTGTCCCTCTTTGCAGATGACATGATTGTATATTTAGAAAACCCCATTGTCTCAGCCCGAAATCTCCTTCAGCTGATAAGAAACTTCAGCAAAGTCCAAGGATACAAAATTAATGTCCAAAAATCACAAGCATTCTTATACACCAGTAACAAACAGAGAGCCAAATCTTGAATGAACTTCCATTCACAATTGCTTCAAAGAGAATCAAATACCTAGGAATCCAACTTACTAGGGATGTAAAGGACCTCTTCAAGGAGAACTACAAACCACTGCTCAGTGAAATAAAAGAGGGCATAACCAAATGGAAGAACATACCATGCTCATGGATAGGAAGAATCAATATCGTGAAAATGGCCATACTGCCCAAGGTAATTTATAGATTCAATGCCATCCCCTTCATCAGGTTTCTGTGAAGAAACCCTACCAATGAGTTTCTTCACAGAATTGGAGAAAACTGCTTTAAAGTTCATACGGAACCAAAAAAGAGCCCGCACCTCCAAGACAATCCTAAGTCAAAAGAACAAAGCTGGAGGCATCACGCTACCTGACTTCAAACTATACTACAAGGCTACAGTAACCAAAACAGCATGGTACGGGTACCAAAACAGAGATATAGACCAATGGAACAGAACAGAGTCCTCAGAAATAATACCACACATCTACAGCCATCTGATCTTTGATAAACCTGAGAAAAACAAGAAATGGGGAAAGGATTCCCTATTTAATAAATGGTGCCTGGAAAATTGGCTAGCCATAAGTAGAAAGCTGAAACTGGATCCTTTCCTTACTCCTTATATGAAAATTAATTCAAGATGGATTAGAGACGTAAATGTTAGACCTAAAACCATAGAAACCCTAGAAGAAAACCTAGGTAATACCATTCAGGACATAGGCATGAAGTAATTATCTTATGAACTGAATATAAATGATCACTTGGGCTATCACAAGTAAAATATGTCAATTTTTTAAAAAGTAAAGTCCTTTTAATGTTTAGTTATCCTGCTTTTGAGCACTATATAAACAAACAGTTTTGAAAATTTTTATAAATCCACTCTACAGCACAAATTTTTATAACTTAAATACTGTATATAGGTAATGGTCCTATTCACCGCTTTATTAGAATTCAAACATCCTACTTAACTACTTAGATTTATAATACGTTAACTGTAATGTAATTTTATAATTAATGGTAATATAATCAGTCTTCCATCATACATATTATTAGTCACCCCTAAATACACTTAATATATTACCAAGTAAACAAGAGTTTATTCTTTCTTACAACCCAGTTCTAAAGGATGGATGTTTGTTAGTTGCTGCAGCAGTAAATAAATCTTGGTCATGACCCTCCTGAAACAGTCCAACATGCTGTGTGGCAAGCTTGCCACAGGTGAAGATGTGAGGTACAAAATTACATGATAGCTTAAAGATTAGAAAGTTAAGTTCAAAGAAGTTGACAAAGGCAGCATATGCAACTCCTTGCTACCTGCATGGCTGCTTAAGAGTGGCCTTGGGCCTGTAATATTTCTTATTGGGAGATAGAAAACCCTCCCAGCCCAGGCTGGGCTTGTCATATTTCCAGCAAGAAAATACTTTTCCCTGTTTAGACTTGATATATGCTCCTTAAATATTCTGCTTATGCACAAGCCTCAGTGATCCTCTGGCACGCCCCCAGCTTTCTGTATTTCAGACCCCATGGGGGAGAGGTCATGGTCCCTTTACTGCAGTACAAAGTGAGGTGCTTGCAGCCACCCTACCCACATCGTCTACGGAGTGGGTCCTCTGGCCATGGGGAAACAAAGTCTTGCACTCTTTTTCTTCTTTTGCTGTAAATAAACAGCTGTACCATACCACTTGAGCCTAGTGTACATGTTTTCGGTTCTCATTGACCCCAAATCATGTAGGTCTCTTCCCTGGGTGGCATTCATCTGCTTGTTAATCTTGGCTACACTCATTTTATATTCTGTCCTGCAGCACAGTTTGACCAATCAGTGAACAGTGAAACACAGCTATTTCTAAAACGTATTTTGGTAAACCCTCTTGGAAGGAACAAAACTAGTGTTTGTTGCACTTCTATATTACCATGTGAAACTGAGAGTGTTAAGGCACAACTGCTGCAGATAGTTGCTAAGTGATGTCAGGGAAACTTGTGTACCTCTTAAAAATGTGAACAACTCAAAGTTGTGCTGTATTCAAAGTTTAAAATAAAGCGTACACCTTCAAATATTTTGACACAAACTTTTAAACAACAGTTTGTCCAAATAGGCTATACATCAGAAAAATCTAGAAGCTCAGAACATATCATGCAAATAGAATTGTAAACATGTAGTCTATGTAAAAGCAAATACAATCTCCTGATTAAAAAATTACTACATAACATTGGGCATTTTAATGGAGCCTAATTATTGGATTCACTCTACAAATCTGTACTGAGAAACTATTATGTACAGGAACTGAAGTCGTCATTTGGGGTACACTAGAGTAATTAGAAAAGAAAAATAGAAAAAAAGATAGAAGAAAGATCAAACAAAATATCTGAAGTTCTCCATCTTTGTGCATTTCATATTCTGGATAGGACAGACAGATTATAACCAAAAAAGTACAGTCAACTGGAAAATGTCATAGAGGCTAAACTATGGTGAATGTTGGTGATAGAATAAACAAATAGATCAACAAAATAGAAAATAAATAGAAAGACTAGAATAGAAAGCCCAGGAATAAACCCAAATAAATACACTTTATCATAAATCAACTTACCTTGGGCAAAGGAGTAAAGGCCATAGAATGGAGGAAATACAGTATTTCCAACAAATGGTGCTGGAGCTTCTAGGTATCCATATGCAAAATAATGAAATTTAGACACAGACCTTACATCCTTCACAAAATTTAACCCTAAATGTATCTTAGATCTAAATGTAAAACACAAAAGTATAAAACTACCACAAGATAACACAGGAGGAAGCCTAAATGATCTTGGGTATGGTGATGACGTTTTAGATACAATACCAAGCACATGATCCAAGACAGAGAAAAATTGGTAAGATGAATTTAAAAACTTCTGTTCTACAAAAGACAGTGCTAAGATTATTAGAAGACAAATCACAGGGTAGGGGAAAATATTTGCAAAAAACTCATCAGATAAAGGACTGTTGCTCAAAATATATATTGAACTTTTTAAATTCAACAATAACAAATCAAATAACCTGATTGAAAATGCAAATTAAAATAAGAATGAGATACCATTGCATGTCTTTTAGAATGATCAAAGTCTGAAATAATGGCAACACTAAATGCTGGCAAGTATGTGGAGTAATAAGCCTTCTCATTCAGTGCTTGTGAGAATTAAACATGGTACAGTCACTTTGGAAGACCATTGGAGCTTTCTTACAAAATAAACAAAGTCCAACAATTGCCCACTGCACACCTGTATGCTTACCAAAGGAGTTGAAAACTTATGTCCACACAAAAACTTGCACCACAGATTTTTATAGCAGCCTTGTTTATCATTTCCAAAACTTGAAAGCAACCAAAATGTCCTTTAATAAGTGAAAGAGTAAATAAACTGTGACACATCCACACAATGAAATATTAATCAGCACTAAGAATAAATGAATTAACAAGCCATAAACAGACATAGCCTTAAGTGAATATGACTAAGTGAAATAAGCCAATCTGAAAAGGATACATACTGTATGATTGTGTCAGTTTGATATTTGCACATTCATCCAAACCCATAGAGTGTAAATCCTAATGTTAACTATGAACTTTAAGTTGTTATGAGGTGCTGATGTAGGTTCACCAATTGTAGCAAAGGTATAATTGTGATAGGGGATGTAGATAATAGGGGAGAAAATGCATGGGTGTGGGCAGTGGGCATATAGTACACTAGTCACATCTTATCTACAGGTAGAAGTTCTAAGACTTCCAGAGGATGCCTGAAACCACTACAGATAGTAGCAAACTTTGTATTTTTAGTTGACTCCTGAACAGTATAGGGGTTTGGGGTGCCAGTCCCCCATGCAATAAAATATCTGCATATAACTTTTGTCTCTTCAAAAACTTAACTACTAATAGCCTACTGTTGACCAGAGCCTTATAATAACACGAAACAGTCAATTGACACATATTTGTCTGTTATATTTATTATATACTGTATTCTTACAATAAAGTAAGCTAGAAAAAAGAAAATATTATTCAAAGTCTTAAGAAAGAGAAAATATGTTTTACTATTTATTAAGTGGAAGTGGATCATCATAAAGGTCTTTATCATCATTGTCTTCACATTGAGTAGGCTGAGGAGGAGGAGGAAAAGGAGGGGTTGATCTTGCTGCCTCTGGGGTGACAGTGGTGAAAGAAAATCTGTATGAAAGTGGACTCGCTTAGTTCAAATCGGTATTGCTCAAGGGCCAACTGAGTATTATGTGTTTTTCCTATACATATATACCTATCTACAATAAAGACACTTTATTGTATCAATTAGGTATATTAAGAAATTAACAATACTACTGTATTAGTCAGTTTTCATGCTACTGATAAAGACATACCTGGGGTCGGGCATGGTGGCTCACGCCTGTAGTCTCAGCACTTTGGGAGGCCAAGGCGGGCGGATCACCTGAGGTCGGGAGTTCTCAACCAGCCTGAGCAAAATGGAGAAACCCCGTCTCTAGTGAAAATACAAAATTAGCCAAGGTGGTGGAACTTGCCTGTAATCCCAGCCGCTTGGGAGGCTAAGGCGGGAGAATCACTTGAACCCGGGCTGCAGAGGTTGCAGTGAGCCAAGATTGTGCCATTGCACTCCAGCCTAGGCAACAAGAGCAAAACTCCATTTCAAAAAAAAAAAAAAAAAAAAAAAAAAAAAAAAAAAAAAAGACATACGTGGGACTGGGAAAATTTTACAAAAGAAAGAGGTGCATAGGACTTACAGTTCCATTCTACATAACTGAGGAGGCCTCACAACCATGGTGGAAGGCAAGGAGGAGCAAGTCACATCTTTGGTGGATGGCAGCAGGCAAAGAGAGCTTGTGCAGCTCAATTCCCATTTTTAAAACCAGCAGACCTCATGAGACTTATTCACTATCATGAGAACAGCACGAGAAAGACTCACCCCTATGATTCAGTTACCTCCCGCTGGGTCCCTTCCCCAACACATGGGAATTCAAGATAATATTTGGGTGGGGACACAGCCAAACCACATCAACTGCTAATAAAATATGACAGATAAAAATATCCCAGCATCACTGCCTTTGTACTTTGGGGCTATTATTAAGTAAAATAAGATAAAGGTTACATAAACATAAGCACTACAATTCCATGGCAATGAGTCTGATAACCAAGAGACCTATTGAGTGACTAATGGGTGGGATGATTCATGGCCCTGGTCCCTGGGCAGGACAGAGTGGGACAGCATGAGATTTCATCATGCTACTCAATATGATGTGCAATATTAAGCTTATGAATTGTTTATTTCTGGAATTTTACATTTAATAGTTTTGGAACATGAAAGTAACTGAAACTGAAAAGTCAAACCACAGATAATGAGAGACTACTGTAATTCTCTGTACTTTCTGCTCTATTGTGGCATGAGCTTAACTGCTCTAAATAAAATCTTTAAAAGTAAAAAAGAAAAAAAGAGATGGCTTATGTCATCTACATATAAAAATATATATGCATATATGATAAATGTTACATTTTTTTTAAAGTAGAATATGGTTTATGAGTGGTTCCCATGGTAATGTCTCATGGTGCAGTATTGCGGGCATAATGACACATAGAGAAGATGAGATTTGAGCAAATCTTTGAGAGAGGTAAAGGAGATGTCAAGCAAATATTTTAGAGATGTGCCCTGCATGCGTGGGGAGTGTTGAAGGAAGAACACTGTGGCCAGTGTGCCTGGATATTATCTGTTCTTACATGGAAATTATTTTATGATTCTGCATGCTGTGGGTTTCCATGAAAACGTCATTTCTCTTCTTTAATCTTAAGCTTCCTATGAAAATATATTTTCTGTGACTCATTTTTTATGCCTGCATATCCTGGTAGTTAGAAGCTGCATTGAACCAAATTCATTCTAGATACAAAGTCAGACAAAAATGATAAAGTTCTCATGAGAATCCAATTTGAATTACTCAGAAGGTATAAAGGGAAAGAAAAAATTAGTGAGAATGCAATATTTATACGATATTTGTAATCAGGTCAACTTTAATGTTATTTTTCTGTGTTTTGGGCCAGCTTTGCATGGGCGGAGGATGATCTAGTCAATATGCTCAGTTGAAAGAGATATATAACCACTAGAAATTTACAATGATAATTTATATAAAACAACATTACTTAGCAGACAAGACTGAAAAGCAGTTAATAAAGTGAAATATATAACAAGAAAATTCTGAGAAGACATATTAAAGTAGTAAACGTGTAAAACATAAAGCAATAAAAAGACATGGTAGGAAGAGTAAGGTAGTGTGAGCTGCATCTAATTGAAGTTATGGAAATAAAAATATAAATAAATGTGTAAATAAGTCATAATTTCAGAGGTAATGGTAAAATTTATGGCAAGTGTTAACACACAGATTTAAGAAGCCCCAAATTCAAATCATAATGCATAAAATATAAATTTCACTTCAATGCATCTTAGTAAAACTAGAGTTAATAAAAAAGACTTTAACAGCAACCAGAGAAGAGATAAATAATGACTGGAAGTCAAAGAATAAATGAAAATCTGCAGAGTACCAAGAGAAAATAATTAACTTAGAATTCTAACGTACAGTCAATATATCTTTCAAGAATGATAGTGGAATAAAAATACTTTCTACCAACAAATGTTTTCTATGAAAGATATTTTCTAATGAAAGATCTAACAGATGATTTTATGATGAAGAAAAATTACTTCAAACATAAATTTTGAGATACAAAAAGTAATGATAAAGAATATAATTGATAAAGTTGTAGGTCGATACAAGCAAAGACATAATTTAAAAAAATCATTATTTCATTTAGCATGAAGAAAGAGATGTTAATTTTAACAATTACATGGTTGACATACATTCTGGCTTCCCAGGATATTTTAAATGTATAATTATGTAAATAAACTGCGTGTCTCACTATAAACATAGATATAACTCATACTTTCAACAATGCACTGAATTAGATGACGAATCATATGCTAATAGTGGCCCTAACATTGATAGGTGAGTTTCACAGTAAAAATTTGCCACATAATATTAGGGAAATAGAAATGACATATTTAAGTTACAAATTGTTAGAGAAAATAAGGAAAAAAATTGAATCAAAAAGTAAGAAAATAGAAAAACCACATTAAGGGGTGGTGTAAAGAGAAATTATATAAGATATTTGAGAAATAACAGTAGTTCAGTAAATATAATAATTATTAATTACTTAAAAAGACCTAGAAAAAGACAACGATTATAAAACTGCATTAAACTGCTCAATTTATCTATATTTTTTAAGTAAACATACCTACAAACAAAGGACACATTTTCGGAATAAAAGATGATCTAGCCAAATACATAGTAACTGGAACTAGCTGAGATAGCACATTTATATCTGAGAATATAGACTTTACATAAAATTTTTACTAGAAAATAAGAATTCAAAATACCCTTAAAAGTCTAAATCTTTTAAAATGTATAAATGTAAATATTTCTAATAGCACATCTTCAGAATATATAAATTAAAAATTGATGTTCTGGTTAGGGGATGGGTAGCAGCAGAAACCCAGCGGTATTCATTGTGTACTTGGTGATTCTACTATCAGAAGAGTACATGAATTTCAGTTATCATCATCAAGTTGATTTTAGGGGTTGTACATCTGGCCAGTTGTTCTGTGAGAAAGTGATTTTCTTCAGAGTGATTTCATCTGGCAATAGACTAAGAACAGAGAAGTTGTCAAGTTGTCCTTTATAGAAATCTTTAGGGGATACTCATGAGACTGCTTGTTGAATTTCAAGTTGGGCAGATTTTAGAGCCTCTTGTTGCAGAGAATCCCATTCAGAGTGGGATGATTTGTGAGTTATAACATAAATTAGGCTAAGAAAAATTTTAAAATAGGAATATATTGCCTCCAGAACCCTCAGAACCTTAAAAGAAGTCAAGATTGTTTCAACATTCTTAGTGCTGAGAAGATCAATAGTTTTATTTTATTATTACAATTTTTTTTTCTAAAAGTGTCAGAGATGGAACAGTTTTTAGCAAACCAAACAATTTTCAGAAATCTAACTGAAGTGGTGGGACCTTGTTGTAAATGCAGAGTTGTAACCTATTTCCACCCCTATTTTTGTAAACTCCTTTGTGATTACTTTTACGTCCTGCATGTGTGTGTGACAAATAACTCTCCTTGGAGGAGATAACATCAATGTAATATCAGACCTGTGCTCCTGGAGAAAGCTGGATACAACTAAGATCCTTCCTACAAACACTGTAAAAGATGGAAAGGCTATTGTATCACCCCATCAGTAGCCAGGAAAATCTATATCCCTTCAAAGGTGAAGGCACTGCAGCTGAAATAAGCACTAAACAGAACATGTTCACCTAACTAGGCACTGAGCAGAGCATGTTAATCAAATCTAGTACCACAAAGAATTTACTAGTTGCTGATTGGATGGAATCAATGATTTCAGTAATATTATATGTGTGGACTTTAATGGGTAGAGCCACCTTGAGTTCATGGTCATCCACTGCCACTGCAAGATGTCCCTCATTATTTTCAGTTTTAAGAACAGATTAAATTGGGCTATTTAACAGTAAAATAGTAAAAATAATCATTCTTTTCTACATAGGGCTATAAAGTAAATTTCAAACACTGAAGTCCACATTTTAATTTATATTAGGCTTTATCAACTCTTTTAATTGAAATAGTAGAAGATCCATAGGGTTGTATTTGTCAAGTTAATTTTAAGTGCCAAAGACATAATTTTATTTCAATTATTTACTTGAGTCAAAGGGCCACTATAGGATATTTTAAGGGCAATGAATACTATGGCCATGAGAAATTTTGGCAAAGCAACATTTCTCATGGTTAAGTTGATACATATCTGTTAGTTTTCTGTTTTATGCCTGGTAACTTCCTTAAGAAAATAGGAGGTACGTTGTTTAAATTTAGTGAATTTAGTATGATATCCATGCATAATAGCAATTTTGTCACCTATATTAGTTAAGGCCATGAATAGTTGTCAATAGGTATATTTCAGCAGATTTTAAAATAAATTTAGAACCTATGATGTAGAGATGTAAGTGCTACACAGCACCCTTTTAATATTTCTATTGGATAAATTCTTTAAGTAAATTTATTTCCATTTATATCAGACTGTGGGCCTCTGTCTCAGTTTCTGGTTTATCATTATGTATCTAGGCATCTGTCTTGCTTTTTGTACTGATGGTAGCTCATTTTGTGTGTTTGTCCATTAGTCCCCATGTTCTCAGGCTCCTTCCCTACACTCCTAATATTTGTAAGTTTCTCCCTCCAGAAGTTCCCAAATTGCTGTCATCACAGTTGAGAGACTCCCCAAAGTACTTATTGCATTATTGGCTTTAGAGGCGCTAGGCAAAAGCCAGGTGTGAATGCTATTTGGTATGTTGACAAACCACAGCATTTATCAGACTCACAGTCCGACCATTTTATATTTGTCCAATAGAGTGATGGTGCCCTCTGGCTTTTTAAGGAAGAGGGTGGATGAAAGATAAGGCACTGTAAAGGATTCAAGACAACTTTTTCCCAAGATCTGTGCCAATGTTCCTTGGATGTTTTCCTCCATAAGTTTGAGGATCAGAATCTCTGTTGTGATAGAAGTACAGGTGGTGGTAGCAGCATTTGGATTCCTAGAGACCTATCTTATATTAAGAGTATTGACATCAGCGTTCAAAAATAGTGACTATAGTTATTTAAGCAACCACCTAATGGGTCCACAAATTGTACAGTATATAGGTGTTTTCCCAAGCACTCAGTAGAATGTGAGTCAATGTTTTATTGATGTCTAGATCCAATCAAAGCTTATGGTTAGATCAAGATAAATGATTAATTTGACACACAGATATGTATGGACTGAGACACATAATCAGCGCCATGTTAAGAAAGATCCCTAATCCCATACTGGTATTCTTGAGCATCAGCTACCAAAATTTTCAAATAATACCAGTTAAATATGCAGCAGAACCTTGACAGAAGTAACATATGTTGTGCTAAGAAGTAAAGCTCAAAGCACATGAAAGTCAGCTGGCAACAGCTCAAAGTGCATACTGTCCAGCAGAGAGCAGAGCCAATCAGTGAACCACGGCAGAAAGGGCCACAGGTAGTAGTCATTACCTAGACTATCCTATTCACACACCAATTGTTTTCTGGTTCCCTGTGGGATCCATCCCCCCAACCCAAAACTGATATGGATGTGGAGACTGATTATACCACAAATACACCAAGGTATAAAAAGATTTATTACTCTCATAATGGGACTTTTTGATTGAGTGTTTAAGGTGGAGGAGCCGGGAGAGGTTTTTTGCATAGGAGCTTGGGTTTGTGCTGTTTGATCTTTCCTATTCATCAAAGAAAGGTGCCTATGGACTCTGTCTGCTTTTCCAGAAATAGCACAAAAACAGAAAGGGGGAATTTAGGCCTCAAAGCTATCCAACAGTCAAATATCAAAAACAGAGTCATTTAAAAAGATTGTATCTTTTTATTTGTATAAATATAACAGGTATATAAAAATTTCACAATGCATATGTATATCAAATCATCACCTTGTATACTTAAATATATATCATTTTTTGTCCATATATATTAATAAAGCTAAAAGAAAACATTTTATTTTAAAAATAGAAGCCTATAACCACAATCCAATTAAGCAAAAATAAAGAGAAATCAGGGAAAATGTGTTTGGAAACTAAAACATATTTATGAATAAATCAATGTCAAAAAAAGAGAAAATATAATAAAAGCAGGAAATTTTGTTAACAGATGTCTTTTTTTTTTTTTTTTTTTTTTTGAGACAGAGTCTCCCTCTGTCACCAGGCTGGAGTGAAATGGCGCAATCTTGGTTCACTGCAACCTCCACCTCCCGGGTTCAAGCACTTCTCCTGCCTCAGCCTCCTGAGTAGCTGGGATTACAGGCATGTGCCACCATGCCTGGCTAATTTTATATTTTTTGTAGAGATAGTGTTACACCATGTTGGTCAGGCTGGTCTTGAACTCCCGACCTCAGGTGATCCACCCGCCTTGGCCTCCCAAAGTGATGGGATTACTGGCGAGAGCCCCCGCTCCAGGCAAATAGATGTCATTATTAAAGCTGTAAACTAACAGTACAATATTGCTCCAGAAATAAATGAATTGACTAATGGGACATTAAAAGAATTCAAAAATATATATTGTTTCAGTTAGCCTTTGTTACATGTGATGGGCTGAATTGTGTCAAAATTCAGATGTTGAATCCCTATCTCCCAGCGGATTTTATTTGGAGATAGAGCCCATAAGAAAGCGATAATTGCTAAATGACGTCATTATTGTGAGAATAGGGTTGATGATGTTACAAGAAATGAAAGAAAACACCCTTCTCTCTCTCTCTCTGTGCACACTCAGAGGAAAGACCATGTGAAGCTACTGCCAGAAGGGCCATCTGCAAACTAGGAAGAGAGACCTTACCAGAGACCAACCCTAACGTTACCTTGATTGAGATGTATAGACCCCAGGACTGTAAGAAAATAAATTTCTGACATTTAAGCCAGACTGTGATATTTTGTTATGGCAGTCCAAGTAGGCTAATACATTACATAACACAACAGTGGCTTAAATAAGAATTAATTACTTCTCATGGTTCTGTGTATTGGCAACATTGGTGGTTCTTCTATTCGTTTACCTAGAGTCAAGTATAGGGCAGCAGTCATCTGATATCTAGACTGGAGCCAGAGATTGTCTTAGAGATCCTCAGCCTAGCAGTGCCTCACCATACACCTGCCTCCAGTGCTTCATCACACTAGTACTGGACAGTGATCATGAGGTCTGGCAGCTCATCAAATGCCGGGAGTACATTTTCTCTCATTTCAGATGTCTACATTTTTCTTGGGTGGTAGGGGATTCCTATGGCCCAGTCATTCATATTTCATTCATGTGAGTAGTGGAGAAATTTTTCAAAAAGCAGAAAACCAGGAATCACGTGATCACAGGGTCCTCTCAGGCACTCACTAGCACCTAAACACTCTCTTCACTACTTCTAGACTCTTGCCCTGTGCTAGGCTGGTTTTTCTACTTTATTTCCCACCAGTTGTTTATAGTGTAAATCTTAAGATTGCCTTAAAGCTTACTATTTTAAAACTCGAATGGCACCTTCCAAAGTTTAAAAAAAAAAAATGCTTGCTTGCTTGAAAAATTTAAAATATTTACTCTCAACACTGTTCTTCTGATATAAGTTTCTGGATCATATTTTGGACCACTATAGCAATCATTCTTTCTTTATGTAATCTTGCCATCAAATTTTCAGTGCTTCTAACTAAAAAAGAGGGTTGTTAAATCTGTTGGATTAAGTCATGTCACGCAGTCATAGAAAATATTCTAAAAATCATAGAAACTTATTAAAACAGACCTTTATTTCATTTTCCCATTTTATTTTAATTATGGGTCAGTGGTTGCTCTGCTTAATGTCATCTAATTTGTAGGACTAAAATGACAAATCAGCTTCCATCTGGACTATTTCCATACATCAAAGCAGAAGAGAAAAGACATTTGCACTTGATTCATGCGTTTCTACCTTTCATTGCCAACAAGGGTCACGTTCACATTTCTGAGTCGAATGGGGAGAGATTGTAGTCTTGTATGGAAGGTGACTGCCAGGAAGAAAAACACATGTAGCATGGTCACCTATGCAGAAGGCCAAGTGCTATGTTGCCACAATTTTACTACTCATAACTATGACTCATCAAATATATAAAATACAGTGTGTTATAGAACATTTTACATTTATTATCTCAATGAATTTTCACCCTAATTTTATGAGTACATTTGCCTAGACCACAGAAATTTTAGTGACACTTCTTGTATAAACCCAATCCTGTGATTCTTGGTTTTCTGCATTTTGAAAAATCTCTCTGCCTCTCATGTTAATGAAATATGAATGACCACATGCTACTTCATAATTATAGCACATTGCATTTATGTAGTATCTATATTATACAGGTGGTTCTTCCAGTTTTTCACTTGTAAAATCAATTGATTCATATATGTATTTAGCAAGTATGCACAGAATGTCTAATATGTACCCCCAAATTACTCTGGGGCACAGTATTGAACAAAGCAAATATGTTGCCTACTATCATAGAGCATATTGTCTAGTGAACAACAGAGACATATCACTAAAGTGATGAATAATTTCCAAATCGTATATAGAGATTTGCAAACACCTATGGTAGTTGAACCTATTTTACTCTGTGCATTTAGGGAGATCACTCTGAGAATCCACTTTTATACTGAGATCTGAAGGTGAGTGGACACATTGTTTCCAATAAAAGCACTTTATAACTAAAGCATATCATATTCTTGACCATAATTATATAATCAGGCATTTGTTTAATCGTTAACTCCACCATCACTCAGTGTAGTGTTGTGCATTAAATGATGAAAGTTTTCTATTTACCCACAATAAAAGTTCAATTGTAGTTGTTTAGCACATTCTCAAGATTTTTTTTTTTTGACTAAGCAGTTTATCAAAAAAGCATCAACTTAAGCATTTCTAAAAGATGGTGAGAGCTGCAAAAAGAGCATTAATATATTTTGAGGCTGTAGGTGATCTCTTCTATCTCATCTCACACAACTTCTATCCTTCCTGTATTATTCTGGATGAACACAGACTATTCAGAAGAGCCTGCAGACAATGACCTCATGCACTTTGTGGCCTGCGGTAAAATTGCTATTCATCAAGTCAGTTCCTTTTGAACTTAACTCTCACAGTTAGTTGCCCTTGATTCATCACAGTTGTCATTCTCAGTACAGCTCAAACATTGTCCTTCTTTGTCAATATAGATTTATTTATGAGCCTTATTTTTATGTAAATATCTAAAATAAATATAAAACATGATGTTTTTCCTCATGTGAATGTGATCAACACATTTCGGAGCTAAAATAAATTTTATAATATTGTTGAAGGGTTATTTCTCTATGTAGGCAACTTTGTATATAACTTTTTTTCCTCTATGCTAATGTTTGTTATTCTTCTGAAAATCAACAAGGTCTGTTTTATTACAAATTTATATAATTATTTTTGACCAATATAGTAGCAGCAATGTAGGAGGAATATTTTTCACATCAAGTTTAGGATTACAGTAATCACCAATGACAAATTTTAATGTTAACAATGTTCCCCTCACAAGTAACAAATGACAGTACGTTTGCAGACAAAATCCTTGAGAAACAAGTTAAAAATACAAAGGGAGGAAAAACTGAAAAGGGCGCGAATCTTCTACATGTATATGTAATTATCTTGGACAAATGCTCTATTACCTATTTCATGATAATTAATATTAAACCAAGTCAATTTATAAAAATCTTTATACCAAAAGGAGTCTCTAATTTTTAATTGTCCAAACAGTGCCTCAACAATTAATCAGTAATCCAATATACAAGTTAAAAAATAAGGGGTGTGTGTATGTGTTAAACTAAACAAAAGTACAGCAAAAGAAATTATTATCCTTTGACAGAATGATTGCTGGTTACAAGACAGTGCTTACTTAACAAAACCAGGCATGAGAAACGAAAAAATAATATAATGTCTAAAATGGAAATAGAAGAAAATGCTCTTATCTCAATTTATTGAGTGTTCTCTCATGAGAAGAAAAGAAAGTCTAAATATTCTGTTATTTCTATCATGTGCAATGAGAGAATTGCTTTTCTATCTAACCCAGACTTTACTTTTTGCAACTTAATATAAATTCTCCCTGGCATCCTTGCTTTTGATTCTTTTCTCAAATAAGTTTTGGCTCGTATTATATTATTTTAAGTGCATTTCTCCTGGTGGAATAAAGAGTGATTAAACATTTGCATTTCTATTACAATGTTAAGGTACTCTTCTTTTTTTTGAAATATTTTATCCACACCTGACCCTCCATATTCCATTAAACGCTAATTTCCCTTTGTTTTGCATTATCAGTCACTGTTTCAGAAATTTATATTTGATACCTGAAAAAGACATTCTTGTTATTTGTAGTCATATATAACCAATTCGTTATTAAATAAAGTTATTTTTTAAGCAGCAATGTATCAGTAAATATACTGTGAGGAATAAATTATTCTAAGAATCTGTGGGATGAATTAGACCAGAGAATAATTTGATTCAGATTACAGATTGTCTCTCTACTCCTCATTTAATGTTCCATTAAGATTATTTTTTAATCAAGCCATGTAGAATCAAAATATCCAATAATATAGTCATGAATTGTCATAGGAATCTGGCATTAATCATATGCTTCTTATTAAAATACAAAGGTTACTCTATCTTCCTGGAAATAATAATTCACTTTTCTCTGTCTTTTATGATGCAATTTAAAATTTTCCGATGTAAATGCTCCATCAAAAGCATAGGAATTTAAATTTTTGTATTTAGAAAAATGTCCTAAATATCTTATGGGCAGCTGATTAGAACTTTATCGATGATATTTACCTCAATTTTATAAAATATTTTGCAATTAATAAGGCTAAGGTAATAATAAGGTAACTAAGCTAAGTAAAGCCTTTGTTCATTATTTATATTTATTGTATGTCACTTATTTAAATATACAAAAGACAGGGGAATAGGCATTATTTTTTGTCTTTTTAAATAAGTTTTACTTTTAATTTTTGTGGGTACATGTTAGATGTGTACATTTATGAGGTACATGAGATCTTTTGATGGAGGCATACCATGAATAATAATCACAGCAGAGTAAATGGGGTATTCATTACCTCAGACATTTATCCTTTCTTTGTGTTACAAAGAACCCAATTATAATGCTTTAGTTATTTTTAAATGCATGGTAAATTATCATTGACAGTAGTCACCATACTGTGCCATCAAATACTAGATCTTATTTGATTCAATCTTTTAATCAAATGGTGTAACTAAATCATTTTTATTTAATTTAAATCATTTAATTTAAATTTAATTTGGTTACATTTTCTTTTTTTTTTTTTCCTTTCACTTTTATTTTAAGTTGCGGAGTACATGTGCAGGATATGTGGTTTGTTACATAGGTGAATGTGTGCCATGGTGATTTGCTGCACAGATCATCCCATTACCTAAGTATTAAGCCCAGAATCCATTAGCTATTCTTCCTGATGAGCTTCCTTCCCGCACAACTCCCCTGACAGGCACCAATATCTGTAGCTATCCCCACTGTGTATCCATGTGTTCTGACTGTTCAGCTCCCACTTTTCAGTGAGAACATTAGCGTTTGGCTTTCTGTTCCTGCAAAAGTTTGCTGAGGATGACAGCTTCCAGCTCTGTCCATGTCCTTCCGAAGGACAAGATTTTGTTCCCTTTTATGGATTTTGTTCCCTTGTATTCCATGGTGTATATGTATCACATTATCTTTATTCAGTCTATAATTGATGGGCATTTGTGTTGATTCCATATCTTTGTTATTGTGAATAGTGCTGCAATAAATATATGTGTGCATGTATCTTTATAATAGAATAATTTATATTCTTTTGGGTATATACTCAGTAATGGGATTGCTGGGTCAAATAATATATCTAACTCTAGATTTTTGAGGAATTGCCACACTGTCTTCCACAATGGCTGAAATAATTTACATTCCCACCAACTGTGTAAAAGTGTTCCTTTTTCCCCACAGTCTCACCAGCTTCTGTTGTTTCTTGACTTTTCAATAATTGCCATTATGACTGGCATGAGATGGTATCTCACTGTGGTTTTGATTTGCATTTCTCTAATGATCAGTGATGTTGAGATTTTTTTTTTTCATGTTTGTTGACCACATGTATGTCTTCCTTTGAAAAGTGTCTGTTCATGTTCTTTGCCCACTTTTTAATGGGGTTGTTTGCTTTTTTCTTGTAAGTTTGCTTAAGTTTCTTATAGACTTTCCATATTAAAGCTTTGTCAGATGGATAGATTGCAAAAATATTCTCCCATTGTGTAGGCTGCCTGTTCACTCTGATGATACTTTCTTTTGCTGTGCAGAAGCTCTTTAGTTACTTAGATCCCATTTGTCAAATTTTGCTTTTGAAATTGCTTTTGGCATTTTCGTCATGAAATCTTTGCTTGTGCCAGTGTCTTGAATGGTATTGCCTAGAACTTTTTTTAGGGTTTTTATAGTTTCCAGTTTTACATTTAAGTCTTTAATGCCTCTTGAGTTAATTTTTGCATAAAGTATAAGGAAGGGGTCTAGTTTCAATTTGCGGCATATGGCTAGCCAGTTTTTCCAGCATCATTTATTAAATAGGTAATCTTTTCCTCAGTGATTGTTTTTGTCAGGTTTTTTGATGATCAGATAGTTATAGGTGTGTGGTTTTATTTCTGAGGTCTCTATTCTGTTCCATTTGTGTATGTGTCTGTTTTTGTACCATGCTATTTTGGTTATGGTAGCCTTGTAGTATAGTTTGAAATCAAGTAGCGTGATGCCTCCAGCTTTATTCTTTTTGCTTAGGATTGTCTTGGCTATTCAGGCTCCTTTTTTACTCCATATGAATTTTATAATAGTTTCTTTCAGTTCTGTGAAGGACGTCAGTGGTGGTTCAATGGGAACAGCATTGAACCTATAAATTACTTTGGGCAGTATGGCCATTTTTACAATATTGATTCTTCCCATTCATGGGCATGGAACGTTTTTCCATTTGTTTGTGTCTTCTTTGATTTCCTTGAGCAATAGTTTGTAATACTTGAAAAGGTCCTTCACTGCCCTTATTAGCCTTGTTCCTAGATATTTTATTCCTTTTGTAACAATTGTGTATCACAGTTTATTCCTGATTTGGCTCTCTTCTTGCCTGTTGTTGGTGTATTGGAATGCTGGTGATTTTTGTACATTGATTTTGTATCCTGAGACTTGCTTAAGTTTTTTTATTAGCTTAAGAAGCTTTTTGGCTGAGACAATGGAATTTTCTTGATATAGGGCCATCTGCAAATAAAGGTAATTTGACATTCTTTCTCCCTATTTGAATACCCCCGTTTTTTTTTTTTTTTTTCTTTCTCTTGTCTGATTGCCCGGGTCAAAACTTCCAATACTATTTTGAATAGGATTGGTAAGAGGATGCATCTTTGTCCTTTGATGGTTTTCAAGGGGGAATGCTTCCAGTTTTTGCCCATTAAGTATGATATTTGATGTGGGTTTGTTATATGTGGTTCTTATTATCTTGAGATATATTCCTTTCAAACCTAGTTTATTGAGAATTTTTGAGATAAAGTGATGCTGAATTTTATCAAAGGTCTTTTCTGCATTTATTGAGAAAATCATCTGGTTTTTGTTTTTAGCTCCGTTTATATGATGAATTATATTTATTTATTTTAATATGTTAAACCACCCTTGCACCCAAGGGATGAAAGCAACTTGAATATGATGGATAAGCTTTTTGATGTGCTGCTGGATTTGGTTTGCCAGTATTTATTAAAGATATTTGCATCAGTGTTAATCTGGGATATTAGCCTGAAGTTTCCTATTTTTGGTGTATCACGATCAGGTTTCTTGTATCAGAATGATGTTGGCTTCATAAAATTAGTTATGGAGGAGTCCCTCCTTTTCAACTTTATGGAATAGCTTCAGTAGAAATGGTACCAGGTTTTCTTTGTACCCCTGGTAGAATTCAGTTGTAAATCCATGTGGTCCTGGGCTTTTTTGGTTGGTAGACTACTTATTACTGACTCAATTTCAGAACTTATTATTGGTCTACCCAGGGTTTCAATTTCTTTCTGATTCAGTCTTGGGAGGATGTACATATTCAGGAATTTATCAATTTCTTCTAGATTTTCTAATTTACGTGCATACAGGTGTTTATAGTATTCTCTGATGGTTGTTTGCTTTACTGTGGGGTCATTGGTGATATCCCCCTTATCGTTTCTGATTGTGTCTACTTGATTCTTCTCTCTTTTCTTCTTTATTAGTCTAGCTAGTAGTCTATTTTATTGTTTGTTTGTTTTCAAAAAAAAAAAGAAAAAAAGAAAACCTCTTGGATTCATTGATTTGTTGAAGGAATTTTCATGTCTTTATCTTTCAGTTCCACTCTGGTCTTGGTTATTGTTTACATTCCACCTTCTTTGGGTTTGTTTGCTCTTGGTTTTCTAGTTCTTTTAGTTGTGATGTTAGGTTGTTAATACGAGATCATCCTAGCTTTTTGATGTAAGTGTTCAGTGCTACAAATTTCCTTCATAACACTACTTTAGCTCCATTGCAGATATTCTGACATATTGTCTCTTTGTTCTCATTAGTGTCAAAGAACTTCTTGATTTCTGCCTTAATTTCATTATTTACCCACGAGTCATTCAGGAACAGCTTGCTCAATTTCCATGTAGTTTTGTGTTTCTAAGTGAATTTTTTAGTCTTGAGTTCTAATTTGATTTTGTTTTGATCTGAGAGACTGTTATGATTTCAGTTCTTCTGCATTTGCTGAAGAGTGTTTTACCTCAGATTATGTGATCAATTTTAGAGTAAGTGTATATGACAATGAGAAGAATGTATATTCTGTTATTTGTGGGGTGAAGAGGTCTGTATATATCGAGCAGATCTGCTTGATCCAGAGCTAAGTTCAGGTCCTAAGTATTTTTGTTTATTTTCTGTTTTGATGTTCCATCTAACATGGTCAGTGTGGCATTAAAGTCTCCCACTATAATTATGTGGGAGTCTACATCTCTTTGTAGGTCTCTAAGAACTTGCTTTATAAATCTAGGTTCTCCTTTATTGGGTATACATATTTTTAGGAATAGTTAGCTCTTCTTGTTGAATTGACTCCTTTACCATTATATAGGGACTTTCTTTGTCTTTTCTGATCTTTTTTGGTTTAAAATTTGTTTTGTCAGAAAGTAGGTTTGCAACCCTTGCTTTTTTCTTTTCTCCATTTGCTTGGTAAATTTTTCTCAATCCCTTCATTTTGAGCCTATGTGTGTCGTTGCATGTGAGATGGGTCTCTTGAAGACGGCATACCAACAGGTTTTGACTCCATCCAGCTTACCATTCTATGTCTTTTAATTGGGACATTTAGCTCATTTACATTTAATGTTAATATTGCTATGTGTGAGTTTGATCTTGTCATCATAACCAAAGCTGGTTATTTTACAGACTTATTTATGTGGTTGCTTCATAGTGTAGTGGTCTGTGTACTTCAGTATGTTTTTGTAGTGGCTACTAACAGTTTTTCCTTTTCATATTTAGTGCTTCCTTCAGGAGCTCTAGCAAGGCAAGCCTGGTGGTGACTTATTCCCTCATCATTTGCTTGTCTGAATATAATCGTATTTCTCCTTCACTTATGAAACTTAGTTGGGCTGGATATGAAATTCTGGGTTGGAAATTCTTTTTTCTAAGGATGTTGAATATTGGCCTCAAATTGCTTCTGTCTTGTAAGGTTTACACTGAGAGGTCTGATAGATTTCACTTTGTAGGTGACCCAGACTTTCTCTCTGGATGCCTGTAACATTTTTTCTTTCATTTCAACCTTGGAGGATCTGATGATTATGTGTCTTGGCATTGACCTTCTTGTGAAGTATCTTTCTGGGGCTCCCTAAATTTCCTGAATTTGAATCTTGGCCTGTCTTGCTAGGTTGGGGAAGTTCTCTTGGAGGATATCCTAAAGTATGTTTTCCAATTTGGTTCTGTCCTCTCTGTCTCTTTCAAACAGCCCAATCAGTTGTAGGTTCAGTCTTTTTACATAGTCCTACATTTCTCAGAGGTTTTGCTCATTCCTTTTCATTGTTTTTTCTCTATTTTTGTCTGTCCATCTTATTTCAGAAAGATAGTCTTCAAGCTCTGAGATTCTTTTGTCTATTTAATCTATTCTGCTATTGATACTGTGAATTTCTCATGTTGTGTTTTTCAGTTCCATCAGGTCAGTTATGTTTCTCTCTAAACTGGCTATTCCAGTAAAAATATGGAATGCTTCACAGATGTGTGTGTCATCTTTGTGCAACAGCCATGCTAGTTTTCTCTGTATTGTTCCAATTTTAATATAAGTGCTGCCAAAGTGAGCATGACAGTATATTTTTAAAATCCCATATGGTTTGTATTTATACCCCATTTATTTACTGACTCCAGAATTATGAAGCAATTTTAAAAATAGTTAGCAAATTTCCCATATCTAGTTTGCTAACAGATTTCAAAGAGCCAAAACGTAAGCAAAAATAAAACATAATAATATGAAAGAATATACAGTATAATAATAAAAACTTATTTAATGTTAGGATTTACTATAATCCCTTATATTAATCCTTTGAAAAGTGCTTCCTTCTAGTAATATTTAACATGCTGGTTGATACATTCTAATATTTTTGTTGAGGTTTAATTGACATAAAATAATCAGTGCAGCAAGTCTTTAATTTGTTGAATTGATATGCATATAAGCCACTCAAATAAACATTGCAATTAAATTGATAAGTATACCCACCAGCCCCAAGAGTATCTTCTTTTGTAATTCATATAGAGTCCTACCACCTCTCCTTTCTGCAACTATTAATTTCCTTTCTGTCATTATAGTTTCTTTTTCTTTTTTTAAGCATTTTATATAAGTGGAATCTCACATTATGTACTCACTTCATGGGGTTTATTTTACTAACATGTTTTTGTTTTCATATTTATTCACAGTTTGGTGTTAATCAACACTTTAAAAATGTCTAAATAGTATTTTGTATAGGTATTCAATTTGTTTATTAATTTACCTGTTGATGGATATTTGGAATGTTTCCAATTTGGTGCTTTACAAATAAAGCTATAAAACATTGTCCGTAAATCTTCGTGTGAGCATAAATATCTAGGAATGAAATGTCTAGAATATATGCAAGTTCAAATTAGAAAGAATTTCTAAAAACTATATTATAGAAGAGGTGACTAGTAAGATGGCCAAATAGGAACAGTTCCAGTCTGCAGTTCCCAGCGAGATCAACACAGAAGATTTCTGCATTTCTAACTGAGATGCCCAGCTCATCCACTGGGACTGGTTAGACAGTGGGTGCAGCCCATGGAGGGCAAGCCAAAGCAGGGTGGGGAGTCACCTCACCCCAGAACCACAAGGGGTCAGAAATCCCTCCCCTAACCAAGGGAAGCTGTGAGGTACTGTGACATGAGGAACAATGCACTCCAGCCCAGATACTATGCTTTTCCCACAGTCTTAGCAACCTCCAGGAGATTACCTTGGGTGCCTATGCCATCAGGGCATTGCGTTTCAAGTGCAAAACTGGGCAGCCATTTGGTCAGACAACAACTTTTTTTTTTTTTTTTCATACTCCAGTGGCACCTGGAATACCAGTGAGACAAAACCATTCACTCCCCTGGAAAGGGTGCTGAAGTCAGGAAGCCAAGTGATCTAGCTCAGCAGATCCCACCCCCATGGAGTCTGGCAAGCTAAGATCCACTGACTTGAAATTCTGGCTATCAGCACAGCAGTCTGAAGTCGACCTGGGACACTGGAGTGTCATCAGGGGAAGGGCATCCACCATTACTGAGACTTCAGTAGGTAGTTTTCCCCTCACAGGGCAAACAAAGCTGCCACAATGTTTGAACTGAGTGGAGCACACTGGAGCTCTGCAAAGCCTCTGTAGCCAGACTGCCTCTCTAGATTCCTCCTCTCTGGACAGGGCATCTGTGAAAGAAAGGCAGCAGCCCTAGTCAGGGGCTTATAGATAAAACTCTCATATCCCTGGGACAGAGAACCCAGGAGAAGGAGCAACTGTGGGCACAGCTTCAGCAGACTTAAACATTCCTGCCTGCCAGCTCTGAAGAGAGCAGCTGATCTCCCAGCACAGGGCTCAAGCTCTGCTAAGGGACAGATTGCCTACTCAAGTGGGTCCCTGACCCTTGTGCCTCCTGACTGGGAGACACCTCCCAGAAGGACTTGACATACACCTCCCAGCAGGGGTCGACAGACACATCATACAGGAGAGCTCTTGCTGGCATCTGGCAGGTGCCTCTTTGGGACAAAGCTTCCAGGGGAAGGAACAGGCAGCAATCTTTGCTGTTCTGCAGCCTCTGCTGGTGATACCCAGGCAAAGAGGGTCTGCAGTGGACCTCCAGCAAATTCCAGCAGACCTGCAGAAGAAGGGCCTGACTGATAGAAGGAAAACTAGCAAACAGAAAGAAATAGCATCAACATCAACAAAAAGGATGTCCACACAGAAACTCCATCTGAAGGTCACCAACATCAAAGATGAAAGGTAGATAAATTCATGAAGATGAGGAAAAACCACTGCAAAAAGGTTGAAAATTCCAAAAACCAGAATGCTTCCTCTTCTCCAAAGGATCACAACTCCTTGTGAGCAAGGGAACAAAGCTGGATGAAGAATGAGTTTGACTAATGAACAGTAGCAGGCTTCAGAAGGTGGATAATAGCAAACTCCTCCAAGTTCTAACCCAATGCAAGGAAGCTAAGAACCTTGAAAAAAGGTTAGAGGAACTGCTAACTACAATAAGAGTTTAGAGAAGAACATCAATGACCTGATGGAGTTGAAAAACACGGGAGGAGAACTTTGTAAGGCATACACAAATATCAAGAGCCAAATTAATCAATCAGAATAAAGGATATCAGAGACTGAAGATCAACTTAATGAAATAAAGTGTGAAGACAAGATTAGAGAAAAAAAAAAATTAAAAGGAACAAGCAAAGTTTCCAAGAAATATGGGGCTATGTGAAAAGACAAAACCTATGTTT
This sequence comes from Macaca fascicularis, assembly GCF_037993035.2. Lineage (NCBI taxonomy): Eukaryota > Metazoa > Chordata > Mammalia > Primates > Cercopithecidae > Macaca > Macaca fascicularis. Next base: position 53,944,152 of record NC_088391.1, on the reverse strand, counting down.
GATTGGTGTACCTGAAAGTGATGGGGAGAATTGAACCAAGTTGGAAAACACTCTTCAGGATATTATCCAGGAGAACTTTCCCAACCTAGCAAGACAGGCCAACATTCAAATTCAGGAAAAACAGAGAACACCACAAAGATACTCCTTGAGAAGAGCAATTCCAAGACACATAATCATCAGATCTGCCAAGGTTGAAACGAAGGAAAACATGTTAAGGGCAGCCAGAGAGAAAGGTTGGGTTACCCACAAAGGTAAGCCCATCAGACTAACAGCAGATCTCTCTGCAGAGACCCTACAAGCCAGAAGAGAGTGGGGGCCAATACTCAGCATTCTTAAAGAATTTTCAATCCAAAATTTCATATCCAGACAAACTAAGTTTCATAAGTGAAGGAGAAATAAAATCATTTGCAGACATGCTGAGAGATTTTGTTACCACCAGACCTTCCTTAAAAGAGCTTGTGAAGAAAGCACTAAATATGGAAAGAAAAATCCAGTACCAGCCACAGCAAAAACATACCAAGTTGTAAAGACCATCGATGTTATGAAGAAACTGCATCAACTAACGGGCGAAATAACCAGTTGGCATCATAATGACATGATAAGATTCACACACAACAATATTAACCATAAATGTAAATGGGTTAAATGCCCCAATTAAGGGACACAGACTGGCAAATTGGATAAATAGTCAAAACCCATTGATGTGCTATATTCAGGAGACCCATCACACATGCAAAGACACACATAGACTCAAATTAAAGGGATGGAGGAATATTTACTAGGCAGATGGAAAGAAAAAAAAAAAAAGCAGAGGTTGCAATCCTAGCTTGTGATAAAACAGACTTTAAATCAACAAAGATCAAAAAAGACAAAGAAGGGCTTACATAATGGTAAAGGGATCAATGCAACAAGAAGAGCTAACTATCCTAAATATATATAACCCAATACAGGAGCACCCAGATTTGTAAAGCAAGTTCTTAGATACCTACACAGAGACTTAGACTGCCACACAATAATAGTGGGAGATCTTAACAGCCCACTGTCAATATTAGACAAAATTAACAAGGATATTCATGACTTGAACTCAGCTCTGGACCAAGTGAAACTAGTAGACATCTACAGCACTCTCCACCTTAGGTCAACAGAATATGCATTCTTCTCAGCACCACATAGCACTTATTCTAAAACTGACCACATAATTGGAAGTAAAACAATCCTCAGCAAATGCAAAAGAACAGAAATCATAACAAACAGTCTCTCAAACCACAATGCAATCAAATTAGAACTCAGGATTAAGAAACTCACTCAAAACTGCACAACTACATGGAAACTGAACAACCTGCTCCACTGGGTAAATAACGAAATGAAGGCAGACATAAATAAGTTATTTGAAACCATTGAGAACAAAATGCAACATATCAGAATCTCTGAGAAACAGCTAAAGCAGTGTTTAGAGGGAAATTTATAGCACTAAATGCCCACAGGAGAAAACAGGACATATCTAAAATCAACACCCTAACATCACAATTAAAAGAACTAGAGAAGCAAGAGCAAACAAATTCAACAACTAGCAGAGGACAAGAAATAACTAAGATCAGAACAGAATTGAAGGAGATAGAGACACGAAAAACCCTTCAAAAAATCATTGAATCCAAGAGCCGTTTTTTTGAAAAATTTAACAAAAGAGATAGACTGATAGCCAGACTAATAAAGAATAAAAAAGAGAAGAATCAAATTGACACAATACAAAATTACAAAGGGGATATCTCCACTGATCCCACAGAAATACAAACTATCATCAGAGTATTCTATAAAAACCTGTGAGCAAATAAACTAGAAAATCTAGAAGAAATGAATAAATTTCTGGACACATACACCCTCCCAAGACTAAACCAGGAAGAAGTTGAATCTCTGCATGGACCAATAACAGGTTCTGAAATTGAGGCAGTATTAATAGCCTACAAACAAACAAACAAAAAAGCCCACGACCAGATGGATTCACACCCATCTTCTCTACCAGAGGTACAAAGAGGAGCTAGTACCATACCTTCTGAAACTATTCTAGCAAATGAAAAAGAGATACTCCTCTCTAACTCATTTTATGAGGCTAGCATCATCCTGACACCAAAACCCGGCAGAGACACGACAAACAAAATTTCAGGCCAATATTCCTGATGAACATTGATGCAAAAATTCTCAATAAAATATTGGCAAACTGAATTGAGCAGCACATCAAAAAGCTTATCGACCACAATCGAGTAAGCTTCATCCTTGGGATGTAAGGGTGGTTCAACATATACAAATCAATAAATATAATCCATCACGTAAACAGAACCAATGACAAAAGCAACATGATTATCTCAATACATGAGAAAAAGGCCTTCAATAAAATACAACACCACTTCATGTTAAAAACTTTCAATAAACTAGGTATTGATGGAACATATCTAAAAATAATAACTATTTATGACAAACCCACAGCCAATATCATACTGAATGGGCAAAAACTGGAAGCATTCCCTTTGAAAACCAGCACAAGACAAGGATGCCCTCTCTCACCACTCCTATTCAACACAGTATTGGAAGTTCTGGCCAGGGCAATCAGGCAAGAAAAAGAAATAAAGGGTATTCAGTTAGGAAAAGAGGAAGTCCAGTTGTCTCTATTTGCAGACCACATGATTTTATATTTAGAAAACCCCATCATCTCAGCCCAATATCTCCTTGAGCTGATAAGTAACTTGATCAAAGTCTCAGAATACAAAATCCATGTGCAAAAATCACACAAATTCCTATACACCAGTAATAGACAAACAGCCAAATCATGAATGAACTCTCATTCACAATTGCTGCAAAGAGAATAAAATACCTAGGAATACAACTTACAAGGGATGTGAAGGACCTCTTCAAGGAGAACTACAAACAACTACTCAATGAAATGAAAGAGGACACAAACAAATGTAATAATATTGCATGCTCATGGACAGGAAGAATCAATTCATGAAAACGGTCATATTGCCCAAAGTAATTTATAAATTCAATGCTATCCCCATCAAACTACCATTGACTTTCTTCACAGAATTAGACAAAACTACTTTAATTTTCATATGTAACCAAAACAGAACCTGTACAGCCAGGACAATCCTAAGAAATAAGAACGAAACTGGAGGCATTATACTACCTAACTTTGAACTACACTACAAAGCTACAGTAACCAAAACAGCATGGTGCTGGTACCAAAACAGATATACAGACCAATGGCAGAACAGAGGCCTCAGAAATAATACCACACATCTACAACCATCTGACCTTTGACAAACCTGACAAATACAAGCAATGGGGAAGGGATTTCTACTTAATAAATGGTGTCGGGAAAACTGGACCCCTTCCTTACACTTTATACAAAATTAACTCAAGATGGATTAAAGACTTAAACGTAAAACCTAAAACCATAAAAACCCTAGAATAAAACCTAGGCAATACCATTCAGGACATAGGCAGGGGCAAAGTCTTCATGACTAAAACACCAAAACCAATGGCAAAGAAAGCCAAAATTGACAAACTGAATCTAATTAAACGAAAGAACTTCTGCACAGCAAAAGAAACTGTCATCAGGGTAAACAGGCAGCCTGCAGAATGGGAGAAAATGTTTGCAATCTATCCATCTGACAAAGGTCGACTATCCAGAATACACAAGAAATGTAAACAAATTTACAAAACAAAACAAAACAAAACAAAAGACATCAAAAAGTGGGTAAAGGATATGAACAGACACTTCTCAAAAGCAGACATTTATGTGGCCAAAAAACATGAAAAAAAAGCTCAGCATCTCTGATCACTAGAAAAATGCAAATAAAATCCACAATGAGATATCATCTCATACCAGTTAGAAGGGCGATCTTTAAAAAGTCAGGAAACAACAGATGCTGGAGAGGATGTGGATAAATAGGAAGGCTTTTACACTGTTGATGGGAATGTAAATTAGTTCGACCATTGCAGAAGACAGTGTGGCGATTCCTCAAGGATCTGGAACCAGAAATACTGTTTGACCCAGAAATCCCATTACTAGGTATATACCCAAAGGATTATAAATAATTCTACTATAAAGACACATGCACACGTATGTTTATTGCAGCACTGTTCACAATGGCAAAGACATGGAACCAATCCAAACGTCCATCAACGATAGACTGGATAAAGAAAATGTGGCACATATACACCATGGAATGCTCTGCAGCCATAAAAAGGATGAATCATTTGCTGGTACATGGATGAAGCTGGAAACGGTCATTCTCAGCAAACTAACAGGGGAACAGAAAACCAAACACCACATGTTCTCGCTCATAAATGGGAGTTCAACAATGAGAGTACATGGGCACAGGGAGTGGAATATCACATACCAAGGCCTGTCGGGAGGTGGGAGGCTAGGATAGGGATAGCATTAGGAGAAATACCTAATGTAGATGACGGGTTGATGGATGCAGCAAACCACTATGGCACGTGTATGCCTATGTAACAAACCTGCACGTTCTGCACTTGTATCCCAGCACTTAAAGTATAAGGAATAAAAAATAAAAGATTAAAAGCTCATCATCATTGGTCATTAGAGACATGCAAATCAAAACCACAATGAGATAATTTCTCATGCCAGTTAGAATGGTGATCATTATAAAGTCAGGAAACAACAGATGCTGGAGAGGATGTGGAGAAATAGGAACACTTTTACACTGTTGGTGGAAGTATAAATTAGTTCAACCATGTGGAAGACAGTGTGGTGATTCCTCAAGGATCTAGAAACAGAAATACCATTTGACTCAGCAATCTCATTACTGGGTATATACCCAAATGATTATAAATCATTGTACTATAAAGACAAATGCACACATGTTAATTGCAGCACTTTTCAAAATAGCAAAGACTTGGAACCAACCCAAATGCCCATCAATGATACATTGGATAAAGAAAATGTGGCACATACACACCACTATGTAGCCATAATAAAGGATGGGTTCATGTTTTTTTTGTAGGGACATGGATGAAGCTGGAAACCATCATTCTTAGCAAACTAACATAGGAACAGAAAACCAAACACCGCATGTTCTCATTCATAAGTGGGAATTGAACAATGAGAACACATGGACACAGGGAGTGGAACATCACACATTGGGGCCTGTTGGCAGGTGGGGGGCTAAGGGAGGGATAGCATTAGGACAAATACCTAACAGAGATGACAGGTTGATGGGTGCAGCAAACCACCATGGCACCTGTATACCTATGTAACAAACCTGCACGTTCTGCACATGTATTCGAGAACTTAATGTATTAAAAAACAAAACAAAACAAAACACTACATTATAGAGGGTCAAATACCAAACTTAACATTTTAAGAAACTGCCATTTTTAATGAATAAAAATTTGTTTCAGCTTACTAGTGCATGCCAAATAATTGCCCATATAGTCATTTTCCTATCAGAATCATAAAATAATACACTCCTTTGTACTTTACACTTTCTTGTGTCAATGTGTTTCATTCTCTCTAATTATATGGCAAGAAATAGTTGGGATTCTTCAACTGAGGTAGTTGAACAGGAATTTGCTATTTATTATTATTATTATTATTATTATTATTATTATTATTAGAGACGGAGTCTCCCTCTGTCGCCCAGACTGGAGTGCAGTGGCGCGATCTCGGCTCACTGTAAGCTCGGCCTCCCGGGTTCACGCCATTCTCCTGCCTCAGCTTCCAAAGTAGCCGGTGCTACAGGCGCCCGCCACCAAACCTGGTTAATTTTTTTGTATTTTTGGTAGAAACAGGCTTTCACCGTGTTAGCCAGGATGGTCTTGATCTCCTGACCTTGTGATCCGCCCACCTCGGCCTCCCAAAGTGCTGGGATTACACGCCTAAGCCACCGCGCCCAGCCAGTATTTACTATGTATTTGCTATTCTCAACTATGTATCCACCAAATATTTTAATAGGTTAAAATTGTATGTTTTCAAAGAAGTTACAAATTTTAAAGACTTTAGTATTTAAATATTATTTAATAATGCGCATAGATATATATTTAAAATACAAAACTATCATTGTTAACTCATATTCAAATAGATAACTTCAAAAGTAATACTTGTTTTCAAAAGTAGTTGATTGTCAGTTAAATATTTTCCACTTACTATGTTCACAATGAAAAAAATTAAAAACTATAAAAACTGTTTTTTACATAGCTTGAAGTGATTAATTACTGTAAGATGCAAATTAACCAACATGTTGTAACCATCTCTGTAGTTTAAAACATTCCTCTATCTGATAATTTGGGAACTACCCAAATTTTCACACATTTATTAAAAAGATAAATATATTCAAGACATTAACATTTTAAGAGATTACCTCCTACATGAACATACTACATCTGACCACTTTATATGATCACCCCCACTAACCTTAATGCCTACTTTCTAATGATCACTATCATCTCATACCTGGACCTCCGTAATAGTCTCCTTGCTGCTTTCTTCACTTCCATTCTTACCACAAAGGAGCAGGAATGATTCTCCATGAACATAAGTCATTCCCTGTTCCTCCTTTGCTTAACACATTCCAGTAGCTTTCCATTACAACTAAAAAAAGTACAAACTCTGGCAGTGTTCTACATTTTCCTGTTGAGTAATTTCTCTCTCTTGGCCATGTTCGATATGCTCCAAGGTGAGCAAGATTTATGCTTGTTTTGTTGTCTCCCAAGAATCTAAAATATCCTGGAACACAGTAGGCACCCAATATGTATTTGTCTAGTGGATGAATAAAACATTTTGCCATTTTGTTTTTTCAGTGCAATTGTATTCATGTATTCTTGCTTATTTAAATTGCAAAAAAAAGTTTTATTTAAAGGATAGTTGTTGATCATATGTTAGCAAGAAAATAAATATCCATGTGATGATAAGAAAATTTACACAGCAATATCTCTTGGGAAATAAAAAAATAAAATCGCAGGTAGTTCCTATGCCCAGAGGTTACTGAATAAGTGTAGTGTGTTGAATGTTTGCAAATATGCTTTCTATGTTAATGCACTAGCACTATTTTTTTTTTTTTTTTTGTAAACATGGCACACTAAATTAGCAGAAGCTGAACTTTATTCAAAAATCTAAACGGAAGTCTAAAATAAAGACATTGAAGAGTGAAGAGAGTGAGGAGTGAAAGTTTCAGGGGATTTGTTCTCATTTTAATAGGGATATGCCTAAAATTGGATTTATTAAGTGTGAATGTATAAGCAGGAGTTCTTTGGACTCTTTTTTTCTTTTTTTACAAGTGTAAAAGATTTGTCTGCCACTCTTGCATGCAATCCCAAAGGAAGAGTTCCTTTGAATGTGGTTTCTCTGTTCCCTGGGGCAGTAAAAGGCATGCTTCTCCTGAAAACTTGTATTTTATTTGTATCAAGTGGTGAGAAATTATGCTGCAATGCATCTGAGAATTCTTTTAGATGTCTGCTTTTTAATAATAGTGTCTTTTACTAATTATTCCTTACATAAAACCATTGTCAAGAGAGATGCATAAATGTTGTTATAATTTCCTTGAGTTTGATAATAGTGACTGCTAAACTAAGGTTGTGTGGAGTGACCATGTCTTAGGGACAAAATTTAATGAAATAAAATCACTTCTTTTAGTCAAATAATAAAGCTTCATGATGATGTATTGCCATATGAAGGCAGCATTGTTTCCCATTATGTATTAAAGTTATTGTCACAGTAAAGTGACATCAAATAGACATGGATAAAGCTTGTTTTTCATCTATTGTTGCTTCAGGTTTTCTATATTAATTTCAGCATAATTCTACATTCTTCGTGTTTTATAAGGCGATGTAATTTATTTGCTTTGAGTCTATCAAATTTATTCATATATTCTCAAGTTTATCTTTAATAGAATATGTACTTTGAAAATGTTAAGGTCTTCTGATTGTTTTCTAGATATAAATGGGACAGATTTGACATTGACATCCTCTTTATGCTACAAGATATATACAGATAAATTTTAAAATGTCAAGTACATTTAACATATATGTTGAATGTTATGTAAAAATGACTAAAGTAGTATCATTTATCCTGAGTTTATCACAAGTATTTTTGTAGTGAAAATTCCCTAAAGTAAACCAAAAATTGGTGAAATCACTTTTGGAGAGCTGAAGATTTTTCAAGGTAAAAATGATGTTAAATAGTTTTTCCAAACTCTTTTTCTATGTATAAATTCATTCTGCAAAATGTACTGCCTGTACAAATGCGATTGTCAGAACTTTTATATTTACTCAAATTTTTTCATTTTTGAAAAAGCCTTAATGTGCTCTTAAGATTTTCGGTATCACTTTATAAACTCTCAAGACTAGACTTTTTGGTTTAAATAGTAATATTTATTTTTATTAACAATTATTTTGTGGTTTTCCCGTACTAGACACTGCAACAATTGGTTTATATGGAATATTTTGTTTATTTAACAAAATTATGCAGTGAGGAAATCATTTTTACTTTTCCTATTTTATAGAAGGAAAAACATAAGGATTATGTGACATCTTCAAAGCTCAATACCAGTGATAGAAGAAATTAGAATCCAAATCAAGCCAGTCTAAATTTGCATATTATAACCCTAACAAGATATATCGTGTTCGTACAGGCATTGCACTTCTATTTTCTGATGATGAGGGTGATGATAATCGTGATCATAATGAGAATTTTATGTTTTATTAAACCATTTTAGATTTAATTAGCCACAGCACTTACTTGATGTCTCTCTGCACACAATTTGAAGTCATGTAGCGTACAATTAGATTGCATGTATTTAAGATGGACAACAACCAGAAAAATGCAAAGACGTTAAAGATAAAAACGTATCATTTATTCAGCTTACGTACAACTAAAGAAACCAATTTAAGTCAAGTAATCTGTGGAAGTTGGGAATATGTGAAGTGGGGGGAAGGCAGGGCAGTGAAAAGCACATGAACTTTTGAGCTGGGTATACATGGCTTTTAATCCCTGTTCTCTTATTTGGAATATTTGCCTTAATAAATTACACATGACATTGAAAGATCAGTTTCTTCATTTTTAAAACCAATTAGCATTAAAATAATTAGTCTTTTTTACCTTATGCAAATTTTCATGGCTGGTTTTTATTATTTTTATTCTCATATTTGATCTTTAATAGTTGCATAGTGTCATGTGTCAGAATATTTTTCTTTTGCTATTTATCCTGCTTAATATTTATAGTGGTTTTTATATTCATAGTTTTATGCCTTACATCAATTTCATGAACCTTTCATGCAAAAGGTCATCAAATATTGATGCTGATTTATTTTCTTCCTCCTCTTTTCCTGGCACTCAATTACCAGTGTGTTTGCTATTTTGATTCTACCTCCTATGACTCTGTACTATCCTTTACTCTGGACATTTCTTTCTTTTTTCAGTCCTTTATTACCTATCTTATTAACTACGTATAATGTGTTTTAAATCCATGCATTAGGTTCTTAATTTTATTTATTGAGTTTTTCATTCTATGCGTATCATTTATTAGAATCTATTACAGTTCTTTGATGAAAAATATTTTAATTTAAAACTCATCTTAAATGCAAAATTTTAAAGAAATTAATACTTGTGCTTAATAACAAATGTGTCAGCAGAATCTCACTATTGCACTCACAGAAGCAATTTCTAAAATAATTTTCCAATTTTTATTATTAGTATAATATTTATACAAAAAAATAGGTTTCCTAGCCATACCACTTAAATATCACTCTGTAATAAAAGACCACAAATCTCAGCGACTTAAAACAAAAACACTTATTTCTCATTAGTCTGATAAGTTTGTGAGATTGCTAGGGCAGACTCAGTTAATCTGGCCTCAGGTTTCTGCCTGCCACGAATTGATTTGGCTGTGGCCTAACTGTGCAAGGATGTCCTCAGTTGAACAATTTATTTCTGATCCACCTACACTGTTGTTTTTTAACAACTTAGCACAGACTTGTTCTCATGTTGGTTTCAACAGAAAATGGAAATGTGTGAAGACTCTAAGACTGCTTGCAACTAGCATACTATAACTTTTATTAGCTCAAGAAAAGAAAAGCCAGCCTAGGCTAACTAAGAGTGAGAAAATACATTCAAACTCTTGATGAGAGGATTTGCAGATGACATTAATATTGAAAATTGAAACTTGTAGTCATTTTCCCAATCAACCCAACATATTAGCTTGTACCTAAAATTCTCTTAATTTAATAAAGTTCAAATGGCAGAGTGATCTAAACATATACAATCATATCTAAAGGGAAGTTTTAATCAAAGAAGTCTGAGCAAGAATAGATTAATAACTATCTAATATTATAATAATAATGATTTATCAAATAACCTATTAGCACATTAGCCTAACCCTAGTTAACAGTTTTTAAGAACATTATGCATACTATAATTAAGAGCAAAGTATAAGTGAGATAAAATTCCCCATACTGTCTCCATAATTAAAAAAAATTTCCAAATTAAAAGATGACATAGTAAACTAAATATTCTCTATCATTATAAAATCTAAAAGCATAAACATTATCATAACCAGCTACCAATTTAATTTGTCATTTTTCTTCAAACTTTAGCCAATGTTAATATTCAATTTTAAGACTTATATACTATTTGCATTTATACATACACATAATACTCAATTTAAGGATTTCAAGATATGGAAAGACATATTTTCAAACTTCCAAGTACAGAATTAAAGGATTTTAGATATTGCATTGGTGAATTAATTTTGCCATAGTACGTTTACAAGTCCAATGACCTCAATTATGGAATAATGAATGATGGCAAACATTCTTAATCCAAGGACCTGTATTATATCTTAATTTCTGAACAAATCCAATATTTAGTTAATAACTTTAGAACCAAGGTCATCTTAATTACAAGTTTTCATATCACTTATCTTCTCATCTTTTATGAAGGAAACAGTTTTCCTCTTTTAAATGCAAAGCATATTAAAAACACAATATAAATATATTATTAATTTTCTTATGAAAACATCCACTAGAAAAGCAGAACACTTTTATATGGCAGCTTTAGTATCAGCCAAATAATTTGTGTTAAAGTGATCTATTTCGATTTCTTAAAACCAATACATAGTTAAATGAACTAAATTTTGCTTAACACTGTGTTCTTACTATCTAGCAAAATGTGGTGGCTTGAAAAATATTTGTTTAATAAATAAATTATGTAAATCATAATTAGAAGTAAATATTATGTCATCAGCAAATTTTAATTTGTTATTGGGCCATAGCTATTTGATTGTAAAAGGCCTTCTTCAATCTTTGACAGAAAAGAACATGAAGTAGGTGAAAGCAGTACAAGGAAACTTCCATAGCAGAAGTTTCCCTTTGTTTTGATTTAGTTTTTCCATATTCTTACTGATTTTCCTCTCACAATGATTATTTTCTCCTTCCCATTTATACCTATATGCCTTTCTTCAGTACACCTATGTCCAGAGCACAGGCACATAATACAATCAATATATTTACTGAGACCTGATATTCTCAAATAGGTGTCCTCTTTGTCTGCTGGCCTTAGGTCTTATCCATGCAAACTTCATTGCTCTGGTCTTTATGCCCAAAGAGATTAGCTCATATTTATAGGCCACAAAATTGGTGTTACCCAAGCTTAAAATACCTGATGATGATGAATGTCTTCACAGAAATGCCTTTGCAGAAAAGAGATGAATGTCTTCGCAGAAAAGAGAATAGCATTCAGGGAAAACAGAACTTGAAGAAAATAGAGAAAAATAAAGTATTCCATAAATGTGAGACTAAGATAAGCTCATGTGCTCTTCTCTATTCCTGTCCAGTGAGAATTCTTATAGAAAATTAGAAGAAGAAGACCAAGGAAAGGAAAGTATTTGCTTTCTCTGGAGTTAAAATTTATAACAAGTAACTGGACCCTCTAAATTCCTCTTAAATATTCTTTTTTAAATTTTGTTTTAACTTTTATTCTAAATTCAGGGGTAAATGTGCAGATTTGTTACATAGGTAAACTTGCATCACAGGTTTGTTGTACCGATTAGATTTTGTCACTCAGGTATTAAGCTTAGTGCTCATTAGTTATTTTTCCTAATCCACTCCCTACCTCCATCCTCTGACAGCTTCTAGTGTCTGATATTACCCTCTATTTGTCCCTGTGTTCTCATCAGTTAGCTCAACTTTTAAGTGAGAACTTCTAGTATTTGGTTTTCTGTTGCTACGTTAGTTTTCTAAGGACAATGACCTCCAGCTCCATCCATATTCCTGCAAAGTAATCTTGTTTTGTTTTTGTTTTTGTTTTGTTTTGTTTTTGGTTGCAGAGTATTCTATGGTGTATATATACAACATTTTCTATATCCCATCTGTTATTGCTGGACATTTAGGTTGATACCATGTCTTTGCTGTCATGAATAGTGCTGCAATGAACATACGTGTGCATGTATCTTTGTGATAGAATAATTTGTATTCCTTTGGGTGTATACTCAGTAAAGGGATTGCTGGGCTGAATGGTAGTTCTGTTCTTAGGTCGCCAAGGAATTGCCACACCATTTGCCACAATGGTAGAACTAATTTACACTCTCATCAACAGTGTGTAAATCTTTCTTTTTCTCTGCAACCTTGTCAGCCTTGTTATTTTTTGACTTTTTAGTAATAGCCATTCTTACTGGTGTGAGAAGGTATCTCCTTACAATGCAGAAGATATTGGGTGCCAATATTCAACATATTCAAATTGAAGAAATTGCAACCCAAAATTTCACATCCAGCCAAACTAAGCTTAATAAGAAAAGATAAAATAAGATACTTTTCAGACAAGGAAATGCTGAGGGAATTTGTTATCATTTAACTTGCCTTACAGCACCTTTGGAAAGAAGCACTAAATATGGAAGTGGAAGACCAGCCACTACAAAAGCACACTTATGTTCACAGACCAGTGACAATATGAAGCAATCACACAAAACAATCTGCATAGTTAATAGCTTACATTATGATAACAAGATCAAATCCACACATATCAATAGAACCTTGTATGTAAACGAGCTAAATGCCCCAATTCAAAGGTACATATTTGCAAGTTTGATAAAGAAGCAAGACCCAATGGTATGCTGTCTTCAAGAGACCTATGTCACATGCAGTGACACACATAAGTTCAAAATAAAGAGTTGAAGAAAAATCTACCAAGCAAATGGAAAACAGAAAAAAAAAAAAAAGCAGAGATTGCAATTCTAATTTCGACAAAATAGACTTTAACAAAGATCAAAAAAGATAAAGAAGGGCATTACAAACTGGTGAAGGGTTCAATTCAACAAGAAGACCTAACTGTGTTAAATATATATGCAGCCACCACAGGAGAACCCAAATTCATAAACCAAGATCTTAGAAACTTTCAAAGAGATTCAAACAGTCTTTGAATACTCTGGAGGAAGTGATGAAAGAGGGACTGTGATGTAGTATTTTTAAATAAACTTGATTTGGTTTTCTATCTTTTTGATACACACCTTTAAATAAAAGGTTGTTAAGTGAAACTGAACTTGTGTAACTTAAAGATAAACTGAGGTATGCCAAACATGATCTTGATTCAGGTAATAATATATTTTTCTTCTTCATGTTAATATTAAATGAATTAATTAAATACTTTTTTAAAGACAGGGTCTCACTCTGTTTCCCAGACTGGAGTGCAGTGGAGGAATCCTGACTCACTGCACCCTTGAGCTCCCAAGTAGCTTCATGGTAATATTAATACTATTTTTTCAATACTATTTTTTTCTATTCTCTCTATTACTTGTGAGTTTTTTTTTTTTTTTTTTTTTTTGAGACGGTGTCTCGCTCTGTCACCCAGGCTGGAGTGCAGTGGCCGGATCTCAGCTCACTGCAAGCTCTGCCTCCCGGGTTTACGCCATTCTCCTGCCTCAGCCTCCGGAGTAGCTGGGACTACAGGCACCCGCCACCTCGCCCGGCTAGTTTTTTGTATTTTTTTAGTAGAGACGGGGTTTCACCGGGTTAGCCAGGAAGGTCTCAATCTCCTGACCTCGTGATCCGCCCGTCTCGGCCTCCCAAAGTGCTGGGATTACAGGCTTGAGCCACCGCACCCGGCCATGTGAGTTTTCACATCACAGATTCTTTCAATCAGGTAAAATGGGGAGGGAAAATAAATTATGCTCCCTGAGCCTATATCAGTGGTCCCTAAGACTTATCCCAGGACTAGCAATTTGCTAGGAAGTCTCAGTGAACTTAGCATATAGTTATATTCATGGCTATTATTAAATGCAGCAAAAAGATACAAAGCTAAATCTGCAAAAGTAAAAGGTGATTGCAGAAAACTTTACAAGAAACTAGGTACAAGTATCCAAAAGTCCTCTCACAGTGGAGTCACACAGGCCTATAACCTCCAACAATGAGTTATGACATATAAAATACTGAAATATTTCATATATGTATGAAATATTGTCTATCAATATTTTATTAGTTCATTCATTAGCATATTCTAATTAGTTCATTAGAGACTCAGTGCCCAGGGTTTTTACTGGGGTTGGTCATGTAGGCACTCTTTGCTTTGTATATATCAAAATTCCCAGTTTTGAGAAGGTAAGTAGGTATTTGTCAAAAACCATACTGTTTTCAAAAAAAGTTTAGGTATAATAGTTTCTCTTATAAATTTTGGGAATGGTAGGAACTCTCCTATAATCCATGTTCCCAGACACATCTAAAAGACAACCATAAGAGCAGTTATTTCTAAGGATATCAGTCTCCAACCTGCTACATTAACTCTTCTCTGCACAATCTTTATTTGCAAATTAGAATAAATGCTTATGTTAGAATACAGTTTATTATAAATAATACAAACATGGCATGCCTGTGGCAGGGTTACTTATATAATTCTGTGGTTACTATTTTTATAACTTTTTTTATTCATATCCATCATTTCCCTGCATATATTTACCAATAAGATTGAAGAAAAGTCAACTGTTTATTCTTTTCCTTCAGTTAATTCTTACATGGATTAGTACTTTGTATTGGTCAGTTCAGACTGTCACAACGAAGTGTTGTAGTATGAGTTGCTTACATGATAGCAATTTATTTTCTCACAGTTTTGGAGGCTAGAAGTCTGAAACCTGGATGTCTGGATGTCAGTATAGTCAGGTTCTGCCTCTCTTTCTGGCTTATTGACTGCTGCTGCCTTTTCACTGGTGCTCACATGACTTCCTTTTTGTGCATGCATAGAAGGCAAGCCATATGGAGTCTTTGCTTGAAAGGACACTGACACCATTATTATAAGTGCTCCATCCTTGTGACCTCATCTGATCTAACCTCCAAAGACTTTATATCCAAATTCTGTCACACTGGGGGTTAGGGCTTCAACATATGGGTTTGGGGGAGGGGCAATCATTCAGTTTATAATAGTTTAGTTTTTCTCATGTTACAGTTGAATCAGTTGATTATCAAAGTCATTAACTTGTCTGGGATCATACAGAGAATTTTCTTTTTCTAAATTCCTGCCATCCTTTTATTGTTATGCCATTAAAACCTTTGAGAAATATATTATAATTGAACATATAAGAAAAGTTAGAATACATGATACAGAATAATAGAGAGTGGAAGGTAAATACGCTGTTTAAGTAAAATTAATAGATCTAGCTATTGTTGGAAAGTGATTTCCAAAGTAAAAGAAAGCTTTTCTTAAACTCCAGATGTTGAATCTGAAGATCTAATACAAGTCTCACAAATTACTATTGATGTGAAACCTATGGCAGTCACTTAACCTCCTTAAATGTCATTGTTGTCACCTGTTAAACTGAAATAATAATTAGACTCGCATCACCTTTGAAGTCCCAATTACCCATGCCTTTAGTTTCTAATTGTTTTAGAGTTTCATGTGTCTGTGTTTGGGGGGAGGGTAAAATTCTGGCTTATTTCTGTTAAAATCTCCCTCGGTAGCCATGTAGACATTTCCTTTTCTGCTTACCTCATTCTCCTAAATTATTTACTTTGCTTCAACCACTTTAAAGCTTTTACAATTATGTTGAAACATTCTGCCAATGTTTACTAATATTCTTACCTTTGTAGGCTTCTAATAAAAAAAATTATCTCACTGTAGTAATAAAAAATTGGTGAGTAAAATGTTTTCTATTAAAAACTTCTCTAATAAAGAGAAGAAACACACACAAGCAATATTTGAAATGGAAATGATTTTATATCAAAAGTTATGTACATTAATATGAAAAAGAAATTACAAAAAGAAAAAAGTCAGATTGAGATTCCAGACATGTGACTTTGTTCTAGAGAAAACAGAATTTGAAACAAAGGGGATGTTTAGGCTATGCTCATACATCATTAAGTGTTATATGGGCCTAAAGTATAGAGCATAAGTAAAGAAATAAATGAGAAGCCCATTGAGGAATAATGAGTATTTAATGTTGGTATAAAAAGTTGCAGAAATGGAAGACAAAACTGGAAATTTACTTACAAATTTTATAGTTCTCTCATGTATTTATCATAATTGAGAACTAGATTAAACAAAATTCACAGATTCTATGAATTCCAGCCCATTTAGTTTTCATGCACATGATATGGCCTTAGATATCAAATGTGAAAATAGAAAAGCATTATTATGTTTATTCAAAATGTACATTTATTTTCATATCAGATTTACTATCTTGAAAAAAGAAAAAAGGCTATGATTATTTCCTTCTCTGTATCCAAAACCCTTTCCATGTGACTTAGCAGATTCTCCCAAGAAATGTGGTCAACTTTCTCACCCTTTCATAAGGGCTGGCCTTGTGTGATGGTTAATATTAAATGGCAACTTAATGGGATCGAAGGATGCAGAGTATTGTTTCTGGGTGTATCTGGGTGTTTCTGAGTGTTGCCAGAAGAGATTAACATTTGAGTCAGTGGACTGGGAGAGGAAGACCCACCCTCAAGAAGACCCACCTACAGTGTGGGTGGGCACCATCCAATTAGCTGCCAGACTGACTAGGAAAAGGCAGAAGAAGGTGGAAAATGCTGACTTGCTGAGTCTTCCGACCTTCATCTTTCTCCCATGCTGAATGCTTCCTGCCCTCAAATATCTGGCTTCAAGTTCTTTGGCTTTTGGACCCTTGGACTTACACCAGTGATTTGCCAGGGGCTCTCAGGCCTTTGGCCACAGACTGGAGGCTGCAGTATCGGCTTCCCTGCTTTTGAGGTTTTGGGATTTGGACTGAGCCATGGCTGGCTTCCTTGCTCCTCAACTTGCAGGCAAAGTATTGTGGAACTTCACCTTGTGACTGTGTGAATCAAGTCTCCTTAATCAACTCCCATTCAGATATACATATATCTGATTAGTTCTGTTCGTCTGGAGAACCCTGACTAATATACCTGGGACATGCCTCTGTCAGTAGAGTGTGGCAGAAGTGACAGGTTGTCAGTTCTGAGCCTCTCTCAAGTTATCTAGTAAATTTTTGCTCTTTTTCTTGAATTTCTGAAGTTTTCCACGTGAACAAGCCCAATCTAGGATGGTGGTGCATAAGAAAATATGTGAGGTAGAGCTGAGTCAACTGTTTCAACTCTACCAAGTTTACAGATACACAGAAAACCCTAGCCGAGATTAGCAAAACCAATCTGTCATTGATCCTCTAACTGACCTCTAAAAATTGAACAAAACTCTCTTAGAGTAGTCATCTTCCAGCTGACCAACCTATTTGTCAGCTAAATAAATGCAGCTATTTTAAGCCACAATATGTTTTGAATTGTATATTACATAGCAATGACTCTTAGATTATCAGATGGAAAGTGCTATTATTCAAAGTACATTTTTTATACTAGTATTTCCATTACCTAATATAGGGATTGCAATGTGTATATGCACCAAATGGAAATAAAATTACAAGTACTTAATAAAATAAATGAATAAATACAATAATAAAGTAAAATAAATAAAAATTACAAGTACTTAAAAACATAAAGAAATGGTCATAAAAATTGCTTAAAAGATGGTTACCTTCTGGGTAACCATCTGGGAATGGTAGTCGGTACCAAATGGTAACCAAGCTGGGAACGGTAGTTGGTGGGTGACAGGAAGGTGGGGATGGTTAATGTGTACAAAAAATAATTTAAAAGGGTAAATAAAACCGTAGTTGATAGCACACCAAGGGGACTATAGTCAATAATAATTTAATTTGGCATTTAATAATAACTAAAAGAGTATAATTGGACTGTTTCTAACACAAAAGTTAAATGCTTGAGGGCATAGATACCCAATTTCCCACTTTGTGATTATTACACATTGCATGCCTGTACCAAAATATCTCATGTACCCCATAAATATGTACGCTTACTATAAACCTACAAAAATTCAAATTTTAAAAAATCAAATTAGAAATTGCTTAAAGATATTAATGAAATAGCAAACAAAGGGTTTGTATTAGTTCCTTCTCACACTGCTATGAAGAAATACCTGAGACTGGGTAATTTATAAAGGAAAAGTGTTTAATTGATTCACAGTTCTGAATAGCTAGGGAAGCCTCAGGAAACTTACAAAACTTCATGGCAGAAGGCAAAGAAGAAGCTGACACCTTCATATTGTGGCAGGACAGAGTTAGTACAAGAAGGGGAAATGTCAGAGGTGTATAAAACCACCAGATTTTGTGAGAATTCACTCACTACCATGAGAACAACAGCGGGGAAACCGCCCCCATGATCCAATTACCTCCACCTGGTCCCACCCTTGACACATGGGGATTATGGGAATTACAAGAGATTTCAGGAGGACACAGAGCAAAACCGTATCAGGGGCAGTCTTCATTATTAATTAATAAAAATATTACTTCCACTAGTGGTGCATTTTTTGTATACACTGGTATTTTTTTAATCCTCCTTGAATAGTCTGGTGCTTAGAATATAATAAAAGCATTGTAAATAAGTGTTCATTTTAATAAATAATGTTAAAATATTGAAGATGAATGAGTCTTACATAATTTACTAACAATTTCTCTTATTTTAAAATTTTATTATATTCATTCAGTCCTCCATATTTATGGGTTCCCTATCCATGGATGTAATCAAGCTCTTATTTAAAAAAAAAGCTTATAAAATGCAATAAAAATAAGTCAAATAAAAAACAATACAATAAACAACTATTCATATAGTTGTATATATAAACATATATAAATAGCATTATCTTTAGATATCTAAAGATATTACATATATAAAGATATAATATCTAAAGATATTACATATATAATGTAATATATATAGCATTACATATATGAATCTAGCATTACATAAAATATAGTGTTACATATATAAATTGCATTATATATGTAAATGTATTATGTATTATAAATAATCTGGAAATGATTTAAAGTATATGGGAGGATATGCATAGGTGACATGGAAATACTATACCATTTTTGTATCACTAAGGGGAATTTTGTATCTACAAGGGGTCCTAGAACCAATCACTACATAATATCAAAGGATGAATGTATGGTTTAAATGGTAACTGTGCATTAAACAAAATAGTCAGTGACCTAGAGTAATTAATTTCATCTCTGTTTGTGTGTTTGTTTATATGTGTGTGTGTGTGTTTGCGAGTGTGTGTAACTTCGAGCAAAATGTGTTCCATCTATCACAACCTATATAGATGTTTATTTGAAATAGGTATTGTAACTGAAAGTCAGTGAAATAAATAATGAAGTATTTCTGATTGATTATATTTTAGAAACATTAAAATATTAATTTAAAACCTAATTCAACAAGAAATAGCCAGATGTTCAGAAATGAATAAAGAAATTTCATAGGTGACTTTTAAAAATTGGTTTATGTATTCAAATCCTTTAAAACGTTTGAACAACAAAACTCATGCTTTCACAGAAGATATAGCATCATTTTGTTAAAAATTACCCAACCTAACTTCAAAAATTGTCTCTTATGAATAATAATAAGTGTAGAATTTACTTTCTAATGTTACAAATACTGCAATTTATAAGAAAGTTTGAAAACATGAAGAAAACAAAAAAAATACATTTGAAAAAAGGAAATTTGTATCTGTCTATCTCAGTATAGTTTTTAGGTTTAATTAAATGATAAAAATAAGCCAGTGAAAAATAAAACCACACTGCCTTATTTTGAATACATATATATGCCAAACTATATAATTATAAGAAAAATATTAAACAATAACATAAAACTGACCGGTTTATCATGTTCAGAGCACCATCTCAACAAAGTTATTTATTAAAGCTGCATGAATTCCAAATACCCATATGAGGTATAATTGTAGCTGCTAATAAGTGACTACGTATAATTCAAAACTATTATAACCTAGTTGTCTAATGAGACAGTAATTTCTTCCTCTGACAGCTTCATTTTAAAGAATTCACATTATTTATGCTCCATCATGGATTATAAACTATGAAAAGGTTAAGTTATACTGAGCAACGATTTTATTTCACTGCAAAGGGCAGATAATTTATAAAGAATGCATATTACTTTAATTACTCCTCTAATAATAATACTATGCACATGTGAATAAGATTAGCTCAGAAAAAAGTAAATCTGAAAGCCCAATGGAAGACAAAGCAATATGAAGAAGCTATAATAAATTGTTAAATGGAATTTGACTTTGACTCTTGACTTCATAACAACAATAGGTTAGCTTAGATAAATGCATCAATCATCATTTTTTTAATGTAGGATATATCAGTCAGGATAGAACAGTTATGTTGTGTTGACAACGGATATGACACTATGTAATTATATTTCTCAGTTCCAAGCATTCTCAATTTTCCAAAAGTTATGTTAGCATTTTAGTTAAGTTCCTTGGTCTGCAGGGCACCTACTCATAAACATGTATTCACATGGACTGGATCTGCAGAATCAAGGATGAGGAATTAAATACTTCTGCCCAGAAATGAGAGCTATTACTTTTACTCATATTCATTTTTTTTATTTAACTTTTTTTTTTATTATACTTTAAGTTCTAGGGTACATGTGCATAATGTGCAGGTTTGTTACATATGTATACTTGTGCCATGTTGCTGTGCTGCACCCATCAACTCGTCAGCACACATCAACTCGTCATTTACATCAGGTATAACTCCCAATGCAATCCCTCCCCCATCCCCCCTCCCCATGATAGGCCCCGGTGTGTGATGTTCCCCTTCCCGAGTCCAAGTGATCTCATTGTTCAGTTCCCACCTATGAGTGAGAACATGCAGTGTTTGGTTTTCTGTTCTTCTGATAGTTTGCTAAGAATGATGTTTTCCAGCTGCATCCATGTCCCTACAAAGGACACAAACTCATCCTTTTTTTATGGCTGCGTAGTATTCCATGGTGTATATGTGCCACATTTTCTTAATCCATTCTGTCACTGATGGACATTTGGGTTGATTCCAAGTCTTTGCTATTGTGAATAGTGCCGCAATAAACATACGTGTGCATGTGTCTTTATAGAAGCATGATTTATAATCCTTTGGGTATATACCCAGTAATGGGATGGCTGGGTCATATGGTACATGTAGTTCTAGATCCTTGAGGAATCACCATACTGTTTTCCATAATGGTTGAACTAGTTTACAATCCCACCAACAGTGTAAAAGTGTTCCTATTTCTCCACATCCTCTCCAGCACCTGTTGTTTCCTGACTTTTTAATGATATTCATTGTCACAAGCAAGTCATTTTACTGTGGCCTAACTTAAAACATACAGAAAAGTTCACTCCTTCCGGCTGCTGGAAAAGGAAGATGACCTGATATGTGGTTTAGCTGCAATATCATTCGCTCTTCCATGTTTTAGAAATTTTGCTATATACTTAAGTTTGTTAGGGATAACATACTTACTTGAAAAATACAATTTTAAAGTTAATCACCCAATGGTGATGAAAATCATGCACAATATTGCATGATTACTTCAAAGTGAACATTTCTTGAAAGTTCCATGACTTTAAAACAGAGAGCCTAGAGCTGAATGCATTCATTTGCCATTTGGCATTTTAAATTGACTATTAATAATCCTTGATTTTCAAAAGATAAGTGTCATCTTTATAATTAAAATAAATCAATGCATTTTTGAAAATCAGATTTAAAAGTTGTAGTTATGACAGTAAAAGGTATTTAAAAATTTTTTCTTAGGAAAACACAATTGCAAAAAAGTTAAGACAGCACTTGCATGTTCTCACTCATAGGTGGGAACTGAACAATGAGATCACTCGGACTCAGGAAGGGGAACATCACACACCGGGGCCTATCATGGGGAGGGGGGAGGGGGGAAGGGGGAGGGGGGAGGGGGGAGGGATGGCATTGGGAGTTATACCTGATGTAAATGACGAGTTGATGGGTGCAGCACAGCAACAAGGCACAAGTATACATATGTAACAAACCTGCACGTTATGCACATGTACCCTACAACTTAAAGTATAATAATAATAAATAAATTAAAAAAAAAAAAAAAAAAAAAAAAAAAAAGAACATTTACTTTTCAAAAATTGTCAATCAAAAGTTTAATCCAAATGCCTTAATATTATTACAACCACCAACCTATTGTAGAATGTACTGATTTAATTAAAAGATAAGAGAATCATTTAAAATTGCTCCTGAAAAATCTACAATTTGGAAAATAAATAATTTATAATTACTGCATATTAATTGAAAATCATGCCGGGCGCGGTGGCTCAAGCCTGTAATCCCAGCACTTTGGGAGGCCGAGGCGGGCGGATCACAAGGTCAGGAGATCGAGACCACAGTGAAACCCCGTCTCTACTAAAAATACAAAAAAAAAAATTAGCCGGGCGCGGTGGCGGGCGCCTGTAGTCCCAGCTACTCAGGAGGCTGAGGCAGGAGAATGGCGGGAACCCGGGAGGCGGAGCTTGCAGTGAGCCGAGATCGCGCCACTGCACTCCAGCCTGGGCAACAGCGTGAGACTCCGTCTCAAAAAAAAAAAAAAAAAAAAAGAAAATCATTTTTATTTGTGACATATAATAATGTACTTGAGATAAATTTTTCAAAATATAATCTTAGGTGAACCTGTATTAATTTATAATGTGAGGAATTATGGTTTCAAATTCGTACTATAGAAAACTTTCTGTAGTATCATAGCCCAGTGATATGCATGAACAAGATATTAAAGCCAGCTGCAAAATTAACTTTTGTTCTTATGTAATACAGCAAAACATCCACTATTTAGAGGTGAAAAGCCTGCCTCTATTTATTCCAATTTCATCATATGCTATATTATTGATACAGGCAATTATCTTCTTTTTCTATTATATTTTAGAAATGTTATCTATAAAATAGTTTTCCTTTATTGTGGACTACAAGAAGTCTACTTTAAAGACAGCATTCCTAATTTAGTTGTTTTTTGAACTCTTTTATTATAAATATTAATCCAAAATCTTATAAACTCTGGATTTCAATACTATTCAACCAAAACCAACTTATATTCTACATATTCTTCATTGCTTGAACAGAATGGTAAAATTAACAACAAAAACAGCAATAAATTACAGTAATAAAAGGAGAAGAGAAAAAAATGAAGGATATATGCTAAGTAAGATGAAAAAAAAAATTGAACTTACCAGTCATCAATGACAAACTTTTCTTCTGTGTTCTATGGGTTAAGAAAATGATCTATATGAATTTTAGTTGGACCTTGTAAATTATTTTGTTCACTGTATTAGCATTTAAATTTATTAAAATTTTAATGTATACTCTACTATTAACTAAGCATTTAAAACATGCATCCAGAATTAAAACTTTGCTTATAATTTCTTCACATGGAAGAAAACTAACCTTTTTGGTAAATTATACAGCACACTCTTTCTACCTATATCCTACTAATCTGACAAATTGAAGAATTTTCAATCAGAAAACCACCATATAAACCATCATATTGAATTTAGTAAAGTTTTTGGATGTTAAAACAAGTGGAGAAGCAACTAAAGAAATGAATTATTAATGTAATGAAATTTTCTGACAGGTGGTAAAAGCCCTAGGGTTATGAGGATCAATGTACAGACATCCTTCAGATGTCAAATCTTCTTCCTATTAGAAACATAAAAATGTTTGGGAAATATGTATTAAGGAACAAAATGGTACTTTGTCCACATCTAGGCTTTAGAATATATCTTTTAGCTAACAAATTAAAATATAGATAATACATTCTATAATACATTCACATAAAATAGGATTGTTTGTATTTTGTATTTTCATCGGTTTTATTTTTATTTTATATTTTTCTCCATTTTAAAAGACACAAAAATACTCAAAAAAATAAATTTTAAAAATATTTCCTAAGAGAAAGTGTAATAATAAATACTAGAAAAACATATATAAGGCTTTCATTCCTATTTCAAAGCTTTGTATGTTTTCAGGTTTTTAAGAAAAATCATAGAAAGTATACATAAGTATACATTTTTCCAGAATTTTTGAATTTGTACCTTCACAAGACTAGAATGGCATCCTTCATTAGAATAATTTTACAAGGTTGAGATATTTGTTTAAAAATTGAAGTTATAAAGAGCATTAGGAACATAGCAATAACTCTTGGTTAATATCCACAATCTTATTATCAACCTCTTAGTCTTGTAGATGAATCAGTAAAATTTGGAAGTTTTTTTAATTTACTGGGAAGAAACTCAGTTCTACTGCAAAGCAATAGAAAATTAGACTTAGTGATATTTTTTAAAAATAACTTTCTTGGGCCTTTTAAATATGTCTTAAATGTGCTATTTAGTCCTTCCAATAAGTCCATTTGTAGATATTATTTCCATTTATCTACAAATGGACTTATTGGAAGGACTAAATAGCACATTTAAGACATATTTACGTGTTATTGTAACAACTGTTAAAGAAATATTTAACATTACTATCTTATTTCATCCTCATAACATCTCAGTGAGAGGATTGGTATTAGTTTCCTCATCATTTGATTTATTGATAATCAGCTTTCATCATTTCATAGGTGAGAACACTGAGGCATAAAAAGGCTAGAAAACTTGCCTGTGTCACACAGCTAGTTTTTGGCCAGATAGACTTGAAGTTCTGCCTAGGAATGACATTATTCTTCTCTGAATAGTAATCTTTACTTGGATTCTTAAATATCCTCCACAATTTTAAACAGCATTTGCCTTAATCTCTTTCTCCTTCTTATTGCTGTATCCTTCCCCACTCTCCTTCTTTCTGTATGAAAGGGTTAGTCTGAGTTTGATTTAAGCACATTTAGTACATTGAGTTGTCTTTATGACATGGAATACCTACGAGAGTTTAGAATAAAGGCTCAATAAACAAATATAATATCCTTCTGAGTTCTACTCACATTCTTTAGATACAAGTTGTTCTCAGAACAACTTTTGATGCCTGTCAATAGTTATGCCTTTCTGAGTTAGAAAGAAGTAATATAATCAAATGTATTTTTTTCATATATTTTATAAACTCAATACCAAGAACAAACAAATGAAAGAAAAGTTTATTAATATATCCTTATCCATGCATTGGATATTTTAAAATATACTCTTTTCTCATTTTAGACTTCTTGCCCAGAAATATATCTATCTTCTAAAATTATATTCCTAAGTAATTAGTAACACACTTCAGGAACAAGGATCAAAGTATATCATCCTGTTTTCTGCTGAGAAGTAAGTCCTGAAAATGTAATGGTGGCATTCTAGTCCAGGAAGCAGCACTTCTGCTTTTTTCCACAGTAAGCAGTCATCAGTATTTCTGAACAGCCTCTGTGATTTCAGACAGACTCTGATAAAGGTTTCACTATTTTCAGACTCTGGCCTGATAAGTCAAAACATCGAGTTTTGTCAAACTGCTGAGATATTTAGAAACTCAGCAATCGGATTCACTAAGTAATCCTTTGTAATAGCAACAAGACTCCTAGGACACTTTCTTTTTTGAATAGGTTTAGGTGAATCATATGGTTTAGCTTGACCTCTTGTCTTCTTGTACCAGCTAAGACAGATTCCTAATTTAAAAATACCTGGGGAGTAAAATCGGTAGCATCTGGAAGGGAAGGCTTTGTAGCATCTGGAGTGATGAGAGTTTTTGATCCCCATTTCCCTGTAGGTCTCTGACTTTGCAATTACATTTGAAGGACTTCTCTGTTGAATAATAGTTTCAGTCAAGGTGATACAATCACAGGCAGGGGGAGAGGAAACAAGGGAGGAATAAAAAACAAAAATCTTGGACTGGAGACTTTGATTTTCTTTTTATTATAATACAATAAAATAATTGTTTTTTCTGGCTTAAACACTTTTACTTATTTCAGTTAGGTGCCTTGACTCTTACTAGGCATTTCACAAATAATCTTTATCGGATATGTTTTTAAATTGCATTACAGTTGCCAAGTTGAAAGCACATACCTTAACAACTAATTTAGGCAACTAAACATTTCTAGCAGCTTCATCAACCACGGAGGTTGGCCATTCTAGTCATTCCCACATTTGATAGATTTATTTTATAATTATAGAAAAAGTTTCCGTAAATCATTGGCATGTTTTCAGTCACAAATATCAAGGACAAAAATCAAAGGAAAAAAAAAATGATGGGAAGGGCATAGTGTACCCAGGGATGGTTTTACTGAAGAGCGGGTATGTGAACAAAGAACTGCAAGAGGCCAGGTAGCTAGGCAGGCATATGTCTGAGAAATAAACTTTTGAGATGAAAGGAAGAGCAAATTCAAAGAACTGGAGGCAGAAGTGTGCCTGACAGTTTCGAGAAAGATTGAGGTTAGTGAAACTGAGACGAGTGAACAAGTGGCAGAATGGGAGGAATTGAGATAAAGGCTCGGGAGGAAACAAAAGCGCTGGATGTTCTGGGATATTGTAAGGACTGTGGCTTTTACTGTGAGAAGTTGTGAAGCAAAGGAGAGGCAAGATCTACTTTTGAAGAGGATCACTCAGACTGCTGGATGGAAAATAGACTGAGGAGAGGTGATAGCACAAAACCAGAGCGACAATTCAGAAGGCAATCACAGTGACCCAGAGATGCTGGAGACTTGGGCCAAAGAAATAACCGCTGAAGTTTTGAGATATAGATGGATTGCTGATATAATTTAGAATTTTCTATGACTAGATTTGATGACCAATTAAATGTGGGGACACAAAGCCTAGGATGATTTCAAGGTTTTTGGCCTGAGAAACTGGAACAATTAAGTTTCTGTTTATTGAGATAATGTTATCGGATTGTCCTAAAAGTATACCTTATCTGTGGTGATTACAATGATGCCGAGAAAACTGATGCTTAAAATTACTTTCTTGGCTGTGCACAGTGGCTAATGCCTATAATCCCAGCACTTTGGGAGGCTGAGGCGGGTGGATCACCTGAGGTCAGGAGTTTGAAATCAGCCTGGACAACATGGTGAAATGCCATCTCTACTAAAATACAAAAATTAGCCGGGCTTGGTGGCTGGAGCCTGTAATCCCAACTACTCAGGAGGCTGAGGCAGAAGAATCGCTTGAACCAGAGAGGCAGAGGTTACAATGAGCCGAAATTGCGTCACTGCACTCCAGCCTGGGTGACAGAGTGGGACTTTGTCTCAAAAAAATTACTTTCACAAATGTGTCTGTTAGCATTGGAGAAATAAGCCCTCTTGAGTATGTTTAACCATTAGTGATAAATATGTTATACTTGTATTTATTCGTAAAAAAACTAAAGGCATGAATGTGTATTTTTTCCTAATAGAAAACAAAATATGACCTACTTTAGAAAAATATGAGTTATCTGTACTGTCTTTTGCATCTTTTTCTAAATGTTTTCTCAAAGAAACATTATGTTTGAAGGCCAGTGATGATGAGCATTTTTTCATGTGTCTGTTGGCTGTATGAATGTCTTCTTTTGAGAAATATCTGTTCATATCCTTTGCCCACTTTTTGATGGGGTTGTTTGTTTTTTTTCTTGTAAATTTGTTTGAGTTCTTTGTAGGTTCTGGATATTAGCCCTTTGTCAGATGAATAGATTGCAAAAATTTTCTCCCATTCTGTAGGTTGCCTGTTCACTCTGATGGTAATTTCTTTTGCTGTGCAGAAGCTCTTTAGTTTAATTAGATCCCATTTGTCAATTTTGGCTTTTGCTGTCGTTGCTTTTGGTGTTTTAGACATGAAATCCTTGCTCATGCCTATGTCCTGAATGGTATTACCTAGGTTTTCTTCTAGGGTTTTTATGGTATTAGGTCTAACATTTAAGTCTCTAATCCATCTTGAATTAATTGTCGTATAAGGAGTAAGGAAAGGATGCAGTTTCAGCTTTCTACTTATGGCTAGCCAATTTTCCCAGCACCATTTTATTAAACAGGGAATCCTTTCCCCATTTCTTGTTTTTCTCAGGTTTATCAAAGATCAGATGGCTGTAGATGTGTGGTATTATTTCTGAGGACTCTGTTCTGTTCCATTGGTCTATATCTCTGTTTTGGTACCAGTACCATGCTGTTTTGGTTACTGTAGCCTTGTAGTATAGTTTGAAGTCAGGTAGCGTGATGCCTCCAGCTTTGTTCTTTTGACATAGGATTGTCTTGGTAATGCGGGCTCTTTCTGGGTTCCGTATGAACTTTAAAGCAGTTTTTTCCAATTCTGTGAAGAAATTCATCGGTAGCTTCGTGGGGATGGCATTGAATTTATAAATTACCTTGAGCAGTATGTCCATTTTCACGATATTGATTCTTCCTATCCATGAGTATGGTAAGTTCTTCCATTTGTTTGTGTACTCTTTTATTTCACTGAGCAGTGGTTTGTAGTTCTCCTTGAAGAGGTCTTTTACATCCCTTGTAAGTTGGATTCCTAGGTATTTGATTCTCTTTGAAGCAATTGTGAATGGAAATTCATTCCTGATTTGGCTCTCTGTTTGTCTGTTACTGGAGTGTAAGAATGCTTGTGATTTTTGCACATTAATTTTGTATCCTGAGACTTTGCTGAAGTTTCTTATCAGCTTAAGGAGATTTTGGGCTGAGATGATGAAGTTTTCTAAATATACAGTCATGTCATCTGCAAACAGGGACAATTTGACTTCTTCTTTTCCTGACTGAATACCCTTGATTTCTTTCTCTTGCCTGATTGCCCTAGCCAGAACTTCCAAAACTATGTTGAATAGGAGTGGTGAGAGAGGGCATCCCTGTCTTGTGCCAGTTTTCAAAGGAAATTTTTCCAGGTTTGCCCATTCAGTATGCTATTGGCTGTGGGTGTGTCATAAATAGCTCTTATTATTTTGAGGTACGTTCCATCAATACCGAATTTATTGAGCGTTTTTAGCATGAAGGGCTGTTGAATTTTATCAAAGGCCTTTTCTGCATCTATTGAGATAATCATGTGGTTTTTGCCTTTGGTTCTGTTTATATGCTGGATTATGTTTATTGATTTGTGTATGTTGAACGAGCCTTGCATCCCAGGGATGAAGCCCACTTGATCATGCTGGATAAGCTTTTTGATGTGCTGCTGGATCCGGTTTGCCAGTATTTTATTGAGGATTTTTGCATCGATGTTCATCAGGGATATTGGTCTAAAATACTCTTTTTTTTGTTGCATCTCTGCCAGGCTTTGGTATCAGGATGATGTTGGCCTTATAAAATGAGTTAGGGAGGATTCCCTCTTTTTCTATTGATTGGAATAGTTTCAGAAGGAATGGTACCAGCTCCTCCTTGTACCTCTGGTAGAATTCAGCTGTGAATCCATCTGGTCCTGGAATTTTTTTGGTTGGTAGGCTATTAATTATTGCCTCATCACTGGCCATCAGAGAAATGCAAATCAAAACCACAATGAGATACCATCTCACACCAGTTAGAATGGCAATCATTAAAAAGTCAGGAAACAACAGGTGCTGGAGAGGATGTGGAGAAATAGGAACACTTTTACACTGTTGGGGGGATTGTAAACTAGTTCAATCCCTATGGAAAACAGTATGGCGATTCCTCAAGGATCTAGAACTAGAAATACCATATGACCCAGCCATCCCATTACTGGGTATATACCCAAAGGATTATAAATCATGCTGCTATAAAGACACATGCACACGTATGTTTATTGCGGCACTATTCACAATAGCAAAGACTTGGAATCAACCCAAATGTCCATCAGTGACAGGCTGGATTAAGAAAATGTGGCACATATACACTATGGAATACTATGCAGCCACAAAAAAGAATGAGTTTGTGTCCTTTGTAGGGACATGGATGCAGCTGGAAAACATCATTCTCAGCAAACTATCAGAAGAACAGAAAACCAAACACTGCATGTTCTCACTCATAGATGGGAACTGAACAATGAGATCACTTGGACTCAGGAAGGGGAACATCACACACAGGGGCCTATCATGGGGAGGGGGGAGGGGGGAGGGATTGCATTGGGAGTTATACCTGATGTAAAAGACGAGTTGATGGGTGCTGATGAGTTCATGGGTGCAGCACACCAACATGGCACAAGTATACATATGTAACAAACCTGCACATTATGCACAAGTACCCTAGAACTTAAAGTATAATAAAAAAAAGAAAAAGAAACATTATTCTTGAAATGGACTTTTCTACAGTAGCTTATTTCTTCTATCTAGTGAAAATTATGTTCAATATATATATTTAAATTGATAATATACACAAAACATTGTTTTAGGTGCCAGGTAAATTTTTGTTAAAGAAACCATTTAATCAAAAGTGTCCACTGTAATAGAAGCATAGATTAGGTAAGTATGACATTACATGTTTCTTGGATTCAAGAAACAGAAAAAATGAGTCTTACAGTATTCTGGTTCAAAATATTCCTATTACAAGCCTACTGACATAATGAACAGAAGACTTTATGTGACAAGACTTCACCTTGATAGATACAGATCCAGTTATGGTCTCTTACACTGCAGTGTTCAATGACAATTTTGGACAATTTAAAAATCAGGTCTCATTATTACCTTGTTATTTTAAACAAGTAATTAAACTGCTTTCAGTTTTTATTTCTTCAGATGTGAAGAAAAGAAACTAAGGGACATCCAGTCAATAGACCAAATTGAACTAATATTAAAGGATTGTTTTCCCCATCTCATTTGCCTAATTTCAGATTAAAATACTGAAACCAA
Source organism: Macaca fascicularis (assembly GCF_037993035.2). Classification (NCBI taxonomy): domain Eukaryota; kingdom Metazoa; phylum Chordata; class Mammalia; order Primates; family Cercopithecidae; genus Macaca; species Macaca fascicularis. The sequence goes on along the minus strand of NC_088391.1, from coordinate 53,913,103 downwards.
TAATGAAGGAAAGTAAGTTTTAGATACAGACTTGCATCTGAGACTACCTAAAATGGACTAATCAGCTACTCTGGATTGACCAATTCTTATTCCCAAGGTTTCTGGGAGCCTGACAAGACTTTTGGGCCAATGCTATTGAATATATGGAATAAAAACTAATAATGTTTTGTAATCATAGATCTGTGAGTTGTTTTGGGAGCAGACCATACCATCCTAGCTATTTAGTAACAGTAATTGAATTTGTGATTTTGAACTTAATTTTAGTGAAGCCTGAAAGGTTTTGAAAGATAAAGCTTGGTCACATAGCTGGAATGTGCTTACATAGCCAGCTTATATAAGAGATCGGGGCAGACTTTGGACTTCATGGTACAAAGTGCTTTGTAGGTATGCTGGTGATGGTTTGAGACCTGGAGGTCCAGGCAACCGAACAGTGTAAGGAAGAATAAATCTGTGCCTTAGCTATCAGGACAAATTTCAGTGCATATCCTTTTCCTGATACTGCTCTACTGAGTACCTTGCCTGTATAGGAAAAGTGTTCCACAAGTATGAAGCTTTGTGGGCCCAGTGATTTGCCTTATAGTCATTAATGCACAATTAAAGCTAAAACCAAGGCAGGTAAACTCCAGGTTCCAGAAATAAAAATTGAATCCAAGTCAGAAGAGTAGGTAAAGCTAACATTTCTCTAGATCTTAAGAATTGGACATGGGTTTGTAAAGTTTAAATGCCTCTTATGAGGAGAGAAAGAATGTAATTGTTCCACAATCAGATATTGTGGCTATGATTTTGGGATCTCATCCTGTAAGACAGTTCTCTGGGTGGGCTTGGACGAAACCAGTTTTATCCCCTTTCTTTCTTGTAATTCTCAAGAATAACTGTAGAATGTGCTGGGAATGCAACACCTTGAGATTATGAGAAGATGCCTGAAACAGCCCAGGATCTCTTCTAATTCCCCCTAGAAATGGGATGCGTTTTATTCTGGGGATCTCATTGCCCCTGCATAAAAAACGTAGGAGGGGCTGCTTTTCAGGGTCTCTCAACTACAATACAAGGGGGCACACACACAGTAGATTCCATCTGCTCCAAGAAATGTTTCTGAAGCTTAGGAGACTGACTCATATTGATTCCCAGGGTCCTGTTGTCTCTTGTTGCCTATCTGTAAGTTTTAATAATAAAGTCAATTCATGTAACTTGTATACATGAGTGTTCTGTCTCATCAGACCCAGACAAGTTGGCAACCAGTGCACAGTGAACTTGCTTCACACATGCTGATTTGGCCATTTACAGAGAAGAAAATTTAAGAACCCAGCAGCCACCCCAAGAATTGTCTGCTGAAACATCATGTTTCCAGATGAAATAATTATTTTGTGATTTGCAAGTTACTCTCATTGTCTCACCATCTCCACACTAGGCATTATAACTAGTTAGTATCTATAGTAATTGTCAGGATATCCTTCTGTTTCTTAAATATGCCACTCTGAATTGGAAGAAGAAAGTTTAAGAAAGAGGAAGAAGTGTTAACTTTATTTGTCCTGTGGGGTGTGTGTGTGTGTGTGTGTGTGTGTGTGCACGCACAAGTGTGATTGTCTATGTCTTGCTGAGTTTTACAGAGATTAATCTTTTGTGATTACCAGGTTGTATGGCAGAACTTGACACATGTTATTCTATTTAGCTGTTCTATGGTAACCTAGTGTGGTTAGTGTAATCTCTATGTTAAAGATCAGTAAATGGAAGCAGACAGAATTTAAGAGGCACCTCCCAGTTGACATAGCTTGTTAGTGACTTGGCTATGACTGGGATCCAATTCCAAAGTTTTATTAATTTACTATTCTATTTAAGCATAGGAGGGAGTTACTTGAATCCATGTACTGGCTCAGCAATATTTTCAGAGAATTGATGTTGCTTCTGTTCTAAAACTGAAAAATCCAGTATGCAAAATATGGCAAATACAATGAAAAACATACTGGAAATTATCCATTGAGTTTGAAGGATTGAAATGTTATATCTTGTTTTAACTAGGGGAGCATTGCTGCTGCTATTTTGTTCATTTGTTTGAACTCAAAGATATTCCTTAGCTAGTTTAATTCTGTTGTTAAGACTGTAACAGAGTCAAAGAAAGAAAAAAACATACAGAATGTTGCTTTGTTGTTTAAAATAATGCACTTTTAAATATTAGGGCAGAGAAAACAGGAGACATAGCCCTTTGGGTAAAAGTAATCAATAAGAATTATACCTCCTTCATGTACAAGTGTGTGGATACTGAAAGCAGCCAGTTTAAATGAATCATGCTGTCTAGGTTTTGCTCCTATGAATGACGAAGTCTGATTCTATGAGTAGTATTTCAATCTTTTAATTTTAAAAAATAACTGTTTTAGCTCAAGAGGAAGGTATGTCAGTAAGACTGATGATCTTCCTATTTTCAACGGAATGATGAACCCTCTAAAGTTGATTCAAGCTCTTGCACTCTTATTAAAAAGCCCTTGACAAAAAGCACCAAGTTTTGAAGCAATCCTATCCTTGTGGAGTGATTTAAGAATCTTAGTTTAGAATTATTGGATGCCTATTTTTAGAAGTTCCCTTCTCATGTATCTTTATTGATTCAAAGTATCATTACATTTCTGGAGCTGTAAGGAAATTGTCTGCTCACAATTCAAGGATTCAAGAATGTTCTACTATAGAAAAAATCTTGGATAGTTCAGTTTTTCATTTTCATTGGAACTGAGGGAAATTGCTCAAGTGAATTATAAAGTGCTGAGTTTAAAAATAACCTTAAGGTTTTACTAAGTAGACACTTCATGTACAGTTGACAGGCAGAGTTTCTAGGCAAATATTTGTTTAAGTTCATCTAACTACAGGTTAGCTATAAGTGGGGACGAACGGTAGATGATTTTGTTTGTGCACACAAGGCAAACACAAAGTAAACATATATATATAATATATATATATACACACACACACATATTTAATAAATTATTTAATGAAATTAAATGGCAGAACAACATAAGCTGATAAACATCAATGCAACCTTATAAATATTATCTTTCAAACATATGATCAAGGATTACATTGAATTTCTATAACAACTGCTCTAGCATGGGCTCTAGCTAACAAAATGCACGCCTGCCATACTGGAGCAACCTGGGACCCACTGGTGCATACTAGCTAGATAACAGCCCTATTCATGGCCAAGTGAAGCAATGGTGAGATTAGAAATGCAGACTGTATCACTATGCAGCGATAGACATAAAGAACCCTAACATAAATTTACAATTTGCTATGGCATCATTGTTATCAGCAGTGCAAAAAAGAAGCATGCAACAAATATCTGTGGTTTTAATTGCATTTTATATTTGAACAATTTGTATTTTTTAATCATGTAACTAACAAAATACTTCTATTTCAGTAAGTCAAAATGGAACAAGGAGAGAATATATGGACAGAAGTATTTTTACATTAGGACAAGAAGCTGCATGGCAGATTTAGAAAGAAAAGTGATTTCTCAGCAAAATACTGGTATGGGCAACAAGGTGAGAATAAAAGCTTCAAAAAACTGGCAACTGCTTGTGAAAACTGCTATGAGATACGCAATAACATTCAAAAGGTATTCTACATGCAATAAAATTTTTAAATCCCCAATTGAAGGAGTGTGTTTTTTGTGATATTTGAGTGAGCTCTCAACAAAGATGTAAGTACTCTACAGTAACTGAGCAGACAGTTAGAGGTTCACACACTTTAGGATGAGCAGCCCAGTTATACCAAAAAAAAAAAAAAAAGTCTAAGGATGAATAATTTTAGAATATAACTAGACTTTGGGTTTAGCAAGGAGCAAATAAAGCCATAAAAAGCTTGAGAGATTAAATTTGGAGGCAGCAGGTTGTAGCAAAGAGAACTGAGAAGTATACATTTTTGAAAGGGACAGATAGAAAGTAATGTCAATGTGTTCTCTAAAGTGCTTATACTTGCACCAACAAAGCTTATTATTTCCAGGAAAAATATAAAAGTCGAGAAGTAACAGGTTAAGGTAATACCAGTAAGATGTAACAAATAAAGCCTCAAATATAGTGTCTTAGTGCAATAAATACTCATTTCTAACTCACATAAAGACTGACTTCAAAATCGTTTACTGAGTTCAGGTATCACATTTAATGTCATACCTAAAAATCTCAAGCCTTGAATTCTATTTTTAGGACAACTGCCATCCTATTAGGGGATGGGTAAATAGCAAGTGCAGTATAAATCAATTAGATTTAGAAATAGATAAAAACAAAAGATACAACAGGAAATAAACTAGGCTATTTCTGAACATTTAAATATATTTACCTTGAAGAAAATATGTGAATTTTTGGGATAGTATTGAGGGGAAATTAAGTTTCCTTGTCATGAACATATGTATCTGTGAATAACTTGTGGTGAAATCGTGACAAAAGGGGAATATGTTCTGACTGATGGAATATGGAGCAGCACAAGGCAATTCTTTCTCTAGTCCCGGTGACCCCTCTACTCCCTCATGGTTTTGCCCCTGAGAGAGATAGATCTGAAATAATTATAGTAGTTTAGAGTGAAATTAACTAATATTTAGCTACAACTGCAAATAATACCTCAGATAGAGCTTCCTGAATGGAAAAAAGTCAAGACATCCCCTAACATATGGAGATAACAATTTATCAGATGATTTTCTCTACCCTAATAGAGAAACCTTACAACTTAGCACTACATTAATCAGAACTCTGTCTAAAAACAAGGGATTTGAATTGAAATAACCAAGACTCTGACTTTTTAAATGTTGTTAGAGAAACTTTAGGACAACAACAAGAAACAAAAGGCACTAAGAGGAAATGTTAGCCTCTGACACTTACAGCAATAACAAACAGTAAAAACAGCCTAACTCCTAGCCAGATAAACATAAAATCTCACACTAAAGATCTATTTGCTTCAGGTCCTTTTACCAATACATCATGTTAAGTTTTCAACCACAAATTACAAGCACGTTATGAGGCAAAAGAATACACATAATGAAGCGACAAAGCAAGTATCAGAAACGGACTCAAAGTAGATTTTTGAGCTATCAGACAGGTAATTTAAAATAACTATGATTAATGTGTTAAAAACTCTAACAGAAAAAGAGAACAACACACAGGGACAGATGGGTAATGAAATGAAATAAAGAGAAATGAAAAGTCTAAGAACAGATCAAAGGGAGATCCTAGAAATCAAAAACACTGTATCAGAAATGAAGAATGCCTTTGACAGACTTATCAGAGGACTGAACATGGCTAAGGAAGAAATAATTTAGCTTGAAGATATGTCTAATAAAATTTCTCAGACTGATAAACAGAGAATAAAATGAAAGAATTAAACAAATGAACAGAATATGTGAGAACAATGGGCCAATTACAAAAGGTATCACAAATGCAAAATTAAAACATCAGAAGAAAAAGAGAGAGAAGAAAGAAACAGAAGAAATACTTGAGGTAATAATGGCTGAAAATTTTCAAATATGAATATGACTCAAAGCCATAGGTCCACTAAACTTATAAAACACTAAGACGGTTAAATATTTTAAAAATCTAAACATGAGCATAACATATTCAAACTGCAAAATTTCAAAGAAAAAAAGAAAATCTTGAAAAAATTCAGAAGAAAAACATCTGTAGTTCTGAGTCTTCTTTTTCATGTGGTTACTTTGGAATGTTCACACTCTTATAACGTATTAATATGCATATATCATACATTTTTGCATAGACTTTATTCTTTCATGTGAAATTATATTATGATAAGTTCAGGGTATGTTTTACTACAGAATAATATACCCACTGCACTATTTATGTTTTAGTGTTAATTATTAAAACCCTGTAATCCACATGGATATAATTACTAAGAAAATAATTACACATATTAGCCTCATACACTTAAATTCTTAGACTTAGAAAACTTCTTGGAATATATTAAACCACAATCTGATCTGTTATCACCTGTGCTTCTCTATAATTCCTGATGGGTAGTTATTTCATCCAAGCTTGGATATTTCCATTGATAGATGTATCATCACTATGTTTCACCTATTTCTTGCTCTTTTGTACCAGGTACTGAGTAATTACCAAAAATACAGATGTGATTGATATGCAGTCCCTTCCATCATAGTGTTTATAGCATCATGTGAGAGAGAAACAGAATGAATTGTTATAACGTTATTCTATAAATAACACAATGAAATCACGTGCAAAAAATACAAACCACAGGAGGTGTAGTTGAATAATCTTGATGAGGGTAAGGATACAGGGTAATAGAAAAGATACCACAATGGCAACATTCAAATTCAGCTTGGAAAGCCCACTTTGAAAACTGCAGCATCAAAGGAAAGATGAGAAAATCCTAATAAAAGGCACTTAATATCTACAAAAGTGGTTCTTTATTGCTGAAATGCATTTTATATGGGTGCCATATAAAACCAAATAACAACTTGAAACTGGTGTGAAAATGGTAAATGTCAAAGTAAGTAGTTATACAATGAGGCAGCTCTAATTACTAGAGCTAATAATTTATATCAACCTGGAAAGTGCTTTCTTATTATTTTCTACCTAATTTTCCAGCCTATTACCTCCAGAACAGTATTGAATAGAGGTTATACAATTGGATATCCTTGTGTTGATCCTGAACTTAGGGCAAAAACATTCAATCTTTCACCATTAAGATTTTGCAGCCTGTTGAGTTTTTGCAGCAGCTTTTTGTCATATTGAGGAAATTTCATTCTTTTCCTAGTGTGTTGAGTAGCCTTTATTATGATAAAGGGGATTGGCTTTAGTCAAATGATTTTTTCCTGTGTTTATTGAAATTGTCATGTGCCTTTTGTCTTGTTTTCAATTATTATGGTATGGTATTACAGTAGTTGATTATCAAATGTTAATCCAACTTTGCTTTCCTTAGATAAGTCCCAATTGTTTAGATAATATATGTCATTTTATATATTGTTATATTCTGTTTGTTAGTGTACTGTTGAAGAATTTTGTGTCTATATTCATGTGGGAACACGTGGTGGAACAAACAGCAATCCATGACGTTCAATTTAATTCAAAATTACCACTCATATGGTAACATGCCCTGCTTCTGAAACCTGATTTACTTTGCTCCTGAGACACTATTTATAAATATTGCTTGTAAATATTCAGACAAAAATTTTTAAAGCTTCAATATATTGATCATGTCAAAATTAAAGACTTATTTAGCTCGCTTGTACACTCATAATTTATTCATTTTTACATTTGGTATTTGACATTTATAAATAATTTATAATTATTAAATTGACTTCCACTAATTGCTATTAGTCAAGCTTTTCATATATAAAATGTCAAATACATATAATATGATTAAGCACCAAAGTTGCTTGGGATTTAATATAGGTTAAATTATTTTAATTATCAATCATAGAATACTACAAATAAGAGTTACATCGATAATATGCAGAGTTTTTGTTCTTGTTAACAGACAAATAAATATTTGAACTTTCACTGGTGTTATGATAAATGCCACTAACTTAGCTAGAAGTTGAAATTTCTCTTTTAAATCCATTTTATAAGTTTTTTCTTTTAAGGAAATGTAATTAATTGGGTAGAATGGTTTATGTTTCAATAGTCATACGGATTGGTCACAAGTATACTCTTGTATCTATCCTGCTGCAAAATAGCATATCAATGAAAAATGGTCTAGAAATGCCAGAAAGTTTTGTTTTCTTCTTTGAAAATAAAATTATATCAAATGTGCTTAGTTTTTCATCAATTTTACAATTTTTACATCAATTTACAATGTTTTACATCAATTGCTAATTTCAACACCACAAAGGAAATGCGGTAAAATTTATTTTTTTGAGTTCATTTTTCATAGACAGCTCTTATATATCATTGACTCCATTCTTGCTATTATTTCTTACTTGTTTTCTAATATTCACCCAAATAACAGTCTGATACTACTAAACAAATTCACACTCTCTTTTTCTAATTCTTATCTATTTTCTAGACCTCTGCTTTCTATTTAGTATGGCAATTCTCATGAATTACCATAATGACTTAGAGTAGAATAAGCATTGGAATTAGAAATCAGACAACTTTTTTTCTGTATTTGACCATTTGTATAAATCTGGTTATATTATCCAACTTTCATATCTTAAGCTTGCTCATCCACAATATAAGAAAAATGGTTTTCAATTGAGTATATTATGGACACTAAATGAGAAAATCTATGTAATACTACAGTGTATTATCAAGTTCATGTCAGATATTCTATAAATGTCTATGATTATTTTGGGGGGAAATAGTATAGTGCATTGTTTAAATTATATAGCCTAAATTCACAGAATATAACAGAGAATAAAAATAACAGAGCTCAAATTTAAACTCCACAAACTTCTCATGTGTTTTTGGTATTTTTTTTTATCTTTCATATCACTCATCTGTAAAATTAAGTTACATTTTAACTGCTAGGGTAAAGTGCAAAGTAATAAATTAAAATTTTTAGCAGAATGCCTGATAAATAGTAAATTTTTATAATTCTTCACTTTCTCTAATTTCTAATCCTTCTCCTTCTACATTGCTCTCAGTATAGTCCCTTCTTAAAAATATGTACATGTGACCAAGTCACTTTTCAATAAAGTCCACTTATCCCCAAGAAAACATCAATAACTTATACTAATAATTTATTTCTGGATTCATCTGACGGTAATGCCTTCTTATTTTCTGTATAATTGTTTTATTCATCATTTTTTAACATGTTCTTTTTTTCTGTCTATATGACTGTGATCTTAATCTGTCTGGAGAATGTCTACTTCTCTTAAGTTATTTTTCAAACATCATTTTCTCCAAAAGGCCTTATTTGACCATTTCAGTTAAATATATTACTCTCTCCTCTATGGTGCCAGGTAAGTTTTTGCATATCTCTTCACAGGAAATTATGTTGCATTTGTGATTTATATTGCCTTTTTTAATTCTTCTGCTAAAATAATGAGAAAAGCCATTTTCAGACTCTTCATTTGCTTGCTTTATACTAGCAGGTCATATCTGAGTGCCTCACAGATGGTAGGTTCTCCATTGTTGGATTGAACTAAATAATTATTAGGCCGTATGGCTAATATCTAGCCAATTAACATGTATTCATTCATTCATTTAAGCAATCTATCATCCAAAAAATATTTATGGAACTCTCATTATATATATGTTCTAGGCTTAGTAGTGTGAACAATAAATTGAATAAGACACATTTATCAAGTAACTTAAGGTCAATAGTGCAAAGAAAGAGGTTTCTAACACTGTGTGACTGAAATGTAATATTGATAGAAGGAAACATTGCTAAAATGATATGATCATCAGACTCATTCCTAAAAATGATATTTTTCTCTGTCAAGAAGTCCAAGTGTAAAAAGAAACTACGGGAGGAATATTCACAAGTGAAAAAGCTTTAAAATGGTGTTTATCCTGTAATTTCTAGGAAAATGTATAGAGGGACAGAAAAACTTTATGTAAAGGGACATAAAAGATAGGACAACAGCTAGGCAAATTATTCAGGAAGGATTATGAGAGTTTATTTGGTTTTGTAAAAAAGTATGTGATAGAAAGGGAAAGAATTATAACACAGGAGAGAGAAATAATATTTTGTGAAACCGCATATAAAAGGGAACAGAGAGTTTGTGCTTGTAAACAGCACTGGAGAGACCATTCTCTCTGTAATACTGAAACAAATAGAATCAGAATTAAGTCAGATGCTGTTATGAGGTTGGAGTATTAAGTGAAGGAATTTCTTGCCTTATACACCAAATAAAGGTAACCTGACCCTCGTTTGTATGCCCTCTTTCTCTTTCTCCCTAAGCTTCAGAATCTATAAAGGAAAAGTACATAATCAACCCATACATTGCACATCCAAGGGCTCTCTAAAAATTTCTGGCACAGGTTATTCATAGCCAAGATGCCAGCCACTCCATTATGAATGGCACGCTTCAGCATTGTGCGGGACTTAAATGTTACCATCTGCTAACTGTATGTAAGAGTTCCGACAAGTATTGCTTATAAATGTCATCTCCATAAGGAAGTTTTCAACAACCACATATGTGAAATTATTCTCTGATTCTTATCTCCCAATACACACACACACACACGCACACACACACACGCACACACACAATACCTTCACTTTCTATTGTCTGTTACTGTCTACATCATTAGTTTATTTTATATCTGTCTCATTCATGTAAGCTCCATGAGGGTAATTACTTGTCTTCCATCTCAGCAATACCTGACATATAGTATATATGCAATAAGTACTTGTTGAACAAATGAACACTGAAGTAATTAAAATATATTTTTAAGACAAACAATTTTATAAGTCTGATGATCAACATATTTTGATCAGATATTTCTGGCATTTTCTATATTTTAAAAGTTGTTTGCAGCTCAGGACACTCCCTTCTCTCTCCCCTCTTCATGTAAGTAAGTGCTCTTAAAAATAATCTGATGTCGGCCGGACGCGGTGGCTCACACCTGTAATCCCAGCACTTTGGGAGGCCGAGGAAGACAGATCACCTGAGGCTTGGAGTTTGAGACCAGCCTGACCAACATGGAGAAACCCTGTCTCTACTAAAAATTCAAAATTAACGGGGCATAGTGCCACATGCCTGTAATCACAGCTATTCAGGAGGCTGAGGCAGGAGAATCACTTGAACCTGAGAGGTGGAGTTTGCAATGAGCCAGGATCACGCCATTGCACTCCAGCCTGGGCAACGAGAGCAAAACTCGGCCTCTAAATAAATAAAGAAATAAATAAAATTTGATGTCAGCAAGGAGAAAAAAATAAGACATTGTGGCATGTTCATTTAGTGAATATAAAGTACTTCAACCTTAATTTTTTAATCATATAAAAGAAACATTATGTAATCAGAAATCAAACAAATTTTTAACCTTTACTTACAAATACAAAGATTTATATTTCAAACCAGATATAATTCTGTCAGGCTGATCCAGATATCACATTAACAATGAAGATATTATTGGTGGGAAATTGTAGCTAATAATATATCATAGTCTCTTTTTATTTATATAGAGTGAATATTATTATAAAATGTTATCATTAAGCAGTAAATACAATGTTTTAAATATTAAAAATCATCGTCACTACATATATTGAGGATAAAAAGAACACAACTGAGTAAATTATAATAGGTTGTTATATTTTGAATTGTTTCAATAATTAAATTGTTTATCACAAAATGAGATAGTAATTTGTTTGTAACACAAAAAAATTTTAAGAATGAACAGAATAATAAATACCATTACTAAACAACTTATTGATAAAATAAGTTTAATATCATTGATTTAAAAAATGCTAAGGAAGCAAAGTAGAAATTAAGTGTGGTTTAATGAAGCTTTTAAACGGAAGCACTCAATTTTGGAAATATACGGCAATATTGCCTTAAAAAACTATTTATATAATTTTGTTCAATAATTCATATTTAATAATATATAAAATGTGATTTGGAAAATAGCACAATTAAAATGAAGAAGACATTTTAATGATGTTACCTGTAATTGCAAACACATTCAAACCTCCAATAACAGGATAATGGATCAATGGATCATAGTATACCACTGATCTTCATAATGTTCTGTACAATTTGTATTATGAAAAACACAATGCGTGGATTTCAAATCTTTTTGCACCAAAATAAAATAACACTAACTTCTTATTACATGTCTGAATTGGGATCTAGTTTGAGGTATCAAGAAGGATAAGAGCTCCTATAAGAAAATACAAATGCTACTAACATTGAAACAAAAACAAACATCAAATTTATGCTGAAAGTTGGATGGGAGAATGATCAAATTCTTGATGTTTTATAAAAAGTTTCTTATGGGAACAATGTCCCAAAGAAATCAACAGCTTACAAATGAATAACCCATTTTAAGAAGGGACAAGACAATATTGAGGTTGAAGGCTGCAGTGGTGACCATCCACAGCAATTTGCAGGGAAAAAAGTTTATCTTGTTTGTTCTCTAATGGAAATGAACCCACAATTAATAGCAGAAACAATAGCCAACACCATATACATCTCAGTGAGTTCAGCTTACACAATTCTGATTGAAAAATTAAAGTTGGCCCAACTTTTCTCTTGATGGGTGCCAAAACAGCTGTGCCCACATTAGCTGCAGAAAAAAATATAACTTTCAGTGGAAATTTTACACAGGCAGAATCAAGATTCTAAAGCATTTCTTCAAAGAGTTGTAACAGGAGATGAATCATGTCTTTACCAGAATGATCCTGAAGACAAAGCATGATCAAAGCAATGCCTACAAGAGGTGGGAGTGACACAGTCAAAGCAAAAGTGACTGGTCAATAAAAAAGATTATGGCAATAGGTTTTTGGGATGCTCAAAGCATTTTGCTTGTTGACTTTCTGAAGGGCCAAAGAATGATCACATCTGCTTATTATGAAAATGTTTTGGGGAAAGTTAGCCATAGTTTTAGTGAAAAAACACCCAGGAAACCTTCACCAGAGAGTTGTTCTTCACCATTACAATACTCTAGCTCATTCTTCTCATCAAGCAAGGAAAATTTTGTGTGAGTTTCCAGGGGAAATATTAGGCATCCACTTTATAGTCCTGATTTGACTCCTTATGACTTCTTTTTGTTTCCTAATCTTAAACATATATATATAAAATATAATATATAATATATATTATATATAATATATATTATATATTATATATATATATATATAAAGGCCATCCATTTATCTTCAGGCAATAATACAGAAAAGACTTCATTGACATGGACAAATTCCCAGGACCCTCAGTTCTTTAGGAATGAACTAAATGGCTAATATTATTGCTTAAAAATGTGTCTTGAACTCGATGGAGTTTATGTTAATAAATAAAGTTTTTATTTTTATTTTGTTTTTTAATACCATTTTCCATGCACTTTTTGAAGTCCCCTTGTATTTACTTTAGCTTGTGTCTGTATCCATTTAAATTTAAGTCAATAAAGAATATGTGGCAACATAGAAAATATATATAAGTCTGTATAAACCTAAAGCACACAAACAAAGTACACACAATTTTATTTTCTGTGATTGCATCTCTGTGAAATGGGAAAGAACAAATAATTATTCACTCTGCTAAGTAATTCTGTTAGTGTAGTGGTTTTATAAGTATTTTTTGTCTCATTGGTTCTATATATTATATAATGATTTTTTACTTAAACAATAATTGGTCTGGGGCTTTAAAAAGCCATTAAAACTAAAGTGAGAAAGCACTTCCTTTTAAAAATATTTATTCCTAATGTAGTATCATTTGACTTATTTCATAAATCATCTTTTAAAAATACATAACGGAGTAATTCTTTCTCTTTTTGCCTGGAACTTTATCATGTCACAACTCTGGATTAATGATATTCTTTTAAAGTAACTTTATTGGTTTATGCATTTGATCAATGTATCCTTGCCACTATAAATGCACTGGAAATGAATCCAGGATCATTCTTAAATTAATATATAACACTCAGTCTGAACACTTTGCAAACCTAGCAAGTTAGACTACCAAATAAAAATTAATAAATGGAGGCATTCAATTATTTCCTCTTTTTCATATTATCCTTGCCAGTTGAAAATAGAATTGTGATAGGAATAAATTCTACCTGAATAATTCAAGTTTTACCTCAATAATTAAGAAGGATTGACAGAAAGAAGGTAAGTTTTATTCGTCAGGTATCCTCATTTTTCAAAGTTCTTTCAAATATTTTTTTCTCTCAGTTTCCCACTGGATATAACCCATTCTTGCAATTCCCAATAGAAGTGAGACCATATTAATTTCTATTTGTGTTTCTAATTGGCTTTTCCAAAAGATAGCTACATATAACATCTTATTAGTTTAGCAAATCCTACTAATAATGTTGCAATTTGTTTAGAAAAATATTTGGTTTTCTTTCAATTTTATTTTTTAGTATACAAGCATGCTTATTCCATGAGTGCTAAGTCAAATAATGTAAATTATATTTCATACAGTAAATTTGATAGCAACAGATGCCTTAAATATATATATATATTCATATATAAATTTAAAACTAAAGAAATACACACACACATTTACTTGAAATATGATACAGAATATGTTATATGTATTTTCCTAGGATTTTTTCCTACAAAATTTCATACATGTGATTTACACTTTTTCTGACTTTGGATGCATTTGTTATGAATATGTGTGTCTTTAATAAAAATATGTATCAAATGAGTATCAAATATATGTCACTTGTGTTTCAAGACTAGAGTAGTGTTGCATGATCACATCTTTAAGCCAAACAGTAGTTTATATATGAAGATATTTGATATAATATATAATTTATTATTTTATTTAAACTCTAATTTACCAATTTTATAATTACTAAATATTTATAAGCTTCACTAGACTTATACATATGTAACAGAATGAATATAGGCTAGTATAGTCATTGAGGAGAGTGATTTGAAATACTTGTGTGTAACTCTACTCTTGCATAATATCCTAAAGACATTTTCACATAGCTTCGTAAGGGGGATATATACAGCTATTTTTTGTTGTTGCTATTTTGTTTTGTTTTCTTTTGTTTTGTCTTTGAGACAGAGTCTTGCTCTGTCACCCAGGCTGGAGTGCAGTGGCGTGATCTTGGCTCACTGCAACCTCCACCACACCAGCTAAAGCAATTCTCCTGCTTCAGCCTCCCCAGTAACTGAGATTACAGGTGCCTGACAGCAGGCCCAGCTTTTTTTTTTTTTTTTTTTTTTTTTTTTGTAGAGACAAGTTTTCACCATGTTGGCCAGGCTGGTTTTGAACTCCTGATCTCAAATGATCCACCCACCTCAGCCTCCCAAAGTGCTGAGATTACAGGCATGAACCCCTGTGCCCAGCCTACAGCAGTTGTTTACAGTGATAGAGAGTAGGTAGCAAACTGAGTATTTACCACTTAGTACTATGCAGTTGTTTTAATCAATAAACTGAATGTACACTCACTCAACATCATGGATATAAGTTAAAGCAGAGTATCAAATGAAAAAGACAACAAGTAAACCCGGAATTAGATATATAGATAGATAGATAGAGATATAGATTATAGAGATAGAGATATAAATAGATCGCTGTCATTGATTGTGAATGAAAATAGATATTAATGAAACAACAACAGGAAGGCAGTGAGAAAAGAAGTGAAAGTGGGGGATGAGGACATAAAGTAATAATACAGAAAACAGAAAAAAGACTGTCCATTTAAATTGAACTGAATACTATAGTTAATTATGCCCTCTTTATCAAAGGTTGTGACAGAGTCCTAAATTAATTAATTATTTCAAAGAGATTCAACAGAGAAAAGCTAAAGTATTGCATTACAGCATCTTCACTGAATTATGTAACTACTTTTACTTTTAGTCATTCTTTATCTATGGAAACTTGCTCTTAATACATTTCTAAAGAAAGCATTTTCAAAACATGTTTTGATTTAGATCAAATAAAGGTACTTTTAAATTGCAATAGTCTAAATTTGGATGGAAGTTTTCCTTGGATACTAGCTGGCATCTAGGACTAGATTAAATTTCAGGTAACTCTTTTTGGTTGGTTTCTTGTCCTCTGTCAGTACCAATGCCAGCTTAACCAATTTAGCCATAGTGCTTCCTGGAGCTATAGTGAGGAGGGAAATTAGGATGCAAAATTGTATGTACAAGTTTTTTTCAAGGTCGTGAAAAGGCACCTCCACAGTATATTTTCTTAATCCTGTCTGGGAAGATAAACACTTTGACTTCCTGTAGTAGTCTTAATAACAATGGCAGCAATTAGGCCAGCTTTCTAAAAAAGTCAGAGGAGGGAATATATCATGTTCATGTTAATCTACCTGTAATGTCAGCCTGTGTCCACTGGAAAACAGAAATATTTTTAACAGAATAATATAATAAAAAAAGAAAATTGGTTTTATGGATTTGCCACGGTTGGAGAAGGGAAAGGTGAACAGAGAGAGGTCAAATATAAAAGAGTTGTGGTTTTTAAAAGTTATCTGAAAAAAATAGTGCAGTACTGTTTTTTTGAAATACCTAATACAAAGTTGATCAAAACCTTAAGTTCTAGAAACTTTGAGGAGCAAGATGTCAGTTTATTTGTTCTTAATTATAATTTTCTCTTGATGTTTGTTCTAAGAGAAAAAATAGTAAATTTGAACTTGTTTCTTTTCAGATCTACCACTGTGTAGCTAAATTATATTACTATATTATAATTTTTACATCCACCTTAAAGGAGCTATATCTAAACTCTGCCGGTGGTTATAAAGCTTTTTTGCTCTGGTATTCTCATAGTACTTGGGAGGACAAATGATACAGTCTGTATTCCAGAACTAACAGGATACTTCCTTAGAATTTGAGTAAGAAGAGATACAATCATAATAGTAATCAGAGCAGAGTCTCTAAAATAATTTTATTCAAGTAGATAAAGTTATTCAATTTTACATAATATTTTAACATATGTCAAGTATATCCATAAAATTTGGAAGCTACATCTAAGATGACTTAGTGTGCACTGCCTAACTGGGACTTATTTGTCACCTTGGAAGATGATATTTAGTTTCTACCCAGCAGGGAAAATAGCAGAAATAACAGCATACCCAAGCTGCTAATCTCTAGGCACACTTTATCCAGGATTACAGTTTACCAGTCAGGAAATTGTTTAAATACCTAGGAGGGCACTATAATCTTCCTCAATGCACGCCCCAGGAAAGAATTGTCTGAGACCCCTGGCCTCTCCCTGGTAATTGGAAGCCTTTTGAAAAATGTTCTTTATATTTATAAGTATTTTAATGACAGAGCACCAACTTAGTTGGGGAGTAGCAATTTTTACGAGGTAGCAGGAAAGATCTTGTATTAGTTACTTTGGTTCTCCTCTAATGCATAAAAAAATGATTATTATGTGGTGCTGAAGTACTGAGATGAAGACAAAAGCATGAGAAGCAATAATAGAAAGGATCCTACCCTAAATTCCACTGTCAATGTTATTAAATATGTTTTAAAACAATGCAAAATCAATATATCTATTAACAAAATTATTTTTAAAAATCTTTCTAAACCACTTCAAAAACAAGGTCTGTGTCTTGCTTACAATTCTGTCCTCTCCTGAACGTAAGTTAGATTCTCGATATTCATAAAAGTCATAGCAAGACAGCTAATAAAACACATATTTTTAAATAAAATTCAAAAAGTATAATCAGAAATCTAGATAGAGGAAAAAAAATGTTCCCTGCACACCCATACTAAACCAGAAACATTTTGTTTTTCCCTGAATCCAACTTTTCTTCTTATGTTGCATATTTTTTGAATTATACTACTATTATATAGCCAGTTACTTTCAACAGAATCCTATGATTTTAAAAATCAGTTAAATCTCCTAAAGACTCTCATGTTTGACATGCCATCTCCATTCTTAGCCTCCTAAGTAAAATTCCATTATCATCTGGGACAGTTCACATCTCATAACTGGTCTGCAGTTATGTCTCTTTCCAACACATGTTACATATTGCTTCTAAGCTTATCTTCCTAGGGCAAATATCAGATCAATCCACCTCTCACATTACAAATTCATTAATTATCTCATGTTCTTAACAAGGTGCAGTCCAAATCATTTACTGTGGAGTGTTTAGGTTTCTAGTAAACTCCACGGTAACTGGCATAAATCATGTAAAATTTATTAACTCACACAGTTGGAAGATAGTGCAGACTTCAAGGTTTGCCCATTCCAGTGACTCAATAATGTCACAAATGTAAAACTTCTCATCTGTCCTATCTGCTACTCATAGTTTCAAATTCACTTTAATGCATTACTATTCATGAACTTAAAATGACTTCAAATAGTTGTTAGGCTACATAAGCTTTGGTCCATATTTGAGAAGAAGAGTTTTTCAGTCATGAAAAATGTCCTAAGCGTTCTTTAGATTTGGTGAATCGGGGCATGTACTTATCTGTGAAGCAATGGCTCTGGCTAGGGGAAGGAAATTTGTTGATTGGCTCAGCCCCTGGAACCACAAGGGCATCTAATCGAGGGCAAATACAATGAATGGCGAGAAAATCACAATGTTCTCTGCAAGCTGCTAACTGGGCTGAAGTTTCCTGCTTCTCTTCGTTCATTCATAAGTTGAATATGAAACACAGAGTGACAGCTTGTCTTTTCCAAACATGTCTGATATAGTATGTTTTATTCCACATGCTCTTTCAAAGTCCTCTCCTTGAACCTGGGCGATCCTTTGTGACTGACCTAACTAATAGAATATAGTGGAAATGAGGGTAAATGACATGTTAGTCTAGGTTAAAAAAATGTCACATAAATCTGCCTTGTTCTCTGGGGATGCTGACTCCTGGAACCAAGCCACTATACCACAAAGAAAGTCAGACAACGTAAAATGGTCTTGTAGAGTTTCCTTTTCCTTTTTCTGTTCCCTTTTTTTGACCGAATGTGCCAGATTTGGCCTCAGTCAACCTGATGCATCAACCAGCATTCACTTGCATGAAGAAAAATTCAGTATGACTCTAGCCTATGCCTCCATCTGAATATGAACTCCTGAAGGACCACTAAAGAAAATTGTCTGTCTCAAACTGGCAACCTTCAGAACTGTGAAAGATATAAAATAATTGTTATTGTTCCAAACCACTAAAGTTTGGGTGATTCATTGCAAGCAATAGACAACAAAAACACATTAATACTGATACAACTTTTAAGAGCTAGTCAATACTTCATCTATACAAAGCTATTTCTTTATATTCTTGTTCTCTCATTCTCAGTTATTTTATCTCTTTTATGCTCCTAAAGCATTCTACAGAAAGTTTTAAAAATCACATCCTGCATTAAAACTATTTTTATGTATGTCTCCTTCACCAGACTGCATTCACTGAGGAAACTAATTATACTATGTACTTTTTTTTCAGCTGTGGAGAGTGTAGTGCATGTAATAGTTCCCTATAAATGTTGATTGTATCAATTAATCAACTAATCAGTCATTTAACTCTGAATTAGTATAAATATTTATAATAATCTCTACTTCTTTAGATTATACATGTCTTTGTGTATGGCATGATTATATGATTTCAATGTTTCTGTTTCCAAGAGGGTATTATAATGGCAAAATCCATGGCTACTTTTGCACCAACTTCATAACTTTTATAAACATATTGCACATTTATCATATATGCCTTAAAGCTTCTGTGAAAGTTGAAAAATACTTTCTAGAGAATTGAAACTATTTCTATTAGACACAGCACTTTTTAATTTATTTTTATTTTTATTTTTATTTTTTGAAGTAAGGTCTCACTCTGTCACCCAAGCCAGAGTGCAGTTGTGCAATCTTGGCTCACTTCAACCTCTGCCTTCTGGGTTCAAGCAATTCTCCTGCCTCAGCCTCTCGAGAAGCGGATATTACAGACCTGAGCCACCATGCTCAGCTAATTTTCGTATTTTTAGTAGAGATGGGGTTTCACCATGTTGGCCAGGCTGGTCTTAAACTCCTGAACTCAAACGATCTGCCCACCTTACAGGTGTGAGCCACCACACGCGTCTGATACAGTACTTTTTGAAATCAAATTTATAATATCATCATCATTTTGCCTTTCTTCTTATCTAGTTGCTTTGTTTAGAAACAAACACAAAACAAAACTTGTATTTACATGTGGATTTGCAGTTTACTCTTCTCATGTGTCTGGAACTTCTAATGACATCAAAATTTTGTATGAAATAGGGTGGAAATCTTCCCTCAAGTTTGTGTACATTCTTCAAGCTATTATCAGTAAGTTCCCCATTCTGATAGTTAATGCATTTTGTTTATTAGTTTACCAGTTTAACCATTTATTATTTATTGCTCTGCAATAATTGCTTCTTTTTCATCATGACTACTTACATGATGAAATTCTTCCATATGACTTAAAAATACTTTATTTTGCAGCAAATAAAGGCATTTATTGTTCGGAATGCAATTTTCAACAATTTCAATGACAATATAATCCTTTATATTTGTTTAGTAGTCTAAGTGAAAAAGAATTAAATATGTACTCTCCTCTCCTTTGATAGTATTTATCTCTATAATATTAAAATTACTGAGAAACATAATTTGAGAAATCTTCGCAAAAACTTCCTTCTGCAAATTTGATTTTGTAATATAGGAATGACAGTGTTTTCATGATAGTATGGTATATACAGAAAGACATAAATGACATCCTCTGCCTCCAAAATGAAAAATGACATTATACAATAAAGTTGTTCTCTAAGCAAAAGATGTTTAAAACAGAGTGTTGAAATACTAAAGTGGAGGGAGAGATTACTTTATGCTGAGAGAATCAAAGGAAACTAGGAAAGTTATGACATTTTAGCTGGGCTTTAAAATATTGTTTTGATTTGCATATATAAATATGGCTGAGGACATTTGGGTCAGAAATTATGCAAGCAGGTCAGAATAAAGAAAAAAAATACAACTGCTGGGCATGTTGTGATATTACCAATAGAGTATATGAAAAGTTAGAATAAAAATCAGACATGACTACAGGCTTAGAAATATGAATGAGTAAAAGATTGTGGCACTAATAAAAATGTGAAATTCATATTTGGGACTTGTAGAAAAGTAAGATGAGTTCAGTTTTAGTCTGTGGTGTTTGAAATAGTAACTGGATACAGAGTCTTATAGGGAACTGAAAGTTCAGAACAACAGCTAAAGAGATCAATTGTAGTTATAGGTATCAGATATTTGGATATATTTAAAGAGAGATAGGTGGATAGATTAATAGACACTAAAAAAGTAGAAAGACATACAATTAAAGGCAATTTTCGGAAAAGTAAGAAGATGTTTTAACTAGATTATTTTGTCTCCAACTGTTTACTTAAAGCCTTTTGTTTTAAGCAGAGGTCCTGCAAATGCAAGAAAAGTTGAGTCTGAAGCCATGTTTTGTTTACCTAGCATAGTTTTGAAAAAGTCAAATTTTGACTGTAAATGTCATGTGCATTTCGCATTTGCCTGTGAACTCCAAATTATCCCTCATCCTGGGTACATCACGAATTTGTGATTCCTTCTTGCTACCTGAAGTTACTGAAGCTCAAGGCCACCATATGTAGCCATTGTTGTGAATTCATCGCTTACTTCAAGTGCCTTGGAAGTTTATTTACTCATTACTCTTCCGAAAAGCATGGAACATGCAGCGTGCAATGCTAGAAGTTTAGAGTATGTGAAAATGGCTGTGATATAGCAAAAAATAAATAAGACAAATATATATAATACCACACCACTAAAAGAGCTAATGGCAGTGCTTTTCCAACTATCTGAGCTGAAAGGTTATTTTTCCCCATTCTTTTGTGGAATGACACAATTATGAGAATAAAAATGTTATAAAAAATAAAATGAGATTAAACATTATACACACAAAATGGAAACCATTTTTTTATTATTAGATTCAACAAACATAAAATTACATTTCAGTAAATATAATCAGAACAAATATAAAATAGAAGAAAGGAAGCAGAACAAACTGAAATCTATATAACTCTCTAAACGGTTTTGATGTTTTGTTTTAATCACAATCTTAACACAGAAACCAGTCTTACAATAATATACTAATAGGAATGGAAAATAAGAATTTAGTAGCAAAAAATGGCAGATAGGAGGCAGGACTAAATTGTAGCTCCCACTCGGACAGACAGATCAGTATGTGAAGACTCACATTGTGAACTTCTGCTCCAAGAATTACTGCAAAAATAAACCAGGAAAGGGAAGAGAATCTACAGACCCTTTGAAGGAAGCAGATGGTTCCTGCAGGACCGAGGAGACGGTCAAATACTGTGAGTGCCCAAACTGTGAAAGTGGGAAAAAGGAATCATCCTCCCCCAAATACACATCTTCACTGGGGAACCTGAGGGGGATCACAGGAAAGGATTTGACCATAAAATTACCTGTAAGTGAGACAATTTAGAGAGCCAAGTGAAATACGGGAGTAGAGGAAGCAGCTAAAAAAGCCCTGTGGGCCCTCTGGGTCCTCAGGAAAGTCATTTCTGACTTGTATTACTGGGGTCCTTGGGGACAGCTGCCAGAGCTCAGGGAAAATCATGAATCCAGGATGCAGACTCCACAGGAGGGAAGATATGAAAGCCCTGCTTGCATTCTCAGCTGGGAGGGTGGTAGCCTGGGACAAGTTCTCAGCCCTGCTCACCCACTGCCTGGAAACAAACTGTGCTGTTGTGGGGGGGAATATTGGGAGTAAGACCAGCCTTTTGGGTTGTGGGGGAGTTGGGTGAGGCCTGAAACTGCGAACTTTCCCCCACTTCCCTGACAACCTTCATGACACAGAAGAGGTAGCCATAATACTCCTGGGAACATAACTCCATTGACCTGGGAACCACACCTCCCTCCCCCACAGCAGTAGCAGCAAGCCCTACCCAGGAAGAGTCCTAGCTCAGATACATCTAACTCTACTCTAAACTGATGGTTCTTCCCCTCCTACCCGGGTAGCTGAAGACAAAGACATATTCTCTTGGGAGTTCTAGGGCCTTGCCCACCAACTGATCCTCCCCTATACTTACCACACCTGATGCTGTCTTGAAAGCATCACTTCCTGGCAGGAGGCCAACCAGCACAAAACTAGTGTGTAAAACAACTACAACTAAGGGCCCTCTCAGAGTCCATTTCATTCCCCTGCCACCTGCAACAGAGCAGGTGCTGGTATCCACAGCTGAGAGACCTGAAGGTGATTCACAGCAAGATGCTGTGCAGACACCTCTCAGTACCAGCCGAGAGCCTGGTAGCCCTGCTGGGCGGCTAGATCCAGAACACAAATAACAATTACTACAGTTTGTCTCTCAGGAAGCCACATTCCTAGGAAAGGGGGGAGAGTAATACATCACGGGAACACTCTATGTGACAAAATAATCTGAACAGCAGCCTTGAACCTCAGATATTTCCTCTGACATAGCCTACCAAAATGAGAAGGAACCAGAAAAACAATTCTGGTAATATGACAAAACAAAGTTCTTAGTTTTGGGAACTGTTAACAGTCCCCCAAAAATCATACTAGCTCACCAGCAATGGATCCAAGCCAAGAAGAAATCCCTGAATTGCCAGAAAAAGAATACAGAAAGTCGATTATTAAGCTAATCAAGGACACATTAGAGAAAGATGAAGTCCAACTTAAGGAAATAAAAAAAAATACAAAATATGAGGTGAGAAATCTTCAGTGAAATAGATACCGTAAATAAAAAAGCACAACTTCAGGAAATAAAGGACATACTTAGAAAAATGCAAAATGTACTGGAAAGCCCCAGCAACAGGATCAAACAAGCTGAAGAAAGAACTTTAGAGCTTGAAGACTAGGTTTTCGAAATAACCCAATCCAACAAAGACAAATAAATATTTTTTTAAAAAAAGAACACAGTCTCCAAGAAGGTTGGAATTATGTTACAAACCTAAGAATAATAGGTGTTCCTAAGGAAGAAGAGAAATCTAAAAGTTTGGAAAACATTTGTGAGGAAACAATTGAGGAAAACTTCCCTGGCCTTGCTAGAGGTCTAGACATCCAAATACAAGGAGCTCGAAGAACACCTGGGAAATTCATTGCAAAAAGATCACCACCTAGGCTCATCATCATCAGGTTATCTAAAGTCAAGATGAAGAAAAAAGTCTTAAGAGCTGTGAGGAAAAACACCAGGTAACCAAATAAAGGAAAACCGATCAGATTAACAGCAGACTTCTTAGCAGAAAACCTGCAAGCTAGAAGGGATGAGATCCTATCTTCAGCCTCCTAAAACAAAACAATTATCAGCCAAAGATTTTCTATCTAAAACAATTAAGCTTCATAAATGAAGGAAAGATACAGTCTTTTTCAGACAAACACTTTCACTAGTTTTATTCAACACAGTACTGGAAGTTCTAACCTGAGCCATCAGACAAGAGAAAGAAATAAAGAGCATACAAATTGGAGAAGATGAAGTCAAACTGTTGCTGTTCTCTGATGATAGGATCGTATCCCTAGAAAACCGTGAACTCATCCAATAAGCTCCTAGATCTCATAAATAAATTCATTAGAGTTTCAGGATACAAAACTAATGTACATAAATCAGTAGCACTGTGGGGATTCTCATTTCTAAATTTCCAACATGCAGGTATGTTCTTACATTGACAATTCAAGATATTACGTTAAATACAAAGTTTTAGGGATCATAATTTACTTTTTGATTATTATGACCAAATTACAGATAATCTCTCTCTCTTTCTCTTTTTTTTCTTTCCTGACAGTGTTTCACTCTGTTGCTCAGGCAGGAGGAGTACAGCTGTGTGATAACAGCTTGCTGCAGCCTTTGCCAAAAGAGCTTAGTTGATCCTTCCACATAAGCCTCCTAAGTAGTTAAGCCACTGAAGTAGCTAGAGCTACAGGTGAGCCACCACGCCTGGCTTTTTTTTTTTTTTTTTCTGTAACTTTTGTAGTGACGTATTCTCACTGTGTTGCCTAGGCTGGTCTCCTGGATGGAAGTGATCCTCCTGCCTCGGCCTCCTTAAGTGCGGAGATTACAGGTGTGAGCCACCACACCTAGCCACTACCTCCCCTTCTTTTTTTTTTTTTTTTTTTTTTTTTTTGTCAGGGTCTTTCTCTGTCACTCAGGCTGGAGTCCAGTGGTTCAAATATGGCTCATTGCAGCCTCCACCTTCTGGACTAAAGCGATTCTCTAGCCTGCCTCAGCCTCATGAGTAGCTGGGACTGCAGGTACAGAACACAGGTATGTTCAAACTATTTTTTTTTAATTTATTTTTTATTTTTTATTTTTTATTTTTTTTTATTTTTTTGTAAAGATCAGGCCCCACTTTGTTACCCAGGCTTGTCTTAAACTTGTAGGCTCAAGTGATCCTCCCACCTTGGCTTCCCAAAGCTCTGGAATTACAGACATAAGGCACTGTGTCCAGCCAGATCATCTCTTAACAATGTAATAAAACTACAAAGAAACTTTATTCTTACAAATGTCTAATTTTTGCCTTTTGATCTTATCTGCCACAGGAAATAATTTTATATTTCTCCCATGAATGTAGGTTGTAAATGAACTATTGAATATTGCCAAATAAGCTAGTCTAGGAGTCCAATTCAGATCTCTAAATTGGTACCAAATTTGTTTCTTATTATGCAAAACGTTAATTCCAGAAATTTCCACCTTGATAACCATCGCACCTAAGCATGTGATAATTGCTATTAATGATCATATTCTCATTAATAATGTGATAAAGATAATCCAAAATTTAATATAGTATTTATTCTGCAGTTTATGAAATATTCTGTTGAATTCAGCTGCTATTTTGTTTTATTTTTATTCTGACTTGCTTGATGAAGAAAGAATAGTGTTGATTTACATTTTCTGCAAGTTTCTTAATCAGCTTCACATTTATGACTGGTGACTGGATATAAGGATTTTATATATAAGGAAATGATTTAAACTTTGATGATTTAAGAAGAAATGACATTTTTGAAATGAAAAGGTGATTCATAGAATCATAGAGAAAAAAGAGTTTAGTTTAGTACAAACTAAAATATGAATAAAGTGAACCCATGAATCCATACTCTCCTTAAAAAATAAAACAAATCCATACCATACTACTAATTCACTTAATAAGATAAAAAGAATTTCATAGTGCTGTTATAAATATTAAATGGGATAAATAATGCAAATTAATTCAACATATGCATGAAACACAACCGGTTCTTGGTAAGTGTAGATTTGAATCTGTTGTGTAACACTTATTCAATAATACAGGATTTCTTCAATCTGAAAATAACACAAGCTCCTCAAGAATTATTTAATTTCGTCTTCACTGAAAATTCCTGGATGGAGTATGCTTCCAAGTCTATGTTTTTGACCCATCTCAGATATTAAGTATTTTGAATTAATACACAATAAGCCTATCTAGTTACAGGTTACTTCCTTATTCCTGATGTATTAAATCACAGTCACACAGAGTTGGAGATCTTTACATAAAAAGGATATAGAAAAATATATTTCAACTAATGAGTGAAAAACATGGATTTTAACAAAGGTGAATTCATAAATTACATATTTTAGAAACAAAGTGAGCCAAACATCTATAATAAAAGATGGTTTTATAAACTTTACTATTCTGCACACTTACTTAAAATCAAATGAGAACTTTCTGTTAAAAATAATCAAAGAGTACATGAAGTAATTTTTTCCAAAAATAAATATTCTTTGGCAATTTTAAAAGCATTACAAAGAAATTTCAGATGATAAAATATGCCTATGGCTCTTCTTTTTTTACACAAGCCCATCTCAGGTAAGCGATAAAATTAATCTGTCCTCTTTACCATAAAAATGATATTTTGCTATTCATACACATAATTTCATCTATGAAATTGCTTTGTTATTTTAACATGGTTAACTATTACTTTACAAAGACTGTTTTTTCAATTTCAGACATATGTAACTCATTTTTTTCTTCTACATCTAGTTTTCTGCTATCCGATCTTTTGAAATTCTTATTAGCAAACTTTCTTCTGTATGGAAAGCAGGCTAAACAAATCATGACCACGCATTCTTTTGCAAGAAAAAGTGTGAGCTCTTGGCTAAAGTGACAATTGTTTATACTTTTCAATAATTTGTGTTAGTGTTAGGATTCTAATTACTGGCTAGCAAGTATTTTAATTATTCATGAGTCATCTACAGGAGTGAAGGTTTTTTGGTTTTTTTAGTTACGTCAAGAAAAGTATGTTTAACAATACAGACTTTTGTGGAACTCTGTATGCCATAAGTATTGCTGTCGTATTAATGATATGCCATAGAAATTACAAATATTTCAAGAATTATTAAATTTAACATTAAATGAAAGCCATAAGATATCATATAAGGAATACAACTAAGGCTATAAAGGAATGATATAAACCTATAAATTGCATAAATACAATTTTATCAAAGCATGTTCTCAGTTTTTAGTTTTCTTTAACTTAGTGAATTCCATTTTATCCTGTTTTATTTGGCATTTCAACTATTTTACTTTTTATACTTTAAGGAATTTATCTTAATTCCTTATATTATTGATGGTAGCCTAACTAATTCCACTGATGCTTGCTTAGAGCATTTTGGAAAAAGCGAAAGGAATCCATGTGCTATTTCTAGGGTTGGGACAGCCTTCTGGGGGTGAATCTAATAATCAGGGCCAGCTGAGCCTCCCCGGGTATGGGAGTTGGTCCCTTTGGGATGAAAGCAAAATACAGGAAAGGTAATGATGGAATAGCCATTGCACCCAGTGATCATCATAACCTCCAAGGGACACATTATCTTGCTCAAAAAGAATTGATGATCTGTTGACTGCATTAACTTTTCAGAACTAGATTCTCTTTGTGACTGAAAGTTTGTTTTAATAGGAAAGACTGAAAGCCATTTGAATAAATGAAGAAGGCCACTGATTGTGGACCAGCAATAGATTAATTGCAAAATGACCCTGGAGTAGAACAGCTTTTGGCTATAGGGAGTGTTTAACACACAATTGACCTACACACAATTAATTGCTATTTTGGCCCATTGGCTGTGTAGAAGCAAAATAAACATCTTTGAGACTCTAAATGCAAACTACAAATCTCCTATGGGAGATTCATATTGAGACGTGGTCACTGAACTGAAATGAAATCTATGCCAAATAAGTTGCATAGATTTTCTACTACTGGCATACCTATTCATAGTAGTAGTCCTGGTGACTACTCTTGTGAAGATTCCAATTCTCCAATAAAGCTTCTTCCTTAAATCATGCCTTTAAAGTTATAGACTTTATCTAGATTCCTGTTAAAATCAGTAGCAGTACTAAGAAACCCTTCCTGGCAGGCAACTTCTTTTAAATATATATCATATCTAATATCTCTTCTTCTTACGACTAATTTAATAAATTTATTTATATTTTCTTGTTGTATCATTGTGTTGTATTTACAGATGTGATACTATCTGGATCGAGACTGACACTATTTGCTTTTTCCTCAAGGCCCTGGATAGGAAGAGGTGGAATTCATCCCTTCATGGTGATCACTATCATTTGCTATTTGTAAAATTTCTATTTGATAGGATTTTTCTCTTATTCTAAATTACTATTACTTTTGCTACTTATTTTTAGTTTTAATATTACCTTTCTGTTTTTTGAAAAGTGGGCTTCAAAGTTATAAAACTTTTGGAACACACAAAATGTGTCTGCTGTTGTTTTAGGAGACAGTGCAGGAGGCAAACAATGTGATAGCTAATTTTACGTGTCAGCCTCCTGGGGCCACAGAGTGCCCAGGTATTTGGTTAAATATTAATCCAATTATGTCTGTGAGGGTGTCTGCAAAATGACATTAACAGTTGAATAGGTAAACTTAGTAAAAGAGATTGCTCTTTCCAGTGTGGATGGGCCTCATCCTAACCATGAAGACCTGGAAAGAACAAAAGAAAATGTTGTAAGGAAGAATAAGATAAGGAAGGAAGGAAAGAGAAGTATGGAAGGATTCACTCTTTTAACTGGATCGCTGGTCTTCTGCCTTTGAACTCAGACTCAGACTGGAACTGACCCAACAGCTTTTCTGGATCTTCAACTTTCTGGCTGCAATTCTTGAGATATCTCAGCCTCCATAATGCCGTGAGCCAGTTTTTTTCTATCTATCTATCTATCTATCTATCTATCTATCTATCTATCTATCTATCTATCATCTATTCTTCTTCATTTCTGTTTCCCTGGAAAACCCAGATTAATACAAAAAATATGTATGCCAATGCTTCTTAGTGATTTGAATAAAAAACTGCATTGGCCATTCTGCATTGGCCATGAAGAATATGCCTTCTTATAATATGCAGACATTTAACAGATGCCTATTTCTTTAACTCAAAGAGTAGACTGAATTTACTGTAATAGATTTTTTTTTATTATTCAAATTGATATCCTTTATTGGAAACTGTTATGGGCAAAAATATGTCCTCCAAAATGTACGTGGTAAAGTCCTAATCCCAGTACCCTAGAACATGACTATGTTTGGAGATAGAAATTTTAAAAAGATAATTACATTAATATGAGATAAGTGAGTGTGGACCCTAATTCAATATGACTGGTGTCCTTATAAAAAGAGGAAATTTGTACACTGACAGTGACAGAGGGAAGACCATGTGAAGATACATGGAGACAACAGCCATTTACATGCCAAGAGCAAGAACTTTTTTCCTTTTTCAGAAGAAAACACCCCTGTGAGGGTTTATCTTGGACTTCGACCCTCTAGAATTGTGAGAAAATAAATATCTGTTGCTTAAGTCACCTATGTGATGGCAGGCATAGTAAACTAATACAGCAATTCAGGTAATCAAATGAAGAGTTGACCTTCATATATTGTTTTCACCTTTGTCCTCCGTGCTATAAAGTTTTATGTTTATTGTTGTTAAAAATTAATTAAAATATTTTTAGTTAAAGAAAAAGGTAAAACATGCAATAATGATTTTATGTTTCATGTAAAATAAATTTTTAAAGCTATTAAATTTATCTACACCGTTTATTCCACTTTTAACATGTTGCTCTTTGCATATAAAATATTTTGTATAATTTTTGTGGATTGATATTAAAATTGTACATAAAACATATAAATAAAATTGTACATTGATTAAAATGAGTTTGAATAAATTAAAGACAAAATTTAGTTTCTTGACATGAGATTTTCTCTATTATTTATTTTTCTATTTTAAAAGTGCCATGAGACACTTCTCTAAAATATTAATCAGAGAAATCTAATAACTTTAAATGGGATTTAAGATAATATTTCACAAAAGAGGCATTAAGATGTAAGAAAAATTTTGTATTGGGAAAAATATAAAAATGTCATTCCCTAAGTGATCTTTAGAAGACTAGTTGGTGCTGAAGTAAAATGAAACATTCAATTACAGAGCTAGTTTTATGGTCCTTATCATCACTGGATAAAGACATTTTATAGATCTGTTGGGCTTAACACAGAGCATGGAAAAAAAAAGAAGGAATATTTTGCAAAAGAGTTTTTAAGTGCTTTAAAATAAAACAAACCCTTTAATAACCTGGATATATCAAATTATCTGATGAACTCCATCATAATCAAACTGTGATTTTTACTTTATATAATTTTTGACTTGAGTTCTTAAATATTAAAAATGTGTTTCATTTGATGTGACATATTTGTTTTAACATGGTTGTTAATATAATTTTAATATACCAGTTGTTCAATGCTTAGTGACTGGTCAACTTTATTGTTTGATGCTCCTCTGTACATTTTATGTGGAAAATCTGACCTTTCTAGTACTGATTACTTACCTTTTTTCAACTAGTCAGATAGGATTTTCACTTGCTAAAATGAAAATTGTTTATCCATCTACAATAGAAGTCAATGGAAATGTGTTCATGGCTGTATACACAGCTCCCAGATAATCTGAGAGGAATACAATGCAATGTACAATATGGGTTCTCCAGACATGTGGCAGCATACAAATGGAGTCAAAAATCAGTATTTCTCAAAGAGATGATTATCTTAGTTGTATGCTTACCCCAGACTTCTGAATAAAGTGAAGAGGTTAAATTAATGATAATATCACAAATGATGCATTATAGCATATATTAAAACCATATGAAAATAGACCTGTTATAGGTTACTAAGGAAAATTAATCAAGATTTTTTAAATGCACAGAAATGCAATTGAGCTGTGCTTCAAATTTTATTGATTTAAAAATCAAAAATTCAACTCTAATTTTCAAAAGAAATAACCTGTGAATACAGTAGATTCCATATTTAGTCATAAAATACACATTCTTAAAAATGCCGTATAAAATATATGTGTATATATATACAAACATACAAATGTTTATGCATATAAAACATGTAAAATACAATATATATTTACAGATCAGATACATACACACACGTAAATGTATATATACATGTGTGTGTATATATACTGATCTACAAATTCAAGACCAAAAAAGTGTTCATAATAGGATATACATTGCGGCAAGTACACTACTAGTCAGACTGTGCCAGATGTCATGGAACAGAATGGATCACAGATGAATGGTGTTCAATTCGAATTGCCTGGTTTCTTGGATCCATTTAAAGCAGAGCAAGAAGCAAAGGGAAAAATATTGGGTAGGCTAACATGTTTAGAATGCACGCAGGATGGAAGGACCACATTTCCTGAATTACTTTCTGTTTAGTCTCCATGTGTCCTGTTCCTCTTTCTGCTGCATCAGCCATCCCCACTAACAGTATGATTTTGAGGACCCAAGTTGACAGCAAGTGAGGGGCCTTAGAGTCTGAATGTGTCAGAAGTTAAATCACCCTTGTTCAACGGACGGGATGCAGATGCAAGTACATCTGGCTACGACGGTAATTTGCAGATAGCATGACGAGCAGCTATGATTTTATTGCTGTGCTTGGCACAGAGGACACATGGGGCCAGAGTGTATGTCACCAATGGGTGGTTAATTTCGGGATTTTATACCTGTAAATATGGAAGTGACATAAAATGTCCTTTTTTTTTTTTTTTTTTTTTTTTTTTTTTTTTTTTTTTTTGAGACGGAGTCTCGCTCTGTTGCCCAGGCTGGAGTGCAGTGGCGCGATCTCGGCTCACTGCAAGCTCCGCCTCCCGGGTTCACGCCATTCTCCTGCCTCAGCCTCCCGAGAAGCTGGGACTACAGGCGCCCACAACCGCGCCCGGCTAATTTTTTGTATTTTTAGTAGAGACGGGGTTTCACCGTGGTCTCGATCTCCTGACCTTGTGATCCGCCCGCCTCGGCCTCCCAAAGTGCTGGGATTACAGGCGTGAGCCACCGCGCCCGGCCAAAAATGTCCTTTATGAATATTTAAAATGTATGTGATACTTCCATCTCTTCTTATATACAATTAATATTAACTAATTACTTTGTTTATACTTTGGTTCAGGTCACATATGTTCCATTTATTCTATATCTAATTTAACTTATAAATTAATTTCTACCTTCTTACTTTCAAACACACCTTACAAGATTCGATTTTGTCTCAAAAGCTATTCACTTATTTGCTCTCTATATTTACTTTTATATTTTCTCTTCATTGTTCCCCTTGTTCATTTTTCTCATTCCCTATATTAGAATAGAATATTTTTAATTACTTAGCAAACATGCATTACAAAACTGCATGGCACTGGCAGGACAATATATAGTAGCACTTCAAATATATATATTTTTTATTCTTACTATTTCTCCACCCATTGCTTTAATAATGGAAGTTGTCAAAAACAGCTTTGCAACAGTATTAAAGAATCTCCAACTCTAAGCTGACCTATCTTTCAAAAATATAAAATATTCAAAGTTAACTGTTTATTATTTCAACTCCTCCAGTTTAACCTAAAGTAAGCCCTTATACATTGAAATGTCTTTATAGAGCATTTGGAGGTGATTTTAAGAAAAATTAAGTGGCATGAAACAGAAAATTTTTGGTGTATTTTCTGCCAGCTACTATTTGTATATATTTAGTTCTCTGACTTTCAGAAGTTGAAAAAATATTGACATTTTGGTATTGGAAGAAACAGCAACAGATATTTACAAACAAGACATGCAAACTAATGCAGACATTTTAAAATAAATGTATTATTGCTCCTAAGATTGTTCATTAGCATAGATCAAACACATTTATGTAAGAATTTTAACTATCAATATAATCTAAGAAATGTAAAGATGTGCTTTTACCTCTTTTATTGCAGGTTGGATTTTGATCACAGTGAGTTCTGATATCAGATGCTATAGTCAATGACATCTAACAGTTGCTTCTCAGTGAATTATTACAGGAAGCTAAACTTACCTGTGCATGTCACAAACATTAAAGCAGACTGAATAATAGCAGTAATAGCTCTAACTTTTGTGTAAGTGCTATCCGTCATACGATCTACTAGTTGTGCTATTTTATTTTATTCATTCATTTGTTTTCCAAATAGTTAACTACGACTCAGAAAGTTAAATACTTGGTCATAATGCCAGTAAGTAACTAATGTAGGAAAGAAGTGCATATTTTACTGATTTCAAAGTCTCTGTATTTCTGCTCATAAATGCTACCTTTCTCAGAATGTGTGTGATCATATATGATAATAGAGTTTGGGTTCTTTCACCCTGGTGTACCATTTATGTCACTATTTCTGCAGCCAATCCATCTATGTGTAGTGTTCTATGACCACAGCAAAAATATCCATCGTTCCTCTCATCTTACTATGGAATTTTTTTTTTTTTTTTTTTTTTTTTTTTTTTTTTTTTTTGAGACGGAGTTTTGCTCTGTCACCCAGGCTGGAGTGCGGTCGCACAATTTCGGCTCACTGAAAGCTCTGCCTCCCAGGTTCACACCATTCTCCTGCCTCAGCCTCCCGAGTAGCTGGGACTACAGGCATCTGCCACCACGCCTGGCTAATTTTTTGTGTTTTTAGTAGAGACAGGGTTTCACCATAATAGCCAGGATGGTCTCGATCTCCTGACCTCGTGATTCGCTGGGATTACAGGTGTCAGCCACCACGCCCCGGCCAGATTTTGTTTTATACATTTATTATGGAAATTTTCAAGGATACTCAAAAGCAGAAAAAAATAATATAATGAATCTCCATATGCTCACCATCCACTTCAATTTTATCAACTCACAGGCATGCTTGCTTCGATTATAATCTCACCCAATTCTCCCCTTTTCTCCCATTTCATCCAAAATTTTTATATACTGCATATGTTAAAAACAATAAATATTTTTCAATAAACATGACCACACACATTTTACACATTTAGGAAAGTAATAATAATTATTGTTCATTAAATAAACAACATTAAATTTTTTCCAATTACCTTGTAACTTTCAGATGATTATTATCATCTTGTCTCATCCTCATCCTCCTTCACCTCTTTCTTCTTCTAAGTCAGGATCTAAAGTGTCCAATGTTTTGACAAAATGCCTCTCTTACAGTTATTATTGCCTCAAAAAAACTCACCCCCAAAGTCAGTGAGTTCGTTTTTTAGTGATTTCATCTAGGCTTGCACATTCTTCTTCAATTTTACAGAAGGTTAGCTCATTAAAGCTGCGCTCAGTAAGTCTGGCTCTGCTCTTGTCCATGAGCATCTCACTTTCCTTTGGTAACCAGTAGGCTAGCCTAGAGGTTCTTACATCAGTAACAGACTCACAAGAGAGTAGGTTCAATTACACCTAAATATTTTTTTTAAGCTTCTGATTTAATCAGATTTGCTAGGTTTTCATTCTCCAAGCGAAGTCACCTAATCAAACTCAGAAACGAAAAGAAAAGAATTCACCTCCACTCAATGAACAGGACACTGTAAAGGCAAATGAAAAATGGCAAGCTAAAGGAGAAGTAAAAAATTGGAAACATCAGCACAATTTTCCACAGTTGCTGTTTATTATGTTTATTTAATCTATAGCTGTTGTGAAATATTTTGGTCTCAGGACTACTTAACAGTTGTAAATGTATTGAAAACCACATAAACCTCTTGTTCATTTGACTTATATCTATCAGTAGTTACCATATTAGAAATTAAAATGGAAAATAATTAAATTCTTATAAATTTCTATAAATTTGATACATTTTAAATTTATGATATAAATAATGATACTAAAATTAAAAATAGTGAAAAGAATGAGTTTCACAATTTTGCGCACTCGATATCTGAATTAGTAGAAGGCAATTGGTTTCATACATCTGTTTCTGCATCATATTTGGTGATATATATTTTGAGGTAAAATATACTTAAAAAATCAAGTTTAATATAAAAAAATCAGATTTAATACCCAAATATGTATTTGAGAGAGGTCTATTTTATTTACCTTTTCAGGTAATTGCAGATTTTTTTTGACATTACACAAAATTCAACAAGTGATACTTTCTTTAAGGTGATTGCGACTGGAATTATTACCTATATTAATTAACTTTATGTAGTCAGTTGCATGCAAATCCATTGTCAATCTTGCACCTTAAATGGATTTAGAAACATCATGCATTGCAATTTGGAAAATATTTTTTTACTGACTTGTGTAGATTTTCTAAATTTCCATGTCTTTATATAAGATTTAAAAATTACATTTACTATATCACTGTTTATATCACTGTAAATGCCTTTTTAAAGTATTTACATATTATGAAACTGTCAAGGGGAGAATGGGGGATTTTCCAAAGAATTTTCTAAGATTCGTCTGTTGTTCATGCTGATGGTATTTGCTTGTAAGCTATAATTTTATCATTAGTAACAAATACTGTTAGTTGTTTTCCATGAAGTGATAGGCTTATTTGGTTCATTTTTGAGAAATATCTGCCAAACGCCCAAGTCTGAACAACCAGAGTTTGACTTTAAGTTGTTCCTTTAAATATAAAATATGTTATATGAAAAAACAGCTATTTCAGCTTACAAATCATACAAACACAAATATGTTTGCCTTGGGACATTGTAATTCAGTATTCAATAGAAGTGCTTTATTTTTACTTACAATTTTTTTTCAAATGAATTTTAAAACTCAAGTATCGGTGCCAATAAAACTAATAATTATTATTGCTTCAGTGAAGACCATTGTGTGTGTAACTAACTATTATTTAAATGTGTGCACATGGCAATAAAAGATACAATGATACTAGTACAACTTGCTGATACTTCCTCAGTTTGTAGTAAGATGCCGCCGTTATTTTGTCCACATCAATGCCAATGCCAATACAGCAAAAAATGGAAAAGAAGATCCAAATAATTTTGTGTAAATAATTTCAATCTCTAATATCCCCAGCAAGTGTCGGGAGTTTTACTGACACATTCTTGTGTTTGTTTGACATGGTGATATGCTTATCTGTGTTCTTTATTTTCTTTAAATTTATTGTTGCATCTAAGGCATTTATCAATGCAGGTTCTTTTAGGTAAAAATACCTCATAGAGATGCAGTGAGTTTTCTTCAGTAGATATATAATATCTGGTTGTCTTGTGTGTGTGTGTGTGTGAGTGTGCGATGTTAGCTAATATTGATAATCATTGGTTATATCTATTATTTTATAAGAAATATCAAAACATGATTTTAAAAATTCTACTATGTCTTTGCCATATATCGGAGAGAATAACTCTATGTAGGGAGAATTTTCCCATATCAACTATTTGATCACCAAGGAC
This sequence comes from Macaca fascicularis, assembly GCF_037993035.2. Taxonomy (NCBI): domain Eukaryota; kingdom Metazoa; phylum Chordata; class Mammalia; order Primates; family Cercopithecidae; genus Macaca; species Macaca fascicularis. The sequence goes on along the minus strand of NC_088391.1, from coordinate 53,876,930 downwards.
AGACATTCTACAAGAAAGGCAGGATAAATACTTAAATACATGAAAATAAAGGAAATCTTAATGCAATGCAACTAAAAACTTCACTGATTCTTCTAGTAAGCAGGCTTGTATTTTGAAAACAAGTTAATAAGGGAAAAATAAACATTTGTCTTGCTTTTTTCCTGGGCAGACTCTGCTAATGTATATTTCTCTTAAAGTTTACACATAATCTTTACAGTTTAAAGTAGAAAATACATTTGGGATACGGAACCCATTGATGGATTATAAATTCTAAATAGAAATTTTACAGTAGCAATAAGCAAAACAGATGTGATTGGCCATGTCAATTGGCTTTGCTAGTAGATTCCTAGAGTGGTGTCATTTTGGTGAATGATTTGTTTCTTAGCAGGTTTGAGACCTTCAGACTTGCATTCTCAAAAACCTAAATTAGCAAGACAAACATAATAAATTTGCTTCACTAGAGAGTTATAAGAGCAAAAATCTAAAAATATGCGAATGACAAGCCAACTAAAGCAAAGATCGTGTTATGTTGAGAGAATAGAATCAGATAAAGGGAAAATAAAGGTACTCCCTTTATATGTAACTACTGCTTGGGCTTGGCTGGAAAGCCCTGAGGACAAAGATTCCTCTCCTCTAAAATGACCAGAATGAATCCTGTCGATAGTCACCTAATACTCCGGTTTTTGTACACATGCGCTTTTACTACTAACCAATTCCAATTATTCAAGATATATTGAATATATTCATCAGGTCACAGAATTTATTTAGAATCTGAGAAGCATTTTTCCTTTTTAAAGTAATGTTCTATTCAATTCCAATCCATTATGGGTAGAATTGTATTTTAAACATCAAAGACAATGCAGTTTTCACATTCTTCGAATTTTTAGCACATTGATTTTGTATCCCGAGACTTCACTGAAGTTGCATATCAGCTTAAGGAGTATCTGCGCTGTGAAATTGGGGTTTTCTAAATATACAATCATGTGGTCTGCAAACAGAGACAATTTGACTTCCTCTCTTCCAATTTCAATGCACTTTATTTCTTTCTCTTGCCTGATTGCTCTGGCCAGAACTTCCAATACTACGTTGAATAGGCGTGATGAGAGAGGGCATACTTGTCTTATGCCAGTTTCAAAAGGGAATGCTTCTAGCTTTTGCCCATTCAGTATGATATTGGCTATGGGTTTGTCATAAATAGCTCTCATTATTTTGAGATATGTTCCACCAATATCAAGTTTATTGAGAGTTTGTAGCATGAAGGTATGTTGAATTTTATCGAAGGCCTCATCTCAGCCCAAAAACTCCTTAAACTGATAAGCAACTTCAGCAAATCTCAAGATACAAAATCAAAGTGCAAATATCACAAGCATTCCAAAACACCAATAATAACAAGCAGAGAGCCAAATCTTGAGTGAACTCCCATTTACAATTGCTACAAAGAGAATAAAATACCTAGGAATACAGCTTACAAGGAAAGTGAAGGACTGCCTCAAGGAGAACTACATACCACTGCTCAAGGAAATAAGAGAGGACACAAACAAATGGCAAAACATTCCATACTCATAGATAGGAAGAATCAATATCATGAAAATGGCCATACTGCCCAAGCAATTTATAGTTTCAATGCTAATCCCATCAAGCTACCATTGACTATCTTCATAGCACTAGAAAAAACTACTTTAAATTTCATATGGAACCATAAAAGAGCCCTCATAGCCAAGACAATCGTAAGCAAAAAGAACAAAGCTGGAGACACCATGCTCCCTGACTTCAAACTATACTACAAGGTCACAGTAACCAAAACAGTAAGGTACTGGTGCCAAAACAGATATATAGACCAATGAAACAGAACAGAGCCCTCAGAAATAACACCACACATCTACAATCATCTGATCTTCAACAAACCTGATGAAAACAAGCAATGGGGAAAGGGTTCCCTATTTAATAAATGGTGCTGGGAAAACTGGCTAGCCATATACAGAAAACAGAAACTGGACCCCTTCCTTACACTTTACACAAAAGTTAACTCAAGATGGATTAAAGACTTAAATGTAAAACTTAAAGCCATAAAAACACTAGAAAAAAACCTTGGCAATATCATTCAGGGCATAGGCATGGGCAAAGACTTCATGACTAAAACACTAAAAACAATGGCAACAAAAGTCAAAATTGACAAATGGTATCTAATTAAACTAAAGAGCTTCTGTACAGCAAAAGAAACTATCATTAGAGTGAACAGGAAACCTACAGAATGGGAGAAAATGTTTGCAATCTATCCATCTGACAAAGATCTAATATCCAGATCTTAAAGGAACTTAAACAAATTTACAAGAAAAAAAAAAAACAAACAACCCCATCAAAAAGTGGGTGAAGGATATGAACAGACAATTCTCAAAAGGAGACATTTATGCGACCAACAAACATATGAAAAAAAAGCTCATCATCACTGATCATTAGAGAAATGCAAATCAAAACCACAAACAGTTACCATCTCATGCCAATTAGAATGGCAATCATTAAAAAGTTTGGAAACAGCAGACACTGCCGAGAATGTAGAGAAATAGGAACACTTTTACGCTGTTAGTGGGAGTGTAAATTAGTTCAACCATTGTGGAAGACAGTGCGGTGATTCCTCAAGAATCTAGAACCAGAAATACCATTTGATACAGCAATCTCATTACTGGGTATATGCCGAAAGGATTATAAATCGTTCTATTATAAAGACACATACACATGTATGTGTATTGCAGCACCACTTACAATAGTAAAGACTAAGAACCAACCCAAATGCCTATCACTGATAGACTGGATAAAGAAAATGTGGCCCATATACACCATGGAATACTACGCAACCATAAAAAAATAATGAGTCCATGTCGTTTCAGGGACATGGATGAAGCTGAAAACCATCATCCTCAGCAACTAACACAGGAACAGAAAACCAAACATTACATGTTCTCACTCATAAGTGGGAGTTGAACAATGAGAACACATGGACACAGGGAGGAACATCACAAACCAGTGCCTGTCGAGGGGTGGAGGGCAACGGGAGGGGAGGGCATTATGACAAATATCTAATGCATGAGGGGCTTAAAACTTAGATGACGGGTTGATGGGTGCAGCAAACCACCATGGCACATGTATACCTCCTATGTAACAAACCTGCACGTGCAGCACATGTATCCCAGAACTTAAAGTAAAATAAATAATAATAATAATAATTTTTCAAACACAATATCCAACATCAAAGATTATAAGGCACAAAAGGAAGGAAGATTCCAATAGCAAGAACCAACACAGAGGAGGCACATAGGAACTCCAGATATTATAATTAGTAGACATAGATGGAAAAATAATGATGCTTATGTTGTTTTAGGAAATAAAATGAAGCCTGAAAATTTTATCAGGAATTGTTACAAACAGACCAGTTACAAGCAACCAGCACTCAGATGAGAAACGTATCACTGACTCTTGAAAAGTCACCTTATATTCCTTTCTAGTCACTATTCCTGCATGGGACTCACTATCCTAACTGCTAATAGTATAAAATTAGCTTTATCCATTTTTGTACTTCATTTAAATGGAAGTATACAGTTTGTACTCTTTTGTGTTGGCTTTTTCCACTTGTTGTGTATGTGAGATTCATCCACATTGTTGTATGTGGTTGTAGATTTTTCATGTTCATTGCTGTACGGAGTTCTATTGTGTAAATATACCATTAAAAATCCATTTATGGGGGAAAAAAAGAATTTTTAGGCCTAATGCTACTGACAAATATTTTATAAAATTTAAGAATTACTTGGATGCCAGAGTCTATGTTTTAAGAAGTAAATCAGTTTAAGAGTTTTGCAAAATAACTGGGCAAAGATAGGCAGATGTCAAAAACTATGTTTTGTTTTGTTTTGTTTTTCTATTTTCACCAAAGCCAGCTTTTTTTTGTTTGTTTGTTTTTGGAAAGAGCCTTTTGACTTTTGCTTAGCTACCCAGGCTTAAGTGCTAAAATCAGGCCTTAGTGAGGCCTTTCTCAAACAATGTGAAGGGCAAGATATACATTTTACATTCATTGTTCTTGTGAATTACAGTTAATAGAGCCAAGCAGTATTTTCAGTTTTGAGAAATTAACTCTTAAGAATTATTTTAACTTCGAGAAAACTAATCACATTTTAGTCTAGTTTTAAGCTTAATTTTTATTTTAAGGTAAGTACGATAATTTTGGATTCATTAACTTATTTATTGAGGTGAAATACACATACCATGGAATGAAACATTATATAGTGAAGAATTCTGTGGCATTTACTACATTCAGAGTGGTGTTCAATGACCACCTCCATCTAGTTCCAAAAAATTTTCATCAGTCAGAAGAAAATCCCTGTCCATTAAGCAATCATCCCACTTCCTGATAGTTGAAGGTAATTTTTCATATATTTTCAGTGCATTTGTTTTTTAGATTTTCTCTCTCTCTGCTAGATAATTTTATTTAAAATATTATTTCTGCATCATTTATAAAGGAAATAAACTTTACACCTCAGGTTTGTTTTTTATTTAATAAGTACATTACATAAAATTTGTCCAGATACTACACATGTTCAATTACACAAAATAATATATTTTAATTTTGTGTATTATAGTTTTCTAATTGGTATACTTTATGTTGTTATTTACCTTTTAATTTTTAAGTATAATTTTAAAACTCTTATAGGAAATGACATATTTGGATACTAAATATCGACCTAATGAATATTCACTTTTGAGGAGAATAGGAAAAAAAGAAACAATTATTTTTCTACTATGTTTGTTTCCTCTGAGATAAATAAATTATGTAATCAGAAAACAGTCAGGTTCAAGCAAATACTGCAAGTGAAAGACATGTCAAATACGCCTTCTGTTAGAGCAGAAAACAGTGAAAGCAATGAGGCTGCCAATGACAGTTTAGCCAAGGGTGATAATCCCTATTTCATCAACTACATTTAAAAAACTGGCTTTCACATTTCCTCCAAAGCACTTTGCACATGTCACAGCACAAATTAGTGAAGTCTAAATTTCAGCTTCAGGCTCCATGTGTCATTTAATAGCATACATTTGCTAACTGTAGCCAAAAAGCAGGCTTCCATCAGGGACTCTGAAACTCCTCATTTACATAAGAATGAGAAGTTAATTGTGTTACAGATATTCTGGTCTCCCCAAGGAGTTCATTAAGCATGCTGAACATGCTGAGATTATAACTTAACTGTCACTTCTGAGAAATTGGGAAAATTCAACTTCAGATACAACACCGTCGGCAATAACAAGCATAATTTAAAGTATACATTGCTCTGAATCAGAGATGGACTTCCATCGAAATATATAATCTCTCTGATTTCTATATTCATTCCTAAAATACTATGTAATATCTGGAAATTAAACAATCCAGAGGACTTTCCGCCTGCCCCCACTTTTGTTCCTGCATATATGGATATATTGTGTACAGGTTTTAATTACTTAAAACATTTGTGGCACTATGAAGATCACCTGAAACACCTCATTTACATTAATAAGACTTACAAGAATAAATATGAAGCAAAAAATTAGAAAAAAAAGTTAAAAAAGAATGAAATTCACCATTAAATGTAAACAAAATTTATATACGTATATATGTATGCATATTATATATGTAGTAAAATTAATTATTTGGAGAGGAATTTAATTTTATAAACATTGTTCAAATAAGCCTAGAGATGTTTGAATCTGGGATTGCTTTGTATAATGACAAATAATCTATATCTATGACACAGGACTTCAATCCTACAGTAAAAATGTCCTTCCACTTAATAGATACTAAAACATTAGCTAAAGAGCATTGCTGTTTTTCTCAATGTTTTAGTGCTAACAAAATTTCACTCAAAAGTGACATGTACAGCTATGCTGCCAGGAAAAAAAAAAAAAAAAAAAAAAACTTTCTTCTTTTTGTCTGATTCATCTCATTTTTTTCCCTCTGATGCAACCAACCAGTCTTTCTAGTTAATGTGTTCGTCCATGCTGGGAGTGGTGAGAGATATTCAGTGTCCGAATAATCTGAGATTATATTCCAATACAGACAATGGACACATGCACAAAGCAGCTTCGCCTAGTGTTGATGACTACGGCAAGATAGGAGAATAGAGAGTAATGAAGAGGAAAACTAAAGTAGGTGAAAAAAAGAGTGATTAAAAGGGCTATGTTTAGGCTATGTTTATATAAGAGATGCTCGTTATACTTCCCAATTAGTAGTCTCTGCCTATGTACATATCTGATACAGATGTGTAAACTCAGAATTTGCCAGATGCATTCCATTAGAAATGCACAATTCCACATTTCTTTAGTATGATATTCATTGATACTATATAAGGCAAGTAAATCAGAAGGTTTACCTAACATAACATTTTTAAACTCTAATTTTTAAAGAGTCCTTCCATTGAGATAAGCGCATTTGAGAGGCACATTTTACATCTTCCTCTAAACTCGTTATGCAAACTTTTGCAACAATATTAAAACTTGGAATATGGAAAAGCTAATACAGAGACTGTATTTGTACTTCTCTTCTGGTTTACTTCTAGCATGAACAAACGCGAATGTCCAAGAACTAGAACTATTTTGCCCTGTAAGGCTTCCGTAATCTCAACCCTGCTACAAAGCAAATCAGTTAGTTGATGAAAACTAAAATGTTTCACCAGGTTGGCAACAATGTTAAAAATCTGTTATGGTGCTCCTGCAATGGCTAATAACTTTTTAAGTTGATTTATATTATACTTTTCCTGTAGTTTAATACTATACCTCCCTTTTAACGGATTTTCTGTTAATGTGAAGAGCTTTGACTCCTTTTGAAATTGTATCTAGCTTATCATGTTTGTCATGAGTACTGATGCATACGTGAAATTCTTTTAAGAACTCCTCTCCAAGTGATTGTGATGGTTGCCTCCTTTGAACCACAAAGCCCTCTTTTTTCCTTCCTCTTACCATGTATTACAAACTTCCCAATGTAATAAGTTCCCAAACTTTTCTCATCTTCCACAAAACACCTAAGATTCCCCAGGCTGGATACCAATGTATCTTTCTTTCAAGAACTGTTCTCTATTTGTTCTTTTTGCAGACCTCTTTGTATAAATCTGAAGGCCCACATATTAAACAAAGGAAGCATTTTCCCAAATAATACCAATATCAATAGAATACTAATGGATACGATTACATTTTCATTCTGATTTGATTGTGAAAACATTTAGTGACCAATTATAACTAGTTTTTTTCCAACCTTTTTTCTCTTATTTTCAGCCTTACTTCATCCCCTTGGGAACTCTATGATATAGTTATGGTATATTCTCCTTACATTTACCTCAACACAAACACACACAGACAAATACGCACAACCATACAAATTCACATAAATATATAAATATAATGTGATGTTTTATGTGTGGTTTTCTAAAATTATTTGAATGTTATTAGAATTTCGGTGTATTTTATAATTGGTTTTTACAAAAAAAACTATTTTTAACCATTCATTATGGAAGAAATGTTTATTATTTCCACATTTTAATACTGTAATTAGTGGCACACTGTGTGCTCTGATATACCTTTTCTTATACAGGCATACATTGTTTTATGGCACATTATTTTATTATACTTTACAGAGATTATGTCTTTATAAACTGGAGGATATGGCATCCTTGCCTTGAACAAAAATGGTGCTACTGGCACCATTTTTCCAAAGGAATGTGCTCAATTTGTGTCTCTGCGTTACATTTTAGTAATTCTTGGAATATTTCAAATTTTTTCACCATTATTTTATTTGTCATGATGATCTATCATCACTGATATTTAATGTTACTATTGTAATTATTTGGAGACAACATAACCCTGGCTATATAAGACAATGAACCTAATAAATGTCTGTTCTGACTGTTCTATAGACCAGACATTACCCTGTCTCTCTCCTTGGGCCTCCCTGTTCCCTGAGACAAAACATTATTGAAAATAGGCTGATTAATAAAATTCCTCCAAGTGCTCAAATGAAAGAAAAAGCAGCATATCTCTCACTTTGAATCAAAAACTGTAAAAGAGAAATATTGAAAGCTGAGAAAAGCTAAAAGCTAGGCCTCTTTAACCACCAAACAGTTAGCTAAGTTGTGAATGCAAAAAAAGTTCTTGAAAAAATTTAAAGTATTATTCTAGTAAACATATGAATGCTAAGAAAGAAAAATACTTTATTACAGATATGGAGATAGTTTTAGTTCTCTGGATACAATATCAAAGCAGCCAAAACATTCCCTTCAGTCAAAACATTCCCTTAAGCCAAAGCCTAATCCAGATCAAGGCCAACACATTCTTCAATTCTATGAAAGCTGAGAGAAGTGAAAAAGCTGCAGAAGAGAAGTTTGAAGTTAGGAGAGGCTGGTTCATGAATTTACAAAAAGAAGTCATCTCTCCAAGATAAAAGTGCAAGATGATTCAGAAGGTGCTGGTGGAGACACTGCAACAAGTAATTCGGGAGATCTAGCTGAGATAATTGATGAAAGCGACTACATTGTGGAAAAGATTTTCTACATAGATAAAATAGCATTCTACAGAAAAAAGATGTCATGTAGGACTTTTGTTCCTAGAGATGAGAAGTTAATGCCTGTCCTCAAAGCTTCCAAGGACAGACTGACTCTTGATAAAGGCTAATGCATCCAGTGACTTTAAGTTGAAGCCAATGCTCATTTACCATTCTAAATATCATAGGGCCCTTAGAATGATGCTAATTCTACTCTTCCTGTGCTCTAGAAATGGAAAAATGAAGCCTGGGTGATAGTGTGTCTGTTGACAGGATAGTTTCCTGAATATTTAAGCCCCCTACTGATATCTACTGCTCAGAAAAAAAAATATTCCTTTCAAAATACTGTTGCTCTTTGACAGTGTACCTGGTCGCCCAAGTGCTCTGATGGAGATGTATCAAAAGAGTAATGTTGTTTTCATGATTGCTAATTCATTGTCCATTATTATGTAGCCCACAGATTAAGGTGAAATTCTGACTTTCCAGTCTTATTGTTTAAGAAATATACTTCATAAGACAATAGTTGCCATAGATAATGATTTATTTTATGGATCTGGGCTATCTGGAAATAATTAATTCACCATGCTAGATGCAATCAAAATCATGCATGACTCATAGAAGAAGGTCAAAATATCAACATTAGCAGGAGTTTGGAAAAAGTTGATTCCAATCTTCATGGGTGACTTTGGGGCTTTCAAGACTTTAGTAGAGGAAGTTACAGCAGATGTAGTGCAAATAGGACAAAAACAAGGATTAGAATTTGATCCTGAAGATGTGACTGAATTACTTCAATCTTAGGATAAAACTTAAAGGGTTGAAGAATTCCTTCTTACGGATGATCAAAATAAGATTTTGTTTTGTTTTGTTTTGTTTATTTATGAATCTACTTTTGGTGAAGATGCTGTGAACATTACTGAAATGACAAAAAATAATTTAGAATATTCCATAGACTTAGAAGGTAAAGCAGTGGCAGGGTTTGAAAGGATTGGCTCCAATTTTGAAAGAAATTCTACTGTCAGTAAAATGCTATCAAACAGCATCACACGCTGGGCAGAGAAATCTTTCATGAAAGGTAGAGTCAATCAATTCATCAAAGTCATTATTGTCTTATTTTAAGACATTGTTACAGCCACCCCAAGTGTCAGTAACCACCACCCTGATCAGTTAGTAGCTACGAACCTCAATGCTTGACACTTTATCAGCGAAAACATTACAACTGACTGAAGACTCAGATGGATGTTAGCATTTTTTATCAGTAAAGTATTTTAAATTAAGGTAAGTACATTGTTTTTTAGAGCTAATGCTATTGCACACTTGATAGACTACAGTATAGTGTAAATATAACTTTTATGTGCATAGAGAAACAAAAAAAAATTTGTGTGACTCACTTTATGGTGATATTTGCTTTATGGAGGTGACCTGGAATGAAACTCGCAATATCTCTGTGTGATGAAGGTATACCAGTGTACAAAATTCTGGAATCAGAATTGGTTGATTGCCTGGTATTTACAGTTTTCCCTTTAATTAAAACTGTTACATCTCTCTTCATTATAATTCAATTATTTACATTAATACCTGCAGTATGTGAGAGGTTTTTTCCACAAACTTAATGACTTTAGATTTTAATCCAAATTCGAATTGTTTTCAAGTTTATTTGGGTAGATACAGGTAATTTATTGTTTGTTTCTCTGATCAATAGTGAGATTGAACATCTCTTTATATTCGTTTACTATTTATTTGCCTATTCTGTTATTGTCCTCTTTCTTATTTTTATCTATTTTTCCTCTGGGTTATAAGTATTTTATTTTTAAATTTGTGGAAACTCAAATATATTCTAGATTTCCATTTACTAACTTTTGTATTAATTATACATCTATTAATAATTTTATTTATTTTATATATTATGTATTTTACAAATATCTCCTCTCAGTCCACCAATTAATTCTGAACTTTGTATATGATGTGATATACCATAAAGAGAGGTTTTATTTTAACACAATTAATATTTATCTCTTTTGTGCGTGCTTAATTTATTTTGTATGTTATTAAAGAAAATATTCTTCAGACAGAATGTATATTATTCCTAATATCAGGTGTTTTATATTTATCCCTCTCATACATTTGTCAGCTGGTCCTCATAATCAATATTAGAATGTATTTTTAATATTGTTTATAAATTGACTCAGTATTTTATGCTTAGTTGTTTCAGGTTTAATACATCAGCATTTCATCATATCTTGCAAACAAGGAGTCTCCAAAGATATATTTTCACATGAATTGAGAAACAATGAGAAGATTCTGTGACACTAGATAGCTTGACTATGCAACTACAATAGGGTGTAGTCATACACAGTGAAGCTGAGGCTCAGGAAAGCTTTGTGTGGTAATAAAACTGAAAGAGGATTTATAAATGAGAGTAAGTGAAGGAAGACAACACAGAAATGCAGAGGAAAAACTCTGAACAGAAATTTTACATGTTTTACATGAATTAGATTTGTCTTTAGTTCAACCTTTTGTATTTTTCAAAAATTGTAAACACCTTTCACTTATTTCACTGGCGAAGTTATTACATGACAATGAAAGTGCGGTGTTATTGATTATTCTGCTTGGATACCTAGAGTAAAATTTGTTTCACAGGTTGTTTCTTGAAAATTCAGCTTAACCAATAGATTTGGGCAAACTTCCTCCTTTTGTCATCTTCATTGCTTCTAATTACTCCCTCAATGACTAGACTAAAAAAATACAAACATCTGTCTCTTTTAAAACAGAAGCCAAAAATGTAAAAAACAATGTATTCCCACATAAGAGATGCTCATAAAAACAAAATTTAAAAATGGAATACAATGAGTAGTATCTTTAAAAGTATTTGTCTGATTTTCTTTAGACTGAAAGTGATTTCTTTGGGACTCTGATTCATGGATTTGTGCTTATTCTCATAGATGATTATATATTATTTTGATTATTATTGTGATTACTGTTGTGTGAAATGAATTTGGCAGTCCCAACATAGTGTTTATTTTCATTGTTCTGACACAGCATAACACATTGGAATCAACAGTTGTAGAACAACTGAAGTTGGATAGAGAAGCCACAGTAAATTTATATTTCCTGAAGACACATTTCCTATTTTACAGCCAGAAGAAAACTCAGGTGATTGTTAACTTATCTGGAAAACCACATACACACACATGCACACACACATAAAACAGGCTGATAATATAAATTCCTTTGTAACATGTATTATGTTTTGATAGTTAATAAAATATCAATGTTCTTTGCATTTCCTCTTTGAGTTTAATTTTATATCTCAATTAAATTTTGAAGACCTCCAAATTTAGATATGAATTTCACGAAATTTTTAATATTTGGAGTTTCAAATCAGATATGCAAAATCTACTCATTATAACTGTCTAGATAGAGAAATAATATTAGAATTTAGATCAAAATAACCCATTTATTCTACTACTATCATTAGAAAAGTTATATAACTTTCATTTAATTGATTATCTTATCTCCATATTGCCAAACAACTAGTTGATTTTTTCCACATAACCCAGTTTTTTTAAGGTAACATGGATACATGGTCAGATGCTGTGTTTAAGGGAAAGAATGAATGTCAAAAAAGTTAAGCAAATGAGGGGTAAAGTCTGAGACTGGACTTAAGTAATTGGCTTGGTGGAACACAATGCTCCATTTGGAGGACTGCCTTATAATTGCTCATTTACACATACTAGGAAGTAAAACAATTCAATTCGCTTCACAGTATTACCAATTAAACTGTTTAAGAAAAAGACCTGCAGATAATGCATTAATGATAAATGTTCCTTTAATGCGTGTAAATGCATGCTGGGAAACTGTAATTGCAACATTTAATTTCTTTTAGATAGTTATGTCACCTTACTCCTATCGAGAACATTTCTAGTCTTTGCCCAAATTTGCTCCACAAGAATTTTCTCTTTTCAGCAATAAGTAATGTTGTAATAGAAATATAAATATTTAACAGTTTTGTTTTTAAGAATATATGCAAGACCATAATTTAATGATACTACATTTTTAAAGCTCTTTCAGAACAACTATGCAGAAATTGCCACCATATAATAACAAAAAGAAAATTAATCTCAATGATTTTTTCAAGTAAGCAAACCTCAGTTTTGATATCACACAGACAAATGTTTTTACCTTGAATATCAACTTTCATACAGTCATTGAACCAATATTTATTAAGCATTTCTATGCCAGACATTGTCCAAGCACGTGCAGTACAGCACAGAAACACACATATACATAGGCAGATATGCATATATACACACAAACTCACCCCCTGCCTTGTGAAGTCTTCATTTTAACAGGACTCGACACTCAATCACATATAAAATTTTAAGATCAGAGTGGGCTGACAATGTAATGTTTCCTAGTTCTACAATCAGCTAATAAGAAACTAAATAATTATTTGCATTTTGTAGTCTTCAGTTTTCTTACCCACAAAATAAATCTCCAGTGATCTTCAAGGACCTTAACATTATGTTAGAGTATTTTTATATGAATGTAAAATGAAATTGGATACTGCCCCGTGCTGAGGGATAGCAGACTTAATGATGGATTTTGATTTTACTTAGGACTCAGAAAGTAATGCGAATGACTTAAGGTGAGTGATTGTGCCCATCATAATCAAACACAGTGATTTGAGTCTTTGCCCAATAATGCTGAATAACCTTTCAAGGAATCTTGATCACATTGCGTATTTTTAGACAAAAAGCTGAGATTGCAAAGGCTTAGTAGTTAACACTGCGATGTTTTGAACAATGAACAGATGAATGTTTCATATGATTAGGTCATGCTATTACTTCCCCACAATCAAATTTAGATCTGTAGACATCTAGGACTCTAGCAGACTTTTGGCAGCATGCACACTTTTGGAAACAAAAGACAGTATTAATTGATAAGCTGGAACCACTCAGGACACCGTCATTGAAATTATACTTGAAGGCATTTTCCTATATAACCATCCTCTTCATTACTCTCTCATACTACCTAATAAGTCTTGTTAAAGTGAAATTGGGATACAAGCGATCTGTTCTTCCAAGCACTCAGTTTATTTAACATCAAGGTATTCATTTACGAGTTACTGGGATACTAGAGTCAGAAACAAATGCTTTTCAGGAATTCAGCTTCTTCCTGGTTTAGTCTTGGGAGAGTGTAAGTGTCCAGGAAATTATCCATTTCTTCTAGGTTTTCTAGTTTATTTGCATAGAGGTGTTTATAGTATTCTCTGATGGTAGTTTGTATTTCTGTGGAGTTGGTGGTGATATCCCCTTTATCATTTTTTATTGAGTCTATTTGATTCTTCTCTCTTTTCTTCTTTATTAGTCTTCCTAGCAGTCTGTCAATTTTGTTGATCTTTGCAAAAAACCAACTCCTGGATTCATTGATTTTTTTGGAGGATTTTTTGTGTCTCTATCTCCTTCAGTTTTGCTCTGATCTTAGTTATTTCTTGCCTTCTGCTAGCTTTTGAATGTGTTTGCTCTTGCTTCTCTAGTTCTTTTAATTGTGATGTTACAGTGTCAATTTTAGATCTTTCCAGCTTTCTCTTGTGGACATTTAGTGCTATAAATTTCCCTCTACACACTGCTTTAAATGTGTCCCAGAGATTCTGGTATGTTGTATCTTTGTTCTCATTGGTTTCAAAGAACATCTTTATTTCTGCCTTCATTTCATTATGTACTCAGTAGTCATTCAGGAGCAGATTATTCAGTTTCCATGTAGTTGAGTGGTTTTGATTGAGTTTCTTAGTCCTGAGTTCTAGTTTGATTGCACTGTGGTCTGAGAGACAGTTTGTTATAATTTCTGTTCTTGTACATTTGCTGAGGAGTGCTTTACTTCCAATTATGTGGTCAATTTTGGAATAAGTGTGATGTGGTTCTAAGTAGAATGTATATTCTGTTGATTTGGGGTGGAGAGTTCTGTAGATGTCTATTAGGTCTGCTTGCTGCAGAGATGAGTTCAATTTCTGGATATCCTTGTTAACTTTCTGTCTCGTTGATCTGTCTAATGTTGACAGGGGGTGTTGAAGTCTCCCATTATTATTCTATGGGAGTCTAAGTCTCTTTGTAAGTCTCTAAGGACTTGCTTTATGAATCTGGGTGCTCCTGTATTGGGTGCATATATATTTGGGATAGTTAGCTCTCCTGTTGAATTGATCCCTTTACCACTATGTAATGGCCTTCTTTGTCTCTTTTGATCTTTGATGGTTTAAAGTCTGCTTTATCAGAGACTAGTATTGCAACCCCTGCTTTCTTTTGTTCTCCATTTGCTTGGTAAATCTTCCTCCATCCCTTTATTTTGAGCCTACGTATGTCTCTGTATGTGAGATGGGTCTCCTGAATACAGCAGACTGATGGGTCTTGACTCTTTATCCAGTTTGCCAGTCTGTGTCTTTTTATTGGAGCATTTAGTCCATTTACATTTAAGGTTAATATTGTTACGTGTGAACTTGGTCCTGCCATTATGATATTAACTGGTTATTTTGCTCGTTAGTTGATGCAGTTTCTTCCTAGCCTCGATGGTCTTTACTTTTTGGCATGTTTTTGCAATGGCTGGTACTGGTTGTTCCTTTCCATGTTGAGTGCTTCCTTCAGGGTCTCTTGTAAGGCAGGCCTAGTGGTGACAAAATCTCTAAGCATTTGCTTATCTGTAAAGGATTTTATTTCTCCTTCACTTATGAAACTTAGTCTGGCCGGATATGAAATTCTGGGTTGAAAATTCTTTTCTTTAAGAATGTTGAATATTGGCCCCCATTCTCTTCTGGCTTATAGGGTTTCTGCTGAGAGATCTGCTGTTGGTCTGATGGGCTTACCTTTGTGTGTACCCCGACCTTTCTCTCTGGCTGCCCTTAAGATTTTTTCCTTCATTTCAACTTTGGTGAATCTGGCAATTATGTGTCTTGGAGTTGCTCTTCTCGAGGAGTATCTTTGTGACGTTCTCTGTATTTCCTGGATTTGAATGTTGGCCTGCCCTACTAGGTTGGGGAAGTTCTCCTGGATGATATCCTGAAGAGTGTTTTCCAACTTGGTTCCATTTTCCCCCTCACTTTCAGGCACCCCAATCAGACGTAGATTTGGTCTTTTTACATAATCCCATACTTCTTGCAGGCTTTGTTCATTTCTTTTTCTTCTTTTTTCTTTAGATTTCTCTTCTCGCTTCATTTCATTCATTTGATCCTCAATCGCTGATACTCTTTCTTCCAGTTGATCGAGTCGGTTACTGAAGCTTGTGCATTTGTCACGTATTTCTCGTGTCATGGTTTTCATCTCTGTCAGTTCGTTTATGGCCTTCTCTGCATTAATTATTCTAGTTATCAATTCTTCCACTCTTTTTTCAAGATTTTTAGTTTCTTTGCACTGGGTACATAATTCCTCCATTAGCTCTGAGAAGTTTGATGGACTGGAGCCTTTTTCTCACATTTCGTCAAAGTCATTCTCCGTCCAGCTTTGATCCATTGCTGGTGATGAGCTGTGTTCCTTTGCAGGGGAAGATGTGCTCTTATTTTTTGAATTTCCAGCTTTTCTGCCCTGCTTTTTCCCCAACTTTGTGGTTTTATCTGCCTCTGGTCTTTGATGATGGTGACGTACTGATGGGGTTTTGGTGTGGGTGTCCTTCCTGTTTGTTAATTTTCCTTCTAACAGTCAGGACCCTCAGCTGTAGGTCTCTTGGAGATTGCTTGAGGTCCACTCTAGACCCTGTTTGCCTGGGTATCAGCAGCAGAGGCTGCAGAAAATAGAATATTTCTGAACAGCGAGTGTACCTGTCTGATTCTTGCTTTGGAAGCTTCCTCTCAGGGGTGTACTCCACCCTGTGAGGTGTGGGGTGTCGGTCTGCCCCTAGTGGGGGATGTCTCCCAGTTAGGCTACTCAGGGGTCAGGGACCCACTTGAGCAGGCAGTCTGTCCGTTCTCAGATCTCAACCTCCATGTTGGGATATCCACTGCTCTCTTCAAAGCTGTCAGACAGAGTCGTTTTCATTT
The DNA here is from genome assembly GCF_037993035.2 of Macaca fascicularis. Classification (NCBI taxonomy): domain Eukaryota; kingdom Metazoa; phylum Chordata; class Mammalia; order Primates; family Cercopithecidae; genus Macaca; species Macaca fascicularis. The sequence goes on along the minus strand of NC_088391.1, from coordinate 53,860,365 downwards.
GCAGAGGTTTCAGCTGCTGTTGTTGTTGTTGTTGTTGTTGTTTAGCTGTGCCCTGTCCCCAGAGGTGGAGTCTACAGAGACAGGCAGGACTCCTTGAGCTGCTGTGAGCTCCACCCAGTTGGAGCTTCCCAGTGGCTTTGTTTACCTACTTAAGCCTCAGCAATGGTGGGCCCCCCTGCCCCAGCCTTGCTGCTGCCTTGTGGCAAGATGGCAGACTGCTGTGCTAGCAATGAGGGAGGCTCCGTGGGTGTGGGACCCTCCCAGCCAGGTGTGGGATATAATCTCCTGGTGTGTCCGTTTGCTAAGATCCTTGGTAGAGCACAGTATTGGGGTGGGAGTTGCCTGATTTTCCAGGTGTTGTGTGTCTCAGTTCCCCTGGCTAAGAAAAGGGATTCCCTTCCCCCTTGTGCTTCCCAGGTGAGGTGATGCCTCGCCCTGCTTCAGCTCTCGCTGGTTAGGCTGCAGCAGCTGACCAGCATGGACTGTCCACACTCCCTAGTGAGATGAACCCAGTACCTCAGTTGAAAATGCAGAAATCACCTGTCTTCCGTGTCTCTCGTGCTGGGAGTTGGAGACTGGAGCTGTTCCTATTCGGCCATCTTGCTCCGCCCCCCCCCGGAAACAAATGCTTTTAAAAGTACAATTCACATTCCTAGTACAAGCATTACATATTATCTATCATCCTTCATCATTACTGTACTAAAAGTATAGTATCCCATCTTCTTTCTCTCTATTATCCTCATTTTCATTTATTTTATTTCCTCTGGAAATCTCACCTTTTTGACTGCTATCTTTTAAATTAAGACCACATGATTATAACTATTTTATCATGATGGCAGTATGTACCAACCAAGGCAACAGTGAGCTGCAGCCATTCACAGGAATCATGATTTGGAGGAGGCTTATACATTTCATGCCTATGCCTATATCTCTTCTGTTAGTTCTTACCAGTGAAATAATTCCAGAGTTAATAGAAATGAGGCTGTAGAATGTGTACCTGTAAAACATAATTATCCTCTGCCCTGCAAACAATATTAAGAAGAAATACTTTGTTATCACCTGTAGACAACAGAAATTTTTTTAAAAAGTGTGGTAGATTTAGCTAGAGAAGATTATTAAGTATTATTAAATGATCATCTTTAGTATGATTGTACTTATTATATTTACCAGTTACCAATCCCTCTCTATAAATAGGTATTATTTTTAAAATGTTTATGTAAAATTAGTACACAATTTTAAGTTAAAGATCTCTACATAAACTAATATCTATAAAAGTGACATAATTGGTTAAATTTCCAAGTGTATTTAACACAAATATTTTCCTACTTATTTACTTCTCATAATGTCAGTTTTCAAATTAAGTAAGATTTACATTTACCATCTGTTCACTTTTAGTAGGTCTGTTAGAGAATTAAAACTGTATCCTAATCTGCAGTCTTCTAAGTACCACATGTTTATTATGTGGCACTAGAAACAAAACATCAATAAATTAAGAAAATAAAAATCTACTGATTCTAGATTTCTTAAAATAACATTATTTTAAATAGTCAAGGATCTTCCCCCTGGAAATTGTGTGTAATTTTTAAGTGTTTACTTCTAAATCATGCATTTTCAGTTGTGCCTCAAAATACCTAAATTTGATTCATCACATGGCATATTTCACCAGCAGCAGGGTTACAAATAAAAAGATAACATGGAACTCAACTCTGATTTTGCCTTACATAACCCACCTATCACAATGAGGCCATTCATGACATTGATCTAGAGTATAATGGTTCTATAAAAGTTCTAAACATGTGTCTATGATACAGTTAGGCAAACTATGTGTTTATCTAATATCGCACCAGTTATGGTAGTTTCTAAATTCAAAATCTATGTTAGTTAAGAAAGAGCCATCGAACACTGGTGGAGTGAGAGCAATGAGGGAGGGTAAGCTGTGTTTTATGTCGCTGTCCAGGACTCTTGTCATAGGAAGCACATTTCTTGGGAAAGAGAAATACTATACATTGTTCCTGTACTCTACTATTTATACAATTGTAGTGACAGTATTAAAACCCAAAATTTTTAGATTCTCTGCATCGTCATTAGCAAAGTCTTCCCTCCAAAGTGTTGTTTTGTATACTCTTTGGTCTTTAGACTAAAAAGAAAAATATTTTTCATAGAATCTTTAAGAAAAAAAGAGCATTATTTTTCTATGAATGAGTCTTCTTTCCAGAAGAATGTCTTGTCTTCAAATTACCTAAGAACTTTATAAAATAAAGTGTAAATTTTAATATACAGTTTAATTTCCAAACTTTCTGAAAAATAAAAGGAGTGTATAAATACATATGAAAATATATATACACGTGTCTTTTTCCACCAATTATGTAATTATAATCTCTACTTTTTCTAAAAGCTTTATTGAGATATCACTGACCTATAAAAATTATATATATATTTAAAATGTACAACTTGATGTTTTGATATATTTATGTGTTGTAAGATAATCAACACATTCAAGTTAAGTACTGTATCAGTCACCTCTACATAGTAACTATTGATGTGTGTATGCAAAGAATATTTAAGGTTTACCCACTTAGCAAATTTCAAATATACAATACAATATTTAACTATTTGTTATAGTGTATATTACATCTCCAGAACTTATTCATCCTGCAAAATTGAAACTCTGCAACTTTTGACAAACATCACCCTGTTATCCTCTCTCCCTAGCCCATGGAAATCACCATTCTACTGTCTACTTCTATGAGTTGGAATATTTGAGATTCCACATGAGTGAGATCGTGCAGTAGTTTTTTTTGTCTTGCTTATTTTGCTTGGCATAATGTCCTCCAGCTCAACCCATGCTGTTGCAAACGGCATAGTTTCCTTATTTTTAAAGAATGATTAATATTGCATTTTATATACTACGTTTTCTTCATCTGTTCATTTTTTTGAAGGACAATTAGGTTGTTTCAAATTTGGGTATTGTGTATAATGCAGCAATAAACATGGGAGTGCAAATATCTGTTGGAGATTCTGATTTCAATTCCTTTAGGTGGATCCCCAGAAGTAGGACTGCTTATTCATATGGTAGTTTCACATTCCCACCAACAGTGTACAAAGATTCCCTTTGCACTGCATCCTGGAAACACTTGTTACTGTTTGTCTTTGATAATAGTCATCCTAACAGGTTTAAAGTAATATCTTATTGTGGTCTTAATTTGCATTTCCCTGATGATTAGACATGTTGAGCAGCTTTTCATATGTCTCTTGACCATCTGAATTTCTTCTTCCATGAAATGACTATTCAGATCCTTTGCCCATTTTTAAATTGGGGTATTTGTATTTTTTTCATTGAGTTGTATAAGTGTCATTTATTTTGCATATTATCTCCTTATCAGTTATACAGTTTTAAAATAGTTTTTCTCATTTTGGGGGTTCTATGGGTTGTTTTTCATTCTGTTGATTGTTTCCTTTGCTGTACAGAAGCTTTTTTAGCTTGATATAATCAAACTTGTCTATTTTTGCTTTTGTGGACTGTCCTTTTGGTGTCACATACAAAAATATATTGTCAAGACCAGTGAGAAGAGGATTTTTTCTTATCTTTCCTTCTAGGAGTTTTATAGTTTCAAGTTTTATGTTAAAGTCTTTAATTTGATTTAGCAAGATGTATAAATAAACCCTCACTAAAAGAAGCTGTTCAATATGTAGTTCAATATGTACCTTAATAAAAGAATGTTTTACTTGAACATTTACAAAACATATTAAAAGCAGCACTATTAATGCTAAAAATATCCTAGGGAGAAATATGTATCATCGACCCTTTATGTTTCATAGGAGGTAATTGACTTCAATCCTACAAAAGAAAAGCTATGAGAAAAGCTCTAGTTTCTACCCAAAACCAAATCTTTCTAGCTTCTGCATATAAAACAAGGAGTGAAGCACATTTCTGAACAGAAGGAAACATATGTGAGTGAGTATCTTAGGAACCCTGTGTTCTCTACCTTTGGAGAAACCACTCCTGGATGTATATGTTTACCTCAGTCAGAAGATGAGTGATATAACACTTGGGTAACATCTACAACTTTTCTGATGTGTTTCTATATGAGTAAATTCAATTTAGTGGCAAAAGTGTTACCAAGCATGTTTGCCTTAAACCTAAGCTAAGTTATTAATCAGGTTTATCAGTCATAAAAATATATTCAATCTTTATTTCTACAGGTTTATTTTGTATTTCTCAATTGGTTATATTATCAGGAAGAGTGAGAAAGAGGTGCAGGTATTTGTATTTTTCAGAAAAATGCCAATAAACGTTAATTAAATATCTACCTCTATTATGGTAGAGCATGTCATTTTTCAATAATAATAAAAAAAAACTTTTGACTACCTTTACCACATTATTATTGAATTATATAGAATTTCTACTCTGTAGTAAGTTTTGAATAATTGTAACAGTGGCAGGACATTAGGTACAGTAGAAAATAGAATAAGCATTAAATAGGGCTTCAATATTTTATTTTAGCTAATCTATTCATATTTAAAAGCACATATTTTAATTTTTACAATGATAAGAAGTGATTAGTGTTGAAGAACATCACAAATTAAATATTTTAGTTTCCAATAATCTTTCTTATTAAAGAGACATAGTAGACTGAGGATAAATGAGAAAATTGTCAGAACTTAATTTAAGAGAAATATGTATCATCGACCCTTTATGTATTACTCTCAGAGTATTTACAGGAAATCTACCAGGTGTTGGAGAACATGGAACCCATATTAGAATTTTGCCTAATACATCAACTAAAAAAAAATTAATCTTGCAAAGAGAGTCTGTTGAGACTTTCTTCATCTTTTTCTACATTGTTTCACTAGAAAGAATATTCTAGATGGCTTTTCAGAGAACACCCCTTAAGCCTTTGTAGAATTACTTAAATGTATATCTCAGGATATTCACATCATAAAATATATTTATTAACCTCTTCCACTCTAAATTGCAGTTTAATCTAGCTCTCCAGAGTCACAACTTACTTCTCAAGAAGAAAGAACTTTCTCAATACATACTGCTTTTTACCAAAAGTTTTCAAAATTGTTAACAACTTTTAGAGTTAAGGTTACCTTAATCAAAAACCCACATCATAGAGGTTTACAATGAAAAACTTCTTGAAAGAGGCATTTTCTAAACTTAACATGAAGTTTAGCTCTCCTTCATTCTTGTGTTTATGCCATTGTTATATAAGGTATATGTTTCGGAGTAATGGGCAAAAATGAATGTATTTTTGTACATTCTGTCATATTTATTCTTGTATTTGTCCTGTGTCTTGGAAATTGAGAAGTCTGATCTTTTTTCTTCTATCTTGGTCTTTATTACACTGTGTTTTAATGATCTGTTTCCACATTTACTTTCCCTACTGGACTAAGAATTGAGATGGTGAACTCTCTAAGGACAGGAAGCTCATTCAGTTGATGTTTCTGTTTCAGAGCTTACTCAGGCTGAAACTTAATTTTATTTGAACTGAGGGAATGACGTCTTTTTTTTAATGTTATATATTTTAAAGTGATCTTAACTTGTTTGGCAGAGTCCAAGTAAGATGCCAGTTTACAAAATAAAGTATTTTGATATTATTTAAAAAGAAAAAGTAAGACATTAATAATATTTGTGTTCTTAGAGTCAGGGACCCAATTAGACAATTGTCCTAAAATCCACACTAGATATCTGAGGATAGCTCACATACATAAAACAGATTTGTTAACAGGGACATGGTATCTATGCTCTTGTTTTACATGAACGCTGGGTGAGTTAGAAGTTAAAATATTTATAAAAAGAGTTCGCTTCTGTACTTTTGGGATAAAGATCTTTGTGCTAAGGCACTCCCTACAAAAACCGTGAAATAGTACTCTATGTATTCAAAAGGCAGCAGAAGAATCAGCATTATTAATAGAAACCCTTGGACTTCAAATCTCTTGTTGCATTAAACTTTCAACTGTGAAAGTTGAAATTCTGCACTTTTTATGTGGAAATCACAAATTTGTATAAATATAAATTACATTACCATGAGCCAAATATAGAGAGCAGGCTCTTGTTAATTTACTTGTTACATTAACTTATCCAATTATGTGTTTTTATTTTTCTTTTCAACAGCAAGTATATAAAACAATTAATTTATTATTGTTATTATTATTATTATTATTATTATTATTATTATTTTGAGATACAGTTTTGCTTTCGTTGCCCAGGCTGGAGTGCAATGGCACGATCTCGACTCACTGCAACCTCCATCTCCTGGGTTCAAGTGATTTTCCTATTGAATCAGCCTCTCAAGTAGCTGGGATTACAAGCATGTGCCACCACGCCTGGCTAATTTTGTATTTTTAGTAGAGAGGGGTTTCTCCATGTTGGTCAGGCTGGTTTCGAACTCCTGACCTCAGGTGATCCACCTGCCTCGGCATCCCAAAGTGCTGGGAATACAGGGGTGAGCCACCTTGCCCAGCCTACAATTAATTTATTAATGAAGGAATATCTAGTGCTTTCTTAAGATCTGAGAGAAAAGTAATGCCAATAAATTAAAAATTATTAACTCTGTTGTATTTGTCTGTCTTTCATTTTTTAGCATGTGCATGAAAATACGAAGATAAGTGAAAAATAAAAAAATACAGTTAAGGGGACTTATTGTTTAGACAAGGGTAGACCAGTTTCTTTTTGTTCTTCCTTGCTAGACTACAGACCCCAGAAACAATGCAGGAGGTAATCAAAGAGATCACTGAAGTGTACTAAGAAGGTGAGACAGTTTGCGTATTTGTCTCCTCCAGATCTCAGGTTGAAATATAATCCTGAATGTTAGAGGTGGGACCTGGTGGGAGGTGTTTGGGTAATGGGGTGGATCCCTCATGAATGGCTTGGTGCTGTGTTGGAGACAGTGAGTGAGTTCTCACCAGAGCTGATTTTTTAAAAGTGCTCAGCACCTCCTTTCTCTCTTGCTCCCACTCTCACCATGTGACACATTAGCTCCCATCATCTTCTGCCACCATCATAAGCTTCCTGAGACTCTCACCAGAAGCAGATGCCAGCACCATGCTTCCATGTACAGCCCGTAGAACCATGAGCAAATTAAAACTCTTTTCCTTATAAATTACCCAGTTTCAGTTATTCCTTTATAGTGATACAAAAACTGACTACTATAGAAGGAAAACTGGTTTGACTAGAAAAAGAACACAGTCTCTGGGCCATCTCACTTGCAAACATCCCATGGAAGAAGTTGACCCAGACTAAGTAACCCTCAGTTTATCAATAGAAGGCAGCCCAGGCAGGCCCAGTCACTCCTCACAACAAAATGAGAGCCCAGTTGGAAACAACAAGCATGCACGGTGGACTGACAAGAGGGACTGATCAGGAGCCCCAGTAACAATAAGCAGCCAGAAAAAGTACTTCCTTTTCCATGCAGCCTTGAGGACTCATCACAAGAAGTCTTCCTTGTCCCTGTGGACTTGAAATTATCTTCTGCTTGGGAGTGACACTACAAAAAGGAAGACAAGGGACACATTAGGGGGATTCCATTATAACAAGTGGTTTTGTCTAGGAGTATTATTCTTCCTGATAGACCTGAGATTCTCTTTCCACACTGGGACACACTGAGGCAGATGGACACAACTGGCAAAAAGCATCTAGCCACAATGAGGAGACACAACAAGGAGACTTCATATTCTGGAGACTCCACTCTATCCCCAGGAGATGCTGAATGGTTCAACCTGGGGAAATCTGTTATGTTCCATAAGCCAAGCAGCACCAGCAGGGTGGAAACCCTGAGACATCAGATAAACCAAGCAGATCACTGCAAAGCCTATAAAATTCAAACCGTCATTGGAATCACAGTCCACAGAGTGAGGCCAAGACCTGTATGCTAAACTTAAGCAGGGTGAATGTCTATTAAAATAAAAGATTTAAACAGAACCTGGAGTGTTCTAACCTAATAGACAAAATATCCAGGGTACAAGTATAGTCAGGGTCATAAAAAGAACCAAGGAAATTATAACTTGAATGAGAAAATACCAACATTGAGATGAATCAGATATTAGAACTATTTGACAAGGATATTAATGCAGCCACCATAAAAAAGTTTTAAAAATTAATTAAAAATTATCTTGAAGGAAATTAAAAAATAGAAAATGTCAACAAAGAATAAAACTATAAACAGAACCAAAAGTGCATACAATAAAACTTTGTAAAAAGATACTCATTTTCATTTTCTATGAAAAGAAATGAAGTACAATTACATGCTTCAACATGGATGTACCTTGAAAACATATGCTAAGTGAAAGAAGCCAGTAACAGTAAGCTATATATTATAGATTTCCATTTATATAAAATGGTCAGAATACTCAAATCTGTGTAGACAGACAGTAAGGCTGCCTGCTAAGATTGAGGGGGATGAGGTACTAAGGGAACAATGGCTGAAGAGTACAAGGTCTCTTTTAGGGAATAATGAAAATATCTTAAAATCCATTACCATGATGAATGCACAATTCTGTGAATATACTAAAAACTATGAAATTGTGTATACTTTAATTGGGAGAATTGTGTTTTTTTGTGTGTTTTTTAAGAACCCTAAGAAAATGAAAGATTTATAAAACACATACTGCAGAAAATTTTTACAAAACACATATCTGAAAAAGGACTGGTATATAAAAATACACAAAGAACACTTAAAGCTCAACAAGAAGAAAACAACTCAACTAAAAAATTGTTAAAAGGTCTAAATAGGCACATCACGAAAGAAGATAGACAGATGGCAAATAAGCATATTTGCTCAACATCATATTTAATTAGGGGATTTCAAATTTAAAACAACAGCAGAATACCACAATATACAAATTAGAATGGCTAAACTTCAAACAACTGAGAAAACCAAATGCTAGCAAGGACATGGAACAATAAGAACTCTCATCCATTGCTGTTTGAAATGCAAAATTGTATAGCCACCGCAGAAAACAATTTGGCAGTTTTTAACAAAACTTAACATACTCTTACCGTAAAGTCCAGCAATTAAGCCCCTTAGTATTTACCCAAATGAGCTTAAAATCCTGTCCACACAAAAACCTGCACGTGAATATCTATGGCAGTTTAATTAATAATTGCCAAAATATGGAAGCAACCAAGATCTCCTTCAATGGGTAAATGGATAAACATTTTTACGTCCATAGCCTAGACTATTTATTTAGCAATAAAAAGAAAGAACTATTGCTATGATCTCAAAGTTTGGGTCTCTCCAAAATGTATATGCTGAAACCTAGTCACCAATGTCATTTTATTAGGATGTGCAACCTTTGGGAGACAATTATGTCATAAAGGTTCATGGGGCACTGCCCTTATAAAAGAGTCTCCAGAGAGATGCCTTTCCCCTTCTGCCATGTGAAGTCACCATAAAAAGTCAGCCATATATGGGAAAGCAGTTCCTCAACTGACATCAGATCTGCTGATGCCTTGATTTAGACTTCCCAGTCTCCAAAACTGTGGGAAGTTAATTTCTATTGTTCATAAGTTACTCATTTTAGGGTATTTTGTTATAACATCCTGACAACTAAGACAGCTATCAACTGTGGAATGTCATGGATGATAGGTTAACAGCATAATGCTAAATGATATAAACCATCCTGAAAAGGCCACATGCTGTATAATTCCAACTATATTACATTCTGGTAAGAGGAAAACTAATCCAAAATTAAAATGACCAGTACTTTCCAGGGATTCTTGAGAAAAGAGGGATGAAAAGATGGAGCACAAGGGAATTTTAGAGTAGTAAAACTCTTCCATATGATACTATAATGGTGGACATGGATCATTCTACATTTGTCAAAACCTATAGAATGTACAACACAATGCATAGACCCTAATGCAAGCTATGAACTTTAGTTAATAATGTATCAATATTGGTCAATCGACTATACAAAAAATACTACATTAATGCAAGATATTAATACAGAGGACACTGTGTGTGTGTGATCCAGCAGGTGGAAGACTACAGAGACTCTCTGAACTTTCTGCTCAATTCTTTTGTAAACTTAAAACTTCTTTAAAAAACAAAGTTAATAAATTGAAAAAAAGAAACAGCAGATTAGGGAAATAAAAAAGAAAACACACAAAAAAGAAACAAACTGAACAGATGGGCTCAATAGTAGAGATGATAGAAGATAGAATTACTAAATTTGAGTACAGATAAACACAATTCACTCAATCTAAATAATGAAGAGAAAGAAAAAAAAATAAACAAGATTTTGGGGATCTGTGAGACAAAAATAAGACATACAATACATATTCTCCTTGCCAGCGTGGAAATGGAGTTATGTCCCAATAACCCCACTGTGTTATACATATTATAAGTAGAAAATGCATGGTTGCCTGGGAGTTGTGGCTTGCTGCCACTGCCCAGCATTGCAAGAGAAGTACAGTTCTACTAAATGTGTGTTGTTTTCACATCACTGTAAAGTCAAAAAATGATAAGTAGAACCATCATAAGTCCGGGACCGTCTATATTCCTATCACTACAGTTTCAGAAGAAGAGAAAAAGAGAGAGATTGAAAGATTATTTGAGAAAGTAATAGCTGAAAACTTTCCAAATTTGGCAAAAGACAGAAACTTACAATTCTAGAAGCAAAACAAGCCCTAAAAAAGATAAATCCAAATACATTTATACCAAGACACATTATAATTATGCTTCTGAGATTGAAACAGGAAAAAAGCAAAACAAAACTTGAAAACAAGCAAAGAAAAATGACTCACTACCTATAGGAGAACATCAATTTGAATGCCAGAAATTTCCACATCTGAAACTATGGAAGCCAGAAGAAACTGTCACAAAACTTTCCAAATGCTGAAAGAAAAGTACAATCAACAGCGAATTATATATATGGTGACACAATGCCCCAGGAATGAAGGGAACTAAAAGAATTTGACTCATAGGTAAAGGGAAACAAGAAAACAATATGAATGCAACACTAAGAAACATTATGCATAAATCAGGTGGAATCTTTAATAAATTGCTGAAATAACTCGCAGGAATACCAGAAAAGAGAAGCAGAGAAACACACAGAAAATAAACAGTAAAATATCACAGGTTAGTACTAGAATATCAATAATTACTTTAAATGTAATTGATTTGAATACTGCAATCAAAAAACAAATATTGGATTTAAAAATGTATCCATATATATGCAGCTTAAAAGATACTCACATCAGAATTATTGGCATTAGTACATTGCAAATAAAAATATGATGAAAATATATAGCATATGATACTAATTTAAAAACCAATACACTGGCTATATTAGTATCTGAAACATTAGACTTTAAATTAATGAAAATTACTAGAGACAAGAAGAAGCGTGACATAAAAGTTCAACCAGCAAGAAGACATAAAAGTGTACACACTAAAAAAATAAAGCTTCAAAATATATGAAGCAAAAACCAATAGAGCTGAAAAGAGAAATGGAAAAATTCACAGTTACAGTTGAAGATTTCAAGTACATTGACTATTCATGAATATGAAACTTGCATGTCCAGAGAATAGCGAGGAAGAGAATTGTAGAAGTTGATGTTGGAGAGTACATCAGAGTCAAATTATGCAAGACCCAGGTGGGTGCCGTGGCTCACGCCTGTAATCTCAGCACTTTCGGGGGCTGAGGAAGGAGGATCGCTTGACCCCAGGAGACTAGCTTGGGCAACATAGTTAGACCGCGTCTCTAAAAAACAAACAAACAAACAAAAATAGAAAAAGATAAAAATTAGCCAGGTGTGGTGGTATTTGCCTGTAGTCTCAACTACTCAGGAAACTGAGGCAGGAGGCTCATTTGAGCCTGTGAGGTTGAGGCTGCAGTGAGCTGTAATCATGCCCCTGCACTAGGCCTGTGTGACAGAACACAACCCTGTCTAGAGAAAAAAAAAAAAAGAAAGCCCCTTTTAGATGTAATATTTCAGTGATGATAGAAGGTTCAAAATATATTTGTGTAGTGGAACTATCAGGATTTCCTGATGAATCAGACTTTGGAGATTTTTATACAGATAGCTAGGTGGTCAATAGTTTCCTTTGATAAGAGAGATGCTGGGAAATAATTGGATTTGGAAGGGAAAAAAAAAACTTTCAGTTCGGATATGCTAACTTTGAGTTATGAGTTTTTATAAAGACTCTTGACCAAACTTTAGACAGCCTCCTATGAGTCCACTTTCTACTAGGCCTCATCCTTGATCCTTATCCTTAGCCTGCCTAGTCCAGCTTTGAAAAGAATCCTGTTATGTGTATGTATTAATAATAAGAATGCCCCTACCCTTCATATATGATTTGCCTTGACATCTGTTCAAATTTCTCATCCCCTGGCTTTGAAATCTGATTCGCCATGACCTGCCTTTAGCAATAATCCTGTTGAATCAGTTTAACAAGAATCTCCCTACCCATGATGTCGCCTCTTAATAATTTCCCATTGGCTCATCCCCCTCCTCTGCTCTTTGGCTCTAAATCCCTACATGTTCTGGCTGTATTTGAAATTGAACTCAGTTCTATACTCCTATTGCAATAGTACTGAATAAAAATGGCTTGACTGCCTTTAACTGTGGCCTGACATTATTTCTATCTAAGAGTTTGTGTTATTAGATTATCTAATAATCAAACATGAATGCAAATCTTCTCAACCAAAAATCACAATTTTTTTTTCCTGAGGCAGAAAGCCCGCTTGTATTGGCTTTCTAATTCTTCTCTCCCTTGGAGAAGCAGGTACTGGGCAGAATGCAATTGCTGGATCCAGAGTATGTCTGTTACCATTAAATGTTGATGAATTTGTGGGCCTGTGTGCTAAACTCAGAGGTACATCTAAGAAAGAAGCCAAAGGTACATCCCTAGCACAATAGCTTCAGGGTTCAGTGCAAGTACTGCTATCCATGGAAACACTGGCTAGCCCTGCATCTTATGTAAATGGGGTCATTTTCTTTCTAGCATAATAAAGCCATTCCTTTTGTGGTTTCACTTCATGTACATCCTTAGAACTTGGGCACGATAATATTTCCTAACATATTACCATCTACCCTAATTTAAACTTAACTCTAGGTGAAAACATGTTTATGAAAGAAATATTTTTAAGGTAGAAAAAGAACTCACTATGGGTAGGATACGTTATACCACCAAACGCTGCTTTTCAGGTACAATAAGAGTTGGTTTTTTAAAATTATATTGGCTTAGAATTCTTGATACAGATTAATATGGATATAGATATACTCAAGTTAGAAGTCCAAAAGCAGAAACATTTGTTATTCAATTATACTTTTTCTAAAAAAGGAAAAAACTACAAGTTCTATAACCACTTCATTATTGGCAGAATGAAGCAGAAGTAAAACATTCTGTTGTTATTTTCACCGGTAGGCTCAAAGGCAATGGTGGTGAGACAGAGTAAGACATCAGATTTCACCAGGCAAAATCTGTTACCTAGGACTGCTGGTGAATGCTGTCTTCCTTTACTTTGGGTTGATATTAGGCTGTACTGCTAACTGATATGTTTGCTATTCTGCCTTACTATCAGTAATTAGATTTGGCAAGAAAACCTAATGACATTTCCCACCCAATATGTCTGATGGCAGCAGAGTAAAGACAATGCTATGTAAGGAGATTTTTCTTCTTCATAAGGAGCAATGTCACAACAGGAATCTTCATCAAGAAAGTTGAGGCCGGGCGTGGTGGCTTACTTCTGTAATCCCAGCACTTTGGGAGGCCTAGGCGGGTGGATCACAAGTTCAGGAGATCGAGACCATCCTGGCCCCCGTCTCTACTAAAAATACAAAAAATTAGCCAGGTGTGGTGGCGAGCACCTGTAGTCCAGCTACTCCGGAGGCTGAAGCAGAAGAATGGCATGAACCCGGGAGTCGGAGCTTGCAGTGAGCCGAGATTGCGACACGGCACTCCAGCCTGGGTGACAGAGCCAGACTCAAAAAAAAAAAAAAGAAAGAAAGAAAGTTGCTTACACTAGACTTATGTCACTTAAAAAAAAATAATAATTTTATGACATAATAAATAATATGGCATACCAACAAAAATCTTAAAATAATTTCAGTAACAAATGATGAATTTTCAACTTTCAGTCTACTTGCATTTTTTTTCGAAGACTAAGAAACAATTCTGTCTTATGGGCTAAAGTATTTGAATTTTTTTAGATAAGACATCCTTAAAAACCTAATATGTTAATAAAGAAAACAAGTGAACTGCCACTAAATGATAGTTTTTTCTTTTCTTAGGTGAAATGGTGAACAATTTTCATTCACCTGGAAAGATTCCATTCGCTCTGTAACAACCAGCTTAAATGTCATCAAATCTATAAAATGTTATCTGACTTTCCTCTTTAGAGTAACTTGAACTTATTTTTCCTCATATTGTAGAACAAATGTGTGTATCTATTCATTCAAAAACGTTTATTAAGTGCACTCAGTGGTTCTGAGGAGATAATAAGATGACAAGTTAAGAAATGTAGGTCCTAGTGAGCAAAGTTTGCTTGCGGTAGGAAGAACTCCCCTTTTCCCCCAACAAGTGAACTCTAATAGAGAAGGAAGGGCTAAGTGAATAAAGAAAATAATTTCAGATTGTGAGAAGTGACTTGAAATAAATAAATAGGGTAGTATATGATAAAATATGTAACTAGGTGAGGTGGGTTGAAAGAGTTAATTTGAATAAAATGATCAAAAAGACCTTGCTGAAGATATGTTCTAGGAGCAAAGGGTAGGAATGTGGAAGATGTAATGGGATTCCAGTCAGAGCATTCCCAGAAGTGGGAACAGCCAGTGCAGTAATCTTGAAATGGGAAAGACCTTAGCTGTTCAAGGAAAGAGAAGATACTTGTGTATTAATCTTCGGGATCACTGAGAGGAAGGAACTATATATATAATACATATGCTATATATTATATGTTATGTATTATGTTATATATTATATGCTATATATTATATGTTTTATATATTATATGATTTCTCTCTTGTAGCAAAAGTTGTGAAAGAAGTGATATAAAATTGTTGCTGTATAATCGCCTGAGCAATTGAGACATGTTTATAACACTGTGACAGGTTTTAAAGAAATTATCATCTTGTGAAATCACATTAACACAATGAAATAATTAATAATAGCGCATTGGAGTATATAATTTTGCTAAAGGGGTGTGGTTTATGTCATTGCATGACAACTGAAATTCGTGTGATTTCCAATAGGGAAGATATTATTTTTGAATAAGGAAATGGAAATAAGCTTATCTTAACAAATGAGTCTTTTACTTTGAACAATGTTCTCAAATAAGTTTCCATTAGTAAATTTGAGGTAACATCATGGTTTTTATTTTAAAAATGATGGTTGGGAGTGAACATGTGTTTCCCTCATACTGAGAAAAATAAAAGCAATTATTGGTTAATGCTCATGTACTCTAAGGAAGAGGACATATGTTGATAGATTAAAAATAAACAAGTAATAACATAAGAGATGGTTAGAATCGTCTTTACTATCAAGATTTGTTTTACACATTTCTCTTTTAAGAATTTCTTAATTTATGGCAAATGTTCTTTCATTTATAGTATACTTGTGAATATTAATTTAGATGACATCTTCCATAGGAAATTTACTTAGAACAAATCTAAGTCATTTTCAGGGCTATTAAGAATTTTGGAAATTATTCGGCATTTTCAGTGAAAACATCATGGTGTTCTTTTCAAGCTAAAGAATATAGCCTATTGGAATTAGTTTAAAAACTCTCAAAGACTTTCTTACATTAGTCATATTTACTGAGACCACAAACTTCAAATAATAAATGTGTTTGATATTTGTAATAATTAAACAATCTTTCAAAGATTCTTAAATTTACTTTTAAGCAATATGTTTCTGTGATGGTTGGTTACCTAATTGATAAACGTCTTTTTCTGATGTTATGTGTTTTTGTTGATACAGCCCTTCAGTTTAGATCGTTTAGTTTTAATATAGGGACTGACTCTTCTACCCTGAACTTACCAAGAGCCCCAGAGAAGTGCTTCTGTTGAATAGCTGACATTTATGTTTAACTTAGTGAGACTCCCAGTGTGCTTATCCTGTCAATATATTTGGTATAAATAAGCAACACATCAGAAAAAGATATGAGAAGTAGTTAATTTGTTAACAATATGCTTGATAATATACATTCTCCAATAACAATCTCTGGTACTAAAATTCTCTCATATCTGATGAATCCTAAGATGAATATTTTAATGATACTCATGCACTTACTTTTAAGAAAACAATGGGTTTAGCTTTGATTTGTTTTTAAATGTAAAACTTGACTTTATTGTGAAGTTTATGATTCATATAATTCATATTTCTGCTTTTGACAACTAGAAGTTTTTAAGCAATTAATTATATACAGTAAAATTGTTTTACTTTTGCCAAAAGGCCTAATTCCTACTCTAAATGGCAATATTTCTAATACATAAGATATAGCTCTTCAAGGTTCTTATTTTTACTTCTGCTATTTTACTCATGATATTCCATCCTTTTTAAAGTTATTAGGCCCATTTTACATTGCCTAAAATATTAAACATTCTCAAGGAAATGGCATTTGTTTTTATCTTGATTTTCACTGTAGCACTTAGAGCTATAGCACACATGGTAGGTATTTGATAAATACTGTGTGAATTGAGTGTGTCACACTTTAAAGATTTTTTTTTTCTGGGCAGCTAGCTTTAGTTTTTATTTAAGTTGGAGACCAGAGATCAATAACTATTATTACCTTGCAATGGAGCAAATTGATATCTATTCATCGATGGGAAAAAGCCCACAGACATAATGTGTATCCATGAAATAAAAGGAAAAGAGTTATTTAAAGCCAACCTGAAATTAATTAATTGATAAAAATGTGAGAATCTACTCCAGAGCCAAAAGAATCTAGATTTACATTGTTCTAGATTAAGATGTAGAAGCTAGGTCATATTGTTAAGTAACATATTAAACTATGATTAATATTTAAAATTTGAAAATACTTTTATTCTTAAGTCATTCATTCATTTACAAATTACTGTTTGATTTTAGCATATGCTCTTGTAAGTACCAGGGACGGGGCATTGAATAAAGAGACAACTTTCTTACCCTCACAGAATTTACCTTTTAGTTAGAATAAGAAATGGGATAACAGGATAACAAACAAATTAATAAGTAATTGTAATATAGAGAAAACAGTGAAAATTGCTAAAAAGAAAAAATAATAGGATAACAGAGACTATAGGTGTGGGAATATTGCTATTTTATATAGGGTTTGTGGGTGTTTAAAGGAGGTATATAGGCAGAGAGGTCTAATTGCTAGAGAGTGAATTGAGCACAAATCTGAAAGGACTGAAAAAGTGAGTCATCTGGCTATATGAAGAGAGAGCAGTAAACTCAAAGGTCCCGTGGAAAGTGCATGCCTGAAGTGTCCAATAAACAAGGAGATCCGCTGTGACTGTAGTGGAAGTGAGGGATACGGACACTGATAGAAAATGTGGTCAGACACAAATTGGAAGTAAAATACTCCTCAGCAAATGTAAAAGAATGGAAATCATGACAAACAGTCTCTCAGACCACAGTGCAATCAAATTAGAACTCACAATTAAGTAACTCAATCAAAACCACATAGCTACATGGAAATTGAACAATGTGCTTCTGAGTGACTCTTGGGTAAATAATCAAATTAGGGCAGAAATCAAGAAGTTATTTGAAACCAATGAGAACAAAGAGACAATGTACCAAAATCTCTGGGACACAGCTAAAGCAATGTTAAGAGGGAAATTTATAGCATTAAATGCCCACATCAGAAAGCTGGAAAGACCTCAAATTAATACTCTAACATCACAATGAAAAGAACTAGAGAAGCAAGAGCAAACAAATCCAAAAGCTAGCAGAAAACAAGAAACAGCTAAGAACAGGGTGGAATTGAAGGAGGTAGAGACACAAAAAACCCTTCAAAAAATCAATGAATCCAGAATCTGTCTAAAAAAAAAAAATTAATAAAATAGATGCACCACTAGCTAAACTAATAGAAGAAAAGAGAGACAAGTCAAATAGACACAATGAAAAATCATAATGGGGATATCACCACTTATACCACAGAAATACAAACTACCAACATACAATGTTATAAACACTTCTATGCAAATAAAGTAGACAATCTAGAAGAAGTTGATACATTTCTGGACACATACACCCTCCCAAGACTAAACCAGGAAGAAGTCAAATCTGTGAATAGGCCAATAACAAGTTCTGAAATTGAGGTAATATTAACTAGCCTACCAACCAAAAAAGCAAAACAAAACAAACAAACAAACAAACTAAAAGGACCAGATGGATACACAGCCAAATTCTACCAGAGGTACTAAGAGGAGTTGGTACCACTCCTTCAGAAACTATGCCAAACAATTGAAAAGGAGAGACTCCTCCCTAACTCATTTTATAAGGCCAGTATCATCCTGATACTAAAGCCTAGCAGAGACATAACAAAAAAAGAAAACTTTAGGCCAATATCCCTGATGGACATCAATGTGAAAATCCTCAGTAAAATAATGGCAAACTGAATCCAGCAGCACATCAAAAAGCGTATCCACCACAATCAAGTCAGCTTCATCCCTGGGATGCAAGGCTGGTTCAGCAGACACAAATCGATAACCATAATCCATCACACCAACGGAGCCAATGACAAAAACAGCATGATTATCTCAATAGATGCAGAAAAGGCCTTTGATAAAATTCAACATCCCTTCATGCTAAAATCTCTCAATAAACTGGCTTACTGGAAATAAATAAAGAGTATTCACATAGGAAGTGAGGAAGGCAAATTGTCTCTGTTTACAGATAACATAATCCTATATTTAGAAAAACCCATCATCTCAGCCCAAAAACTCCTTAAGCTGATAAGCAACTTCAGCAGTCTCAGAATACAAAATCAATGTGCAAAATTCACAAGCACTCATATACACCAACAATAGACAAGCAGAGAGCCAAATCATTAATGAACTGCCTTTCAGAATTGCTTCAAAGAGAATAAAATACCCAGGAATATAGTTAACAAGGGACATGAAGGACCTCTTCAAGGAGAACTACAAATCACTGCTCAAGGAAATAAGAGAAGACACCAACAAAAGGAAAAATATTACATCCTCATGGACAGGAAGAATCAATATCATGAAAATGACCATACTACCCAAAGTAATTTATAGATTCAATGTTATTCCCATCAAACTACCATTGACATTATTCACAGAATTAGAATAAACTACTTTAAAAGGCATATGGAACCAAAAGAGAGCCCACATAGCCAAGACAATCCTAAGCAAAAAGAGCAAGGCTGGAGGCATCACACTACCTGACTTCAAACTATACTACAAGACTGCAGTAACCAAAACAGCATGGTACTGGCACCAAAACAGACATATAGACCAATGGAACAGAATAAAGATCTCAGATATAAGACCACACATCTATGTCCAAAAACCTGACAAAGACAAGTAATGAGGAAAGGATTCCTTATTTAATAAATGGTGCTGGGAAAACTTGCTAGTCATATGCAGAAAACTGAAACTGGACCCCTTCCTTATAATTCAAGTGGGATTAAAGACTTAAATGTAAAACTTAAAACCATAAAAACCCTCTAAGAAAACCTAGGCAGTGCCATTCAGGACATAGGCATGGACAAAGATTTTATGATGAAATCACCGAAAACAATTGCAACAAAAGCAAAAATTGACGAATGGGAACTAATTAAACTAAAGAGCATCTGCACAGCAAAAGAAACTCTCATCAGAGTGAACAGGCAATGTACAGAATGGCGGAAAATTTGACTATCTGACAAAGGCCTAATATCTAGGATTTCTGAGAAATACAAACAAATTTACAAGAAAAAAGACAAACAACCCCATCAAAAAGTAGACAAAAGATATGAACAGACACTTCTCAAAAGAAAACATTTAGGTTCCAATAAACATATGGAAAAAAACTCAACATCACTGATCATTAGAGAAATGCAAATCAAAACCACAATGAGATACCATCTCACGCTAGTCAGAATGGCGATTATTAAAAGTCAAGAAACAACAGATGCTGGCAAGTCTGTGGAGAAATAGGAATGCTTTTACATTGTTTATGGGAATGTAAATTAGTTGAACCATTGTGGAAGACACTGTGGCAATTCCTTAAGGATCTAGAACCATTAATACCATTTGACCCAGCAATCCATTACTGAGTATATACCCAAAGGAATATAAATAATTCTGTTATAAAGATACATGCACACGTATGTTTATTGCAGCACTATTCACAATAACAAAGACATAGAACAAATACAAACGCCATACATAAAGAAAATGTGGTACATATATACACCATGGAATACTAGGCAGTCACAAAAAAGAATGAGATCGTGTTCTTTTCAAGGACGTGAATGAAGCTAGAAGCCATCATTCTCAGCAAACTAACACAGGAACAGAAAATCAAACACCACATGCTCTCACTCATAAGCGGGAGCTGAACAATGAGAACACATGGACACAGGGAGGGGAATAACACACATTGGGACCTGTCAGCAGGGAGGGGGTGCAAGGAGTAGGGAAGCATCAGGAGAAATACCTAATGCATGTGGGGTTTAAAACCTAGGTGATGGGTTGATAGGTACAGCAAACCACTATTGCACATGTATACCTATGTAACAAGCCTGCGTGGTTTACACATGTATCCCATAACTTAAAGTAAAAAATAAAATAAAAAAATAAATGAATAAACAAATAAAAAAGAAAATGCCGTCAGAAGGGTAACTTTAAAACACTAAGCAGTATGTACTGTTCCAAAGAATGTTACATTTTATAATAATAAGTATCTTTTCTAAGTTGTGTTGTGTTATCTTTTATATATCAAACATGATACTAAGTGTTTTATGAAAATATTATCATTTAATACTTCTAACCATCCTGTAAATGAACCTTAGAGAGGTCATTTAATTTGACAAGGTTATGAAACAGCAAAGTTCCTGAATTGAAACTATTTTATAGCAATTTTTTTTTCTTTTTTAAAAAAGCTTTTAAAATATTTTTGAAACGTTCAAAGCAATTTAAAAAATAGTTTTAAAATATATTAATTTTTCATTTATTTTATTTTCTTTATATGTTTATATTTGAATAGAATGATCTAATTCAGAACAATATTTACTATGCTACTAACAGTTACCTTGTCTTTACTAGAGTGGTTAAATTATACTGCAATATAACACTGTAATATCCATTTCATTGAAGCACCTATTTGTCAGCCAGAGATAAGTATCTAGCAACAGCATTTGTGCACTTATGACCTGTGCAAATTTTATGTCCTGTACAAGTGTTTGCATGCCATATAAATCCAGCTGCAAGTTGAATATCTGAACTTGCAGTGGAAAATAATCATCTGGACTCACTTTTAAAAAATGATAATCCTTCTGCTATAGAGCAATATGCACTAGCTAGGTGTGCAAACAGAATGTAAGTTTAATTCTAAATTCACATTCTACCCAAGTATAATTACTTCTGATCATATCAGTTTCAGAACTATTTTTCATTCAAGGCATTTCCACTGCTCCAAAATATAATGTGAATAGAAAGGGGAATGTGTGTTAGTACTTACAGAAAATTAGAACATAGAAGAAATGTGCCTATGAATGGATCTTACACAGCTTGGATAGACTGTTGATGAACCAGAAGGTTCTTTTGAATTTAATCACCAGTCATATGAAACTCGTTCAAAATTTTAGCAGCAGTGACTTGCAATTTTTGATACCAGTGTGACAAATGACCTAAATCAAAATTACCAGATTTGCATATTCATAATGCAATTTGAGTACTAATGCTTTTGACCAGTAGGCAACTATTGATATAATTATGTTAACTTCCAATATGTTTCCCAATGTTCTCTCCATACCAGTAATTGTTTGCAAGAAAGTTAATATTTTACATTGGAAATGAAGCATAAAAATAGCATAGTTTGCTTCACAGAAGCTGTATTATATTAAAAAATACATTCACATAGCAAGTATAGAGAAAATCAACAGATTACAACTGAATTAATACCAAGGATTTTTCTGCTTATATTTAAATTGCTTTTAGATCAAACTCACCATATTAGAACATTACTGTGAAAAATGCATTGGCTACGCTCATGTGACAATACTGCAATTTGTTTGGCTACCTTAACAATTGATCCTATGGCACCTTGATCAATTTGATTTCAGTAATGTGTGTTGATTGATTGATAGATAGATAGATAGATAGATAGATAGATAGATAGACAGACAGACAGATACATGATTGATTGACAGATGATATAGACAGACAAAACAAATGAATTGATATGCTCCTGTTCAGTAAAATCTCAGAATAAAACCTTGGCAATTACTAAGTAAATTATACTTAACTAATAAATAATTAATAATGATGCCAGTACATATAGAACAAAAAAAAAAGCAATAAAAAACTATCTTTTGTTTGACTTACAAACATAAAATAAAATTCAAGTCTGAATGTTTCCATCTAGTTACAGAAAAGTGGGTATGCACACCTAAATGTAAGCCCATTTTTATTTCCTTTTTTTTTTTTTTAACTCAATATTCTAGTCATGGTGAGTTTAAACTAACTTCCCTGAATTTATCCTGGTTTCACTCAAACGAGACATTTCAAATTATATCTAACTATTGATATGAGAAAAACTTGCAACTTAATTTCCCCTTCCCACACCCCAAACTAGGAAGGAGCCGAGAGATCAAGAGTGACTTAGACAAGTCTAGCTTGACCAGTAGGTAAGTTTATTGGGATTCATGTATGGGACACTTCTGGGGGACAGCAGGACAGATTTAGAAATTTGCACCATCTCCCATCTCAAAGCTGCTTTTAAGCTATTTTTCTGGCTCTTTGCCTACTGTATGTATGTGATAGGACTGTTTTCCGTGGTAGGTTCTCAGATACTCTCTGGGATTTGTGGGGTCTCAGGGACACTTGCTCCTTGGCTGGGTACCATGGCCTTGGCTCACTGCCCAGCCTTCAGGGTTCAGGTAGCAGATATTCATCCTTAAGTAACCCTGGTGTGGTACCCATCATATTACAGCTACAACTCATGTAAAATAGCAAATACGCTCCAAACACTATGTGGTACAGCAAGGAATTATACTAAATTCCTTTTCTTAAATATAGTGATTAAATATAGAAAGTCATTAGAGGAAATGTGGCAGAGCAAATACAAGCGAGACATATAAATTAGGGATAATAAGGAGACTTTTGTTAAGCAATATCTAACTCGAATGAATAACAATAAGCTCATTAATCAAAACTATGCCAATGTTGCAAAGTTTAGAAATGCAGGACATTCTCCTACTGGCCACATGTCAAAGATAGTGGTGAAACAAAAAGGCCGAGGGAAAAAAAAGTCACAGAGAAGACACAATGAAATAAATTTGCATAATGTTGTATTTCACCTTTTCTAAGGGGAAGAGGACATTTGATCAGTCCTAGGCTGGTCATTCTTTGTAATTAAAAGCAGTAACTATTAAATCTAAAATTTAGAAGAAGAGTGTATATGTGTGTATATTAAACTGTGTCTGTTAATGTTGTACTAAACACACCTCCCAAGTCTTAAAATTAAAAACAAAAACAAAGAAACACACCTTATCACAGTTATTTTACATTGATCCAATGAGTTATGGCTGCCTATTGTTAACTGTAAAATAGTGTGTGTAGTTTTTGCTACAAAAATAATTCAGTTGAGGGTAGGGTTTATAACCCCTGACACCCAAGCTGTGACTGTCTAACCTTTCTACCAAGCCTGGAAGATTTAAGGATAGTTATGTTCCTACAGTAGATTCAACCTAAAATAGAATTTATTATCTCAAATACAATCTCTTGTGCACATCAAGGAATCTATTTTCTATCTCTTCTAACATCTGTAATATTACTCCATCTTTTTGACGGAATTCATTTTTACTTTTCTAAGTGTGCTCAAATAATCTTGTCAAGATGGAAAGTCTATGGGAAATTCTATTTTTTTTCGTGCTTGGACTTAAAATATCAGCCTAAATTCTGCAGTTTCCTTCCTCAGTAGAGCTAGTTGATCAGTTTTCTTTGATTTGATTGTTCTTTTTCTCCACAGTAGTATCATTTCATTGAAGACAGTTGTATGCTTAAAAGCCAAATGCTCTAACTTATGTGAAAGGTGGTAAATGCTTGAAAACTGGGTTTAAAAGTCATAATTAATCTATACTTGCAACTTCTATAGCCGATCTTTTATCTGCCAAATCACATTTCATATTTTTAAATTGCATTTTTATTCCAAGACAGTATTTAATTATAGAGTATTTTAATCAAATACTCTAGGTAAAGGGAAAAGAGGTAATTACCTCTCTCAGGTTTCACAATAGCTCTACCTTACCCAAAATTTGGAAAGAATGTATATTTTGTTAGGGTTGACATATGGTATTAATTTTAAAAAATTATGACATAAAATTACTTAAATTTAATAGATTATTTAGATTAAAATATTTTAGGGCATGAACTAATAAAACATATCTAATAATTTCTCTATCACTTTACATTCATGAAGTCATTCCTACTTCCAATAAATCAGTGTGTTCCACAAAGTTAACAAAATATTGAGTTTTTAAATGCTAATAATATAAACTAAACAAAAACAGTTATCTGAATTGTATCATCTAATATATAAAGAAGTTGTAGAAAATGATTTTAAAAATTCATATTTGTACTGCAAAATTCAACTAAGGGATCACAAATTTGAAGGATGGTTCATTAATACACTGTCTTAGTCTGCACTGCTATAACAAAACATCTGAGACTAGGTAATTAATAAAAATCATAAATGTATTTTCTCATGGCTCTGGAAGCTAGGAAGTCCAAGATTAAGGCACAGGTAGGTTCAGTCGTCTGATTAAAAAGGGCTACTCTCTGCTCCCAAGTTGGGACCTTCTTGCTTTATCTGTTCAGGCAAGGAAAGTTTTATCCTCCCATTGTGGAAGGCAGAAGAGCAGGCTAGAAGAAAGCTTGAAAACTTGCTTTTATAAGGGTTTTAATCTCATTGACTAGGGAGGAGCCATCGTGTCCTAATCACCCCCTTCTTAATACCATTACATTGACTATTAAGTTTCAACACCTGAATTTTGGAGGAGAACACATTCAAACCATAGCACACATATATAATAAAATTAGGTTTATTATTTTCATGTATGAGCAGAAATGTATTGTTCCTTATAAGTTAATAAATGAAAATGAACAAGGTGTCATAACATTCTGAGTTTATGCTACACATTTTTAATAGAATATATATTAGACAGTATTCTAAATAACCAAAAAAAAGAACATTATCATAGATTAGATTATATTTTGGAACAATTTGATTATGAACTGTGTAGCTCTATTGCATTCCTTTTATATTTTAGACATAGCACAACAATTTATACTCTAGTTTTGCATATCTGCTAAAGAGGGATATAGTTAAGTTTTAAAATAATAATTTATTTTTAATGCCATCTCTCTTTAGACACATGTAGGGCAGTGTATCTATGGAGCTGCCAAGTTCAATTCATTTAATAATGACTTCAGTATCTTTTTCTGATTTCCTACATTTGATAAAACATCAGTTGAAATGTATTGGATGTGTAGATCAGATTCATTTCCAAAATGTCCCATTTCTGTCAACAAGTAACCTAAAAACTCATCATTTTCTACATCACTTTTTACTTTGGATGAGCAGATTTCACCTCGTGAGACAATGTCTCTAACTGTTAAATTAACAGGAAAAGTTAATGGATTTAACTTACAAAAGTTGTGTATTTCAGAAAAGGGATTCAGCAAAAGGTAACTTCATTCTTCAAACATTATATAAAATATTGAGTAAGAAGAATCCTATTTTTGCATCAATAAAGTTGATATGACTATGGATGAAGACAAAATAAGTTACAAAAAATCTACCTTTTTGTTTAACATACAAATATAGCAAAAAAATTTAAATCTCATCTCTTCGAATTATTATAACCAGTATTGGTATGGGTAGTTATCTAAAGCCCATACAGGCCATTTATAAGTGTATTTGCTTTAACGTAGAAAAACAAATAATTTCTACATAATAGGAAGATGCCAAATATATGATTTTAAATTTATCAGTATATGTCTCTGATTTTCTGCTTCCATTCCACTTTTGTACGGTTATTTTAGAATCTAAAAGTGGAGAATAAGCACGCATAGGACATTACGGAAAAATTTCTTAAGATGTTTTCACTGAAATCTCCTTTTCCATCACTGATTTAGTTCAGCACTACCTTTTCTTCCTCTAGAATTTTGTACTTAGTCTATTATCTTGAAAACATTTAAATGTCATCAGGAATTTAAGCTATGACTGCTTTCAATATTTTAATATTTATTCCTATTTAATTTTATGCTAACAATAATTGCTTTATTTGAGATTTTTATTCTCATCAGTAGCATTATCAATTTTATAAAAAGTGTATTTTTAAACCACTTTAAGAGACTTTGTGTATATGTATTTGTGTGTGTGTGTGTGTGTGTGTGTGTGTGTGTGTGTACATGCACGCATAAGGGGAAATAACATAAGACCAGATTCAAATGATAGTGCTAAATACTCAGTTAACTGTATGTAAGCTTGCAGTAGTCAAGAGACTCACTCACACTCATAGAGAATATAATACAAAATAAAATTACTTTGAACCGTACATATCCAATTTTTCTTCCAAAACTATCCAGAGTATGCATATATGGATCTCAGTTATGTCTTTCAAATAAATTGAAAATATTTTTAAAATGAATAAAAAGAGAGATTTTGATTTCTAATAGAAGTGTTACCTGGAACCCTGGCCAAATCGCCCAATGAAAGGGTAGATATCAGTTAACTAACATGAAAATATATACTATGCAAAAACTAAATGAAAGTTGAACACAGATAACTTTTGAGTTGAATAAAATAAAATTTCAATTTTCATAAACTCAAAGTTTATGGAGAAGCGGAGGCAAGGATTCACCCAAAATAAGCAATCTAATAGGTGAGAGCACCTCCCAGGCCCATTCATAAAGCTGGGAAGACCAGGGTGAAACACTTAGTGTAAGTATATAAAAAAAGAAATAAACATAAAACTTAACCCTAGAAGACACCAAACAAAATATTCTGACTAAAAACTTGAAGTTAAGTTAGAGCTTTTAAAAAAAATGTACATGTTCATCTTTAATATGGATTTACCTCTTGAATTTTCAGTGTATTAGCATCGCCAGGATTCTGGAAATAACAAATGCAAATTCTCTCTGGAGAAATTAATCTTCTACCTAGACCTCAAAATTTTCTGTCAAATCAAGTTCCTAAACATAGAAGGTAAAAGTAAAAATCATAAACATCAAAAAAGACACTGTGAATAAGAACTAACAGAAACAACATAGAGTATAGTTAGGCTCTCAAAGACTGGAAATTCTATAACACTCGGTGACAAAATTTAAATATATTAAATATGTTCTTAATATGTTGAAAGGGAAACACACAAGAGAAAACATTAAAAATAGCCACCTGTTTAAAAAAATAATAAAACAAGATGCTTATGTGTGAACATTTTAAAATAAAAAATTCTAATACAGATTTGGCACTAACTGAAAAAGAATTTGTGAAATTTTAGATATATCTGAAGACATGCTAAATTCCTAGTGAAACTCATAAAGTGATAAGTAAGAATGAATCCATACCTAGAATATCAGATACAAACTGCTGATTGAAAAAGAGGAAATGTAAAAAGTGATAGAAGTGGGGTTAGGAGAGAACAAAATATCTTCAAAAATATGTCATATTTACTATCTATTTTCTCATCATTGGCAATCTGACAACAGTGGGACAATGAATGTGTTTCTAAATTTGCTGAGAGAATATGACTTTCAACCTAGAATTTAATTATCTTATAATAAAGTTAAAATAAATTTAATTTCAGAAAAATAGATTTTCCCATTGATAGTTCTCTTTAAAGAACATTTCTAGAGGAAGGAAACTAAAAAAAGATGGAAACTTTTGGAAAAAATAAAGAAGGAAAAAGAAATAAATGCATAGTTAATATAAACAAAGATTAGCAGTCAAAACCAAATTGCTACCTTGAAGTTATAAAATGAACTAAACTACACAAAAGCAGAATTCTATATGTTATACTGTTCGCAGGCTCTTTGTATTTTCTATACTCAGCGGCAAGTTTCAAAGTTTATTTGATTCAATGACTCAATAATATCAACAAGCACCTGCCTTTATATTTATAGCTATAAACATGGATATAGATATGACATGTGTATTGGCATAGGTATAGTTATACGTAACAGTAGATGTTGGAGATTTGTTAATTACATTTATTGTTTCCTATATAAATTTCCTTTAATTTTTTTTCCCATTAAACCTCATTTTGCACTCCTCCCATCCTCCTTTACATTCCATGTTATAGGCAGCCATTTTAATATATGTATTTATTGTGAATTTTTGTGTTTTGTTTATGCTTCAACAAAAATGAGTGCTGTTTTGTATGCATGCATTTTTAATTAAGATAAATTATGTGGTTAGACCCAATTCCTTTCTATCTCTCACTCTGCCTTTCCAGTCACTGCTTCATCCTATGGCCATCTTTCTTTCTGGTGTCATAATCTCTAGGACATATTTTTGTATCCATCCTAATAGAGGAAATATTTATCCCTTAGCCATTAATTTTGTTTTAAATTTAGCTTTACTTAATTGGGCCTACTTTGTTAAGCACCTAAACTCGAACCAACACCACTGCGTGGGGAATGGAATTCCACTGATTGGCATGGGCCAAATGCGGTTTGGAAAATGGGTTGATTCTACCCAAATTGAGAAGGAACAATTGTTCTTCTAGGAAAATTTGAATGGATTTAAATGAGAGAAGGGAAGAACGAAAGCTTGATACCAACACACAATTGACATGTGCCTGTTTGTTTTTACATTAGTGTTACTCAAAAATATGTTCTGCAGACCAGGGGCAGCACATTGTTTATTATTAAACTGTGATAAGATATACAAATAAATTGAGACTGAACATTTCTAATCTTATAGTGCAATGTGACATTGCTGAAACACGCAAGCCTGTGATCAGTGGGTTTGTTTTAGCTAAAAGTACAGATGAATTTTTGAAATTGTGTGTTGAGTCACTGGAGGTAAGAACTGCACACTAATCATTTAAATTGTAACCATGTTAAAATATGTGATAGTTTAAGGTTAGTTTTTAAACTATGACTCATTAATTTCACTGAAGAAAAATTCAAATTTAAAGATAACAAAAGAATCACACCAGGCAGAATGGTTCACATCTGTAATCCCAGCACTTTGAGAGTCCAAGGCAGGAGGATGGCTTAAGGCCAAGGATTCAAAAGCAGCGGGGGCAACATAGTAAGACTTTCATCTCTCCAAAAAGTTTTTAAAATTAGCTAGGCATGGTGATCTGAGCTGGTAGTCCTTGCTATTCATGAGGCTACAGTGGGAGGCTTGCCTGAGCCCAGGAATTTGAGTTTGCAGTGAGCTATAATGATGCCACTGCACTCCAGTCTGAGTGACAGAGAAAGACCCTGCCTTTAAATGAAAAATAAATAAATAAATGAATAGCACTGACTTCTAATAAAAAATGTAATAAAATATTTAAAATTATAATATTGCTTCCTTTGTTTTGGATAAAATAAAACATGATATCCTTACTTTGCTTGAATTCCTTTAAAACATCTTCCATTCTCAGCAGAATAACTCTGTGTGATTGGTGTTTCTACTGTATGAGTTATTAGGACAAAACGCAGAAAAATTTTCAATATATATTATACCTTGTGAATAACATTGTTACTATGCGTCCCCACAATAAACAAATCATCTATTAAAATAGATAAATATTAATTTAAATAGATAAATTGAACAAAAACAAGCTGACTTGTTCTATAAAAATTTTAATATAAATTAAGCTTTTATTTAATTGATATTAAATTGTGTTTAATGTGAACATTAAACCATATAGGCACAGTGCATAATCCTTCTTTACCCCTAACAACAAAATGTTATGTGTATAATATCAATTTTGTAAATTACACACCTATTTGCATACTTTCAATAAACTATGCATATAGTTTAACTTTTTTTACCCTGCAATTTTTTCGGATTTATTGATTTTAATGTTATTTAAAGTTTATTAAATCTAATATTTAGAATAATAAGGCTATAAATTTTATACATTTTATGGAAAGACATAAGTTGACTCAATCAAAATAAAGCTTATAATTTTTCTTAATTTTTTCATGGGTAAGGAATAAGCTCTCTTGTATTAATATCACCATAAAATACTCTAAATAGCCAAAGTAATCTTGAGCAAAAGAACAAAACTTGACAAAAAGAACATAACACTACTTGATATTAAAACATATTATAAAGCTCTAATAATCAATGCAGCATGGTACTGGCATAAACACAGACATATCAATCAATGGAACAGAAGAGAGATCCCCGATCTAAGCATTTATGGCCATTTAATTTTCCACAAAGATGCCAAGAACACACAATAGCTAGAGAACAATATCTTCCATAAATGGTGTTTGGAAAACTAAATGTCTATATGCAAAATAATGAAATTGATACTCTTCTCACACCATATTCAAAATTCAAGTCAAAATGGATTAAAACTTAAATGTAATACTAAAAATGTAAAAGTATTAGGGAAAAAACAGGGGAAAAGCTCCATGATATTGATCTTGGCAATAATTTTTTGGATATAACTTCAGAAGCACAGTCAACAAAATAAAAAATAACAAATGGGATTACACCAAACTAAAAAGCTACACAGCAATGATAATAATAATGATAATAATAATAATGATTAACAGAGTGAAGAGATAACCTGCAAAATGGGAAAATGTGTTTTCAAATCATACATCTGCTAAAAAGTTAATATCCAAAACATGTAAAGTACTCAAACAACTCTATAGTAAGAAAACAAATAATCCAATTTTAAAATGAGCAAAGGACCCAAATAGGCATTTCTTAAAAGAAGACATGCAAAATCCAACATGTATATGAAAAAAAAAAAAAAATGCTCAACATCACTAGTCATCAGAGAAATGCAAATTAAAACTACAATGAGATAATACTTCACACATTTTAGAATGACCATTATCAAAAAGACAAAAGGCAGGTCTTGGCAAAGACGTGGAGAAAAAGGAACTCTTGCACAATATTGGTGAAATGTAGTACAGCCATTACGGAAAGTAGTATGGAGGTACTAAAGAAAATAAAAAATAGAACTACCATATGATACAAGAATCCTACTACTGAGTGTAAATCCAAAAGAAATGGAATCAGCATGTTGAAGAAATATTTGCACTCTCATTTTCATTGAAACATGGTTCACAATAGCTAAGTTATGGGGTCAATCTGTGTTCATTAACGGATGAATGGATAAAGAAGGTGTGGTATATATATAGACAATGGAATACTATTCAGCCTTAAAAAAAAATGAAATACTTTCTTCTGTGACAACACAGGTGACTTTGGAGTAAATTAAGTGAAATAAACTAGGCACATATAGAAAAATACTGAATGATCTCACTTAGATGTGGAATCTAAGGTAGTCAAAATCACAGAAGCAGAGTAAAATGGTGGTTACCACACGTCAGGTAGTGGAGGGATTTAGGAAAGTTGTTCAAAGGGTGCAAAATTTCTGTCAGACAGAAGGACCCAGTTCAAGATATCTGTGGTACATCACGGTGACTATAGTTATTCACAATATGTTATATACTGGAAAAGTGCTAAGACAGTAGATTTGAAGTGTTCTCACCACAAAATATAAGTTTGTAAGGTTATGCACACGTTAAATAGTTTGATTTAGGCATTCAGAAATGTATACACATTCAAAACATCACGTTGTACACTATAAGTATATGCAAGTTTTACTTGTCGATTACAAAATTTTAAAAATGGACAACTATTAAAAATGCATATCTTTTTTAATTTTCTTAATTATTAAATTTTGTTGTATTTTACAAAACATTAGACTGGACAAGCATACAAAATAATGCTAAAACAAAAAATACTCTGCCACAGATAGTTAAGAATCATTATTCCATGGGACTGAACTAAATCAATAGTTTTCAAACATGCAGTGCCAAGTGTCTCCTTACTTCAAAAACAATTTTTATTAGTTTTACACATTGAATAAAGGGATCAATAGACTGTGAAATATAGTTTGCAAATCCTCTAAATGTAATATTCTCTCAGCATTGGATCTATGTTTCAGTTTAACAAGAAGGCTCCTTTCATAGTAGCTATTTTCTTCGTGACTTTAAGATATCTCTGGAGTTTAACTTGATTAAAAATGCAGCAAATTAAAGAAAGTAATTCCAAATACAAAGTTAACATCCTGTTAAAACATTAGGAACAACTTGAACAGAAGTAGAATGAAAAAACCTAGAATAACTCCATTAGCTAATGAACAAGAGGGTGTCATGACTTGTATATAAGTCACATAGCTTGCCACGAAGTCTGCAAGGTAAGCCCAAAGTGGGGGAAGTTTAGAGCTCATGAGAGAAAAAAAAAAAAAAAAAATGAGTATTCATTACCCTAATTTTATATGTATATATATTTGAGGTAATAATATTGTTTGATTTTTTTCTTTAGTGTTTTTTTGTTTTTTTTTTTTTTTTTAGATGGAGTCTTGCTCTGTGGCCCAGGCGGGAGTGCAGTGGCGCGATATTGGCACACTGCAAGCTCCGCCTCCCGGGTTCACGCCATTCTCCTGCCTCGGTCTCCCGAGTAGCTGGAACTAGAGGACCTCCTGATCTTCCCGCCTCGGCCTTCCAAAGTGCTGGGATTACAGGCGTGAGCCGCCATGCCCGGCCTCTTTAATATTTTTCTAAATATCAAAAGAGAAAAACTTTAAAACATGCTTATCAAATTAACAGTAAATACACATACAATGCATTGCTACATTTTATGAATATAGTTCTTTGATACCTAGCAACTGTCCTTCAGATCCATTGTTAATGTTTTCAGTGCATTTGTTCATTGATGAAATTATTCATATTCAGTTTCATAGGAGTCAATTATTCTTAATTATCCTTAGATTTAATTAAACATACATAAAAGTAATCGCACTTTTTTGTTTCATAGTGTTTTCTCTTTTTTTAAAAAACAGTCTTGATTATAAGAAGAAAAATAAACTGTTAAAACAGAAAGTTAAAAGTTTACCATTGCCCAGCTTACATTTAATAAACACTGACTTCTCAAATGTTTCTCTTTTTCTTAAGCCATCTGATTTCATAATTTCATAAACATTATTTAACTTGACAACAGTAGACAAAAAATACTGTTTAAAACTGAGTCTCCAAAATCATAGCTCATAGATTCTGATTCTGATTCATATTTTTGAAATGTTGTAGTTTTAAAAGAATTTAGAAATTCCAAGAGATATAGAGAAATGTCACCTATTAATAGATTAAAACTTGGCTTACTTAAAATGCCTGCTTTTGATTTTTTTTTGCTGTTATTGTTAGTACAGTATATTGTAGAAAAATCTATATGTATCCCCCATCCTATCATATATGATTGAACTCAAAATAAGATTGATGGATATATTTGGAGTTATAAAATTATTTCACTATTTTATAGAGAACACTTTATATCTTATGAGTTTTATGTACAAAAGCCTGGAAAGATCAATTACATAGTGCTGGCAGGCAAAACTAGAGAGTGATTATATATTTATTCTAAAGTTGAGATACATATATATAGACACACATATGTATATAGAGACATATATATACATATATTTATATATACGTGTGTGTGTGTGTGTGTGTATATATATATAGAAAGAGAGAGAGAGAGATCATCCTAGTTTTCACTCTGTTAATAGGAAGTTTTTAACTTTGGGCAAGTTTCTCAACCTGTCTAGACCTCAGTTTATATATCTGTAAATTGACAGGGTTGAATTAGAGAAAGACCCTTTAGGCTCTAAATTCTATAATTTTATGAAACAGGTATTGAAGATTAACAGAGCAAGAATGGATTCAATGAAAACCTGCTGCTCTGAAGTTAGTCGAGTGAGTATATGTCTTATGTGGGTGCCAGGAAATATATTCAATCAAAGCACGTTTTGGCCTTCATGTAGAAGAAGCTTTTGCTCTCAGTCACTCTCATACTAAAAAAGCCTGAGGTTAAAATTCACACCAAAAGTTGCTCAGCTTTAGAGTGAATAATTTTCTAAAGAAAGTGACTGTACCTGAAAAAATAAAAATAACTACCTACCAGTATATCTGCCAATTATCTGAGAAATTAAAACATTGTTCTGTGGGTTAGATTATTATTTTATTTTTGAGGAAACCTGTCCACCATTTACTGCCATTTAAAATTTCTTTCTTGTGAAGATGTATTCTTCTGGTTCCCATTTAATGTGTCATTATAATTTCACATATCATGATATTTAAAATTTCTTACAATTATTTCTGCAGTTTTAAATGGAGGTTGATGATAGTGGATATATAGCAGCTGTTTGAGTTCGGGTTTTGTTTTTGTTTTTGATGTGTACCTTTGTGGTAATAGATCAACAGAGAAGAAAAATAATGAAGCTCTCATCAGTTTAAGAGGAAGAATGGTTATAAACCTCACTTCTAACATATGTCTAGGCCATAGTGGAAGCTCAAAAAACATTTTTTTGAAGCACTTATATTTGGCTTTTCAAAAACGGCCTCATATTTCTGTGTAACTTTGTTTTTATTCCTTTTTTAGCATGTTTTTCTTTCTTACTGTGTTTGATCTTCATTATGAGAACCGTTCAGATCATAAAACTAATTTTGCTTTCTTAACCTAAACCAAAGTTTTGCTTGTTTTCATATTAAATCTCAGTAATGCTGATTTTGAACATCAGGGAAATACTATTAATTCCTGAATCACATGTTATTCTCAATGGAATTCAGAATATATAGAGACGGTGATTTTTATATGCAACCTGATACTATTTAGGAAAGATGTAATATCTCTTGCTGAAGTTCATCTACTCATTCAGTCATTTATTTACTCAATTAACAAATATCTCTTGTGCTTATTAAATATAAGCCCACTTCTTCAAATTTATCTTTATGCTTGTTTTAAATCTAAAGTGACTATTACGTAGCCTCAATGGTAATGGAAAATAAACCCCCAAAATAATCCTGTTTCATGAATCAGATGAGAACCAAAGATTAAAACCCAAATCTATCTCTCGTTTCAGTTTAACATTTTACAAAATGTATTGGCACTTACTTTCTTTCATTCTAAATGAGCAATATTCTTATTATTGATATATATTATTACTTCTGAGCTGACAATAAATATGTTGTTTATTGAATAGATTATAGAATGATCACAGCTGACCCTTTCTGTTCAACAAAGATCAATGTGGTAAAAATGTCCATCCACCACAAAATTAGCAGTACATACGATTTAGTTAAAGTCTCAGAAACAATAGTGACAGGGACAATTGAAGTTCACAGGTCTAATTTTAAATCTAATGCTTTGTGTACTATACCACAAGGAGCCCCGAATTATCACTTCTGTTTCAGGTACACATAAAATATTATGAAATTTCACAGAAGCCTGTCATGGAACTATATTGAAGAAAATCTCACATATCCGATAAACAGCATTTTCGATCTAATAAGGGGAATGAGATTTCTGCATGGAAAAATACAGTCTAGCTTGAATTGTAAGAGAAAATAAAGTAGGGAATCAGGAAACTGCAGGACAGGTATGGGAAATACTACATAATTCCATTTAAATGGAATGTTGAATGATATCAGGAAATAATGAAATACAGATTGAAAAAATGGACTAGGTCCTGAGTGTAAAGTGGTTTATATAGCAATTTAAGATTTCTCGTTTATTGTTTTTTTTTCTAAATATGTAGTGTAATCATTAAAATCATTTATGACTAAAAGGGAATATTAAGTTCAAAGCAGTGTGTCTTAAAACATTTTAGGAAGTGGTTCTAATATAAATTGGAATGGGAAAGAGACTAGAGATGCTGATTAGTTTGAGTGGTCTTACAAAAGTACCTGAACTGTACAATGGTAACAGAAATAAAAGAGCAGGAGGTGGCTGCATGTGAGTAATCAGTGAGATGAAGACAAAGACTCCGAGTATTTAAGTTTTAGAGACTAGAAAAATCATGGAGTCATAAGTGTAGGAAAAGATTTAGAAAGAAAGAAAGATTTAGTGTGGCATACATTGACTTTGAGATACTAGTGGGTCATCCAGACAAGAAGTGACCAACAAAGGACTGGGAAATATGGTAAGGTATTTAAATTATTTTAAACTCTGTAAATTCTTCAAAGACATGACCTTTTGTTTTTGTACTCTAAAGAACACAGTCTCAAAATGATATATGCCTAGTATAAGTCTTCTATTGAACAGATTACATACTGATC
Organism: Macaca fascicularis; assembly: GCF_037993035.2. Classification (NCBI taxonomy): domain Eukaryota; kingdom Metazoa; phylum Chordata; class Mammalia; order Primates; family Cercopithecidae; genus Macaca; species Macaca fascicularis. The sequence continues at coordinate 53,823,893 of NC_088391.1, read as the reverse complement.
CCAGCTGACCCTTCCTGATCAACGAAGAGCAATGTGGTAAAAATGTCCATCCACCATAAAATTAGCAGTAGAACTGCCTCTTTTCTGTGTTGTCTTATGCATATTTCTAAATTGGCATCTGTAATTTCACTACAGTCATATATTTAAAATAATTGTCTCTTTTTATTAAACTATGCACACTTTGAAGACGGGGGAAATTTCTCAGTCATTAATTTCCTTGCCCCTAAGTTTATGCTAGGCACATAGAATGTGCTTAATAAACAATCATTGGTGAAAAAATAATTAATTTAAAAATATCATATTTTTAAAAAGACCTGATGTCTATAGTAAACTTGGCAGGGCTGTGGGGGCCAGTGTGCTTTTAGCACATTTTAAATCAGTACTATAAAGTTTCATAATATTATATGCCCAAGCTATCTAGTATATTCATAAGTAGATAAAAATTGATTAGTCCTAACCTTTTTTCCCACTGTCTTGTGTGTGAGAAACAAGATTTTTATGGACAATCTTAATGACAGAGATCTAATTCTCTTTTATGTGCCATAGCTTTTGAAGTAATATTATCAAACAAGATTTCTTAGTTGTAATTTTCTTTTTATAAATATTTTCTTTCCTGGATATGTGTGTAAGTGTGCATATAAGTGTATAATAGGCAGTCTCAACACTAAAAACACTATTCTGCTATCCAGGATAAACTTTTACTTTCACTTCACCTGACTGAAAATGGAAGTAAAACTACATTTAAAGTGTTAATGATCTTTGTCTATCTACTAAACGTTCTTAGATCTCACTGAGAAAAGCATTACTTTTGTCTTTTCTCTTGGCTTATCAGAACCTTTCTGGATTCTTCACAAAAGCAGCAACAATGGAAAAAAATCCAGTAACATATTAACGGATATCTTCTCCAGATGGCAGTCACTCTATTAACAGCAGGGAAGCAAACATAAGCACCCAGCTTGCATCCAATCCACTACAAAGATACTCTAAGAGAATATCTAAGTTGGGTCATCAATTAAATTCACTCTGAGGGGCTATTAAGGTATAATATATTGTCAGTTCTGCTAAATTACACTCCTAAACAAAATCGGCTTCATTTGTCTTCTGTCTGTAGCTCCCCCTGTTGGCAATATCACGCTGTTTACCCACAGCAGATGGAATAATACCTAGGAGCAGCGGCAAATAACTCATCATCGGCAAGGTCAAGCCATCTTCGTATTTCTATCCAGATGCTGTGGGTTCCGAGTTCTTATACCATCTTTCGCAATTGAAATACATTGGTAATAAATAAATTCTGGGAGAGTATTGCCTCATTTAAAAGCCAGGTGAATTCTCTATCAGCATCTCTTATATATTTCAGATCAGTCCTTCACATAAATCTTTGTGAAACATGTATGCAGTTCATCTTTCAGAGTGTTAATAGCTAGCTGTGGCTTAAAATATTATATTGTGAGTGTTTTATTCAGGAGCCACTGCAGTTGATTAATTCCCCAAAAAACTTTGTCGAATGTTAGTAGGGATGAATTTTAATGCTGTTGAATAAACTTCTCTTGTTTTTTTCAGACAAATATGCAAATTGAAATGAGGGTTAGTGAACTTATGAGATGATGCTTGAAATGTTAGAGCTTTATGAAATACAAGATATTGATGTTGATCCTTCTCCTCCTTCGTAATCTGCTAGATATCTGTTTAAAGAAATACATTGACAAACACAAGAACTCAGACTCTGAACATTACACACGGTTCACCATGCAAAGCTAATTAAAAAGAAATTCCATTCTTTACTCACATCTGTCAAAGAACATTAAAAACATCTAATTCATAATCACAGCAACACTGAAGAGCTGCATTTCTTTTTCCCCCAATTTTCTCATAAATCATGCCATAAAGAGCCTCTGGTTTGTCAGCTACTCCAAAAAAATCTCTCTATTCACAAGCATATTCTTCAAAATTCTGTGGAAATTTTATCTTTTGCAAAAAAAAAAAAAAAGTCATTTGCATTCATCTTATTTAATTTACAAATTACTTATCTTGAATAAAGTTTCTTCTACTGGGACAAGCGGTGTGAACCGGGCTTGAAGTTGTAAAATTCTCTTTGTTGGGAAAAAACAGATATTTTTAAATGATCAATATTAATACTTTCTCTGCTCACACAAGTATGTAAGCTTTGGAATATTTTTCCAATTTAAGGACAGTCACATTTAAATTCATTACTTTTGTCCTATGTTTAGAAACTGAGGTGATCGAATATATCAAATGATAAAATCTGTGATTTTGAAAATTCTGTTTTCTTGAATCCACTTTAAAGTTCCATTTTTAATTAATAGATGAGTTGATGATGAAAGGGAATTTTTTAGAGTGAGAGCATATGATGTGGGATTCTCCCAGAAAATATGTAGCAGCTACAAAATGTTTAAGTGGGAACCAAGATTTTCATATAGTACAGTCATTAAACATTTATTGATTTAGCTTTTTGTTTTGATGTCATTACTTAAATCAATAGCTCTAGTGAATCATAAGTCCCTTATTTGTATACCGACAACTCTTATGTTACCAAGTAAAAGGTTTGACACTCTACTTTTGAAATATTAACAGAGCTCTTCACTAAAGAACAAACACAATTCTCCACTTCTGTCAGGTTTTCAAGAGCTTTTAGGAAATAGCTATTCATGTGCTATTACTATCCCTTGCCTCTGCCTAGAATAACATTAGGCAACATGAAAGGAAAAATATCTGTAGACATTTTAATTACTAAAAGATGAATATTTGAATAACTGGTTAAAAAAACACTATCTACTTAAAAAATGTATATGCACATATGATAGATATCAATCCATCATGAATGTTTAGGCATTTAATGATCCAAATTCTTTCTACTTTACAAGACAGAATAAGTAATGTACATCTTCATACTCCATTAATTCAGGTGACTCAGGTACCATTTAGTAAATTAATACTTAAGTGCACTAAATTTGATATACTTACTTCAAAGTTAATTTGATGAAGTAAACATCCATTTGCTTGCTACTCTTATTATTTGTCACGTTTTTGCCTAATGCTTATACTACTAATATGTGATTTTTTTTTTTAATTTGCAAAGACAAGTGCCTCTTACACTGTTTGACTTGTCATAAACGGGACTGCATCAGGTTCCTAGAAATAGGGAGACGCATCATATATCACAGAATTTTACCTTATAATATAACAGAGAGCAGGGCGGACTTACCAGATTGAAGAAGAGAGAGAAGTTCACTTCAAGTTGGCTTAAAGAAAATAACTAAGGTGTAGGAGAGGATTTGTTGACCTACCTAGCTGAAAAAATAAGCTGTACATAGGCATGGAGGAATTCAAGACTTCAAGGATTTTGTTATTATCTACTTCATATTTTCTAAAGTTTCCTATGTGTTGATTTTAATCTCCAGCAGGCCGTCATGCCTGAGATCTGTGCATAATGGCAAAGATGATAACTGTCTCCTTTGGTACATCCTATGCTCTTCAAAGCAAATGAAATATATCACATTTCCCTGATAGCATCAGTAAGGTAGCTTCATGTTTACCAGAACCAGTCACTACAGTAGCAGCAGGCACCATATTCATATTGATCAGTCTACAGCCACAAGCCTCCCTCTGAAAAGAGGTAGGAGGGTAATCCCACCCAAACTACATGGACTGAAAGTTAAGAGAGTGAACGTTGTCTACTAGAATATAGATGCTGGGTGAGAAAGAAAAATCAGAAGTTGACCTCACAGTCCAATATACTATTAGTATTCATTCTAACATAAACCATACATAAAAAAGGAAAAATAAATTATATCAATATAATATTGGACAAAAACATAATTTTAACTGTTCATTATCAAAGTAGGTGTCCACATAGACTAAATTTAATTTGATAAATGTAAGTTTGTAAATTTGATAAATTTAAGTTTTGCCCTTCCTTCTCACCATTTGAAACACAAGCGTCAAATGCTATAGTTAAGACTTCTATACTAAGTATTAAATTAAGGCAGCAGAGAAACAAGTTTTTACCTGGTTTATATTTTCTAAGCTAGGTACATTAAAGAGCAATTAAGTGTTTATCAAAATAACTATGGCCCATAGTTTGAGGTAGGAATAAAAGTTCTGACAATCTTATCCTTCATCCTTACTGGAATTTGCTTACCTATCACTTGGTGAGAAAATTATTCTACTGACACAACATTATGTAGAAGAATGTCCTACCAAAAAAAAAAAAGAAAAAAAGAAAAGAAAAATCCATTTTATCAGTGGCAGATAGTAATTCTTCAATCTCAGTATTAAGGTTTCAAAAGGTAAAATACATCTGTCATGTATTTCAAGAAAAATGATAAGGGAAGAATAAAATATGTTCAAAATATCTAATAAGTCAATTTTAATTGAGAGAAGTTAAACATTGTAAAATACAGAGTAATTCTATCCAATTCACTGAACACCTTAAATGTGAGAAAAATATACAGATTTCTATTGTAAGTTTTAGAAGCTTTGGTGCCTACATTGCATCCTTGCTGATTTTGGCTACACGGCTGTAGTGGAGTACTCAGTGCACTGTGACAGCCTTCCCACTTGTAAGGCAAAGTGAATCTGGTTTTCTGCCTCAAGGCTTTGCTCCTAAGTTATATAGGAGATGGTTAAGCATACATAGTTATTAATACAACTCTGTGATGGGATAGGAGTTAAATGTCTCTAAAGGACCCTTTGCTAAATAAAGAATGAGAGATGGTGGAGAAATATCTCTGCCTCATGTATATAAGAAAAGTCTGGATGGACTTTCTGAAAAATTCCAATAAAAGAGTTTCACACCAACCCCTAAGGATCTAGAGCAAAATCTTGCCTTCTACAGAAGATAATAACTTAATATTTGTAAAAGGTTTCCTGGAGTCTTAGAAGAGACTGAACACCTTTTCATAGGATATCAAGTGATTATGGGAATAAAGCTGACAAAAATTAGTACCTAGGGTATTTTCTGATATACCAGGTTATAATTGTCAGGAAAGCATTGGAGCAATCCATTGTACCATGGACATGATGCATTTGGGATTTAAGCCAAAAAAGCTTGAAGAACTTAACAGTTATTTTGATGAGTAGTTCAAACCCCTATGTATCTTATAACATTACACTTAATATCTGTCCCTAAGCTCATTCCTATGGCCTTGTGACTACTGTAGTCTGGCCAAGAAAAGTGGGTTGGAATAAACTATAATCTTCTGCAGCTGATCTCAAGCCATTAATTAATAGTTAGTGTTTCCTTTTCTATTACTCATTCTAGATTTGAATGACTGATAGGAAGGACAATCTAGATTGGATGAGTGAAGAAAGAAATAGTGAATATCATATTTTCAGAAACAGTTGCAGAAGTAAATACTGATTCATTCCACTAGTTTTACAGTTTTATGGCCTTTTTTTTTTTTTTTTTTTTTTTTTTTTTTTTTTTAGAAATTGCACGTAACCCCAAACTGGAAAAGTTAGTGAGATGGATTTAACATGAATCATGAGACATTTGAACAATGCAAGAAGTGAATTGTTCTAGCAGACACTTTGATTCATCCTTTGTACCTTTTTGAGTCACCTCTGACTTCATGCACAGATTTGGAGGAGAGGTTGTTGCATGCTGAAAGTTATATTCTAAGCACTCATGGAATGGATCTCAGGCTTTCTGCTTCAACACTTTACTTTGAAGTCCAAGATTCTGCTCAGTTTGAGCAGCCCCAACTCTGAAATGTGAAATGGTTAGCTCTAGAAAAGGTCATTAGGGGAGCAAAGGCACAAATACTTTAGCCTTTAGTCCTTCAGAAGAAAGGATCAGGGAAGCACTGTACCTGTATCTCAGAGGTCCTTTGACAGTCATCTTCATACCACACCACTTATTAACATTCTATCTATCATTTTCTCACCTTACCTGTTCCATTTCCATACTCCCTTCTCATGTTTTATTTTACAAAGCAAATTCATGCAACCAAAATCTTATCTCAAGCTATGCTTTCACGGGAACCAAAAGAGCAATAGTTATAATAATACCTAACGTCTATTATCCCCTGATTCCTCATTTTAAGCAATGTTTTGTTCTTGCTTAGAGGACCCTGAAGGGGTAGTAAGAAATAACTTCCAGAAACATGTGACCCTCTCTCTTTATCTTCTGTATTTTGTAGCAACCTAAAGTTACTGAAGGAATTATGCCTAATGATTTAGGGGACGAGGAGAAAGCAAGAATGGGTTTTTGAAACTAGTGGAAGTAGAGCTTAAGAACCCTGATGTGACAGTTAATTTTGTATGTCAGCTTGACTGGATTAAGGAATACCTAGAGAACTGGTGGAGCATTTCTTTTGGTATGTCTGGGAAGGGTGTTTTCAGAGAAGACTGTCATGTGAGTCATGTGAGAGGTGGGGAAGGTCCAACTACCTACAATATAGGTAGGCAACATCTAATCAGCTGGGCTCTTGCATAAGACAAAAAAAGGAGAGCAAAAGACTTTCTGTCTCCGAAGCAAGGACTCTTTTGTCCTCCTGCCCTTGAACATCAAAACTCCAGGCTCTCCACGCTTGGGACTGAGAATTACACCATGAACTTCCCTGGTTCTGAGGCTTTTAGACTTGGACTGAGCCAGGGTACCTTCGTCCCAGGGTCCCCAGTTTGCAAATCACCTGTCATGGGATTTAGCCTTCATAATCATGTGAGCCAATTCCCCTTAAGAATCACAACTCATATCTATTTATCTCCATGTTCATGTCCGTATCCATATTTATATCCCTATCTATATATCTCTCGAGCTCTATCTTTTCTATTGGTTCTGTCTCTATGGAGAACACTGACTAATACCTCTGATATTTCAACAGGCCTTGTGAAGGAAGGACCAGAGCTGCTCCACAGCACTGCAAAAGGGTATGGTGTGACCTCAGAGAAGATACCTGCTTGGCATGGTTAGGCACAGGCGTTTCCAACCAGCGAAGTTTCTCATTGTCCATAGATAAGCGAAGAATTGCTTGACATCAAATGAGCACTGAAAGTTTAAGTACACGGAATTTTAGTGGTGACAATTTTTGATTGATTAAAACTGCTTGCATCGATTAAGCATCATATAATTATCTCATATTCTAGAATGGAAAGTGGGAGTGGCTTTAATAATCAGTAATATGGCTTTTTCCATATTATTATGTATGGGTGTTCTTTTTTTTTTTTTTTTTTTTGAGACAGAGTCTCGCTCTGTCGCCCATTCTGGAGTGCAGTGGCGCAATCTCGGCTCACTGCAAGCTCCGCCTCCCGCGTTCGCGCCATTCTCCTGTCTTAGCCTCCCAAGTAGCTGGGACTACAGGCGCCTGCCACAACGCCCAGCTAATTTTTTTTTTTTTTTTTTTTTTTTTTTTTTTTTTTTTTGTATTTTTAGTAGAGACGGGGTTTTACCATGTTAACCAGGATGGTCTCGATTTCCTGACCTCGTGATCCGCCCACCTCGGCCTCCCAATGTGGTGTGGGTGTTCTTAATCAGGATTATATTAACTTAAATTCTATCTGAGTTTATGGATTGAGATTCATTTTGCTTAACTCTTTAGTTGTATTAACACTTTTATATCTCAAATAGTTTTACAAGGTCATCGTTACTGATGCTTTGTGTGTACCAGAACTTTTTCTACAACATAGTCAATGTAGGATCATCAAAGAAAAAATATCTCTCATTCCATCTGACAATTAATACCAAAAGGAGTAAAAACAATTGAACGTGAAATATTTTTTTCTAAAAGCTATAAGTCTGCTAAAATTAGATTAGATTTTTATAAACTTTAACATCATACTTTTCATATTTAAACATATTTAATTATAATGTGTCTAAGAATTGGTAGTTTGCCATACTTTAATTGGCAGGTTTTCTTTTTTTTCCTTTCTTAGATACCTAAAATACTAGTTTGTCTCAATTAACTTACATGAGATAAAATATTCAGAACTGATGAATTATAAAATTCTGCAGTTTGTATTTTATTCCAGATTTTGATAGTAATCATTAAAAGGCAAACTTCAGAGAACCAACTGCTGCTGTAGAATTTGTCTAGGACACATGATTGTACACTAGACACACGACTGCACACTGGATCATTGCCTGACACATCGCATGAGCTCCCACAAGTCAAGATTATCTGTTTTCATAGAAACCACCTCATTGATTTCCAGAATCAGAGGAATGTGCTAGTTTTTCAGGTTAACTCAGGTGCACAGTGTATATTTCATAGGCAAATTATTTATAAGGAAGAGGGGGTGTTACTCTCAGGCTTTTTACTGGAAAGTAGAATTGAGCAGCAAGCAAGAAAACCTTGTGGAGGGGTGCTATATAGATATACAGTTTTCCTTTGGAGAAAATGTTTCAAAAAATATTCACTTTTGTTGTATTATTTGAAATCATTTAATTGTCATAAAATTTGCTTGTGTATTTGCAAAACCCATGTTTGGAAATACATTTTGCTATTGCAACTTTTTTATTTACATTATTCTTTAAAAAATTAATGAAATGTTTTAACAAAGCTATTAGAAAATAATTTGAATAGAATAAGTAGGTGCAACTTATATCTTTCATTATTCAATGCAGGAATATTTGGTTACCAGTAGATATGTAATATGTTTCATAATTTCATTATTAGATTTCTATATCTCCTCCTATTTCTTATGACGAGAGTTTCTTCTGGAATTGATGATACTACATCACAGATTTTTCTACAAGGCAAATAATTACATTTTTTAATGCTAACACTAGACCCAAGATGTCCTAAAATGTGCCACAAAGCAGTGGAGAAGTGTTCATGGCTACAATATAGGAGATAAAATCAGTATGTGCGGTTAGCATAATAAAGAGAAGAAAAATATATTCTGGATATAAACAATCTGATAAAACTGGGTTAAGCTTAAATTAGGGAGGGCAAATAATAAGGATAGAAAATAGAATGTGATTAAATAGGCAGAAACAGAGAGAAGCTAGCAAGAAGATATCAACAGAAACAACAATCTAAGATTCAGTAATAATAGCAATGTAAAAAAAAGATGTCAATATGTTAACGGGGGAAAAATCCAAAATGTTAGGAGAAAAGAACAAGATAAAATCACAGATAAACAGAGAAAAAATAGGGGTAGAATGTATAAATTAAGAAGCTGGAAGCTGATAAATGAAAGACAAAAAGCACAAGATGAACACAATAAGAAAATATAGAGACCTTATCACTGGAAGGAAAGTGAGAAAGTAAAAGAAAGATAAGGGCTCAAGAAAGAACAAGATGAAAGAAATAAATCCCACAAGAAATGTGACTCTTGTCAGTTATAGGTGGGAGAGATGTTTCATTTCAGACACCAGGAAATGAAAGCTTGATAGGTCAAAGCTGAATGACCTTACTGAGAGTTTAAATGAGAAAAGTGACCATTGTGATGATAAAAAGGAAAGTGAAATAAAAATTTTGATTTATGCTTAAGCCAAAGGTCATTTTAATGTTCCTATGTAGAAGTGTATTTTCAGCAAGAAATTGCCAATATGTTAAAAATAAAATTTCAGACAGCATATGAAGAAATGCATAAGATAATTTTGTTGTACTACACAGCACAGTTTTGAGAGAATGGAAAGTTTGTAGTGAGATGCAAATTACTTTTCCTTGATCTCTCTGGGTCTGCTATGTGAACATTTGACATGTATGACCTACTGTAACTCCTGAAAATACGGTAGTGCATTGAAACTGAGACTTACCAAAGGGAGAAGGAAAAATCCTAAGTATATTTATTAATCTAATAATTCATTTACTTATACTATACATTCTTAGTTTCTTTCTGTTTCTATACGAGGCTCTGGAAATTTAGAAATAAATTAGGTGCAGCTCTTGTCCTTTAAAATTGTGAAGTGAAAAAACAGCAGGAGAAAAAGATAAGGAGTCAAGATCATTAGAGAGAATGATAAATGTTCTCATTGATATAAGCACAGGGTAGTATGTTGAAAGGAAAGATTTGGGCAGGATGAAATTTCAGGACAAGAATAGGAGGCAAATCAGTGCAGGACAAAGAGGGCAACTAAGAAAGGGTAAATCTAATTCTATTTACATTTCAATGAATATATGAGTGACAATTATTAATGGGTCTTTAAGAATTCTTATACCTTTGTTCCTCTTTGTGTTGGTTATATTTACCGTGGTTTTCAGATAATTAGTTTTAAAAAACACTTGTAAAATTGATGGTGTTTTTTACATAAAGAGGAAAGAATGGGACAAATTAGAAGGAGAACAAATCTCACCTTTTTCTCTCATTACCACATACATGTGAGCCCCCAAAACAAATGTGTTCAGCACAGAGCACACATACTTCTCCAAACGCGGATGGATTTATCTTCTGAAATGTTTGTGAAGCTCCTTTTGGGTGCTGGGAACAGAAAATATTCTGATTATCTCCAGGATCAAAGATTCTCATAAATATAAATATAATCCTCTTGGTAAATTTGAAGCATTTACAAGAGTAATTCCAGCTTGCAGGTCAAGTCCCCAACTGATATGCCTTTCTCTTTCTTCTTTTCTTTTCTTTTCTTTTCTTTTCTTTTCTTTTCTTTTCTTTTCTTTTCTTTTCTTTTCTTTTCTTTTCTTTTCTTTCTTTCTTTCTTTCTTTCTTTCTTTTTTTCTCTCTCTCTCTTTCTCTCTCTCTTTCTCTCTCTCTCTTTCTTTCTTTCTTTCTTTCTCTCTTTCCCTCCTTCCCTCCCTCCCTCCCTCCCTTCCTTCTTTCCTTCCTTCTTTTCTTTTCTCTCTTTCTTTCTTCTTTCTTTTCTTTTCTGAGACAGAGTCTTGCCTTGTTCCCCACGCTAGAGTGCAATGGCAGGATTTCAGCTCACTGCAACTTCCGTGTCCCGGGTTCAAGCAATTCTCCCACCTCAGCCTCTCGAGTAGCTGGGATTACAGGCACCCGCCATCATGCCTGGCTAAGTTTTGTATTTTTATGGAGACAGGGTTTCACCATGTTGGCCACGCTGGTCTTGAACTCCTGACCTCAAGTGATCTGCCCACCTTGGCATCCCAATGCTGCTTCTTTCTATTCTCCTCTTTCCTGACATCTCCTACAGTCTATATGTAATTTTTTTTTCTGACTCACAGCATCTAGCTTTCATATTCTACCTAATTTTGTGTGTCTACTACTATTATATTCTTCTGTGTATCCCCTCACCTTGACTCAATTTAGACAGGCTTCTTTCTGATTCTAGTCTCCTGACCTGAGTGCCTTAGATAATTCACTTTAAACTTGCAACTATAAATTCTTTTCCTGTTCCTTTGAGATGTAAATCTTCTCCCAGAAGATCCAGATTTACAATCCAGGAGTATCTTTGTCAAGGGTCTTTGAAATGTAATCACGGAGGGTCTTTGAAATGTAATCACGGAGAGATCATTCCCCCTCTCTCCCAGTCTATGTGAGAAGGTAGGAGGCTAACTTCACTAACCACCAGTTACCAAACACAGGTGGCCTAATCACATTGACCAACCTCCTCATTAATGTCCTCTAGTACTTTTCCATCAGCTTATCATTTTAAAAATATATTCTTTGTTTCAGCAGAGTTCAGTTTAATATCATTTTCCATTTGCAATAGTCTTTACTGTTGCAAGAAAGTCTCACTTGCCTGTTTAACTTGTCTGGTGCAATATTTCCTTGAACAGAAGGCAGAATATTGTTCAAAAAGATGTCCACATCCTAACTTTTGAACCTTTAAACATGTTATGTTGCATCTCAAAAGGAATTTTGTGGATGTGTATTAAGCTGTTCTTGCATTGCTATAAAGAAATACCTGAGACTAGGTAACTTATAAAGAAAAGAGGTTTTAATTGGCTCATGGTTCTGCAGGCCATAAGGAAACATAACAGCATATGTTTCTGGAGAGGCCTCAGGAAGCTTCCAATCATGGTGGAAGGCAAAAAGTGAGATGGCACCTCACATGGCCTGAACAGAAACAATAGAGCCATGGGGAGGTGGCATACACTTGTAAATGACCACATCTCATGAGGACTTGCTCACCATGCTGAGGGCAGTACCAAAAGGGACAGGACTAAACCACTGGTGAGAAATCCGCCCCCATGATCCAATCACCTCCCACCAGGCCCCACCTCCAACACTGGGGATTACATTTCAATATTAGATTTGAGTGAGGACAACATCCAAACTCTATCAGGGTGTAATTAGATTACAGATCTTAAAATACGAAAATTGTCCCGGAAAATTGTGTCAGGCTTAATTAATCACATGAGTGATTAAAGTCCGCCCTTTAAACCTTAAGGAAAAGAGACAGCCAAACCCATGAAGACTTCTGAACCACAGAACTGGGAGGTAACAAATCTGTGTTGTGTCAGCTACTAAATTTGAGGTGATATTTTGCAATAGCAAGAGAAAACCAATATAGTCTCATAAACATAAACCCAAAGGAAAGGAGTGGATTAGTTTGGTTGTATATGTTCAATACGTCATGTAGCTAATCGACAGTCATTGTCTGGCCTATCGCTAGCAGCTTTTAAGCAGGCACTAATCCCTGCTGCGTTAAGTTGTGGCCTTGGAAGCAAAGTCACAGACCAAAAGTAGTGTGACAGATACATGAAAAATAACCTAAACCATTTTGTTCATAAAAAAGTCATTACCTTTACGGTCACCAAGAGTTTCATATTCTACTCAGAAGACAATTCTTTGGTAAATTTATTTTTATTCTTTATGGTAGTTTGAAATATGTCTACACATTTTTTTTGGAAACTAAAAATAGGAGTATCATTCCCTTTCCTGTGAGTATGACCTGGAATTGGTGACTCACTTCTAATGAATATCTATAAACCCTCATGAGAATCCTTGAACCAGTGTAAGAACCAGATAAGAAGTCAACTTAACTAAGCTGTTAATGAATTCCTGAGCAAAAGAAACTATGGGATACTAAAAGTTTGTTGTTTAGGAGGTATGTTTGGGGCTGCAAGAGATAACTAATACATCCTATGTAATGAAAATTTTTATTTTTCAATTTCACAGTTCATTTGGAATAAAATGGAGTCAAATCATTATTAATAATATCCCATAATTTTCTTTCTCATGTTCTTATGAAATATAAGATCAATTTATTCCAATTTCTGTGGCAGAGTCCTTGTGACTTCCCATTTATACTATTTTATTATATGTAAATAAAGATTCAAGAAATGATTTAAATTTCTATTGATTCAAACTAGGATTAGCTTTTGTAATCTGTGTCATCTTTCTTAAGTTGTCCATTTTGCTTTCCAAGCTATGATATTATGGTCATTAACTGCTATACTCAAATATCTACTTTCATCAATGCAAGCAGTTTATAGAAAGGAGATAGGTAGACTGTAAGAACAGAAACAGTACTTTCGTAAATATAGCCTAATGAAATTGAACACCTCATTTAATAAAATTATCCTGCTATCCAGCACCTAAACATCTAAGTTTTATAATATTATCTCATGAAGAGACAACATTATCTCATAAGGAGCTCTCATGAGTTCTTTAAAGATATTCAAAAAGGCCCTTTATGTGTCAGCAATAGTAAGTGATAAACAAATAAGATTGGAAATCCATCTGCTGCCTATAGCTAAAGACTGGGTTAAAATATGATCAGTAATAAATGAATGATAACATATAATCACACTACTTACAAATCTATTTAAGACCTTGCATATTACACATAGGTAAATCATGGAAGCCACCGTACCGATGTAACCTTAGCAAAGAGGCTGCCCCACACCAAGTTTCCTACCTCAGAGAAACAATAAGGCTCCACAAGTTCAGCACATCTTCTGTGGCCATAGCTGAATAGACTAGGAAGATTAGCTGGACCACTAGCCACAATTCATGAGCTGGCCAGCAATATCTAAGGTGGTCTGTCATGAAAAAAAAAGAAAGTGGGAAAATGTTGAATACAAGATTATCTCCTTTGGAATAACAACCAGAAAATATGAAAGCATCAAACAATTACTAGTCAAAACAGACAGTAAAACTGTGGATATATGTAAGGTATGAAGCAAGAAAAACAATAATGGGCTGTAAACGGTCCCACATCATGAGGAGATAGAAACACAAATAAGCAAAAACCACAAGTCACAAAATCTATACAGAATAGCACTGGCAGATGCAGTGAAAGAAAAACTGAAAAGAAGATAAATAACAATAATAATAGATTGATAAATTTATATAATAAAGAAAAGATGTAATGTAAAATGTAAACATTAAAACTTCTAGTTTGAAGGATATATCACTGTCTCTATGGGCCAAGCTTTATGCTCTGTTATTTCCATGAGAGTTTATGTTCATTACGCCTATACATATTTTTAAAATATTTCTGTACTGCCTGAGTTAGACTGAATGTATCGCTTTTAGAACAACCTAAATAATCCAACTAATACAATGATGCTGAGTTCAGACATTTGCACTGTTTCTCTATGTGTTGTTAAGTTAGTAGAAGGCCATTAGCCTGAGGCTATCTCTGTACTTTTTGAGTTCCTGCATAACAAACTGCAACCTAACTTAGTACATACCCATGCCAAAAAGCTAATTAGGAATATAACAAAGAGCCAAGTTTAGCCAATCATAGGCAGCCAGTCCATTACATTATGCCCAAATAAGGCAGATGGTTCATTATGTCATGCCCAAAGAAGGCATCACACCATGCCCAACTGAGATGGATGCCTAAGTGTAGCAAATGACTTATCTACTTTGCTTCTATGTTCACCCAATAAGGCCTATAAAACCTCCCTGCCCATACTGCCAGGCAAGGCTTTATGAACCTCCTCTGGCTCTGAGTGTCGCTCAGTTAGGGAGTCATTCTTTGCTCAAATAAACTCTGTCAAATTGAATTTGTCTACACATTAAATTTTAACAATATCAAAATGGTATGAAAATTTTCACATGTCCATATGTGTACCAGCCGGTTCCCTTTTTTTTCTACCAGAGTTATTACTGGTGCCACTATTTAGGTCCTTGTGGTGGTGAAGGGTGTATAATTTCAAAAATATGTCATTGACTTGGGAGGTACTATACGAACAGTGTATTAACTGAGCTCTGGAAAGGCTTTTAAGCTCTATGATTTATTCTAACAAATAGCCATCCAAGGTGTTGTGAGATGTATGTGTATACTGGAAAAAATGGAAAATTAAGATTTCTTTTACAATGAGAAGGCCATCCTTTAATGAAAATACTCACAAATATGGCCAATGAGGCATTTTTGCTACAAAAAGCTATTGTTCAGAACACTAGATTTGAATATTCTGTCATTTTACCTGTTGTGGTTGGGTAGTAATATAGTTTCTCTGAATTTGAGATGACTGATTTGTAAAATAGGGTAGTATGGCAGTGCTACTTAATGTATAGGCCTCTTATGAGAAGCAAAAAGAGAAGCACTTGGTAAATTTTAAAAGATATCACAAGGCTAGGTGCCGTGGCTCACGCCTGTAATCCCAGCACTTTGGGAGGCCGAGGTGGGCAGATCATGGGGTCAGGAGATCGAGACCATCCTGGCTAATACAGTGAAATCCCATGTCTACTATAAATACAAAAAAGTTAGCTTGATGTGGTGGCAGGCTCCTGTAATGCCAGCTACTCAAGAGGCTGAGGTAGGAGAATTACTTGAACCCGAGAGGCTGAGGTTGCAGTGAGACAAGATTGTACCATTGAGCTCTGTACTCTAGTCTGGGAGACACAGCAAGACTACGTCTCAAAAAAAAAAAAAAAAAAAAAGCACAAATACAAGGCACTGGCATGAACATCACTCTACAAATGAGAGGGAGTTTCTCACCTGTCATCTTTAAAGCCCACAACACTCAAGAAGGCAAGGTGTTTCTATTAGATAGAAGAAATTCTTCTACCTTCTACCACACCTTCACCCACACATCTAGATGAGGAATATATCATAGTATGAAAGTGGCTATTATACATTTATTTATTCATCTTATTTTTTATATGTAAAGCAGTTACTTATCTAATGAATGAAAGCTTATATTAATTATATAAATAGCTTTTCTTTTCTATAAATAATCGGTGTAGAATTTCTAAATTTCTAAATGGGAGAAAGTAATCCAAATGTAATTATTTATTCAGTTATATAATGGACTTATTCATTATTTATATATTTAATAAATGGTTTCAAAACATGTCACATTTCCTAGACTCAAGCTAATGTCAGTTAATGAAGAGACACATACAACTTTCGGTGATATTTTAACCACACAAGGAGTTACAATCCAATGCTCCTGCTAACTTTCCTCTTCAGCCATATCATGCCTTAGTTTCTTCTGTAAATAAATTAAATTCTTATTTCAGTAAAATACCTTCAACCTTCTCAACCTTCACTTATTTTTCTTATTTTCTAGACCAGACACCAACACTAGATTAGCACAAATTCCTTTCTTCTCCATTCCTAAATCTTGACCAGTGTACATGGCTGGAGAAGTATGCATAATAACCATGTTGAATAGTTTGACTTTAAAATTTATGGTCTCTAACATTTAGAAAGACCTAATTAAATTATTTTCATTTTCAAACTTTCAAAATTCCATCCCCATTCTTGCTCTTAGATAATAATTTTTATTCCAATTTTACTGAGTAAATCAATCTGAAGAGAACCTTAACACCTTCCCACCACCACAACCCCACAACCCCATCTCTGTGTTTTCTTTTTTTCTCTTTTTTCTTTTCTTTTTTTTTTTTTTTTAGATGGAGTCTTGCTCTGTCACCAGGCTAGAGTACAGTGGTGAGATTTCTGCTCACAGCAATCTCCACCTCCAGGGTTCAAGTGATTCCCCTGCCTCAGCCTCCAGAGTAGCTGGGACTACAGGTGTGCACCACCACACCCAGCTAATTTTTTGTATTTTAGTAGAGACAGGGTTCCACCATGTTGGCCAGGATGGTCTTGGTCTCCTGACCTTGTGATCCACCTGTTGGCCTCCCAAAGTGCTGAGATTACAGGGATGAGCACCGTGCTTGGCCTGTCTCTTCTATTTCTGAGGTATAACATTCCACGTACTTGGCAAAAGATAGTTCTCTTACTTTTGAAAGAGTTACCACATTTGCTCTTGTCATTCAAGGACATTGCTCAAGGAATTCTCAACATTTTTTTCTACATATTTTCAAGCAACATGCAAACTTTCTGTTATTTCTGTTCTGTTTTTAAGAAGCCTCTTTGACTATTTCCTGGTTAACTACTAAATCATGTATTTTAGTTTTTACAGAATTACTCTTTGAAAGAGTTTTGTACATTTGGTCTATCTAATTTATTTCCTTCCATTCCTATTATCTTTTGAATACAGTTAAATCAAGCTCCTAATCCCATTACTTTGCCAAATCTGCTTGTCAGGTTTCCGGTGATCTTCACGTTTTCACATCCAGTTGTCAATTCTCTGTCTTCACTTACTTACTTCACTCCCTCCTGCTGAAATTAGGCCTTTACATGACTTTGAAGACATAAGCTTTTCTTGTATTTCCTTTTCCTTAATAAACATTTATTTTTGGTCATCAATTTGGATTTCCTTCATTTATTAAGGGCTTTCTACCTAAAATTGTTTTGTAACAATTCCTTCTATTCTCGTGGCTTTAAATGATATCTAAATTCTTGTAACTTGATATAACCAGCATTAAATTCTGCCCTGAAAGACTTCATATTGTGTATACAATTGTCTCTTTAAAATATTCAATTGATTATCTAATAGAAGTCTCAAAAGTAACATGTTCAAAATTCAGCTCCCATTCTACCCTCCCTATCACAACTTTCCTTTCTGCAATCTTCTCTCTTAGTCATTGGCAAATCCAACATTCTAGTTGCTTTAATCAAAAACCTCAATGATATACTGGACACCTCTCTTTCTACAAGAGCTCACAGTCATTCTAACAACTTATCTGCTTGAGTTTATCTTCAAAATACATCCAGAATCTGATGACTTTTCACCACAACGACTGTTATCCTAATTCCAGCCACCCTCATCTTTTGTCTGAATTATTACAATAGTCTCCTAATGATTCCCAGCTTCAGTGCATGCTCTTATCACTCTCTTTTTTTTTTTTTTTTTTTTTTTTTTTTTTTTTTTGAGACGGAGTCTCGCTCTGCCGCCCAGGTTGGAGTACAGTGGCCGGATCTCAGCTCACTGCAAGCTCCGCCTCCCAGGTTTACGCCATTCTCCTGCCTCAGTCTCCCGAGTAGCTGGGACTACAGGCGCCCGCCACCTCGCCCGGCTAGTTTTTTGTATTTTTAGTAGAGACGAGGTTTCACCGTGTTAACCAGGATGGTCTCGATCTCCTGACCTCGTGATTCGCCGGTCTCGGCCTCCCAAAGTGCTGGGATTACAGGCTTGAGCCACCGCGCCCGGCCCACTCTCTTCTTAAACTAGTAGCCAAGTGACCCTGATATAAAGCAAGTCAAATTATGCCACTCCTTGTACTTGATATCCCAAATTTCTTCTCATACTATGGAAAGTAAATCTTACTTTTATATTTCTGAGATTAATTGTATTATATTTTATGATTTGTACAATTGGAACAATCATATATTTATTACCCAAGGAAGTTGTAAGAACTAAATTAGTATATGCTACTTTTAAAGTACACCATAAGAAACAACATTCAATGATTAAACAAATATTATTTTCATTATCTTATGTTCTTGGTCTTCCTCAATATTTGGTCTGTTATATATATCAAGAATATCCCAATACAATAGCATTTTCCTTTTTCTTCTATTCCTTTTGTTTCTAAAAATGTAAAATTGTACAAATGCGGTTTTACTCACATCAAGACACAGAGCTAATGGATTATGTTATTTAATATACTCAGTCCAAAATGTTAATGCTTATTAATTCCATCTTCTTTTTATGAGATAATGAATTTGAATTTTATAGGGATCTTCAGTGTCTCAAATTTAAGAAGCAGATTTTTATAGTAAATATTGTAGGAAACAAAAAGAGGTATCTTTGACACAATCAACGAGATTTAGTGTACCTCATGTTTCACAGTGTATGTAAGTTCCTTTCTTAGTGCATGAAAAGTCACTTGAAGATGGAATGTGCTTGTGTTTTTCTTAATATGTTAATAAAGCAGAATAGTTAGCCATTTCATTTTGTTTCAAGCAGTTTTATTTACAAACACAGACACAAAATTTTATTTTTCTATTAAACCACCGTCACTGTGGTCACTGTGGTCAAACACACACTCGTGTTCAAACTTTGGGCAATTTTTGTGGTGTTACCTCAGGTATTTACTTGCATGCACTCAAGAAATGGTGCCTGCATTCATTATTACTTCTTACAGTTCTGATTTATCAGTATCTTTTTTGACAATAAGGAGCAAATTCTCCTGCCAATTTAGCCATTCATTCCATTGCCTCATTGGTACAGGGAAGGAGTGAAGATCTTTAGTAACTTACCAGGTACAGAAGCCAATTGAGAAAAGTAAAACTTACCTCAGAGTAGAGAGAGAAAGCTATCACCATAATGGAAAGTAATGCATACAGAAAAAAAGATTAAGGGTGAAGCAAGATTAATAAAGATGGGAGTAAGGTACACCAGAAAATAAAAAGTGTTAAAAACAATAAAACCAAGAAAAGTAATATCAATAACAAAAAAGATTATGCAATGCCCCATGGTCAACTATAAGTATAGGGCCTTGTCCTGTAAGAGCACATTTCAAAATTTAATTTAATCATCTTTCATAGAGTGCAATAACAGACTAATGTTTTTGTGCCAGTGTTAGAATAAAGAGACAAGGTCAACATTACACAGAATAAACAAAAAGATAAGGTCAATATCTTATTTGCTTGTAGATATGTTGGTGGTTATATATTTTACATATATAACATATTTTACACAAGTATAAAGATTATATACGGGTCCCTGTGTTCAGGAGGATTAAGAGAAGGGAAGAGGACCTAGGCTTTGAATACAGAACCGGCAAGATAGAAGGTAAAGCACATTTATGAAACACAGGGACTCTATGTCTCTGACTGGAAAACAATTTAACCTAATGTATTTTATAAGCAGGTTATTTGTGCCAAAAAATGAAATAGTATTAATTACAGAGATGAATAGATTTCATAGCTTTCTTATTAAATCAATATAGCAGCCTCATATTATCATTTCATTACATCGTTTGAGAGCAGATGTTTGGTAAAACTGGCAAGAAGGTTTTTTTTTTTTTAACTTTTTATGATAGATTAAGCCGTTGAATATTTTTTTAAGAAGAAATATTTTATAGAATTGATTCAGTAGCTGAGAGATATTTATAAGTAAATGATGCATATTACCCTATACAATTAAATATATGAGTTAAATGAGGTTTTAAGGTTAAGAGATAAAGTCACAATGGCATTTAGTTGATGTTTGAACTTTGACTACCATGACTCCTAAGCTTGTGTAACTAATATTGCATTATACAACTTACAGGTTGCCCTTCTTATACATTCCCAAATAACCCCAATCAAAGTATTTTGGTTTTACTTCACAACCTGAAAATTGTAAGAGGTTTTACACTCAAGTTCCATTTGGAGAAAACACATATATTCAAATATACTGCACTAGTAAGCAAACACCATATTTCTTAGCAGAGTTCAACAAAAACCTAAGTGGTTTTAGCTACATAAGCAAGAATAACATGAAAACAGAAAATTACACTGAGTTTAAATGAGAAAATACAAAAGTTTTATTGAATAATTTATAATAATACAATTCAGAGGATTTAGTGTGTCATCAATGGAAAGCTTCTGAGTCAAATGGGAGAAAATATACACTTTTCTTATTCTTGAAGAAGTGGATATAGAGAACAAAAGTTCATTCTATCTACAAAAAAAAAAAAAAATAGTTTGCTGGATGCAGACTAAATCACAAGGAAAGACTAGGTGCAGTGGCTCACACCTGTAATCCCAGCACTTCGGGAGGCCAAGGTGGGCAGATCACCTGAGGTTAGGAGTTCGAAACCAGCCTGGCCAACATGGTGAAACTCTGTCTCTACTAAAAATACAAAAATTAGTTGGGTATGGTGGTAGATGCCTGTAATCTCAGCTACTCAGCAGGGTGAGGCAGAATTGCTTTAACCCAGGAGTTGGAGTTTGCAGTGAGCTGATTGTGCCACTTCACTCCAGTCTAGGTGACAGAACAAGAACCTGTCTCAAAAAAAAAAAAAAAATATATATATATATATACACACACACACACACACCCCTATGCACACACACGCTTATATATACATATATGTATGAATATATATACATATATATATTTATTTGAGCTCTCTAACACAAGATACTTAAAAGTCCTTGATGGCCTTAAGGTTAACCCTGTGTGTGTGTGTGTACATGTGTGTGTATATGTTTATGTGTATGTGTAATAAAATAAAGGTTAGTCAAAAGAAGGCCTTGGATGTTTCATCATCAACCAATGTGAATATATTATTAGATATTTACTATGCTCAGAGTACCAAATCTGAATTTCTAGACTAGATCCTCCCTTTAACTCCAAAATTCTATATCTAAAATCAACCAAGCTTCCCCACCTGTGGGCAGAACAAACAAAATATTTCAAAAAAAACTACCATAATGCTCTTCCAACATTCACCCCCAGAAAAACCTGCTTCTCTTTCTGATACCAGTATCACAATAGCACCATTATGTATCCAATTTCCTTTGCCAGGAATTTAAAAATGTGTTGTGGAGTATTGTCAGCTCTTCTTCCCATATACCACTTTAATTTCCATTGCTTTCTGTATTGCTACTGCCTTTACTAACCCTCATGTTATCTTTTTACCTAGACTTTTGTTACAGGAAACTTGATGTGACTAACACACCTTTCTGATTCATTTAGAATTTTTTGTTTGAAACTTGTTAAAATGTATAAATGATAATTTTACTTCCCTGCAAATTATACTATATAATGATTATGATCATTACTTCTTTTTGCTTCTTTTCTTTAGTAGCAGAGTTCTGTTTTGCAAATTAAACCTTTCGCAGAGCCCAATTAATTAAAATAGATGGATGCAGTGATGCACTAATTGGTAACTCCATATGACCACAACCCCCTCAATTTTGCCACCAAGGAAAGCCCATGACAGCTTAAGGTATAAAATTAACCACTACAGAAACAACAGCAACAATAAGTGCTTTTTAATATGTCATATGTATACACAATATTCATTGCCTGGTTATATATAAGTTGATCATAATTATTTTCCACATAATTACCACATTCTGTACTGTGTCTATGTCTGTGGCATCCATCTCAAAACTTTGGTGTGACAGTAAGACATCGCCTTGTTCTTAGTGTATTATAACATTTTTTGGTACACCTTAAAACCAAGTATGAGTTTGGAAATGCTTAGTTACTGTATATCATACATGGATTTAAAAATGACACTTCCTGGGGAAGAATGCAAAGCAAATAAAGACAAATATGCATTGCAGAGACAAGGAGAGATAATGGGTCCATTTGAAAATAAATATCTATGACAACTGTGAGGGTAAGTGACCATATGAGCAGTTAGAGAACTGAGAATTGAAGAGAAACAAACGAACAAATTGGGAAGAGCCAAGGAACTCCTTCACTAAGGCAGATTCTCATTGTGGACTTCTATATAAGTGCTAACTGTGAAGTAGAAATTGAAGTAAAAATTGCCTTATGTATTAAGATGAAGATGAATTACTTTTTTGAGACAAATTATTTCTCCCCATGTGTCTTTTACCTTGAGAAAATAAGAAAACGTGTGTATATCAAATATAGAAAACTTTGCTGTTAATCTTCCAACTAATGGTTGATATTATTTAAATTTCCTTTTGATCTTAACTTCAGACATATAATTTTTACTTAGCTTTATTAAGTTGAATATAATGTTTCTGTTTTCTTGATACTCAAAAGTAGCTATTTTAGTTGCTTTCTGAGAGGTAGAACAATAATTAAATAAGAAAAGAAAAAAATGTGTAAGCTAAATTTTACCTATTTAGAAGTTATATAAACATTAATGAAACACACAAGATTGGTTTTAAAAAAAGTCATAGACGTATTTTCCTATCTTCACTGAGTTAAAATAAAATAGGATGAGATAAGCCTAATCTCTAGAAACAGGTTAAACACATCAATATTGCAGCATGTTAAATAGAGGAGAGAACGTTAAAAGGTTATAGAATATTCTTTCCTTAAGGTCATTAGGAAAAAGACTCTCATAAAAGATTTGTTTAGGTAAGTTTTACAATAAAGAGAAGAGAAACACTGGTGAATCCAAGGTGACTTCCATTCTTACTTTGTATTCTAAGGAATAACACATTTATTTTTGAAATGATATTTAGGATCAAAATAGAAGGAAGTCACAGAGGCTGATCCAGTTGGCAATAGGGAGAAAATATTTCAATAATTCTGGTGAAACAGCAGGGGAAAGCAAGTTATTTTGTATGTGAGTAAGCAAGGAAAATAGTAGCTGAGCCTGATTACTTCTTACCCCAAATTGATGTACCACTGCTACGGAGAAATTCCATCTAGTCTTTAAAATGAGTGTGAACTAAAGTAATGTAAAGAGAAGCTAGCCAAGCACAGCTAATCAAAATCTATCAGAAAGCATTATACTTGGCATTGTGCTTGGTTCTGTACAGAATCAAATTAAATGGTACTGGGATCTTACCCTCCAAAACTCCAGCTTCCATTTGTCAACTACCCTTTTGCCTGTTTTTCTGATATTAAAATAAACTTCAATACTCAACAGAGAATATAAACTTTCTTTTTTGGAAGCAACTCTTGCTGGTTCAGTACAATTGAACCTGTGATCTCTTATTTAGGGTAAATATGGTCAATAAATAAGAGGAAATACGGGGAAAATAAATTAACAGTGAATAATTAATCTTCTTTGTCAGAAACAAAAATTCACTTGTGATGCTCTCCTGTGCACAAAAGGGAATACATTTCTGAGTATGAGATAACTGTGGATATTTTGTATCTACATGTTCTACTTTAGAGGTGACATGAAAACGTTCCTGAAGTAGTGGCAATGCTAATGATTTTATCACAACAACCTGCTATTACTTTCAGTATATTCAACAAATTTCTCCACATGACTCCTTCACACTCTTACAAGGAAAAACAGGGAATCATTTGTGACAAACTTTCATTGATGAGGACAAATTCTGATGTGAACTTAGCTAGTGGGCTTTCATCTTATGATGGATATGAAATGTGGGAGGTCAATAATGCCATCTTAGTTGAAGGAGAACATAAGGACACACACTATTTATACATGTTCAAAATTCATGAACAAAAGAGATTCTGTTTCAATAATGATAAATTGCTGTCAGGAAACTTATAAAAGGATATTCTCCACTTTTTCTTTCTGAACGATTATTAAATATTAAACTGATGCAGGCATCATTTTGGTTTTGATGTTTAAGAAACATAATACCTTTATACCAGAGACTAACGAAGATTAATTTACTTTATTGTTGCTCATGTTTATTTAGCCTGATAAATGTATATGTGTATGTACATGCACATATGTAAATATATATGGGAGATGTATCACGGAAACATCTTTAGCCTAGGGAGTAATAGTTCCTTCAATATCCCATATCTACTCTTCCTAGCTAAAACACAAGACCACAGTCTATTGCACACAGGCCAGCACACATCTCCTGGCATAGTACAACAGGGTCAGAAACATCTAGAGAGTCATAGAATGTCAGTGTCACAGCACAGTCAGGGCAAGCTGATTGAACTTTGTTGATACTAGGATTGCAGAATGTTTGAGTGTTACTGAATGACTATTTTGACAGATCAGGAAACCTGAGTCAGAGGCTTTAAGATAAGTCAGACTTTATTCTTCAAGAAACCAGCACACATCTTTCAAGAAAAGAAAGAATGGTTAAGATGTGTTTAATAAAACATTGTGTCTCACATAGTTTACCTTCTAACCTAGCTTCCATGCACTCATATAGTGAGGCAAGAGGCCTGCAAGAAGAGTTAAGAGGAAATATTGGGACTTTGAAAATCTGATTCTTATTATTTAAACCATGGTTGTATTATTAATGTAAGCCTTCAATGACTTTGCAAAGGCTGTTCAAGTGCAATAGCAAGGGAGTCAGCAGCATTATCATTTTTTCAGTGTTCACTGGTAGTAGATTTGCAAACTTGTATAATACAAGACATCGTCTTAGTGGAATGAAGCTGAAAAGGAAAGTAGAGTATGCAAAGTTGTGAAACCCCACTTGGATGATCAAAAAATGACTTGGCAAAGGTGTAAAGGGAACTCAAGTTTTCATAGTACAGGCTTTAAGGCACATAAATCCTCTCTGTATTCCATTATTAAATATATCTGTGGATCAAGATTAATAGTATCTCAGAAACAGAGATTACATACAAATAAGAACACCAAAGCCCATTATAGTCATCAATGTGGAATCAGAGTTTAAAGCCTTAACTCTCAGATTAATGTTCTCCATTCTTTAGATTCTTTTTCATTACCCAGGATAGCACTTCTAATATAAACTCATATATTAAAGACACTATTCAATCTGTGGAAGAAGATGACTATGCCCTAGTAGTATCCCTGCAGCTCACTTTGAATGACTAGTGTCTGCATCTGTCTCCCTACATTCTTTTTAGAACAGTAGATGGCTGCTTTGTCTAGAGGCCAGAAAGGCAAATGTGCCTGTGAATTACAACTCCCACCCTCTACCCAAGCTCTTCCTTCACCCTTCACCCTCTCAGCTCTGTAGTTCCCAACCCACCCAAGTAGCTTCAACCTAAATACCCTGGTCCCTCACACTGCAAGGGTGTTTTGCAGCATTTCCTAGAATTTCCATAGGGGATTAAGCTCCACTTTCCCACAACGGGAACTGGCTTAATAATAATTTATTTTTTACCCACCTCCTTTACCAGTATCACTTCCCAATTCCCTGCCACCCTAGCTATATTTCATGCAACTGCAAAATAGCCTATATAATTTTACATTCCTGTCTCAGCGTCTGCTTTTGGGGGAAACTCAATCACGCTGCTCTATGGCTGTGTTATTAAATTTACTTTTCATGAACCAGAATGTACTACAGAACAAAATATGGTATGGTCCCAATACATGATTTTGGAGGAATAAATGAATTAGAAATTATGACTTATGGAATTTGGAGTGCATTTCCTTCAGGGAGGCTTTCCAGATTTTTATCTAGCTAAATATTTAGCAAACGGGAAAAGAAGATAGTGCTGTGAAAATTTTCGTTACTTGTTGATATTGTCTTTGCTGCATCATTAAAAATGTTTAAATGATTTTGAGATATCATTTTCTTTTATCAAAATATTTCTACAATACTATGGGCTTCCAAATGCAAGCGAAATATATTGTAACTTTTTAATATAAATAAACAGCTTTGTTTAAAGTTGGAGGCATATTTCCCATGGTGGTTTCCATCTGTTTATACACAGAGATGGGGAAACTGACACCAATATAGTGAAGTGATTACAGGGAAGTGGTGCATTGGAATACAGGATGATAGACAAATGAAGCTTTACATTGGAACTCACTATGCTGCTATCAAAGTAATAACATAAAATGTCGTAGTTACTTACAAACAGAAAGTAAGGCTATTATGATGAAATAAAAAGAAATAAAAAAATAACAATTTAAACCTCTAATTTCCAGAAAGAGTTTCTGTGATATTTAAATATTAGCATAAGCTAAATTTTTTTCTGAACATATATTTTCATAAGTTCTGTACTGCCACTTCAGTATGTGATGGTCTCTATTACCCTTTAGAAGGTAAACTACTTCACAGTGATTTATAGAAATTGAGAAAATGCTTTGCTTAGAAAATAAATGCAAGAAATCATGATTGTGCATATCTGTACAATGTTCAATAGTCTTAATTATTACACACATACCATTTTTGCATTGTTACTATATAATAAATTCTATATAGCCATATCTCAGATGTGTTTGAGTTTCTTTTATCTTTACTCCTACAGCAGAAATCCAAGTCATCTGTATATAATGGCCAAAAGCAGAGCTATTGCAATTTAAAAATTTTAAATAAGTTAATGCAATCAAGATTTTAGGTGAAAGAAGAAAATATTTTACTGAAAGTGTGTGTGTGCACACGCATGTGCATGTATGTGTATCCATATTCAAGGCAGCAATAAATGTTCTCACTTTTCTTAAAACTCTATTAAGATAAAATAATCATTTCCACTTAATCAGTAATTCAAAGCTAATATTTGCCTTTATTATCTAAAACGAAATAATTTAGCATACTTCCTATCATTTTAAATCTATGTTTGATAATTGCTTCATATTTTAATTGAGAACATGTTAGGAGATAAAGGAGAAGAAAAAAAAAAGTTTTGACATTCATTTATGGGTTTCATTCATTCTGATCTCCCTCCCCCTGTATTACTATACAGGATAAAGTACATTATAATAGAAATAGACTGTTTATAATAACTATGAAATATGTATGGTGTATTGTTGTTGATATTCCTGAGCAGGAAGAATCATACCCAAAAATGACCCAACATAATAGAAGTAAATAACTTTTTAAAGTCATTATTTTTCAAAATGTACAATAATCATAGAAATCATAATAAAAATGTATTTCAGGTGTCTTTTTGCCTTCATATTGATACCTAATTTATCATGCCAATTCTTCAGGAATTACTAGAAAGACAAATTTTAAGGGAAAATAATAACAAAAAACTATTTATGAATATTTTTCTAAGCAATAAAAAGTGCTTATATTGAAACAAATCATTCTAAGAAACAGAGAACATTTTAATAGAGATTATTAAAAATTAGAATTGTTTATAAATAAATCCTTCAACATATAAAAATACTCTGTATATAGTTTAGGTGCTATTCATATGTATATGTGCATTCATGTACATATGTAGGAATATGCATATATATAATATATTCATATTTATGATATTTTTATTCATATATCAACTGGATATCACATAAAATCTAATGGATTCTCTGTAAAATTTCAGTTTATGGGACAAGTCAAGATACTAGATTTTAAAAATTATTTATTGTCTTCGTTATTAAATAACTATTTACTGAGTCACTACCATATGCAAAGTATGATGCTAGGCCCTGGGTATTCATTGATGACATTTGAAAACAAGGTAATCTATGTACCCTGTTGGGGGAAATGTAAATTAGTACAGCCATTTTTGAAAACTATTTTAGTTTTACTTTACATATAATTACCATATGATCCAGCAATCCTAATTCTGAGTATCTACCTGAACCTTTGAAATCAGTATGTCCAAGAAATATCTGCACTCCCATGTTCATTGCAGTAATAGTCCAAATAGCCAGGTTATGAAAACAACCCCAGTGTCCATCAACAAATGTATGCATAAAGAAAATATGGTATATATACACAAGAGAATACTACTATACATCCTAAAAAAGAAATAAATTTTGTCATTTGTGACAATATCGATGGAATCGGAAAACATTCCACTAAGTGTAATAAGGCAAACATAGGAAGACAAATGATCTATGTTCTCACACATATGTGGAATCCAAAACAATCAAATTCGAAGAAGCACAGAGTAGAATGGTTGTTACCGAAGGCTGCAAGTGTGGGAGGATGGATTGTGGAGGAAGAATAAGAAGATAATTGTCAAGGGACACAAAGAAAGATTTGCACAACACGGTGAATATAGTAAAAACAACGTATTTTACATTTCAACATTACCAAGAGAGTGAATTTCAAATACTCTTACCACATAAATAACCATTTGAAGTGATAGACATGTTAGTTCACTTGATTTAATTATTTTACATTGAATTCACATATCATACTATCACTTTGTACCCCATAAATACATACAACTATAATTTGTCAATTTGTAATTTTAAAAAATAAAAAGGAAATAAATAAAAACAGACAAAAATGTCTGCTTTAATAGAGCCTACAGGCTTGAGTATAAGAACATAACTATTTTCACAGTCTTTTTATTTAATGTCCAGTATGTCTTTGGGCCTATTTGTGTTTCCCCACTTATCTGCAAAAACTATCTATGCTCATGTCTGATCCCTGAAGGAAAAGTATACTAAGTACTGTCATTAAAAAGTTATCATTTAAATTGTTAAAAATAACTGTAAAATGACAGTTAGCTAGTGAAATCAGTGTGAAAGACTGCCTTATATTAGTTGACCTGCTACATCTTCAACTGAATTGTTTAAACAAATGAGCTGGTCTTATTTTTTAATTATGTAAAATAATTATTAAAATGTCAAGACTAAACTCTATGCAAAGATGATACAGGGACATCTCTTTTAGGCTTCTAGTTCATTTTAATTACATTATATACAATTTGAAATATTATGATATATCTACAGATTGTTGAAAGTTTTGGATTGCAAGAAATCTTCAGAAGAATGAAAGTAAGGGCAGAGTAGTAGATCTAGTTAGAAACCATCTCACTTAGAAACATTGGGACTATCTAGTCTAATGATTTATTCTAAATTATAAGACATGCATCACATGTTAATTACTACCAGGATTGGCATAAAATATCATCAATTCAAAGATTCAAAGATTCAAAACAAAAAAAAAAGAAGAAAAAGGGAAAAAATATGAAGATATTTAATTTTAAGATCTAAGTAATTCAGTAAGCAATAGAATAAGAATAATTAAATTTTATTATTTTTCTTTGATTTTTAATGAGAAAATTACAATAATCTTATCTATAAAATGAGCTCTGTTTGGTTCCTTCAAACATATATACTAGAAAAATGATTTTGACATAGAAAAATCTGAATTCTAGCTCTGATTGCTAACTGACATTCAGTGAAAAACGTTCTTGAAATCCATTGACCTCATATCTTCAATCCTCTTTTAAGGATTGGAGTCCATAGATGCAAAATCATCTGCATATTATGTGATATATAATTGGAACCCAATATTTTTTGAGCCCATGCAAACAAAAATGTGTTACTAATAATATAAAGATGGTAATTGATATTTTCAATTTGAGTACATAGTCATATCATTCCATTAATTTTATTGAGTACATAGTCATATCATTCCATTAATTTTATTATCAAGGTTTGTAACTTCAGAAGAGACAAATCTCTTACTCTGTTCAGGAAGTTTGAGAGCTCTCTTGAGAAGTGAGAGTTCAGCTGAGTTCTGAAAGTAGAGTAGAAGTATGTCAAATAGAGGTGGGGAGTTATACAATGTTCCTGCAGTAGAAAGGAGCATGTTGTGAGCCATCAAGGAAGTAAGAAGACCATTGTTCTTGGAACAGAAGAACCTGGGGGAAAGTGGTAAAAGATTAGTGAAGAATACGTCATGAGAGATACTGTAACCTAAGATTGACTGAACATTTTGGACTTATTTTAATTAGAGGTACAAAACAATCAAACTCACCCTTTCAAAATGATTTCACTGGCTGTATTATTTTGTATGGTTTGAGTTACATAGTATTGACTGACAATGTGGAGAGAATTAGTGATGATATATCGTAGTGGTTGGAGAGGTAGTTAAGTAACATATCATGACCAAAATTAGATATCTCAGGATCAGCGAGTTTATGCTGCAAAAACAAACAATATTAGGATTTTGTAGCTTACACAATACTAAATTTTCACTCACGTTACATATATCTCTAGTGTGTCAGATGTAGCTCTGTCCCTTAATTTCAGGTCCCAGGTAATGAAATAGCCTTTATCTGGGGCACTGCTGGTGGTTCTTGAAGAAGCAAATTGACAGAAATTGACTTCTAAAGCTTTTATTCTAAAGTATCATATATCATTTCTTCTCATATTTCATTGGGCCAGTCACAGAATTAACTCTGTAATTAATGGACAAGGGAAGTATTTTTAAGGAGAGGCACTGCAGGAAGCAAATTGGAATAGGCTAATAGTGAGACAGTCTACCACACAAAATGAAGAGCTTAGTTTTTGTCATGTATCCTATGGAAAACTAGTGAACAATTTCAAACAGAAATGTATTTTAAGGTAGTACATTCATATACAGGCATCAAAACTAAGTCAGAAATGTATAAAATTTTAGTATTTTTTACTCAACAAACCTATCATTCTGCTTTCTGGACTGTATATCTTAAAAGACATAATCATGATAATATATCCTGATACTATCCTAAATATTAAAGTGCTTGAGAGTTTCCAAAACACTTTAATATCCACAAGAAAAACATGTGAGCTATCTGGAAAGGCTTAAAAATATTTTTGGGAAAAGTCAACTTACCACCAGAGTACAATATAAAACTGTATGTATGGAAATGTCAACTAAAAAGGCCAGAAAAAGAAAAAAATGCACACAATAATTTATCTTTGTTTACTCCAAAAATAACTAGATACAATATGTTAGAGAAGAAAATGCATAGGTATAAATGTAAAAATAACTGTGCAAGACTAAAGTGATTAGAAACAAAACTTTATAAATTAAAAATAAAGAACATTTTAAAAATTATAAACATTTTATAGTACCCTGAAAAAAACTTAATGGAAACATGATGGTCTTTACTGTATGAAATACACATTAAATTTAATTCTCATTTGTGGACAAATACAATTTGGTAGAGAAACATCATATGTTTTTGATAAAGTTCATCTGGAAAAGCAGTTTCACAGAATATCCAGAAAAATAATTGTGAAAAAAGAGTAGTTGATGATATATGTCCTTTTCTGTGTAAAATTATACAATAGAACAACAGTAACTGAAATAGAATGTCATCAATACCAAAACACATATAGATACATGGAACAGAAAGCCTCATATTTATGAACTCTATTATAATATAAAGTGTTGATTTTAATAAATTAGCTAATTTAAAAAGCAAATAAATTACAAAGTTATTTAAATTAATATAACCAATTCAAGACTAAAATTAATATTTAATTTATATTATTTCATATAACTGGGTAAGGTTTTTCTAAACTAAAATACATAGAGCAGAAAACATAAAAATAAATTCTGACAGTTGTACTTCACTTCTTCTCCCCACATTTTGCATTTTTGATGTTACCATTTACATGTCTTTACATACCATATCCTTTAACAAATTATTGTACCTATCATTATTATTATTATTATTTTGAGACAGAGTCTTGCTCTGTCGTCCAGGTTCGAGTGCAATGGCACGATCTTCTCTCACTGCAACCTCTGCCTCCCAGGTTCAAGCAATTATCCTGCCTCAGTCTCCCGAGTAGCTGGAATTACAGGCATATATCACCATGCCCAACTAATTTTTGTATTTTTAGTAGAGACGGTGTTTCACCATGTTGACCAGGTTGGTCTTGAATTCCTGACCTCATATGATCCACCTGCCTTGGCCTCCCGAAGTGCTGGGATTATAGGCATGAGCCACTGCACCTGGTCACTA
This sequence comes from Macaca fascicularis, assembly GCF_037993035.2. Classification (NCBI taxonomy): domain Eukaryota; kingdom Metazoa; phylum Chordata; class Mammalia; order Primates; family Cercopithecidae; genus Macaca; species Macaca fascicularis. The sequence goes on along the minus strand of NC_088391.1, from coordinate 53,791,545 downwards.
TTACTATTTTAATAGTTTTGTCTTTTAACCTCCATATTAAAGATAGCAGTGCTTTAAACACCACCATCACATTATTAGAGTAGTCTCAATTGACTGTGTGCTTACTTTTACCTGTGAGTTTTATCTTTTCAGATGTTTTTGTGTTAATCATTAGTGTTGTTCTCTTTCAGTTTGAGGAACTTCCTTCAGCATTTCTTGTAAGACAAGCCTGGTGGTGATGAATTCCCTTCACATTTTGTTGTTGTTCTGGAGTGTTTTTGTCTTTCACTTCCAAAGGACATATTTGCTGTGCACAGTCTATTTGGTTGGCAATTATTTGTTTTAGAACTTTGGGTATGTAACTTCACTCTTTCCTGGCTTGCAAGGTTTCTGTTAGGAAGTCCACTGATAGTTTTCTGAGAGATCCTTTATATATAACAAGTTTTTTCTCTCTTGCTGCTTTTAAGATTCTCTCTTTGTCTCTGAATTTTGTCAATTTGATCACAATGTGTCTAGGAGGATTCTTTTTTGAATTAATCATGTTTGGGATCCTTTGAACTTCCTGAATCTGTATGTTCATATTCCCCCAAAGATTTAGGAAATTTTTAGACATCATTTAAGGAAAAAAAAAAAAAAGCTATTTGTTCTTTTGTCTCTTCTCCTTCTAGTACTCCCACAATTCTTGTATTTGTATGTCTAGTAGTATTCCATAGTTTCTTTATGCTTTCTTTACTCTTTTAAATATTTTTTTTCTTTTTATTCTCCTAATTGGTTACTTTAAAATGACCTATCTTTGAGTTTGCTAGTTCTTTCTTTTGTATGCCTGCTCTTCAATTGAAGCTCTCTGTTGATTTTTTTATTTCTGTCATTGTATTCTTCAGCTCCAGGATTTCTGTTTGCTTTATTTTATGCTTTCTATTTATTTACCAAACTTCTCTTTTTGTTCATGTATTTTTTTTACTTTCATTTAGTTGTCTGTCTGTATTTCCTTGCATCTCACTGAATTTCTTTAAAATAGTTATTATTTTGGATTATTTTTCAGACAATTTACATATCTCTACTTCCTTTGGGGGTGGTTATTGGAACTTTATTAGTTCCCTTGGTTGAGTCATGTTTGCCCAATTTTTTGGTATACATGTGGCCTTGTGTTGATGACTGTGCATTTGAAGAAGTCAACTTTACTCTCAGTTCTTAAGATTGATTTTGAAAAGTTAGCTCTCTAGGCTGATACGGTTGCCTCTAGGATTGTAGTTGAATGGGACTGGGGTCAGTTCACATGGTTGATGCTGAGTCTACAGTGGATACCATAGTTAGTGGCCTATTTCCAGGGCTTGTAAGTCTGATTTTGTCCCTGAGTGCCCTGGACTGTCTCCAGGATTTCATTCTATTGGGCTGGTACTGGGATAAGGGTACACTTTAGGGTTCTTAGATCAGCCAATTTGTTATCAGGTATACTGACATGTGTGGCTTCTTCTGGGTCTCTGGGAGGGCTCCCATGGGATCACTAGATGGACTGCTAGGTTGGCTGGTCTGCTTTAGTCCATGGTGCAATGTGCTGGATCTAAGACTCTGGTTGTTTTAGGTCCCCAGTCAAGAACAAGATCTTCAGACCTGTATCCAGTTCACAAATATATGTATTTTCAGGTGGGGTTCTGGGTGAACAGGCTGGTTCTCAGACGACAGTTGAGAAGGCCTGGAGACAATCTACAGGGCTCTTCAAGATCCTCAGTGGAACCAGGGTCAGTGCATCAGCCTGTAGGGGTACTGTTGAATGTGCCTCCTTCCAAGTCCCCAGGCAAGCAAAACTGCTCTGTGCCCATAGACAAGAGGGGCAAGGATCAGGATACAGGGATGTTTAAGGATTGGCTGTAGGAAAGAGATTATCAAGGCTACTACAAGGACTTAGATGAGCACATCTTCCCATGGAGACCTAGTAGGGCAATAATTGCCCCCAGACCACAGCTGAGAGGGACTATAACTGAGCTTCATGGCTAATTCAGTATCTGCTGTGGAAATGATGTTGACAAGCTTGACCTGGTGACACCATTGGGTAGGAATGTTACGAGTTCTCTCTGCAAGCAGGATTGCTCACAGATGAAAGCTTAGAAGGGCTAGAACTGAGATTCAGGCCCCTTTCAAAAACTTCTGTGGGATAAAGTTCAGAAAGCATGTTGGGGAGTGTCTCCCAGGAGTTTTCTGTAAAGTAGGACAACTCTGGAGCAGTGGAAAAGAGGGGCTATGGCTGAGACAGGGCCCCTACAGGATCTGCAGTGAGACAGAGGCTGGTAAGTCTGTTAGTGGTGGCACAAATTGGTGAGTCTCCCTCTGGGTCCTTGTGCAAGGAGCACTAAGCTGGAACTACAGCAGAAGGAGGTTGGAGCTAAGTTGCTAAATAACTTTGAGGTCCATAGCTGAGACTGATATCAGAGTACAGACAGGCCTGTACTCTAAAATGCTAGTGTGAGTGATTTCTCCTAGACCTCTGGATAGATGGTTTTGGAAGTAGGATAAAGGCTAAAGATATCTGTAGCCTCACCTGTCAGGGAAAGGAACCCTTTCTGGGTCTGAAACTAAGAACACGATCAGTGAACCTGCCACATGGGATGTGGTTTTGCAGTCTCAAAATGATCTTTCTAGGTCTTGGGCTTCACTGGGGTTTCACAACCTCCTACCTGAAGTTCAAGGCTCCCACAGACAGTTTTGTCTGTGGATGGCTGCAGAACTTTTGTTTTCATGAGAAACTTCTGGCAGATTACCTTCTATTCTTCCATATTGCTCAAAAATGGCATTGCTTTATTATTAAAGAAAAATTCAAGAAATTCCAGTGTTATAGGACAAGGGGAGCATGTGGTTCATAAGAGTAGAAAAAAATTTGTTTTTGAGCAGAAGTAATTTTGAGGGCAACAGTGTTTGTTTAATGAATTGATCTTTCCTGTGAGGATTTAGAAAACTAAATCTCTATAGATTATTTAGAAGAGCATGGGAAGCAAGTGAAATTCAATCTGTGTCCCAGAAGAGGTGACCACTTCTACATTCTTTCTTCCTCATCTACCTCTTAAGGAATGATGGAGGAAGCCGAGGGAATAGATGGGCAATACTGAGCAAAAATTATTAATTAGAATGTCAATGTATATCTTTCTGAAGACTTGTATGATAAAATATATAAGGTTATATAATTAGATAAATATATTCTTATAAAAATAACAAGATATGGATGGGCACGGTGACTCTCACCTGTAATCTCAGAAATTTGGGAGGCCAAGGCGGGCAGATTACCTGAGGGCAGGAGTTTGAGACCAGCCTAGACAACATGGTGAAACCCTGTATCTACTAAAAAAACAAAAATTAGCTGGACATGGTGGTGGACACCTGTGATCCCAGCTACTAGGGAGGCTGAGGCAGGAGAATCACTTGAACCGAGGAGGCACAGATCGCAGTGAGCCAAGATCATCCCACTGCAATCCAGCCTGGGCAACAAGCGAAACTGTCTCAAGTAAATAAATAAATAACAAAATATGAAAATATAAAATGTTGGGAAGAGTTTTGGTCAAATATTTAAGATTTTTTAAAATAGCTGCATTTGATAATATAATACTTATCATTCTATGTTGTCTTATTTTCCAACTACAAGTAATTTAAAATTAAATGAATCTAAAACTAGCCATTATGCAATTTTGACAGTTCAATCTAATTGTAACATTTTCATTTCTTTTAAAAAAATCTTATTTTCACTTTCATAATAGAACATTGACTTTTTACATACATTCACCTTATTTTTGTAATGAATGGTATTGTTTTCTCTTTTATTAACATCTTGGGAGATTGACCAAATATGTAAAAATGTTAACACCATAAAGTATTTATTAAAATGTAAATGGACTAGTAACAATTGGTGACTATGTTTGCAAACTTCGTCTTGCTGTTTCCATAAGGACTATTCTATTATTCACAGGCAAATTTCATTTGAACTATCCCTGTTTGCTTTCCCATTTGAATTTGATCAGAAGGTTGCATCTTTTTCTGTTATTTTCAAACTCTATGCAGGCTATAGATGCTTCATATTTCATAATCCTCTGTCTCAAATTAAAACTTTTCTAGATATAGAATCATGTCATCTGCAAACATGAATAGTTTGACTTCCTATCTTACTATTTAGGTGCCTTTTATTTCTTTTACTTGATTGATCTGATCAGGACTTCCAATATTATGTTGAATAGATATGGTGAGGGAGGGCATCCTTGTCTTGTGCCAGTTCCCAAGAGGAATGCTTCCGGCTTTTGTCTGTTCAGCATGAAGTTGGCTGTGGGTTTGCCATAGATGACTCTTATTATTTTGGAGTATGTTTCTTCAATGCCTCGTTAATTAAGGGTTTTTAACATGAAGGGATGTTGAATTTTATTGAAATCTTTTCTGCATCTATTGAGATAATCACATGGTTTTGGAATTACTTCTGTTTATGCTGATTTGTGTAAGCTGAACCAACCTTGCATCCCAGGGATAAGACCTACTTGGTCATGGTGGATTAGCTTTTTGATGTGCTGCTGGATTCAGTTTGCTAGTTATTTCTTGAGGATTGTTACATCTATGTTTATCAAGGATATTGACCTGAAGTTTTCTTTATTTGTTGACTGCCTGCTGTGTTTTGGTATCTGGATGATGCTGGCCTCATAGAATGAATTGAGGAAGAAGTCCCTCCTCCTCAGGTTTTTTGGAATAGTTTCAGTAGGACTGGTATCTACTCTATTTTATGCATTTGGTAGAATTTGGCTGGGAATTAATTTAGTTCTGGGCTTTTTTTTGGTTGACAGGCTTTTTATTACTGATTCAATTTTGGAACTCATTACTGACTCAAGTTCAGGTATCCAATTTCTTTCTGGTTCAGTTTATTTGTATCCAGGATTTTGGCATTTCTTCCAGATTTTCTAGTTTGTGTGCATAGAGGTGTGCATAGGAGTCTTTGATAATGTTTTTGTATTTCTGTGGTGTCACTGCTAATATACCCTTTGTCATTTCTGAATTATGTTTATTTGGATCTTCTCTCTCTTTTTTTCTTTATTAGTCTGGCTAGCAGTCTATCTTATTAATTTTTTCAAAGAACAAACTCCCGGATTCACTGATCTTTTGAGTGATTTTTATGTCTCAATTTTCTTCAGTTCAGCTCTGATTATAGTTACTTGTTGTCTTCTTCTGACTTTGGGGTTGGTTTGTTCTTGCTTCTCTAGCTGTTCTAGTTGTGATGCTAGGTGGTTAATTTGAGATCTGTATAACTTTTTGATGTGGGCATTTAGTGCTACAAATGACCATCTTAACATTGTCTTAGGGGTGTCCTGGATATTGTGATATGTTGTATCTTTGTTACATTTAGCTTCAAAGAATTCCTTGATTTTTGACTTAATTTAATTATCTACCCAAAACTCATTCAGGATCAGATTGTTGAATTTCCATGCAATTGAATGTTTTTGAAGAATTTTCTTAGTATTGATTTTTATTTTTGTAGTGCTGTGGTCTGAGATGTGGTTGGTATAACTTCTAGAAAACCCCCATAGCCTCTGTTCAAAAGCTCTTTGATCTCATAAACAACTTCAGCAAATTTTCAGGGTACAAAATAAACATAAAAATCAGTAGCATTTCTATATACCTACAACATCCAAACCAAGAGACAAATCAGGAACTCAATCCTATTCATAATTGCCACAAAAAGAAAATGTCTAGGAACATAGCTAACCAAAGAGTGAAAATATTATAAGCCACTGCTCAGAGAAATCAGATATGATACAAGTAAATGGAAAAACTTTGATGCTCATGGATAGAAAGAATCAATATAATTTAAATGGCCATTATACCCAGAGCAATTACAGATTTAATGCTATTTCAATCAAATTACCAACAACATTCTTCACAGAATTAAGAAAAACTATTTTAAAATTCATATGGAATCAAAAAAGAGCTTGAATAGCCAAAGCAATCCTGAGCAAAAAGAACAAAGCTGGAGGCATCATGATACCTGACATCACGATACCATGACACATAGACCAATGGAACAGAATTGAGAGCCAAGAAATAATGCCACACACCTACAATCACCTGACCTTCAACAAAGCTGATGAAAACAAGCAATGGGGAAAGGACTCCCTATTCAATAAATGGTCCTGGAATAACTGGCTAGACATACGCAGAAGATTGAAACTGGACTCCTTCCTTACAACATACACAAAGTCAACCAAGATGGATTAAAGGCTTAAGTTTAAAACCAAAAAATATCTTAGGAAGATAACCTAAGAAATAACATTCTGGAAAAACGAGTTGGCAAAGATTTCATAACAAAGATGCCAAAAGCAATTAAAATTTTAAAAAATGACAAATTGGATTTAATTAAACTAAAGAACTTCTGCACAGCAAAAGAAACTATCACTAGAGTAAATAGACAACCTATAGAATGGGAGAAAATTTTTGCAAAGTATGCATCTGACGAAGTTCTAATATCCAGAATCTATAAGAAACTTAAACAAATTTACAAGCAAAATAACAAGCAACCATATTAAAAAGTGGGCAAAGGACATGAACAGATGTTTTTCAAAAGAAGACACATGCAGACAACAAACGTATGAAAATAAATGCTTAACATCAGTAATCATAGAAATGAAAAACCAAACAACAATGAGACATTATCACACACAAGTCAGAATGGCTATTATTAAAAAGTCAAAAAATAACAGATGCTAACAAGGCTGTGGAGAAAAGAGAACACTTATACACTGCTGGTGGGATTGCAAATGAGTTAAGCCATTGTGGAAGGCAGTGTGGTGATTTCTCAAACAATTTAAAACAGAATTACCATTTGATCTGACAATCCCATTATTGATATATATCCAAAGGAATATAATTTTTTCTGTCATAAAGACATATGCATGCATTTGTTCACTGCAGCACTATTCACAACAGCAAAGACATGGGATCAACCTAAATACCCATCAATGATAGACTGAATAAAGAAAATGTGGTGCAAATACACCATGGAATACTATGCAGCCACAAAAAGGAACAAATTCATGTCCTTTGCAGCAACATGTGTGGAGCTGAAGACCATTATCTTATAAAAATTAACCCAGGAATGGAAAAACAAATATGCATGTTTTCATTTATAAATAATGAAAACATATAGACACAAAGGAGGGGAAAAACAGACATGGCAGCCTTCTTGAGAGTGAAGAGTGGGAGGAGGGAGATAAGGATAAAAAGACCTATTAGGTGCTATATCACCTGACTGATGAAATTATCTGTACACCAAAATCCCATGACACTTTTGGAGGCCGAGGCAGGCGGATCACCTGAGGTCAGGCCAACATGGTGAAACCTTCTCTCTACAAAAATACAACAATTAGCCAGGTATGATGGTGGGTGCCTGTAATTTCAGCTACTCAGGAGGCTGAAGCTGGAGAACTGGTTGAACCCAGGAGGCGGAGGTTGCCGTTAGCCAAGATTCTGCCATTGCACTCCAGCCTGGGCAACAGAGCAAGACTCCATATCAAACAGACAAACAAACAAACAAACACTCCATGACACACAGTTTACCTATATATCAAACCTGCATATGTAGCCCTGAACCTGAAATTAATTTTTTTAAAATGAGAGTAACCATTTTTTTAAAAGTTTAATATTTCATCTTTCAAATTTATTGAATATTCATGTATATATGTAATACATACATTTTATAATAAAAAGTCTTTACAGATAGAATATTTAAGAAAAAGTCATTGCTCATAGTCTTTGAGTGCAGAGCTTCATAGTATGTACATTTATTTACATTTTATTCTTATATGGATAGTAATTATATAATCAACGTTCTCAAAATAAATTACACACATGACCCAGTACCTAAAAAACGTTTAAAACTTTTATTTTAAATATAAATAAGGGCTGGGTGCAGTGGCTCACACCTGTAATCTCAGCACTTTCAGAGGCAGAAGCAGGCGGATCACCTGAGGTCAGGAGTTTGCGACCAGCCTGGCCAACGTGGTGAAACCCTGTCTCTACTAAAAATGCAACAAAAAAAATAAAAAATAAAAATAGCCAGGCGTGGTGGTGCACACCTGTAATCCCAGCTATTCAGGAGGCTGAGGCAGGAGAATTGCTTGAAACCAGGAGGCAGAGGTTGCAGTGAGCTGAGATCACGCCACTGCACTCCAGCCTAGGCAACAAGAGTGAAACTGCATCTCAAAAATAAAAATAAATAAATAAATAAATAAATGTAAGGATCTACTGTGAATATAATTACTCTGTGTAAGACTTTTTGGAACTAAAATCTATGCACGCAAAGACAACAAACAGTCAAAACTGTGCGAATGTCAGGGTAACTGCTTACTCTGGTGTAGACACCATTTTTTTTTTGACCTGGCTTATTTAATAAGGTATATATTTCATTTTTAACTCAACTGCCTTATAAACAATAGTAATCAATGTGATTGTAAACGTTTATTTCTGAGTCCTTTGGTGAGTACAGACATTGTTCATAGGGAAAGACTATATATATTTAAAAACAATTCACTTTCAAATGGTGGAAAAGGGGTCAGGGGTCTATAATGCTCTTACCATAACAAAAAGGAGTCTACTGGCCGAAAGTCATGAGTCAGTTTGTCAAATTATGGTCACTCAACTGAAGATGAATTTTTAAATTCTAAATTATTGGGATAATGTTCCCAATATGAGATAATAACAAAGATAGAAAATGTAGCGTTTTGGATATATATAAAAAAATTCAAAAATTTACCATTATAAATGTCAGTTTGGTGGATTTTAAGTCAATTTTTGTTTCTGTATTTGTTTTATAGCAGAAATCGAAAGGTATTATCTATCTACCTAGCCAGTTAGCCCTCTTTTTCATTTAAATTGTCAAAAGACGAGGTTGATCTTCTGTTTTTTGCTGAGTATAAAATGGAACACAATCACACAAAAGCTGGGCATGGACAAGGGTCTGTGATCTGGGTAGACAGACTTGCATAAGTCTAGTATTGCTGTTTACTGCAGCAGCAAATATCAGGAGCTAACACCTGGAGATCAGGCTCTGATTTGGGTTCTTGATTGGTTCATTTTGTATTAAGGAATTTAACTTCCAAAGAGAGGTCTGACCATTGTCTCAGCTCCTGAGAGATAGGTTCTAAACCTTTTGCATTTCTTAAGTGATGGCAGTGTCTTTATTATTCATGATGTTCCCCTCAATAGTTTATGCTAGCGAGATGACTCAGTGGTAGGGGTTGGTCACATCAAAACCAGGCTTGGGGTAGAAGATTTGGCCATGGACCTCATGAGACCTCCATACTGGAGAGTGGGGTGGAAAATTAAGTTCAATCATGTAAGCAATGAGTCAATCATGTCTATCTCATGAAGCCTTAATAGGCACTCTCAAGCTGAAGCTCTAGTGAGATTCTCACGGTGACTATACTTTGTTATTATTGCCATGAACTGATGCTTGCAAGAATAAAGCACCCCTGAAGATGATGGAAATTTCACATTTAGAAACCTCCCAGACTATCTGGCTGTGGTGAATTATGCATGTAATGCCAGCACTTTTGCAGAGCTGAAGCAGGAGGATTATTTGAGGTCAAGAGTTTGAGACCATCCTGGACAACATAGTGACAAAGGCATTTGAACAAGAGCAACTCCATCTTGAATAGGGGCTGGGTAAAATAAGGCTGAAACCTGCTTGGCTGCTTTCTCAGTCAGTTAGGCATTCTAAGTCACAGGATGAAATAGGAGGTTGGCACAAGATACAGGTAATAAAGATCTTGCTGATAAAACAGGTTGCAGTAAAGAAGCCAGCCAAAATCCACCAAAACCAAGATGGCGAGGAGAGTGAAGTCTGGCCGTCCTCACTGCTCGTTATATGCTAATTATAATGCACTAGCATGCTAGAAGACACTCCTCCTAGCACCGTAACAGTTTACAAATGCCATGGCAATGTCCAAATGTTACCCTATAAGGTCTAAAAAGAGGAGAAACCTCAGTTCCTGGAATTGTCCATGCCTTTCCCACGAAACTCACGAATAATTCACAGCTTGTCTAGCACATAATCAAGAAATAACCACAAAAATGGGCAATCAAGGGCTGTTCTGCCTATGGAGTAGCAATTCTTTTATTCCTTTACTTTCTTAATAAACTTTCTTTCACTTTATGGATTTGCCTTGAATTCTTTCTTGCATGAGCCTAAGAAGCTTCTCTTGGGGTCTGGATCAGGACCCCTTTCCAGTGACATTAGCAACACCTCATCTCTTAAAAAAGCAAAAAATAGAAACCTCCCAGAATTCACCGTATGTATATCTTTCCCTTAGACTGATTCTAATTTGTATACTTTTTCTATAATAAAATTGTAATCATTAGACATAACACTTTCCTGGGATTTGTGAACGTTTCTAGTGAATTATTGAACCTGAGGGTAGTCATAAAGGCTCCCGAATTTGTAGCTAGCTATTGTGAAATGATGATGCTTCTGAGGATCCTTGAAATTGATGGTGGTGTCTGAAATGAGTGCAAACTTTGGAAATTGTTTTCTCAGATGTTGCCGTTTAGCTAAGCTCCTTTGCAATTATTAAAAGTAATATTGATTCACGGTATTGGATAAAACACAATTTAAACTCAGATAAATTAGAGGCCTAGTTACCAAAACAGGTTTTCAAAGAAGGGTTTGGTCACAAAATGTAGGTCTAATTACTAGAATTAGGCCACATTGAATTTTCTAAAAATTATATAATCTGAGGCCCCCTCATTACTACCCTTATCTTAGTTGCTAAATATCTGGCTTTTTTTTTTCTTCCTAAACGATTTCAGATTTCGTTTCTGTTATATACAGAGAGCTATACTATAAGTATGAATAATTTTCATGCCAATCATGGTGTACTATGTATACTTATAATTCAACAGCAATATAATTTTAAATTTTCTTGAAAATTAGAAAGGCAGCAGGCCAGGCACAGTGGCTCATGCCTGTAATCCCAGCACTTTGGGAGGCCGAAGCGGGCGGATCACGAGGTCAGCAGATCGAGACCATCCTGGCTAACACAGTGAAACCCCATCCCTACTAAAAATACAAAAGATTAGCCAGGCGTGGTGGCGAGTGACAGTAGTCCCAGCTACTGGGGAGGCTGAGGCAGGAGAATGGCATGAACCCGGGAGGCAGAGCTTGCAGTAAGTCAGCCGTAAAATAATCTACCGAATTGTGTGAAAAATACATTTTATTCCAATGCTCTCCTTTATGTAAACCAATGCTGGAAACCTACTATGACAAACTGGTAGTTAAGTGGCATAAATACTAAATATAAATTAATTTGGCATTATTCCAATAGATGGAAAACTTTGCCGCGTCTTTGAAAATATGTGCATTTAAGCCTTTGTTCATATCTTTTAAGTATATATATTTGTATACATTTGCATAATATACAATAATTTATATACATTAAGTTTATGCATTTTAAATACATGCATATATTTCAATTATATGCATTTGAAGTTGATAGAGGCAGGAGGCAGAGAAATTCTAGGCAGGTAGGTGGGTCCACAGTGAAACCCCACCTCTAAGCCAAAGACAGTTTGGAGCTTGAAAGCCAACCTACTAGTTAAATCCTCTGACAGGATTGAGAACTTGTCTTCCTGTTTGACATGCATTCCTCTGATTTGTCCCTACCCTTCACCTATTTTACTTATACCTACCCTTTCCTAATTTGTTTTTCTATACTTCCTGCCCATCTTTGAGTGGTATATTTTTTTTAACCGTTTTGGCATATTCACAAACCAATCAGCACATACTCCCCATTCTGAGTCCATAAAAGGTCCCAGACCTAGCCACCGGGGGGAATTTTTCCACCTTCTCATAGGGGAACCATCCCCACCATGTACCCTCTCTGATGAAAGCCATTTTCATCACTCAATAAAACTCTTCTCCACCCTCTTCGCCCTTCAATATCCTGTGTATCCTCATTCTTCTTGAGCATGGTACAAGAGCTTGCGAACTGCTGAATGTGGGTACAAGTTATAACACAGGCAAGCTGGGGCACGCCAGCATGGCCTAGTGAAGCTGGGACAAGACGTCACTGGTCAGGGGATCCTGGCTTGCAAAGTGACTGAGAAGAAAAATCCTGCATCAAAATCCCACTTGAACAAATAGCAAAGATTAAATAGAATAAAAGTATTTCTTAAGTTGGTAATTTTATGAAGGAAATAAAGTGTAGTTGTTCTGTTCTCAAATATGATACTGAATACACACACACAGAGTCAGTCACAGATGATCAATTAAAATTGGATATATCTAGAAAAAATGTTTTCAATATTATAATTTTCTATTTTCTATGCACTTCTCAGTGTAAAGGAAAATATTACTATGTTCTCTTCAAATCCTAATAAAGGACCATTCTCATTGAGCATGATTTACAAATCTGGAAATGTATGCTAAATGACAATATCAAAATGAGGGACTTCTTTTTTTTTTTTTTTTTTTTTTTTTTGAGACGGAGTCTCGCTCTGTCGCCCAGGCTGGAGTGCAGTGGCCGGATCTCAGCTCACTGCAAGCTCCGCCTCCCTGGCTTACGCCATTCTCCTGCCTCAGCCTCCCGAGTAGCTGGGACTACAGGCGCCCGCCACCTCGCCCGGCTAAGTTTTTGTATTTTTAGTAGAGACGGGGTTTCACTGTGTTAGCCAGGATGGTCTCGATCTCCTGACCTCGTGATCCACCCGTCTCGGCCTCCCAAAGTGCTGGGATTACAGGCTTGAGCCACTGCGCCCGGCTGGGACTTCTAAATCACTTTTGCAAGAATTATTATTTTAATAAAGTATATAAAACATTTTGGCAAAATGTTCTCAAGGAAACGGAAAGACCAATCAGGGTACCAGGTGAGCTATAAAACTTACTTAAAGAGTATATTTCTACAAAACTAAAATCAAAAGTAACACTATTTGTTAGTCCTGTGAACGGAAAACAATAAAGTGCATCCTGATGAATTCCAAAATTGAGCAGCTTATTGCCAAGAGGTATTTAGTTTCCTGAAGTAGAGTCATTGTAGCAAATAACTGACTGTGTGCATCAAGACAATAGATTTAATCGAAAGATACCAGCTGTGTGGAAAGTATTGGCATTTAGGCATTAGTATGTTCAACCTCATCAGAACAAGCAACATTATCTTGGAATGTGAGACATAATTAGCTATGCTATGTCTCTTTAACCTCTGATTTAGAATCCATGCATCTTCCATTGTATTTGATCAAATGATTTTTAAACAGCTTGGGAATTGCTCAGCATAAATATTTACATAAAAAAAATCTGCTAAGCATGTAAAAAACAAAATTTCACTCTCAAGAATCTCACAATATCAAATGATCAATTTCATTATTTGATACTGTTTACATAGATGAAAAAAGAGAGAAAAAACTTTTTAAACTACATTTATATGAGTAATTTATATTCATCAGCTTCAGGCATTTAAACAGTAAAAGGGCTAATGAAGCACTGGTGACTGAACACCTATTGCTATGTTCCTTTATTATTTTTTTCTTAAGCCTTAATGAGCTGTAATTAAGCAAAATGCAAGTAGCTCGTATTTTGTCTTGAACATCCTTTATTATAACAAAGAGTAGTGACAAGTAGCGGTATCTCACTTCATGAATACCAAACTTACTGCAGATATGTAAATGAGAAGCTACAAAGCTAGAGAAGAGCCTGGAGATATTAACATCTGTGTGAATGAAACCGCCATTTCACAATTCAGTGGACCTTAAACACAGCAGACACTGAAATCTGTTCAGTACATGGGGTGGATTTTTAAGTATGTTCAATTACTGCTTGTCTCCCAGCTGTTGTTCGAGCATGGCTTCTGTAATATTAGCGAGTCTGCTTTGACATCACTGGCATATAAAAATTGTGTCCTTGATTAACAGTTGCTACCAGACTAAATAGCCATTTTAAATTCGTAAGTTCAAATTTGAATTGCACCGTGCTCTAAATCTCCTCTTTGGGGTGAAGAGGTTAGAAAGTATTTACTAAGAAGTAGAGAAAGATAAGAATGACGACCTCTGACACTCTTGCTTGTGAGTTTTAAGTGTTACCTTTTGAGTATGAATATTTTATGCCTAATTATACGTAAAAACATTTCGACATAAAATATATAAATTATTTTTAATGAGATACTTGGAAAATCAAAAACAGTTTTCAATAGGCAATGTTCAATCATAAGAAGGTGATAAGCATTTTGAAAGACTATATTTTTCTCCAAAGAAAATCAAACATTATATTAATGATTATTTAAAAATAAAGACAATCTTAGTGCGTCCGGAATTGGTGGGTTCTTGCTCTGACTGACTTCAAGAATGAAGCCGCGGGCCCTCACGGTGAGTGTTACTGTTCTTAAAGATTGTGTGTCCAGAGTTTTTTCCTTCAGATGTTCAGATGTGTCCGCAGTTTCTTCCTTCTGGTGGGTTCGTGGTCTCGCTGACATCAAGAGTGAAGCTGCAGACTTTCTTGGTGAGTGTTACAGCTCTCAAAGGTGGCAAGTCTGGAGTTTGTTCATTCTTCCTAGTGGGTTGGTGGTCTCGCTGGCTTCAGGAATGAACCTGCAGACCTTCACAGGGAATGTTATAACTCATAAATTTGACATGGAACCAAAGAGTGACCAGCAGTAAAATTTATTGTAAGGAGAAAAGAACAAAGCTTCCACAGTGTGGAAGGGGACCCCAGAGAGTTGCCACTGCTGGCTCTGGCAGTCTGCTTTTATTCCCTTATCTGACTCCACCCATATCCTGCTGATTGGTCCATTTTACAGAGAGCCAATTGGTCCATTTTACAGAGAGCTGATTGGTCCAGTTTGACCAATCAGCTGATTGGTGCTGATTGGTGTGTTTACTATTCCTGAGCTATGCACAGAGTGCTGATTGGTGCGTTTACAATCCTTTAGCTAGACACAAAAGTTTTCCAAGTCCTCACTAGATTAGCTAGACACAGAGCACTGATTGGTGTGTTTACAAACCTTGAGCTAGACACAGGGTGCTGATTGGTGCGTATACAATCCTCCAGCTAGACATAAAAGTTCTCCAAGTCCCCACCCGACTTGGGAGCCCAGCTGGCTTAGCCTAGTGGATCCCAGCAGGGTCACGGGCGGAGCTGCCCTCCAGTCCCATGCGGTGTGCCTGCACTCCTCAGCCCTTGGGCGTTCGATGGGACCAGGTGCCACACAGCAGGGGACGGCACCCGGCGAGGAGGCTTGGGCCATGCAGGAGCCCACCCGGGGGTGGGCGCTCAAGCATGGCAGGCTGCAGGTCCCAAGCCCTGCCCAGTGAGGTGGCGGCTGAGGCCCAGTGAGAATTCGAGTGTGGCGTGGACAGGCCGGCAGGGCTGGGGGACCAGGCACACCCTCTGCAGCTGCTGGCCTGGGTGCCAAGCCCCTCACTGCCCAGGGCCAATGGCGCAGGCTGGCTGCTCCGAGTGCAGGGCCCACCGAGTCCATGCCCACCCAGAACTCACACTGGCCTGGGAGCACCACACACAGCCCCGGTTCCCGCCTGCGCCTCTCCCTCCACACCACCCCGGAAGCAGAGGGAGCCGAACTCTGGCCTCGGCCAGTCCAGAAAGGGGCTCCCACAGTGTAGTGGTGGACTGAAGGGCTCTTCAGGCACCACCAGAGTGGACACCGATGCCGAGGAGGTGCCAAGAGCGAGGCACCTTGTCACCTCTCATTCCCCCCTTTAAACAGGACACCCCAACTGCTGTTGGGAATTTGGCTGATAATGGCTCTAGCTACTTCCTGCTGGATAGGAACGATGACATGGCCCTGCAGTTGTACGGCCCTCCAGAGGGGAGCTCTCTAGGCCAGTGAAAGTGCCAGCAGGTCGGTCCTGGGGTCTTCGGTAGAAATTGTTAGTTGCGGTCATTTGGGGTTCCATTTGTAAGACCATCTGTAGCTTGATGGCCTCAATTCTAGAGGAAACAAATCTGACAAGAAGATTAAAAATTCAGAGTCCAAAGACGAGTAACAGCAAGATGGCTGCCACAGGACCTCGAGGGGAGAAGCCATATTTCCCAACTCCAGAGGTTAGTATACGAATTTGAAAGGTGTTGCCTGATTTCAGAAGCTTTTTCCTGTAAACTCTGGATGGCATCTCTTACTACCCTGACTGGTTAGTGTAAAAACAACACTCTTCCCCTAAGAAGGTGCAGAGTCCTCCTTTCTCAGCAGTGAGGAGGTCTAGGCCTCGGCAGTTTTGGAGAGTCACTGCTGCTAAAGAGTGTATTTGGGATTGTAGAGTAAGGATAGATTTTGTTATTTCTTGCAAACTGTCTGAGAAATCCTTTGAGAGTATGTGGTAGTAGGATAATAAAGTTGATAAACTGGCTATTCTGGTTCCTGTAGCAGCAGCCATTCCTAACCCTATAAGTAGGGGTATTAGTTGTATGACTCTGCGCTGATGGACTTGAGCTTTGAGGGGCACTGATGGGTCTGATTTCCTGGGGCAACATTAATGTTGGGACTTAGAAAGACTAAGGTGCACGTGTCTGCCCAGTTAGTGAGGAGGCAGACATAGATTGACGTTCCACATAAGAAGAATATACCTTGGCTGGGTAGACATTTAGGAATTTACCTTGGCTTTCAAAGGAATAGGGTACACTGTTTTTTCTTTACTGCGTCCATCTCTCTCTATCTCTTTGACTTGTCTCTTTCTGACTCCCTCTTTGATTTTCTGTCTGTCTCTTCCTCTCTGTCTGCTTCTCAGTCTGTTTCTTCCTCTCTCTCTCTCTGACTTCCTGTCTCTTTCTTTCCTTTCTGCTGCCTCTGCCACCTGCTTATGCTGCTGTTCCTCCCTCTCCTTCCCCTTTTGATGGCTTCAGCAGTGTAAGACTGCCACCTCCTTGGGTTTTTTTCCTTGTGGTATTTAATAGGGGTTTCCCATCCTCTGGGAAAAAAGTGGCAGGGTTGAGGGCCACACACATATGTATTTGAAGCACCGGTCCCTTAAGGAGTAGCGCCTGGTATCTAAGTAGGCGCTTATCTGACAGCCATAAACTTCCTTTGGTACCTAGCATGCCATTTACATCATGAGTAGTCCAGACAGTGAGATCATTTGCTTGTATTATTTTAATAGCCTCTGACACTAAGACGTCCACCACCACAACTACCCGTAAACAGTGAGGCCAGCCTTTTGCTACTACATCAATTTCCTTACTTAGGTATGCCACTGGTTGTGGGGTTGTCCCACAAGCCTGAGTAAGGACTCCAAGAGCTATCCCTGCTCTCTCTGTGATGTATAAAGAGAAGTTTTATCCTGTGGGAAGGCTTAAAGCTGGAGCTTGTACTAGGGCCTGCTTTAAGGTTTTCAAGGCTGTTTCTGCCCCTGGTTCCCATTCAACTAGATGAGTATTTGCCTTCTGGGTCTCCTTTATTAGAGTATAGAGGGGCCTGGCTATCTCGCTGTATCTGGGGATCCATAGTCAGCAAAAACCAGTGATTCCAAGGAACCCCCACAACTGTTTTAAAGTCTTAGGGTGAGGATAAGCCAGTATAGGCTGCATTTGTTTCTTGCTGAGGACCCTGGTCCCCCTGGCTAAGATTAGGCCTAGATATTTGACCTGCTGTAGGCAAAGCTGGGCCTTAGACCTAGACACCTTGTACCCTTGAATAGCTAGAAAGTTCAAGAAACCTAGAGTAGCCTGCTGGCATGAGGCTTCCAAATTGGTAGCCAAAAGTAAATCATCCACATCCTGAAGGACCAGAGTGCCTGGACTTGAGAAGTGGCCTAGATCTTGGGCCAGTGCCTGACCAAACCAATGAGGGCTATCCCTAAACCCTTGGAGCAAGACCTTCCATGTAAGTTGGGACATGTGGTCTGTGGGATCCTCAAAGGCAAAGACAAACTGGCAGTCAGAGTGCAGGAGAATACAGAAGAAGGCATTACTGAGGTACAGAACAGTGAACCATTCTGCTTCTTCTGGTGTTTGAGAGAGCCGGGTATAGGAGTTTGGTACAACTGGATATAGAGGAATTACTGCCTCATTCATGAGTCTAAGATCTTGCACTAGTCTCCACTGACCATTCGGTTTTTGTACTCCTAGAATTGGGATGTTGCAGGGACTGCTGCATTTCCTTACTAAGCCTTGAGCTTTTAAATGTTTAACAATATCCTGTAATCCTTTATGAGCTTCAGGTCTTAAGGGATATTGCCTTTGATAAGGAAAAGTGGTGTGATCTTTTAGTCTGATTTGGACTAGGTGGGCATTTTTTGTCCTTCCAAATTGTCCTTCCAGGGTTGGAAGGACAGACTTCAGGGTTGATTACCTCTTCAAGTAGGGGACAACAAATGGGTAACTTGTTCCCCATATTCATGTAGATAATAGCTTCAGCTTTGGCGAATATGTCCCTCCCTAATAAGGATGTGGGACTTTCAGGCATAACAAGAAAGTCATGTGAAAAGAGCAAAGTCTCCCAATTACGACTGAGGAGATGGGAGAAATACCTGGTTACAGGCTGTCCCAGGATTCTTCAGATGGTAACTGACTTTGAGGACAGTCGTCCAAGACAGGAGATTAGCACTGAGAAGGCTATGCCAGTGTCCAGGAGGAAGACAATTTCCTGGCCCTCAATGGTTAAATGCACCCAGGGCTCAGTGAGGGTGAAGACATGAGCTGACACTTGCTCCAGGCACCCTCAGTCCTGTTGTTGGGTCATCTGGTTCGGGGCTACTGACCCAGAGAACCTTTGTCCTATGGGGCAGTGCACCTTCTAGTGATTCCCTCGGCATAGTGGACATAGATGAGGGGGTGGCTTGTTTCTCATTGGACAATCTTTTTTAAAGTGCCCTTGTAAACCACACTGATAACAAGCCCTACCAGGTGATTGGCCTGCTCCATTTTCTGTCCTCTCTGAACCACCAAGGTTTGTTTGTCTGAGGGCCACGACTAAGGCTGCGGCCTTTCTCTTATCTCACTTTTCCTTTTGGGCCTGTTCCTCTTGTTCATTATTATAAAACACCGAGGTTGCCAGGTTTAATAATGCCTCCAGATTTTGTTCAGGGCCCAGGACTTTCTTTTGGAGCTTTCTCCTGATATCTGTGGCTGATTGGGTAATAAACTTATCTTTTAGAATCAATTGACCCTCGAGTCATTCGGGTGACAGGGGAGTATATTTTCTTAAGGCCTCCCGTAGCCACTCAAGGAAGGCAGAAGGATTTCTTCCTTTCCCTCGGTTACAGTGGACATCATTGAATTATTCATTGGCTTTTTCCTAATGCTCCTTAGTCCTTCTAGAACACAGGTCAACAGATGTTTATGACTCCAGTCCCCATGATCTGAGTCAAGGTCCCAGTGGGGATCCATACCGGGGATGGCTTGCTGACTGGTAGGGAATTTATCCCTTTCTTTGGCTGTCATTCTATCATTTACTTGACTAAGATACCGGGTACCTCCAAACTCTCAGGCTGCAGCTAAAGCCACATTCTTTTCATTAAAGGCCAGGATTTGATCTAACAGTAGCATGATATCTCTCCAAGCAAGGTCAAAAGTTTGCCCTAAACCCTGTAGGACTTCTATGTGCCCACCAGGATCATCTGAAAACTTCCCCAGGCCTGTCTTGATCTGCTTTAAATCAGAGAGGGAGAAAGGGACAAGTACCGGGGTTGGGCCAAATTCCCCTCCCCCTACAGCTTGAAGGGGATATAACCGATAGCCCAGGGGTTTTTGTGGTCCTTTGGAGATTTCTTTGCTTATTTCCTTCTGGGCAGGGGAGATTAGAGGATTATCATTAATAGGAAGGGGAGCTATAGGGAGGCTAGGATATGGAGGTAAGGTGAGAGGTCCTCCTGTGGGATGTAAGTTGCAAGCTTTGCATAATTCTGTATTCTCCTTCATTGAAAATACAGCTCAGACATAAGGTATTTCACTCCATTTGCCTTCCCTCTTATGGAAAAGGTCAAGCTGCAGGATAGTATTGTAATTTGTACTTCCCTCAGGTGGCCATTTTCCCCACCAGAGAGAGAATTTTGGGGCCAGCTCATAGTGCAAAAAAAAATGAGCTGCCTCTTTTTCAGAGTTTGTGGGTCAAATTGGTCCCAATGGCTTAGGATGCATTTCAAGGGTGAGCCTGCTGATGCCTGAGTGTTTCCCATCTCAAAGACAAAACCGCCCGCAGTTTTGGTTTGTTTTGTTTCTGCCCCTGCCCAAGAACCTGCAAAGGTCCCTGGACCCTGCTGATCGAAATAGTTGCGCTCACCGATGCAGCAGCAGAAACAACCCCTGCCCAAGAACCTGCAACGGTCCCTGGACCCTGCTGATCAGAATAGTTGCGCTCACCGATGCAGCAGCAGAAACACTAGTTTTCCTCCCAGACCACAAGGAGGACCAAGGAAGGTTAGATTTAGTGTCCCTTTACAGATGCGTTCTCAAAAACCTGCACCCTTGCCTGTCCTCCTAGACCACAAAGAGGGCCAAGAAAAATCAGATTTAGTGGCGCTTACCGACACATTCTCGAAAACCTGTTAGAGTCCTAAGCATTCCTCTATTAGTATTGGGAATTTACCCCTGTCCTATAAAGATGTTATGCCCCAAAAATGAAGTGGAGGGCCACACCCTGAGGGAGGGAAGTGGTTTCCAGGGTTGGAAGAGTGACGCCTTTTGTCCACACTTATATGAATAGGAAGAATTCAATTTTTGAGGCTACCCATATCCTTCAGGAATAGATTTTGTTAGACCTGCCAGTCTGAGGAGGGACCCTAAAATTCCAGATAATCCCTACGATGGGGCTTTGGGCCAAAATTATGTCTTTCTGATTGGTGAGCCCAGGTGCCTAAAGAAAGTAACAGAGTCCTGGAGTTTATACTAGAAATCATTTTTATAGGAGAAACTAGATAAACACCAGAGACAGGGAGTGGTTTTTAGAAGCAGGGCTAGCCTGGGAGAAGAGAGGCAAGAGGAAGTTTGTCTGGCAGGCATTAGGACCCAGGGGACAAGGGTCAGGGTAGATAGAATAGATGGGTGAGTCTCCCTTGGGCGACATGATTTTGAGAGTTCTACTCATGGCCACAGGGTCAACGAACTTCTTGTTGGGACCCTGGAGCTCAATGGCTTTCCTCTCTGTCGACCCTCGGCTCAGCCCAGAAGTACAGGAAAAGTGGAAGCTGGTCCCAGGCAAACCAAAGCTTGGGTGGAAGCTGGTGCCAGGCAAACCAAAGCTTGCAACTCCAAAGAGTCAGGGTTTGTTAGAGAGCCCTTTCCCAGAAAGCCTGACACCTGTGTCTTTAGCCCAGTGGCCATACTAGTCGCTTTTAACTGGCTGACAGGTGCCCAGTATTTAGCCCCCGAATTCTAAGGAAAAATAGCACAGAAGCGCAAGATAAAGGGGTCTGATGGTACTCACCACTGGGCGGTAGGCGATAGTCTTACCACTCAGCGATAGGTGATAGTCCCTTCGTGGTTGCCAAAATGTGTCCAGAATTGTTGGGTTCTTGGTCTCACTGACTTCGTCTCACTGGCTTCAAAAGTGAAGCTGCAGTCTCTCACGGTGAGTGTTATAGTTCTTAAAGATGGTGTGTCCGGAGTTTGTTCCTTCAGATGTTCAGATGTGTCCACATTTTCTTCCTTCTGGCGGATTTGTGGTCTCACTGACTTCAGGAGTGATGCTGCAGACCTTCATCGTGAGCGCTACAGCCCTTAAAGGTGGTGCGTCTGGAATTGTTTGTTCTTTCTGGTGGGTTCATGGTCTCACTGACTTCAGGATTGAAGCTGCAGACCTTCGTGGTGAGTGTTGTAGCTCATAAAGTTAGTGTGGACCCAGAGAGTGAGCAGCAGCAAGATTTATTGTAAAGAGCAAAAGAACAAAGCTCCCAAAGTGTGGAAGGGGACATCAGTGGGTTGCTGCTGCTGGCTCTGGCAGTCTGCTTTTATTCCCTTATCTGACCCCACCCACATCCTGCTGATTGGTCCATTTTACAGAGAGCTGACTGGTCTGTTTTGACAGAGTGCTGATTGGTGTGTTTACAATCCCTGAGCTAGACACAGAGTGCTGATTGATGCATTTACAATCCTTTAGCTAGACACAAAAGTTCTTCAAGTCCCATGAGATTAGCTAGACACCGAGCACTGATTGGTGCATTTACAAACCTTGAGCTAGACACAGGGTGTTGATTGGTGCATATGCAATCCACCAGCTAGACATAAAAGTTCTCCAAGTCCCTACCCAACTCAGGAGCCCAGCTGGCTTCACCTAGTGGATCCCACCGCAGGGCCGTGGGTAGAGCTGCCTTCCAGTCCCTTGCTGAATGCCCACACTCCTCAGCCCTTGTGCGGTCCATGGGACCGGGCAGTGGAGCAGGGTTGGTGCCCGTCAGGGAGCCTTGGGCAGCGTGGGAGCCCATGGGGGGGGGCACAGGCATGGCAGGCTGCAGGTCCCCAGCCCTGCCCCGCGGGGAGACAACTGAGGGCTTGCGAGAATTCCAGTGGCGAGGGCGGCCTACAGTGCTGGGGGACCAGGCACACCCTCCGCAGCTGCTGGCCCGGGTGCTAAGCCCCTCACTGCCCTGGGCGGCACCGGCTGGCTGCTCCCAGTGCGGGGCCTGCTGAGCCAGCGCCCACCCTGAACTCCTGCTGGCCTGTGAGTGCAGCACTGCAGCCCTGGTTCCCGCCTGAGCCTCTCCCTCCATATCTCCCAGCAAGCAAAGGGAGCCAGCTCTGGCCTCCACCAGCCCAGAAAGGGGCTCCCACAGTGCAGTGGCAGGCTGAAGGGCTCCTCAAGTGCCACCAGAGTGGACGCTGAGGCCAAGGAGGCACCGAGAGCGATGGCTGCTAGCAAGTTGTCACTTCTCATTAGGAACTTTAGGAACTTTGAGATTTTTTTTAAACTCTGGGTAAGGTTACTACATTATGAATACTTGGAGGGGGCAGACATATAAATGAGAATGATCCAATATAGTTCATTTTCCATTATGAAAGCACAACCATCATAAGGTTTTTTTATTTTTATTTTTTTAACTAAGAGTCAAATTGCTATACCATAAAAAGTAACAAAAACCTTTCCAATATTATGCATTCCAGTCTCTTATTAGTTTGAAAGCATGCAATTACAAGTTTCCCAACATAATTTATAGAATAACATGATCTACTGCTTTTCAAAATCAAAATAGTTTTTGTTTTGCTGAATATTTGAAGAAATGCCACCATTACCATTTAAAATGCCAATTATAAGAACTTTGGAGTGTATAATGGTAGTAAATTATCATTATTTTCTTTATGGCTGATGTATTCACAATTATAATAGTCTATTTCATCAATTAGTCTCTTTTGCAAAATCCAGGTGACATATATTTTGTAAAATTATACCAATTATTTATTGTAAAAATATCCTTTATATTAGGCTGGAAGAATCCAGAGTAAGTAACAAATATTTTAAAAAGTCATTCAGACTACTTAAACTCTGTATTTGCTTTATAATTGGGAGAATTCTTAGGTACATTGAGGATGATAGGTTGCATATGAATCTTCAACTCTCTAAGCTTATCAAACCCCATAAGTGAGTAAGGACTTTGTATGACACACTTTCAGGGGCTATAACTTTCTCAGAATGATTTTGCAAGTTATTTTTATTACTCCCAAAGCATTTCTATAATGTCATTTCTTGGCCTTTAAAAGAGCCATATTTTTATCTCTTCCATGTGAAGGGGTTTTGGATTGCTATGTAAAGTAAGCTGGAGTTAATTTGTGGTGCTAAACTTTAGGGAAGCTTACATAACTGACCTCCGATTTGAAGGGTATTATGCTAATCATAGTTTCTGAAGCTTAAACTTCTTTGTTTTCTCTAAGATATAGAAAATTCATAGTGAAATAGTATAACAGAGATTCTAAAACATTTTAATAAGTCAAACATAATCATCATTTATTTGAAGCAGTATGCTACTGATTGTCGAAGGTCAGTGCTGTCAAATATCTCAAGAGAAGTATTTTTTGGAAGAGAATTTAGTATAGTTATTTCATCTATTATCAATGTATTCCAGCAAAAGTAGTTGTAAAATTATTTTCCCGTTGCTTTATATTATAAAAGGTAAGACAATTCCCAAGAGGCAGAAATATAAATGAGCAAATCCTTGCAAATGAATAAATAACCTAAGAACTTTTATCTTATGTGTATGTTTCTAAATAAGATAGTGTTCATTATTATTATTATTATTTTACAAAACTGCTTTTATTCATTCCCTCAGCACTTTTTAGGTACCTCATATTTATCAGCTATTCTTCTAGGATTTAGAGATTTAAGGGAAAAAAGTCATAAAAATCTTTTCCTTCAAGGAGCTTGCTTGCACTAAAATATGACAGAAAAATATACATGAACAAATAAACAGATGCAAATGAACAAATATAGATAAGGGGAATAGAGCTCTGAGGCAGGTTAACTTTGTATAAGATGGTCAGGGAAGGCATTTATGAGAACATTCATGTGAGCAAGCACTTGAAGGAGAGGTGTCAGTGAGCCATGTGACTACCTGAGAAAATAGTGCTAAGCAGACAGAACAGTAAATACAAAAACCCTGAGATGGAAATCTGTCTGGTTGTGACTGCTGGAGCATTCCTTTATGATTGTTCCTTTGATAAGAACACACATGAAATTTCAAGATTATTTATCAAGAGGAAAAAAAAAATAACAACTAGGGAATAATCAAGTTAAAAATAACCAAGAGATGGAAGTAGCTTCTAGAGACTAATTTTTTAAATAAACAATCTACTATGTCACAAAATTAATCACAAATATAATTAACAAAGTATTCTATGACTCCATTTCAATCTATCTCACAAATGATATAGATCTCACAAAAAACAAAACTGTATTAAGATGCAAATTTATACCTACATCAGCAACTAAACTTTTGATTCTGGATGTTAACAATGTTATGAGAAAAAAAAAAATGCCAAAACACTTTATATGTAGTTATTGGGGAGTGTGTGTATGTGTCTGTGCGCGTGTGTGTGTACGTGTGATGGGGATCAGGGCCAGGGCTTGTGAAATCATCGATGTTTGTTGAAAATACAAAGGGTAAATAGGCACTTAAACAGCAGTAGCCTTGGAGCACTTATTTCATCAAGCATAAAGGAATTGCATCTTATATAAATGTCCTTTTTTTTCTTTTGAGTGTCTGCTGTACAGTACTAAGGTAGTCAGCTCATCAGGTCACAGCACAATTGCCTTATTGACCTGTTGAAAGAAAAATAATTATTTTAAAATGGCTTAATCTCTATCTTTCATTCCTACTTCCCATTATGTGCTCCTCCACACCTAGCATCCACCCTGAAATGTTAAAATATGACCGTAGATCAGTATGGATTTCTTAAATGTAGATATATACATTTGTTGTTGTATATATTTAGTTTTTAATTATTTAATTTGAATGTTTTTATACTATATGTCTTTTTAAATTTTAAAAATCTTATTCAAGTTGGAGACAAGTGTCTTTTTTTTTTTTTTTTTTTTTTTTTTTTGGTGATATAGGATTCCACAATTTGCCAGACTGCCACGTATCAATCCATTCCTATACTAATAGACTACGGTCTGCCTTCAAATCTCTGCTACTAAAATCACTGCAAAGATTATTATACCTATACTTGGCCTGTGTAAGGATTTTCTTTGAGTGTTTTCCTAGAATAGTGCGTGAATAGTCCTATGAATCTACCACTTTGCTTATACTTTACATGATCTAAATTTTCTAAGTTATAATCTCAAAATAAAAAATGAAAACAATAATTAAAAATTAAATATGCAGTGTAAACATTTCCTTCTTCTATTTCTTTAAAAATGTTTCTTCATGTTTATCAAGCTTAGAAATATCATGCTATACCTCCTTAAGTCACTTAAAATTTTGTGTCTGATTTTTTTTCCTTTAATAATCTCTTTTTCTTTTTTTCATTTAGAAAACTGCATTTGTTGTGAAAAATTATATTCCCTGGATGATTTTTCTCCTTTAATGAATTCTTTTTTTATTGGAACTTAAAAATTACTTTCTTTATTGTTTTTCTTTTTGAAAAATAACTATGTAGATTGTGTCATATATATTCAGTAAACTCATTTCACTGAACCCAAGTACGATGTGAATAAATTGTACTTTTTGAGGTCTAGTTATAGGACTATCTATCCGCAGCCCAAGAAGTGTTTAGAGGTCTGTGCATTGTTGACTTGTGTTCTCTTTTTCATCTTCTACAGCTCAAGTAGAGAGCTCAGCTGGGGCATGCACAGTCATGATGCATAAGATTTGTCCCAGCTGTTTTCTGTGTGTAATTTGATTAAAAGCTCCCTATCACTCCTGAGCTAGCCTTTACACCACAAAGTCATTTCTACTTAGGATGAGACATTTGAACTATTTTTCCAATACATGAAGCTTTTACTCAAAATGAGAAAAACAGCCCTAGACATTTATTTCTGGAGGTTCAATCATCTTTACCCTAAAGTATTTTCTATTTTCCTTCTTGCCATGGTAAGAAAAGATTATGAGTTTTGGGCATAATATTAATGTAAAATATTTTTTTTAAAAAAGAGGTAACTATGTGTTTCAGCCCTCCCACCCTTCCCTGACTATTTTTCTCCTTATTTGTTTTGTTTTTGCCCTTTAGATATTTAAAATCTCACGTCTCTACATATTCTGACTCTAATCCTCTTTTCACATTAGAATTATCTTTTGTTATCATGAATCACATCATATGCTGTGCTTACCTAGCTCCGTCAATGGCTTCTCAATATTCTTACAATAAAATCCAGACTTGTCCGGGACTATAAAACTATAAATTACGTAGCCCCTGGATATATTTAATCTCATTTTATTTCACTTTTTTTTTTTTTTTTTTTTTTTTTAAGACCGAGTCTTGCTTGGTCATCCAGGCTGGAGTGCAGTGGCCTGATCTCGGCTTACTGCAAGCTCCGCCTCCCAGGTTCACGCCATTCTCCTGCCTCAGCCTCCCGAGTAGCTGGAACTACAGGTGCTCCCACCATGTCCGGCTAATTTTTTGTATTTTTAGTAGAGACGGGGTTTCACCATTCACAGGATGGTCTTGATCTTCTGACCTCGTGATCCGCCCACCTCGGCCTCCCAAAGTGCTGGAATTACAGGCGTGAGCCACCGTGTCCAGCCTTCTTTTTGTATTTTTAGTAGAGATGGGGTTTCACCGTGTTAGCCAGGATGGTCTTGATCTCCTGACCTCATGATCCACCCGCCTCGGCCACCCAAAGTGCTGGGATTACAGGTGTGAGCCACCGCGCCCGGCTCTTATTTCACTCTTATTTCCATACACAGCACATCAGTTACACCAGTCCTTCTTTCCTAAAATAGATATGGAAATTGAAAAAAGTGTGTGTGTGTGTGTGTGTGTGTGTGTGTATGTGTGTGTATGTGTGTCTATTTTCTAACTCTGAGAGGTCTTACAAAAAATAACATGCTGAGCCTGGTGAGGTGGCCCCTGCCTGTACTGCCAGCTATGTGGGAGGCAGAGGTGGAAGATCACTTGAGCCCAGGACTTTGGGATTAGGCTGGCAACATAGACTCCCACTCCAACTACAAAAGTAAATAAATAAAAACATCCTGGCAGTGAAAACATCTAGCATCTATACACTGGTTTCTAAATACCATTCTCCAACAAAATGAAAAAAGCTTCTTGGAAAAATTCTTAACTCTAGGACTGCAGCCAGGAGAGTGTAAGGTGAGCCTGTAATATCTTGTAGTGCCAGAAAGTAATGAATGGCTCACAAAAAAAAAAAAAGTAAAAGATAGGAGTGCATCAAAAGATCACAAGAGTCACTACGAAAGAACTCCCAATGACCAAGTCAAAGTTATTTTGAGCAATAAAGTAAGCAGTGTTGCTAATGGAGTAAAACACATAAAATATAAAATAAATATCCATGACTACATAAAGCTATAAATAATCAGAAAAATGAATAAATGCAAACAAATGAGTTATTCTTTAGAGTAGAATTCAAAACAATGAATATAAAAGGAATGGTAGACATAGAAAATCACTACTTGATAAATACCACATTAAGAATTATTGCAGCCAAGAATAATTAAGGAATGTTAAATCGGGTGGGCAAAAATATTACAATAAACAGGATATTTTCATAGTGACAAAAATTCAATAAGACAGTGATAAATTACAAATGAAAAAATACAAGTTTACAGTAGAGAATTCTGACAGATACCATCTCAACAAAATGTTCTAAGTTAGTATTTCTAGGAAGGAGACATGTCAACATTATTTACTTACTGATATAATATCCTGGGAAGAGCAAAACATCGCTTCTCTTATTCCTGCCAAAATTGCACAAAGTCAGTCTAATTTGAGGAAACATCACACAGATTCATACCAAGGGATATCCTACAAAATAATCAACAACTACTTTTCAAGAGTTTCAAGGTCATATAAGACAAGTAAAAGTGAAGGACTGTTCAAAATTGAAGGAGGCTAAGGAGTCATGAAAACTAACTGTAATGGACAATCCTGGACAGATCCTGGGACAGAAAAAGGACAGTATTGGGACAACTGTTAAAATTTGAATGAGGTCTGTGAATTACTTAATATTGTATGAATGTTAATTTTCTAGTTTTGATAAGTATGCTATGATTATATAAGATGCTAACATTGGGGAAACTTGCATGAAAGAAATATAGGTTCTTGAAATATATTTTTTGTAACCTTCTTCAAAAGATCATCTTACTTGTTTGCATAAAAGGCATCTCTGATAACTTCCCACCTAACTCATAGCAAATTCCAAGATTATTAACATGACTTACAAGATGCTACATGATCTAGGCCTAGATATTTCTCTGACATCACTTTTTTTCATATTTCATTGACACATTGTCCTTATTTGTCCTGCACAATTCTAAGTATGCCTTGCCTAAAGGTTTTGAAACAGCTGTTATCTCTGTCTGGAAATCATTTCCCCAAGTACCCAAATGGATCACTTTTTTCCTGAATTCCTTCAGGTTTCTATACCCTATAAATAAAATAACAGTCCTTGCACCTCATTATCACGTACTATCCATTTGACCAGCTTTATTTTGCTTCATAGGACATACTATGACTTGATATATTGTGTTACTAGTTTTATTTTTAATTTTTGAGTCTTTCCTCACGCATCAAGCAACATCAAAGAGACCAACTTCATTTTAATTAAATAAGACGTTCTTGGAAAGAGGATGTGAGCATGTGATTACATTCCTAATTTCATATTCTGTCTTAGTGGAGCCACAGAATTACCAGTAGCAAAGGAAATTTTACAGTAAGTGTTGTGTTTCTTCTGAGTTAACAATCATGTGTACTCTCCCAAGAGGCATTTTTCCTACCTATCATTTAATGAAGAGGACTCGGAGGCCTCGCTGATTCACAATATGAAGGAATTATGTATTTTAAAATAGGAGGAAAGACACTTGATGAGGATAATTTCTGGTAGATGGTGACCTAAGAACAAAATAAAGGTGAATTATAAGTTGCCGAGATTTCAGAGTTTGTATTTTACTACACATAGAATTACCTAAAATAATAATGAAACGTGTTTTTTTAAGTAGAGGTTAGCTAGGTCATTGGCTTAGTAGGCAGCATAGAAAATAAAATAAACTCATTTTAAGACAGCCACGTGGGAGGGGGTCCCTAGAGAAACTACAACCAGCCTGCCCACTGGGGTGCAGCCTCCTGAAGCTCAAGCCCTTTGCAGCTCCTCCTCTTCCTGTGTGGAGCCTGGGATTCAAACTACCGAGCGGGAAGCACCCTAGTAGAGGTACTGTGGCATGCGAGAGTGCTTGTTTCCCCCATTTTTCCCTTTTCCACCCAATAAAACCCTATTTCACTCACCCTTTAAATCGTCTGCGAGCCTGAATTTTGGCCAGGAAACAACGAACCCCGTTTTTAGCTGAACTAAGGAAGAGTCCTGCAACAATTTCTGACACAATATTCAAGGCTTAGTATGTACTCTCTGAAGCTATACCTCTAAGGAAATATGTTGGAAAGTGGAATGCTAGTTATCTCTTGTTTTTTCCTAGTAAAAAATAAACCTTTGGCCGGGCGCGGTGGCTCAAGCCTGTAATCCCAGCACTTTGGGAGGCCGAGACGGGTGGATCACGAGGTCAGGAGATCCAGACCATCCTGGCTAACATGGTGAAACACCGTCTCTACTAAAAACAAAACAAAACAAAACAAAACAAACAAACAAAAAACTAGCCAGGCGAGGTGGCGGGCGCCTGTAGTCCCAGCTACTCGGAAGGCTGAGGCAGGAGAATGGCGTAAACCCGGGAGGCGGAGCTTGCAGTGAGCTGAGATCCCACCACTGCACTCCAACCCGGGCGACAGAGCGAGACTCCGTCTCAAAAAAAAAAATAAATAAATAAAATAAAATAAAATAAATAAAATAAAAATCCTTTGACTTTTGAGCATGAATAAAACAGCTCTCTAATATTAAACTCGCAAAGACTAAAAGCTGACTGCAAAGGATTACATCACCTTTTAAAGGCACACGTTCCTACTTTGACTTCAGATGTTGCCAAGGAGGATAAAGCACAAAGGAGAATTGTCTCTTATCTGCATAGCAAAACAAAGAATATCGAGGTAAAGGGGATGAGGGAGTTTCTACCAAAAATAAAAAATAGTGTCTAGCCTAAATAGGAGAGCTATCATCTTCGCAATGCCACGCAACTAAGACTGCATCGTTGTTATGAAGTACTAAGTGTTGCATGGCGCCAGTTCTTTCTTCAAGTGTCATGTTGCTCCTGCTTGCGTTAGTTTTAACCACGGTTAATTTTCCCGGCTCTACTCCTGTAGATTCAGAGTTGGAGGAGCAGACATTTCTGTGTTTTAGCTTACAGTGTGCTACCTTGTGAGAACCACATCCAGATCTTGTGGAGATGACTCTTCATGACCTGGACTTTAAATTGGATACGGTTATTAGAGAAGATTTGAGTTGTCATCTTTGGGGAGAGGACACAATGTTCTGTGAGAGGAAAAGTGAAGAAGTATTTCTTCCTTGCCTTGGGGGACGGTTGTAGTAACAGTTAGCTGATGATATGAGTCTGTATTTCTCCCTACAGGGTATAATTTTGCGTGCAAGCAGTTGTGAAGTTAGAAGTGACATTTCCCGGTAGTCCTAAGTGGTGCTCTGAAACTTATTCTCATTGATGGATGTAAGAAAAAGTGATTTTTCCCTTTCAACCTGAAGCAGGTAAGAGACTGCTGTGGTTTTTCATGTTCTCTTTCTTCATCGGCTATCTAGGTGTTAAGTTCATTGTATAGTGACATAAACAAGAAATAAACTTTTATTTTGTTTAACCCATTTTGGATTTATCCATTACAGGAACTAGCATTACTTGAACTTAGTATCATATTAGAATGTTAGCTTCATGAAAACTGTTTTGTTATTGTTCACTGCTTTATCCAGTCATGTGGAACTGTGATGGGTTCTAAAAAAATAAATGTAATAATGAATGAATCAAGGAAGAAAAGGTAGAAGACGACTAAAATATATTTATTACCAACTTATTATTTTCCTATGTGAGAATATTCAAAATAAGGCTAACAACAAACCATTCAATATCAGCATAACTAAGTAGTCTAAGCCATTATAATAATCTGTATTATAAGAACATATAAATTATAAAATAAATTACAGTTCTTAAAACTGCACATATTTAGTTGTATGTTTATGTGCATGCACATTGTTTTGTTATTTTTTTTGTCTTTAGTTTGTCTAAGGCAGATAAAAAAACTTTATTGAAAACCTCATAAATGTGTGCATTGTTGTTTGGGAATGCAACTTTCTCAAACAAAAACATCACATTCAGGGTTTTTTAGCAAATTTAGGATAGACTTGGAATTTAACTTTTAACAAATGTGAAATCTCAGCACATTCATTGCTTAGTACACAGCAGGTATTATATAAAATTTGTAGAATTTTTTTTCCTATAATATTAAGTAATGAGAAGGAGAGCTCTCTATTTATATTCTTTATAAAAATAAGAAAATCATATTCAGGCATTACTTACCAAGTTTCATGTACAGTTTATCCATCATTTCATGTATAGAATGTAGGGACACAAATTGTGAATAGCTTGCAGAAAATCATGTAGCTAGTCTGTAGTACAGTGATCTTGAAACTTAAGTGTAGTTTTCTCCATTATCTTACTAAGCCTCAAGAGTCATTATGTTCCCATAAGTAAATGTCTGATAATGCTGTCTCACTCCTAACCCTAACACAAAGGACTGTGAGCAGAATTTTCCATAGTTTCCTTAACTAAGATGAATGTGTTAAAGCTTGTTATAGTATAGGCTTTGTACATGACTATTCATGCAACAAAAGAATTGAGTTTATTTAAAAAAAAAAGAATTCTTCCAAGGCTCTTGTAGTAAACATTATATTCTTTCAACATGATTTGAAAATGATAATACATTTTTGTTAGAAACCTGAAAAATAGTGTGTATGCCTTTGACAACAGAAATTACACAATGTTAGCCTCAAATCTAATCTAATCTTAAAGCTAACATTAAATCTTAGCTTTAACATTACTAGATAAACCTTAAAATAATCTTAATAACAAGAGAAAAAAAAGGAATTAATTGTATACCTAAACCCCAAAATATACTATTACAAGACAGTTTTCCAGGTGGCCTTAGACTGGTGCAGTTCCCTCCTTTTCTTGCGTTTTTTTTTTTTTTTTTTTTTTTTTTCTGCAGGAATAACTATAGAGTACCCTAGGAATGCAATATCTTGAGATAAGGAAGAACTATCAGAAATAGTGCAGGACTGTTCTTGACCCTCTTAGGGAATGTAATATCTTGAGTTAGGAGGAAAAAGTTCAGGAAAGCCTGTGCTTTGTTCCTCTTTCCCCTGGAAGCAGAATGCCCATCAAAGCTTTGCCCAGCATGTGACATGACTTCCGTCACATGATGTATATAACTTGGTGTGGACTGCCTTTCAGGGTTCTTAAGCTGTGGTGCAAAGTGGAGCATGTGCAGTCAAGATTTCCTCTCTCCTGAGAGGCTTTCTTGAGTCTTGGGGGACCAGTTCTCACTGGATTCTAGGGTGTTTTTCCCCTTCCCCTTGCTGTCTATCCATGAATAATAAATCCACTTCATGTAATTTGTGTATGAGTATTTTCTGTTTCACTAAACTCACACAAGTTGGTGACCAGTGCATGATAGACCTGCTAAAAACTTTGAACATTTTTTTCTAAAAATTTAAAAGATACTTTTGACTATTTGAAATCGGTTAAAAGTAAAAAGATAGGTGAACACAAACATGGCGTCTGTGGTGCTGGCGCTGAGGACTCAGACAGCCGTTACATCCTTGCTGAGCTCCACTCCTGCTACAGCTCTTGCTGTCAGATATGCATCCAAGAGGACAGGTGGTAGCTCCAAAAGCCTTGGTGGAAAGTCATCAGGCAGATGCCTAGGCATTAATAAAATGGAAGGTCACTATGTTCATGCTGGGAACATCATTGGAACACAGAACCATTTCCGCTGGCACCCAGGTGCCCATGTGGGTCTTGGGAAGAATAAATGTCTGTATGCCCTGGAAGAGGGGATAGTCCACTACACTAAGGAGGTCTACGTGCCTCATCTCAGAAACACGGAGGCTGTGGATCTGATCACCAGGCTGCCCAAGGGTGCTGTGCTCTTCAAGAATTTTGTCCACGTGGTTCTTGCCAAGCTGGAGGGCACCTTCAAACTGGTAGCTATGCTTTGATGTCCTGTTTGAGGCCATCAGACAGAGACTGGAGCCCAGGTGACAGGAGATGGTGATACCAGAAGTCAAGGGTTGGGGCGACGACATGGCCTCCCAAGGAAGAGGTCTGCTTGATGATGACTCTGCAGGAGACTCTGAAGTGACTGCTGGGAAACCCTTTGGGAGACCTGACCTGGGGCCAAAAATAAAATGAGCCAGAGTCATGGAAAAAAAAAAAGAGTAAAAAGACATTGTTTTCTTTATTTCTTTATTGCATAAACCCAAAGATATTATAATGCAGCTTGGAAAAATGTACTTAGCATTTAAAGCACTTTTTTTGGATATAATCCAAAGAAAATCAGTAATTTTTCCTCCAAAGGAAAACATTAATCACACAATCATGGAACATTATATTATGTACTTACCAACTAAAGAAAGCCAGGGACCAGTTGAATTCACAGCCTCTCTCTCTCTCTCTCTCTCTCTCTATATATATATATATATATATATTTTTTTTTTTTTTTTTTGAACTGGACTCTCACTCTGTTGCCCAGGCTGGAATGCAGGGGCACAATCTTGGCTCACTGCAACCTCCACCTCCTGGATTCAAGTGATTCTCCTGCCTCAGCCTCCTAAGGAGCTGGGATTACAGGTGTGCACCACTGTGCCCAGCCCAAATTCTAACAGATGTACAAAAAAGAGCTGGTACCAATTCTACTGAAACTATTCCAAAAATCCAGGAGGAAGTACTCTTACTTAACTCATTCTGTGAAGCCAGCATCACCCTAATACCAAAACATGGTAAAGACACAAAGAAAAATGTAAACTACTGGCTAACATCCCTGATGAACACAGATGCAAAAAAATTGTCAGCAAAATACTATCGAACTGAATACAACAGCAAATCAAATGTTAATAAAGTAGGCTTCATTCTTAGGATGCAAGGTTGGTTCAACAATGCAAATTAAGAAATGTAATTCACCACATAAAAAGAATTAAAACAAAAACACATTGATCATCTCAATAGATATAGAAAAATTTTTGAGTAAAATCCAATATTCTTTCCTGATAAAAACCCTCAAAAAAAAAAAAAAAAAAAGCATCAAAGTAACATCCCTTAAAATAATGAGAGCCATCTATAACAAACTCACAGCCAACCCGCTACTGAATGGGCAAAAACCATAAACATTCCCCTTGTGAACTGGAACAAAACAAGAATGTCCATTTTCACCATTCCTGTTCAACACAGTATCGCAAGTGCTAGCCATAGCAATCAGCCATAAAAGGTATCCAAATAAGAAAATAAGTCAAGGCCGGGCGCGGTGGCTCAAGCCTGTAATCCCAGCACTTTGGGAGGCCGAGACGGGCGGATCACGAGGTCGGGAGATCGAGACCATCCTGGTTAACACGGTGAAACCCCGTCTCTACTAAAAAATACAAAAAAAAAACTAGCCGGGCGAGGTGGCGGGCGCCTGTAGTCCCAGCTACTCGGGAGGCTGAGGCAGGAGAATGGCGTAAACCCGGGAGGCGGAGCTTGCAGTGAGCTGAGATCCGGCCACTGCACTCCAGCCTGGGCGACAGAGCGAGACTCCGTCTCAAAAAAAAAAAAAAAAAAAAAAAGAAAATAAGTCAAAATATTTTTCTTCCTGGATGAAATGATTCTATACCTAGAATAGGTATGGAAACCCTAAAGACTCTGCCAAAAGGCTCCTGGAGCTGATAAATAACTTCAGTAAAATTTCAAGGTACAATATCCATGTACAAAAATCAATAGCGTTTTTATATACCAATAACATTCAAGCTGAGAGCCCTATCAATAACTTATTCCCATTTAAAATAGCCATTAAAAAAATAAAATATTGAGAAATAGATCTAACAAGGAGATAAAAGATCTCTACAAGAAACATTAGAAAACACTGAAAGAAATCAGATGATGTCAATAATTGGGAAAACAATCTAGTGGTTATGAATTCAAAGAATCAAGCTCATTAAAATGGCCCAACTGTCAAAGGCAATTTACAGATTCAACATTGTTTCTGTGAAACTACTGACCTCATTTTTCACAGAACTAGGAATAAAAATATATATGTAATATATAAATATATTATATATAATATTATATAATATATTATATATAATTATTATATAATGTATATTATATATAGTATATTATATATATATATCCTAGAGTTCATATGGAACCACAAAAGAGCTTGAATAGCCAAAGCAATCCTAAGCAAAAAGAACAAAGCTGAGGCATCACACTACCCAACATCAAACTAAACTATAAAGCTACACTAACCAAAACAGCATGGTACTGGTACAGATACAGACTTATAGAGCAATAGAACAGAATAGAGAACTCAAATAAAATCACACACCTACAGCCATACGGTTTTTAGCAAAGTCAACAAATAAGCAATGGGGAAATGATTTTCTATTCCATAAATGGTGCTGGGACAGCTGGATATCCATATGCAGAAAAAAATGAAATAAGGCCCTTACTTTTCACCAGATTCAAAATTAACTCAAGATGAATTAAAGAGTTAAATTGAAGGTCTCAAACTATAATAATCTGATATGGTTTGGTTCTGTGTCCCCACCCAGATCTCATCTTGAATTGGACTCCAATAATTTCCATGTGTTGTGGGAGGGACCCAGTGGGAGAGAATTTGAATCATGGGGGTGGTTTCCCCCATGAGGAACCCACTACCATGGTTGTCATGGTAGTGAATAAGTCACAGAAGATCTGATGATTTTATCAGGGTTTCTGCTTTTGAATCTTCCTCATTTTCTCTTGCCACTGCCATGTAAGAGGTACTTTTTACCTCCCACTATGATTCTGAAGCCTCTCCCGACATGTGGAACTGTAAGTCCAATTAAACCTCTTTTCTTCCCAGTCTTGGGTATGTCTTCATCCGTAGTGTGAAAGCAGACTAATACAGTAAATTAGTACCAGTATAGTGGGGCGTTGCT
Source organism: Macaca fascicularis (assembly GCF_037993035.2). Classification (NCBI taxonomy): domain Eukaryota; kingdom Metazoa; phylum Chordata; class Mammalia; order Primates; family Cercopithecidae; genus Macaca; species Macaca fascicularis. Next base: position 53,754,898 of record NC_088391.1, on the reverse strand, counting down.
GAAAGGGTACCCAAAAATGTGGAAGTGACTTTGGAAGTGGATAACAGGCAGAGATTGGAACAGTTTCTTGTGCTCAGAAGAAGACAGGAAAATGTGGGAAAGTTTGAAACTTTGTAGAGACTTGTTGAATGGCTTTGACCAAAAGTCTGATAGAAATATGGACAATAAGGTTCAGGCTGAGTTGGTCTCAGATGGAGATGAGGAACTTGCTGGGAACTGTAGCAAAGGTGACTCTTGTTATGTTTTAGCAAAGAGACTGGAGGCATTTTACCCCTGCCCTAGAGAGTTGTGGAACTTTGAACTTGAGAGAGATGATTTAGGGTATCTGGCAGAAGAAATTTCTAACCAGCAAAATAGTCAAGAGGTGATTTTGGGTCTGCTAAAGGCATTTACTTTTATAAGGGAAGCACAGCATAAAAGTTTGGCAAATTTGTAGCATGACAGTGTGATAGAAAAGAAAAGTCCATTTTCTGAGGAGAAATTCAAGCCTGCTGCAGAAATTTGCACAAGTAAGGAGGAACCTAAAGTTAATCCCCAAGACCCTGGGGAAAATGTCTCCAGGGCATGTCAAAGGTCTTCATAGCAGCCCATCCCATCACAGGTCTGGAGGCTTAAGAGAAAACGGTTTCCTGTGCTGGGCCCAGGGTCTCCACTCTGTGTGTAGCCTAGGGACTTTGTGCCCTGTGTTGCACCTGCTCCAGCTGTGGCTGAAAGGGGCCAATACAGATCTCTGGCCATGGCTTCAGCGGGTGCAAGCCCCAAGCCTTGGGAGTTACCATGTGGTGTTGAGCCTGCAAGTGCACAGAAGTCAAGAATTGGGGTTTGGAAACCTTCATCTAGATTTCAGAAGTTGTATAGAAATGCCTGGATGCCCAGGCAGAAGTTTACTTCAGGGGTGGGGCGCTCATGGAGAACCTCTGCTAGGGCTGTGTGGAAGGGAAACGTGGGGTCAGAGCCCCCCAGAGAGTCCCTATTGGGGCACCACCTAGTGGATCTGCGATAAGAGGGCCACCGTCCTCCAGTCCCCAGAATGGTAAATCCACCAACAGCTTGCACCATGGCACTGGAAAAGCTGCAGACACTCAATTCCAGCCTGTGAAAGCATCTGGGAGGGAGACTGTACCCTGCAAAGGCACAGGGCAGAGCTGCCCCAGACCATGGGATCAGCGTGACCCGGATGTGATACCTAGAGTCAAAGTAGATCATTAAATCCTCTGGATTTCAGGCCTGCATGGGCCCTACAGATTTCTCCCATTTAGAGCAGCTGTATTTACCCAATACCTGTCTGCCCATTGTATCTAGGAAATAACGAGTTTGCTTTTGATTTTACAGGCTCGTAAGGAGAAGGGACTTGCCTTGTCTCAGATAAGACTTTGGACTGTGGACTTTTGGGTTAACACTGAATTATGTTAAGGCTTTGGGGGACTGTTAGGACAGCATGATTGATTTTGATCTGTGAAGACATGAGATTTGGAGGAGACAGAGGCAGAATGACATGGTTTGGCTGTGTGTCCCCACTCAAATCTCATCTTGAATTGTAACCGTAATTCCCATGTGTTGTGGAAGGGACCCAGTGGGAGATAATTTGAATAATGGGGGCAGTTTTCCCCATACCATTATCGTGGTAGTTAATAAGTCCCAAAAGATCTGATGGTTTCATCAGGGGCTTCCACTTTTGCATCTTCCTCATTTTCTCTCTCCGCTACCATGTAAGAAGTACCCTTAGCCTCCTGCATTGATTCTGAGGCTTCCCCCACCATGTGGAACTGTAAGTTCAGTTAAATCTCTTTTTCTTCCCAATCTCAGGTATGAAAGCATGAAAATGAACTAATACAGAGTCCAAGAAAAAAAACTAGGAAACATCATTCTGGACATCAGCTTTGGGAAAGGATTTATGACTAATTCCGCAAGAGCAATTGCAGGAACAACAAAAACTGGCAGCTTGATTCATTAAATTTTGTATCCAAAAAGTCTACAATCTCATCAATATGATGAATAAACATAGTTTAATTATTAAAATATTACTAACAATTTTGTAATGAATGATAGAATCATAGCAAGTCACCTCATCTTAATCTTGCTCCCAAAACCAAAACTTTCTAATTTTTTACTGTTCTTTAGTAGACTTCACCTCCATATTTCTAAGTAAAATACTCCTATTGATTTATTTTTAATTTAGCCGTTTTAGATTTTATTTATTGGTGCCATGTTGTAAGAAATAAGGATTATCTTTATTTCAACTTTGCCATGTATTTCTCCTCCAATTCCTTGAGTGATTAGATTCTAATTTTAATTGAATCATTAGTATGTGTTTATATTAATATGACTGTATAAATACTGTACAGCAGAGGGCTAAATGATAAATTTCCTATATTTATCATGAGATTGGCAATTTCCTCATTGTCATTTTGATACCGTTTTGTAACATTCTTAATTATTCTTTATTCTCTTTCTTTAATATTTATTGCTTTTCACCAGATTCTTTCATATCCATTATTCTGAGATTTCTCTTACATGCTTGTCCCATTTCCCGAATCCTATGTCTTCCTTCATTTTTGCTTCCTATTTATTTGGTGAAGAGTGTTCCTCATTCCTTTCTAAGAAAAGAAAATCATAAATCTGAATCTTTAATTATCTAAAAATTTATCTAATTAATAAGTTGGCTAAGTTAAAAATTCACATTATCTCAGAATTTTGAGGCCACTGCACATAGGCCTTTTTTTTTTTTTTTTTTTTTTTTGAGATGGAGTCTCGCTCTGTCGCCCAGGCTGGAGTGCAGTGGCCTGATCTAGGCTCACTGCAAGCTCCGCCTCCCGGGTTTACGCCATTCTCCTGCCTCAGCCTCCCGAGTAGCTGGGACTACAGACGCTCGCCACCTGGCCCGGCTATTTTTTTGTATTTTTTTTTTTTACTAGAGACGGGGTTTCACCCGGTTAGCCAGGATGGTCTCGATCTCCTGACCTCGTGATCCGCCCGTCTCGGCCTCCCAAAGTGCTGGGATTACAGGCTTGAGCCACCGCGCCCGGCCTTTTTTTTTTTTTTTTTGGATTTCAAATGCTGCTTTTTACGATCCACATATTATTTCATTTCTCATTTTAACCTAGGGACCTTTTATTCTGTCTTCCTGGAAGATGTTAGCATTTCTAGTATTCTAAAATATTGTAATAGTACCATTCAGTGGTTCTTCCCCCTTTTCTTATACAAACAGCATTAAATAAGCCCTTTAAATTTAGATATTACTTTATATGAATCCTTTAAAATGTTCTTAAATTACTTCATTACTATTTGTTTCCCTCTGGATTATCTGTGATTCCTGAATCTCCCAAATTAATCTGATATTCGATCTCCTGGATTGGTTAAATACTTACACTTTTCTTTTTCCTTCAAGAGCTCTTGAACGCTAGATTATTCTTGAACGTTATTTCTTTTTATTGCCTAGTTTCTTTATTTTAAAGCTACACACAAAGAATTACTGAACTTCTTAGTTCCATCTTCAAAATTTCTCAGCAAGTTTAAAATGTATGTGTGTGTGTGTGTATGCATGTGTAAAATCTCTGTACCACCTGAATATACGAAGCAATTCCCTCTGCTATATATTCTTCTTCATTAATTCTTTTCTCTGCTGCATGGAGTCTCTTTAATTCTCCACTAGTTTTTCTTTTTAATAAAAATATTTTTATTTCTAAAAGTTACTTTTGACTACCTTTCTTAAATTTGTGTTGTTTTTCACTGTCATAAAAAAAAAACTCATTTATCTGATTAACAGAATCTTATTAATCTGAATAGTCTCATTCGGATAGTTTTTTTTTTTTAAGATTCATTTTTAATGAATGCTAGTGATGAATTCCCTCTGTGTGCACATTGTATTTATACAGAGAACTATCTCTTCAGAGTAGTTTTACCATTTTCTTCTGCCAGAGCCAGTAGACTTATCAGCAGCTCTGGGAAAATTCCTTGAAATTATCTCTTAAGACTTATAGCAGTTTATTTGACAATCATATGTAGTTAGTTTCTCAGGAGAGTGTTTCCATTCTCTAACTAATAGACTTTTTTTTTTTACATTTTATATTGTTTTTGTTTGCCTTTATTTCTTATGACATAAATATATATTTGTTCATTGGTTTGTTTTTAGTTACTTTCTGCGCGCACAATGGCTTTGTTTTCTCCAAGTTTATTTTGTTATGGAATGGTCTTTTTTTTTTTTTTTTTTTGACACTTTCTTGTGAGATAATTCCTTAAAATACTGTGATATTTAGCTCCCACTTAATTCACTTTATATGGAAAAGTAAGACATGAAAACTTTGATTGAAAGTTTGCTTTCAGAGGAAGGCTTTTAGTAGATGGTGAGAGTGACCACCAGACACACTTAATGTATTTTTCCCCTGTGATTCCAGCTGTCTTTGGAGGCAAATCTCTTGGCTGCTGCCATTCTTAGTATAAAAAATAGTATAGTGAGTGATTAGGTTCACTGTTCATCATGTAGAATTTTGCTTGTTATCAGAAAGTTTCCGTAGCCACAAATCAGATTTTTGCATTAAAGTATTAAGCCTCTTTGTGGCAAATCCTGTTTTATCGTCCAATTTTTCCATGTATACTGACGCCTTAAACTTCATTTTTACTTTAATGGTGCTTTGAAAGGGAAAGAAATTAAACACATATGGCCAAATTATCATTATTAATTATAAGTCATATTTAGACATAATTAGAAATTATATTCCTTTTCAATCTTTGCAGTAGGACACAAGCCAAAACTAGGAAGAGCTAAGGGACAACTTTCTGTACATATGGCTATAAATTACCACAGCTGTGGAATTAATCATAGATTTTCTCTATTCAAAGAAAGCTGTGCTGAAACAGATACTATGTCTTTAATCCAAAAATATGTATTATTTTCCTTCCATATTTACATGTTCCTATTTTACCCCCTGATCTACTTCAGGTAAATTTAGGTACTACGATTGAGTTATTTAAGGAATATTTCTGTAATTATATTTCTGTAATATGATGTAAAGCCACATCATATAGGACATAACCCGTTTTTGAAGATTAATATCACTTTGGAAATAATTTATCTTTTTATCTCTCATCACTGCCAGACTACCATTTAAAGAAGGAATCAGGCCGGGCGCGGTGGCTCAAGCCTGTAATCCCAGCACTTTGGGAGGCCGAGACGGGCGGATCACGAGGTCAGGAGATCGAGACCATCCTGGCTAACACGGTGAAACCCCGTCTCTACTAAAAAATACAAAAAACTAGCCGGGCGAGGTGGCGGGCGCCTGTAGTCCCAGCTACTCGGGAGTCTGAGGCAGGAGAATGGCCTAAACCCGGGAGGCGGAGCTTGCAGTGAGCTGAGATCCGGCCACTGCACCCCAGCCTGGGTGACAGAGCGAAATTCTGTCTCAAAAAAAAAAATAAAAAATAAAAATAAAAATAAAAATAAAGAAGGAATCAAATTTTTTGAAGATTATGCTCATTTAACTCCTATATAATACCTGCTGTAAACATTATGATAGAATCACCTAGTTCTCAGAAGCCCGTCTGGCAGACTTTCACAGAGACTCTTCCCTATAGTGAAAGTATATTCACCTTCTTCAAGTACCCACAGTTTTAGACATTATCATACTATTGGCAACTGGTAAAAGAATCAACACAGGTCACCCAAGTGAATCTGCTAGATTTCTTCTGATCATTCAAATATTGCTACAAAGCTCTAACAGCAAATATTATCTTTGAGAAAAAGTCATTAAAAAGTGGGATCAGATCTGGCATTCCATTTATTACATCAGTACTACTTTCTTCAATTTCTATACTTTATAAATAAATATCTGAACTCTTTTAAGGATACAAATATTAAACATCAGTAATTCAATTCTATAATCATTTCTGTTTTTGAATTCTATTGTTTACTAGTTTGGGCCCACTTTTCAGTTTATTTATAATTTATAAATTATTTGTAAGCTTTCAAATTAATTTAAAAAAATAAAATTTCAAAAATAGTTGTCCTAAATTATGTTAATACAGCTTAATGTTTATTAATCTTATAAACACTACTTAGTTGTCATAGAATAACAGCTGTATGACAAGCTCACCTGTATACAGCCAGTTAATCATCAGAATCCATAATCAAAAACAACCTTTCAAAAAATATAATGTACATTTGGTAAAGCAGTAAAAAAAGAAAAAAACAAATACATGCCAAAATTAAATGGTGTTTTAGCTTTTTGTGTGTGATTTCTGTTGTTATTTTTATTGTTTTCGGGAGAGAGGGTCTCACTCCATTGCCCAGGCTGGAGTGCCGTGGTGTGATTACAGCTCACTGCAGCCTCAGCCTCCTGGGCTCAAGTGGTCCTCTCGCTTCAGCTTCCCAATCAGCTGAGTCTATAGGCACACGACCCCTTCCCAGCTAATTTTTGTATTTTTGATAGATATGGGGTTTCACCATGTTGCCCAGCCTGTATTTTTTTTAATTAATGGAATTCTCCTGAAGGGCTATATGCATACAGAATGGTAACTGAAGTATTTGCTACTGAAGCAAATAACATATAAAGAATATTAATGTAATTCAATTGCATCACAAAGAAAAAAATGAAACAAGCCATTAAACTACCAAATAGAACTCAGTAAGAAAACATTTGTTTTCAAAAGGGGGACTATGTCTAATTCAAATTAATATTTTCTTATCTTTGTTTACAAAACAGGATAAAAAAGGAATAATAAAATTCACTGACCAACAAATATTGAAGAAAACTCTTGACAACATTGGATTTACCATTAGCTGGGGTACCAGGAGTTTTTTGAACAAACAAAATCCTTGTATTATACTCTTTACACATTTACTGAAATTGAAATTGAAAGAAACTTTTTTTGTATAGCAAATAAATACAAAATATTAAATTGTTATAGCATTGGCAGTCTTAAAGATGCAATGTCAAATTATAGAAAAATATATATTTGCCCTTGGGATTAGCATTTGTAAAGTATAAATTCTATATGTAGAATAATGTTTACCAACTGTGACAGACCATTCCTTTCTTGGAAGCACATTCTTTTAGATGGAGAACTTGGTTTCAGAGCTTCTGATGAACTCCTTGCTATGTAGTTGACCCTTCTGAAGATCTATCACTATGCTTCTATGAGCTGTGTAGTAACAGTAATGGCAACTAGAGATTTGGTTTTATGACAAAGGACTACATAATGTGAAAGTTGTCAAGCTGCAGAAGGCAGAGGCTGTAAAAAATAGGCTGAGATTAAAAGCTCTATGTATTCTCTTGGTAGAAAACTGCTGTATAATAAAGCAACTAGACTAAGATAAAAATATGAATTTTCATAAAAATATCATTATCATGACAAACATATCATCTTCCTTGTCATCATACCATTTTGAGGACAAGCTTGAAGAATCTATGACTCTGTAACCGAACTTTCACTGCATGGAAGAGTGATATTATGAAACCTGACGACTGACTCATATTCAATTCAATTTGATTCAGTTCAGCAAATATTCACTGAGTGCCAGTGCAAGGCATTGGATCAGTCACTTTCAGAAGCACTCTGATGAAGAAGGTGTGCAATGATAAATAAGGAGATGTCATTTCCTCCAATAGAGAAGATGACTGACATACATTTATGTATACAGCAATATGGAATGTTATGTATGTTGTAAAGGAAACAAAGGGTTTGGAGAATGTTAAATCATGCATGCAAGATATGTATCAATATAAAGTGAAAGAATTCGTAGGTATATTATTTACCTACCTAAGCACAATCTAGGAATTGGAATATTGGCTGTGGTAGTACTTGAAGAGCTACGCCAACTTATGACCTTCTGAAAAGAGTAATAAATAAATAATTGAAAAATTATTAGCTGTGTTACACAATAAGGCTCTCACATTAATTAAAAGTTTCTCTGGTTTAGCAAAGCTAGTATGACTTAGGAAATTGTGGTGTTACCATGGGCATTTTTATAGGTTGTCATGGGAGGAATTTTAAGTGGTACTTCACCCTAACTTAAAGGGTAAAATAAAGTTTTAAGAATGATATAGAGGATAATATACAACCTAAAAAACACACAGGAGTTATCCAGAGAAATAACACAAGGGAAAGTACCAGGTGGAGGTTGTTTAAAAACCGGAAACAAGCAAAATCATAAAACTTCCTGAAAATGCTAATGCAACCCTGGATAGGGTAAAAGCATAAAGGTCTTAGTAAGGTTTGTTAAGTTTTAAGTGCGTGAACATTTTCTCAAGGTGGGAAAATTTTAAGTGAGAAAAAGATATAATCAAATTTTTCTTTAAAATGAAACATTTATATTAACCAGTATAATTATATAGTTCAAGCAATATTTAGCAATACATATTTAACAATACTATGAATAAAATATTTTTCACATTTATTGGTATTGGGATTTGAATATTGACTATCATAGTTATGGTCCTTAAATATTCAGATTGATAGAATGTAGTTGTGATCAAAACTCAGTAGAAAGTGTATCGGTTTTATATATAAGGCTTTCCTAATTTCTGTAAATACTGTAGCTGACTCTGTCCCGAAAATAAGAATTTGAACTTTGAGGAAAACCTACCAGATTTCTACTGGATAATCAGGTAGAATTCCTACTGAATAATCCTGAGGAATTCCTATTAAATAAAAATAGACGTTTAAAATATCTAAAATAGATAAACTTAGATATTTATTTTAAAGGTAAAATAAATATTTAGATTTTTAACTTTTGCCCAGAATGACAAAGGAATGAATAATGATTTATGTCTGCCTTTCCACCAAATACTGCTCAAATGATAAAAATGAGCTTTCTTGTCTTGCCTTCTCCTAAAGCAGAAAAAGACTGACTCAGTTTGGGATTTTCCCCTTGTTCCTCCCCAGTTGTTTTATTCTACCCCAATTTGCCTCTCTTGTCTTGTGAATATCTTCCACATTATTTTTTTAAAGGTTTATATTTGAAGGACAAATTTGCTCTCTATGATTTTAGTAAACTTGTTTAATCATCACAACACTTTTGAATATGTTATTATAAGGATAAGTTAGATCACTTTATTCTCAAATGGATTGAAATTTCCAAATATTATATATATTTAATTTTAAACTGATTATTTTATACATTTCCACCTATTTTTGTAATATATAACAAAGTCATAATGAGATCTTTGCCACAACTAAATGCTGTTCTTTCAATATAGATATATAGATTTCACTCTATTTAAATGCAAGCACATAAGCTCAAATCCTAGTTGCTCTATTCCGATTGTAAATTCTGCAAATTATTGTGATTCCAGACAACCCTCATGTATTTAATATCCTTGAACTGTACATTTAAAAATGAAACAAGATAGTAAATTTTATAATATGTGCATTTCACCACAATAAAAAAATAAAAAATACATATGTGTATACCATGAAGAAAAGACTCAATTATTTGCTTTAAGAATATATTATAGCTACATAAGCAAAAATAAGCGATTAAAAATTAAAACATTTATGTTCACATTCCTTCTATCTACACATCACCAAATAGTTTCTCTTCCACTGAAATGATTTTACACATTGTAAAGTCACATGCTATCAAAAGTGTAAATGTAGAATTAGGATTAGGTTTTATAAATTGTACACAATACTGTATGTAAATACTTATTTATAGCAATCAGGAGAGTAGTCAAAATATACAATGGTGCATTAAATGATGGTGAAAGTAGCACACTGTGTTCACCTCTCATATTTCCTAATTAAATGACTAAAAGTAAAGCAGCTCCAATAATTTCAAGGTTACGCTACCTGTTCCAAATTTGGAAATTACTATGGCAGATGCTAAACCAAAATTTTTGGCAGAAGCATAGAGATCTTTTACTTAGATTTCTAATAAACGAGAATCTCTTCAAAGATCATAACATATGATCAAACACCTGTAGTTACATAAAATAAATGATTATATTACCTATTTATTTGATTCTAGTATGCACAAATAATAGCAGTTGAGTTCTCTGTGGTTTCTATTTATTTCCTCTAGAGAGTAGCTGCTGATTCTAGTAATTTCAAATAAGTAGAGTCATTTTGATAGGACTACACTCATTAGGGTGCTCTACTGCTTACCACACTGATTATGCCAATCTGTTTTGAGATGCACAGGAAAGAAAAGAACTTTGAATTTAGCCAGTCTCACTACACAGGAGCAATTTCAATTAGAATATGGTTTACTATTATAAAATTATAATGATTAAATATTCATGTTACCTTAATGCAGCTCATGCTTTATAAAATTCTATTGCTTTAACTTCAGGAAATTAATGTACTATACCTAGTTAATGAATGTTATGATAAACATGAACTATAAATAATAAATTGAAATTTAATAACCTTTCAATAAGCTTTTCTGCCATTTAAATACACATAGTTAGGCCAGGCACGGTGGCTCATGCCTGTAATCCTAGCACTTTAGGATGCTGAGGTGGGTGGATCACATGAGCCTAGGAGTTTGAGACCAGCCGGGCCATGATGGTGAAACCCTATCTCTGCTAAAAATGCAAAAATTAGCCGTGTGTGGTGGTGTATGTCTGTAATCCCAGCTACTCGGGAAGCTGAGCCTTGAGAACACTGGAACCCGGGAGGCAGAGATTGCAGTGAGCCAAGATTGTTCCATTGCACTCTAGTCTGGGCAACAGAGAGAGACTCTGTCTCAAAATTAATAAATAAATACACCTAATTTGTCAGATCCTAATTCTTACATAGATGTTACTTCTTATACATATATGTAAGTGTTTACATTATTCAGAGGGATAACATGTGCTTCCTTTTTGGCTGCTTTTTGACTAAAATAAAATTATTATTGATATTTATAGTTTAAATATTTGCATATATTCACAAAACATCAAACATCAAGTTTTACCAAGGAAAGTATAAAAAGTTTTTTTCTGTACCTTTATTGGTTTAGTTTTAAATGTTAAATGATAGTTGAAAATTATATGTTAGAAATTACCTAATTTACAAATACTTCGTTACACTGGAAAAGCCCACACACAATAACATCTTCTGTGTTCTAGTGTTTCTACTCTATAGGAATTTGGGAAACCATACTATAATACATTTCTAGCACTTTCTGTAACTTGAATGAAGATAACCAATTCAAAGCAGTTCTGAGTGTTTTGTTTAAAAATCACTATTTTTTTATTATGAAAATAATAGATATAAAGGAAGTCTCTGTGTACACACGCACACACAAACACAAATGTAAATTGCTTATATTAATAAAGTTTTATTGGCTATAATTTCATATGAAAAATTAATACAATAGAATACAAACTATTCAGTTAATACCTTTAAACCAGAGGTTTGTAATATCCACTTGGTCTTACTTCTAATATAGAAACATAATATGCTCAACTATGTAGAGCCATGTATATCTGTCACCCTTGAACTCTTATTTCTTTAACTTTTTGCATGATTTTTTAAAATGAATTTGACTGCTAAACATGAACTTAATTTGTATTTGGCTGATCTGTATAAATGCCGCAGTCTTTCATACAGGAGAAGAACCTGTAGAACTAAGGAAAGTGGTCAGGATTATTTATTATGCTTTGCATCAGTGTATATACCTTGAGGCTTTACTATTTAATGTGATATGTTGCTTCAAGTTGCTGCCTAAATATGTAGTGCAAAAGAGTACACTAGCCTAAAAAGATCTATTGACACATCATGGAAAGTATGATATTAGTAAATGTTTTGGGGAAGACTTTACTATATGTAATATAATATACTATAGCTATCACATAAAGAATTTAGGTAAAAAGCATTCAAATTTGATAATTTCATAATAATTTGTTAAGAAATAGGAGGAAGAGAATTACAAGAACGCTGGTTAGACTACTAAAATATTCTCTCTATATTCAATTAAACATATGTTACTTGTTAATTAGCTTTTTGTCAGAGTCTAATTTTATGATAGGATTTTCAGACTATTTTTCAATCAAAGATCACTGACAGAACTGAAATTGTTTGATTGAAAATTTGACTCTTTGTACATGAATGAGCCTGACCTTAAGTCTTACTAACAAGGTTTAGGATAACTCAGTATATGTAAGGATTCTAGAAAGCTGCTAAAATATTTGATTCATTCCCAAAGAGTTTATATTTATATGAAGTTTTCATAAGCATATAATGATAACGAATATGAACTCAGTATTTTTTAACTATTTTAACTTTATAACAATGAAAACAAATTAGAAAATTATAACAAATTTTAAAATTCATTATTTATATTCTTCAGTGCTATCGAATGTGGAATGTCACTTAAATTCATGTTCAGCATCATTACCTGAGCAGCAGATTTGTAGATGCTCATATCATACAGATATATTCTATCTGCTCCATTTATTAAAACAGGGACTGGAGTACTAAGCATTGTAAAATAAATGTTTATTCTAAAACTGAAACACTAGTTCAGTCTTTATTGGGAAGGTGCTTTGACATGGGAAATGGCTCTGGAAAGAACCTGCCTCACTTCCTGCTGGGATTACGTAGGAATCTGTCTCTGCTTTATGGCATGTGAGAAGATTCCACAAAATGTGGAGTCTGGGACTAAAGGACAGTCAGCCAAAGAAACATTTTAGTTGCGTGAGTAGAAAGTGATTTGGCATGGGTAATTTTTCAGGGTTCTTGGCAAAACCAAATAAGTATTTTTAAAAAGAAATAATGTCACATATGGATGGGTAATTTTCATAGAGATGATTAATGAGCTTCTATGTAGAAGGAGCAAAATAGGATCCAAGAGTTTCAGAATTTATAAATATATGTTAGCAATAATTAGCAGTAAATCGATTCAAGGCTGTGAAACCCAGATGGCTGTGGAATCACTCCTTGAAATTGTTCATAAAATTTTGTACTCTTTTTAATGATCTAAAGAACTGCTTGCAGAAAGGGCATGGGGAAGATGACAATGACACTCAATCATATAATCTGCTTCCATTTAACCTTGAATTCTAAGATGTTCCTTGCTGTTCTGACATGGAGAGTAGATCAAATTATTTGTTGTCAGTGACATATCAAGTCACTTAAACCTAGCAACAGGAATATGGTTTAAAAGACCCAGAAGCTAAGAAAGTAGACAAGTTCATTCAAAAAACAAGTGCTACTAAAACATGACAGCTATTATCTATTTCTATCCAAAATAATGATAACTAAATACTATTCCACAAATTTACCTATTTATGATTTTCAAATGGTAAATAATGAAAGAAGTTTTGTAAATTATTTTGTGAAAAGTCACTTTTCCTTTCATCATCGTTCCTTAGTCTCCCAGCTCTCTCTTCCAGAAGCAACTGTTCCTTATTCATCCCTGTAGGGAGACCCCCTGAAACTATTGCTACGGAATAAAAGATGAAATGCTCCTGATTATTGCAAATGCAAAATTGCATGCAGGATTGTGTAAAGACAATGCCAGGTTGGACTGCCAGAATGAGCCAACAGCACGTGATGTGCTTCCCCCCTGCAGAGAGCTTATGAATGGACGTGCATTCAGGGAGGTTTCACATCACCAAGATTCCTGTCCTAGAAAAGCAAATGTTCAAAGCTCTGGGAATGGAATGCGTCCCTTGAGGAGAGCCTATAAATGGATGGAAGGGGGACACCTGTCCATATGGATAAGATAGGGCTATAAATGCCCTCATCTTGCCACGGCTCTTCTAGGACTCTTTAGGGTTAAGACATACTCCCTTCTGAGAATTTCTGGTCTAACCAGTTGTCTAGCTTCACGTCCTGTTTCTATTGATTGTTTGTAACCAGCTTTTGCTGCAACTCTTACTGCTGATTAATATCTTGCTAATCATAGGTTATGGAAAAACTGTGTTTCTGTTTTAAGGCTCTGTTAGAAATCACTGATGCACACACTATATTGTAAATTCTTACCTCTGTATGCTGTACTTTTGTATACAGATGTTATGTTAAAGAATTACTTCATCGCCATGTGACCATCTCACCTCATAATCAAATGATCCTAAATCCCTCACTAACCTACCCTCGCCCTCACTAAATTTAATAATAAATGGTGGTATATCCAGTGCCTTGTTGGCACTGTGGGACAAGAAGGCGGTGACCCCCCTGGACCCAGCTTTCACTATTTTGTGTGTGTCTATTATTTCTCGACCTGCTGATCTGCCTGGGAACAAAGAGAGAGCCCCATTGCATTGTAGGCTGCTGGTCAGATTGTGCAATACATCCCTTTTACTCTATATCTTTTTAGAGACATTCTCAGCACAGACATGGAGATAACATTAAAAAGGCATGTGGATCACCTGAGGTCAGGAGTTCGAGACCAGCCTGGCCAACATGGTGAAACCCAGTCTCTACTAAAAATACAAAAATTAGTTGGTTGTAGTAGTACATGCCTGTAATCCCAGCTACTCAGGAGGCTGAGGCAGGAGAATCGCTTGAATTTGGGAGGCAGAGGTGGCAGTGAGCTGAGATTGCACCACTGCACTCCAGCCTGAGTGGCAGAGTGAGACTCTGTCTCAAAAAAAAAAAAAAAAAAAAAAAAAAGAAAAGAAAAGAAGTAACAATACTAAAAAAAAAAATCATTTCTCAAAAATCAGTAAACGTTTTTTAAAGTAGAAAGTTTAGATTAGTTTATCCCTCAAAATTTTACATTATAAAACTCTTCTCCCTAAATCTGCAAGATTGTAACTGCAACCTCACAAATGGAGCTAGCACGTTTATGACTTAAATCGCACCTAAAATACCTACAAAAGAAATTCCACAGAAATAAATCCTATAAGCATTTTTCATTCCCCGTTGTCTTTCTCCTTCTTTTCACTTCTCTCATCTTATTTTTCTCTCTAACGTTCTTAACCGTTTTCTCCAACACTGTATTTTATCCTCCCCATCTTTATTCCTTTTTCTCATGTTTTAAATTTTTTTCTTCTTTTCTACAGTCTTTCCTTTCCTTTCCTCACTTCACAAATTTGTTCATGTCTTCTAGAAAATTCTCACAACACTTCCACTTTGTTCTGTTACAACAGTTAGTCTGACATTGTGTATCTTTGAGTTTATATTGCCTTCAGTGGCTAACATAAAGGGTGAGGCTGAGAGGATGGAAGGTGGTTCCCTCAAAAACTGAGATTTGTGCTTCCCTCCAGTGATTTTCAGAGCAAATTCATGATAGTTAATATGTTTACCAACCATACATCGTTAATGCGTGATAGTTTGTTAATTGTGTCATTTCTGTCTGGAATTACTTCTTGTCTCTCTTATTTCCCCAAAAGTTTATAAATTTTTAGATCTATTAGGGTTAAAATATGAGTGTTAGATACAAACAGCATCGGTTTGAACACTGGCTAACTTCTCTACTAACGGGGTCCCCTAAACAAAGTTAATTCATTTTATTGTGCCTCAGTTTTAACACATAAAATAAAACATAGTAGCAATCAACTCCACTGTTTTGTTATGAGCATCCAAAGAAATTAGGAAAACCATGTATCTGCCTCATATTCAGTGATCAATAAATGTTTACTTATTACTGTTCTCTCATCCTTTAATCTATTTTCAAATCTTTCCTCTTCTGCAAAGTTCTTCCAGCTACTAGCCTTGAGAATTGCTATCTCCATTGTCCCTTGTAACACATAATTTAACACAAAATGTTATATGCTATTCATAGCATTGTCAGTATTTTATTAGAAACAAGAACAAACAAGAAAAAAAGCTCATTTTTGGTGATTCTAATGCACACAATTTATCTATACTCAATGACACAGAAGTAGAAACCATTGTTTCAATGTTAGAACTGTAGACACATTAACATGAAATCTAGAGATGCTCAATATTTCCTAAAAAGAATTATTTTTGAAGGTGACAGTGTATAGCAATATGTAAGCAAAATAAGAAACTGAGATAAAAAATTTAGTTTTGTATGTTAAAATTGAGCAACATAATTCATAGTAGAAACTAATTAATGCAGTGTTTATTTTCACATTCAGTTTTTATAATACCAAATTGATCTAAAACATGTCCTTTATAAGACAAGTTAGCATAAAATATTTTCATAAAATGAAATCTTTCTAAACAAGGTTGACAGTCTCAGTGCTACACAATAAAGTTAACTTTGATATCTTTAGAATAATCTAGCATTCTGAATAAAAATGTAAGCTATTCTCTAGTAACCGCATTGTTGGCAATTATTTTATTAATTGCTGGCAGTCTGTTGTTACCCTTTTATTCCAAATTTTAACAATATAAAGTCTCTTAATCGTTAGCATTTTAAAATTTTATCCCACCACTTTGGAAGGTTAAGTTAGGAAGATCTCTTGAGCCTGAGCCCAGGAGTTCAAGATCAGCCTGGGCAAGATGGTGACATCCTGTCTCTACAAATACTAACTAAATAACTAACTAACTTAATTAGCCAGGCATGGTGGCAGTTTCCTGTAGTCCAATCTACTCAAGAGACTGGAGTGGGAAGGTCTCTTGAACCCAGGAGTTCAAAGCTGCAGTGAGTAATCATCTTGCCTCTACACTCTAGTCTGGTCAACAGAGTGAAACTCTGTCTCAAAACAAAACAAAAACAACAAAAAAGTAATGTGGCTTTTCAGTGAGAATTCTCTGTTTCCGTTTAATTTTGTTTCTTTTTTTACTTAAGATACAAAATAAAGTAAATTTGGATAATAGAAACAACCACCAACACCACAGCAATGAAAGTCCCAATAATTTTCTTCATGATACAACAAATAAAAATGGATTATTTTAGGGTCTAATATGTTTAGTAACAATGGACATCTCAGAGATAACATAACTGTAGAGGTGTTACAGGATCCTTGGGGTGTCACTTCACCAGCCAGAAACCTGTCTCCAGTGTTGCCTTTGCCTGAGTTTTGCCCAGGCCTGCTGGTCCCACTTGGCCTGGCAGGCTGTGCTCAGCTTGTGCTACCAGTCTGGATCCCATGCCTGCCAAGGGTGAGCAGAGTGGTGAGGGATATGTGAGCAAGTGAGCATGGGGTCTGGCCACTATGCACAGCCAAACACACTGGGTGTGGTGGGTCGGGCAGCTCCAGTCACCAGCACCCGGCACTGGCTCCCTGCGAGGCTGTGGCTGGACCAGGTGTCCTGCAAGCAGCTTCCACAGATGGCACTGGGGAATGTGGTGATGCTTGGAAGCTGGAAGATGCCAGGAACTGCAGAGCTCCAAAGAGGATGTCACAGCCCTGGCTCAGGGAGCTCCTAGGTCTAGGCTCCTTGAAGGGCTACAACTCTTCTCTCCTTGTTACCTACATTGTGGCAAGCAAAGGGTGTGCTTCAGCTCTGTTTGTGTTACAGCTCTTTCAGCTCTGCCATTCAGTGGGTTCCAGTTTCTTGTCCCATGCTCAGGAAGGAGGAACACAGACAAATGGAGGGTGACCAAGGCCAAGAGGAGTTTTATTGAGTGACAGAACAGCTCAGAGAAGATCTGCAGTGGGTGTGTAGCTCCTTTCTGCAGCCAGGGTATGCCAGTGAGTGTTAACTCTCAGCAGAGAGGAGACCCTGCAGTGAGTAGTTCCTCTCTGCAGCTGGTCATCTGGTTGTCTCGAGTCTGGCTGAGTCTGAGGATTTTATGGGCTTCAGAAGGGAGGAAGTGCATGCTGATTGGTATATGGATGGCCATGGGCAGGCCCCAAAAATAGCACCATAAATCCCCACTCCAGTCCATGGGGCTGGCAGCCTGGACCCCAGGCTTCAGGCCTACCTCGGTTTGAAGGTGGGACATCACCAGTAACCCTCACCTTTCCCTGCAGGAGCCTGTCTGCATCCTGCCACCATTCATAGCATGAAGGCTGTTCATGCCAAGGGGCACTTGCCAAGGGGCACTTGCCAAGGGGCTCTTGCAGGCCAGTGCTGAGCTGCCCTCAGCACCCCTGTCAGCCTCCCTCCCATGCTCATCAGCACCCAATGTCAAAAAGGGGCCAACACCGTGGGGACTGCTGTATCAGGACTGCCTTGAGGGTGTGCACCCCTGGTCAGGTTGTGACAGTGCCCAGGCTTGGCCTCAACTTTGTCCCAAGATTGGAGCAGGTGCTGGTAGCAGGGAAAGGCCAGCAGAAGCAACAGACACTTTTAAGCCTGCTGACTGGTTCTGGGAATGGGGAGAGTCCAGGCATGGGAGTAGGTATTTCTCAGCCTGCAGGGGTAGGGGGACCTTCCCAGGCCCCCGAGAGTTCAGGTGCACCCAGGTAGTGTGAGGCTCCCATCCTACCAACTCAGAATGGGGCAAGGCTTCTGCCTGTTCCTGGTTCCTGCCAGCTCTGTGAAACACGCAGCCCCAGCCACACTTCCCCCACCACAGCTGGCATCAAGGCAGTGGCCACTCCAGACAGGCCACCACTGCCATCAGAGGCAGTGTAAAATACAGGGTTAGAAGATACACTTTTAACCAGAATCCTTGGGTTCCAGTTCTGGTATTGGCACTTACTCTTTTCATGGTTCTTAACAAGGTCTTTCATCTCTCTATGCTTCATCTTTCTGCCTGAAAAATGTGGACAAAGGAGTACCAGTGTAATCATAGGAATACAGTGAGATTAAATTATATGACATACATGACATACTTAGAAGAGTGTTTGGCATATGGTAAACACTAAAAGAAAATATGTTTTACTTTCCCTCCAAGTCATGTGAACCCCAGAAAGACTGCAGTTTTTAACCTATGTATCCATCCCTGTATCCAATTGTTCCCTGAACAATGTATGGCTCAGTACTATTCAGGTAACATTTAAATGTCACAGGTGAGATTAAACACTAAGTGGTATATATGAGGAGCCTAAAATAGAGTTCTAAACTTACCTTGATTTTTTTTCATAAATAAATTCCATTTTATGCAAAATTGAATTGTTAACAAATGAGTTTGCTACTATCACATACAGGCATTTTTATTCAAACTGGATAAAAGGGAGCTTTTTCCTTCAGGATGAAGCAGCAATGAGCCAGGGAATATGGCTTGATGGGAAGAATATCTCTGTAATCTAAGAACAATCTTAATGCCCTTATCAGACCCTTCTCAATGAAAACCACTGAAAATTGAAGAATATTGCTAAATCAAGCAGAGATTTAGAGAAAAGATGGTTAACTGTTAATAAAGCC
Source organism: Macaca fascicularis (assembly GCF_037993035.2). Classification (NCBI taxonomy): domain Eukaryota; kingdom Metazoa; phylum Chordata; class Mammalia; order Primates; family Cercopithecidae; genus Macaca; species Macaca fascicularis. The sequence goes on along the minus strand of NC_088391.1, from coordinate 53,735,803 downwards.
AGTGTGTAAATTAGGATTAATACTTTTAAACTGATACTTTCTAAAACTGCCACTTCTTGATTTTCTTCTTTAAATAAATTATTTCAAAACAGAAACAAGATAAACATAAGAAGCTGTGTAGGTAGAGAGAGAGAGAATGTGTGTGTGTATGTGTGTGTGTGTGTGTGTGTGTGGTTTGGGCTAGAGGGTGAGAGTAATACACCTCTTACCATGTATGTGTCCACTGATATTTGGAAATTGTTGTTTAAAAAAATAGCTTTAGGGCTGAGTGCAGTGGCTTTTGCCTGTAATCCCAACACTTTGGGAGACGGAGGCAGGTGGATCATGAGGTCAGGAGATCTAGACCATCCTGGCTAACACAGTGAAACCCTGTTTCTACGAAAAATTAGCCATGTGTGGTACCACACCTGTAGTCCCAGCTACTCGGGAGGCTGAGGCAGGAGAATCGCTTGAACCAGGGAGGCAGAGGTTGCGGTGGACCAAGATCACGCCACTGCACTCCAGCCTGGGCAACAGAGTAAGACTCTATCTCAAAAACATAATAATGGTAAAAATAAAAATAGCTTTAGATATTTCCTTTTTTAAATCTGGTAGAACAGCTAAATCTTCCATTTAATAACAAATGTCTGAAAAAATCAGTTTATAAATAAATTTATAAAATTAAAATTTTGCTGTTTATTTTATTTATTTTATTTTAATTACTTATCTTTTCTAACTCAAGTTCCATACTTTTTTTTGCCATTTCTGTCTTCCACAACCCTAAAAGGAATGGATATTCTTTACCCTGATCCCTTCTCTTTACAGGGTCTGCTTTGAAGTGTCTTCCTCATACTCTTTGACCAGTAGTTCCTACTTGTAATAGATTCAACTACATTATTAGTGTTTCTTGATGATGACAATTTGCAAACTTTTCTTTTTGCAGCCATTAATTTCCTATAATAAATGTCTTATTAAATCTATTATAAGTCCAGAATGGTGGTGTGTTCCTGTAGTCCCAGCAACACAGGAGGCTGAGGTGGGAGAATGGCTTGAGCTCAAGAGTTCGAGACTGTTGTGGGCTATGATCATGCCACTGCACTCCAGCCTTGGCAACAGAGCAAGACTCTATTTCTTAAAAAAATTAAAAACAAATAAATATAATTGTTTACAGTGATAAACTTAGAAAATTTAAATAATTATGTTGAGTACACATGATATTACAACATAAAAATTTAATGAAGTTGCTACTTCACCAGTTCTAATACTTGTTTAGAAAGTGTGTCTGAATTGACAAGGAACTGTAAATAAAGATTAAATTTGTATTAGAGGCAATTCATTAGAGTTAAGAGGCAAATGCATTAAGCAAAGCTCTTAGGTATGAGATGTTTGACCTGGCTGCATGTAAGAAATGAGGATTGAGGAGAGATTTACATATGAAACTCATACCAGCTGGAATAATTCTGACCATGACATCTTTTTGGTCTAAGGTTCTAGGTCATTAAAAATGCAGCTGGTGCATTTCTATTGTATTGTTATGAAACATTACACTTATAAATATATTTGTATATGGTTAAGAAGTAATTCTAGGTCACATCTGTTCATGTCCTAATGTAGTATGAATGGGCAAGAATTAAAACAACCAAATCATATTACATTATAAGCCATATATATGTATTTCTTCAAAAACATTTATCAGCGTTTACTTTGACTGGAAGCATTCCGCTAGTTGCTGGGATAAAGAAACAAAGAAGATAATATATATGCACTAAACGGATTCAGAATTTTGAAGGAAGATTGAGAGAAAAGTATACATTCACTCATTCTTTTATTTAACCACTCATTTAACTTGTAGTTTTAGAACTAAAATAAAGTATTATGATAGCATACACATGGTCGAGTCAGAGTTAATACATTCTAAAGTCCTTATATTCTTCAGAAATAAGGTAAATGTATTGATTAATGTTTTAATAAGATGAACATGACTAATGGTGTTTTTATAAAATACAGTAAAAAAATTTAAGGTAATATTAAACCAGTTATGCAATATGTAACTTCCGGTTGAGCAACGAGAGAGCAGCTGGTTTGTATGTGAGCACATTCATGTATACAATCATATGGCTTTCATCTCAATCACGGATAATTTTCTAAAATAACAGAAAAAGATGGAGAGAACAACTCAAATGGTAACAAAATTAGACAAAAATAACAGAGATAAAATATATTACATGCCAATGCCATTTATAAATATATGTGCAAAAATTCTGATGGAATGATTAGGACAGAGAATACAGCAATGTATTCAAAGAAAACAGTTGAGAAATTAGAAGACAAACCAGAGTGGAAAAAAGAATTTGCAAAAGGCATATCTAATAGTAAACTGTTACACAAAATATCCCCCAAACACTTAAAACTTTACAATAGGAAAATGAACAGGAATTTAAAAATAGAGAAAAAAACCTGAGTAGATGTCTCAGCAAAGAAGACATACAAATAATGCCAAATAAGCATATGAAAAGAAGTTTCACATCATATGTTATGAGAGAACTTCAAATTAATTAAAGCAACAATGACATATGACTACACACCTGTTAGAATGGCCAAGATCCACAACAGTGATAGCAAATGCTGGTGAGGATGTGGAGCAGCAGTAAGTCTCTTTCCTTGCTGGTGAGAATACAAAATGGGACAGCTACTTTGACAAACAGTTTGGTGGTTTCTTACAAAACAACATACTCTTTCCATATGATCCAGCAACCACACGCCTTGGTATTTATTGAGTTTAAAACTTAGGTCCACACAAAAGCCTGCACATAGGCGTTTACAGAAGGCTTATTCACAATTGCCAAAACTTGGAAGCAACCATTATGACCCTGAGTAGGTGAATAAATATGATCCATCCAGATAATGAAATATTATTCAGTGATTAAAAAGCAGTAAGCAGTCAAGCCAAGAACTGACACATAGGAAACTTAAATGCATATTACTAAGTGTAAGTAAAACTCTGAAAAGACTATATACTGTACAATTCCAGCTATATGATACTCTTTGTCTCTGGAAAGGCAAAACTATAGATACAGTGAAAAGATCAGTAATTTCCAGGGCTTCGCAGAGAGAGAAAGAGACGAATAAACAAAGCACAAAGGTATTTAGGGCAGGAAAACTGTTTTGCCAGTTACTACAATAATGGATACATTATAGTCCAAATTTGTTATACAAACCCATAGACTATATTAACCTTAAAAGCAATAAATTATTAAAATGATCATACTCTCCAAAGTGATCTACAGAATTAATAGTTTCTATCAAATACAATTGATGCTCCTATTAGCAATAGAATAAAACAATTTTAAAGTTTAAATAACTTTAAAAGCAAAATTATAAACACTGAAAGATTAAAGTTTCAATAAAACACAAATCTGAGGATGTTATTATCAGTAAAAGGAATATGTTAGATGAAAGTGTATAAACATACATATGAGAAACAAGGAGCATTAAAAAAGTGTATAGGAACCATAAAGATGAAAAATAAAACAAAAATAAAAAGTATGCAGGCTGGGCGCAGTGGCTCACGCCTGTACTCCCAGCACTTTGGGAGGCTGAGGCGGGCGGATTGCCTGAGATCCAGAGTTCGAAACCAGCCTGGGCAACATGGCGAAACCTCGTCTCCACTGAAAATACAAAAAATTAGCCGGGTGTGGTGGCACACACGTGTAATCCCAACTACTCGGGAGACCGAGGCAGGAGAATTGCTTGAACCCGGGAGGCGGAGGTTGCAATGAGGAGAGATCATGTCATTGCACTCCAGCTTGGTGACAGAGGGAAACTCTGTCTAAAAAAAAAAAAAAAAAAAAAAGAAAGAAAGAAAAAAAAGAAAAAAAGAATGCAAGTGAGAACATGACACTTTTTAGACATCTAGAAAAATCTTGTTTCTTTTACTATTCTTGCATCAGTAAAACAGCTTCTGGGGATGTCTACTTATGGAGATTTTTTGATAAACCTTGGTTTAATGTATTTAATAGGATTAACTTCTCAACCTTATCATTTGAATATGGCTGTTTTGTTGAATAAAACGTATGCAAAGATCAATTCCTTTTTATTTTACTCTTGATAGGAACATCAATAATACCTGATAAGTTCTTTTTCGGTGATTGCTGTATGTTGAAACCTAATCCTCATTGCTGTAATATTATCATCTGTGGGCCTTTAGGAGGTTATTGGATCATGAAGGTGGAGCCCTTGTGAATGGGATTAGTGCCCTCATTAAGGAGAACCAAGGGAAGTTTGTTTACCCCTTCTGCCATGTCAGGATGCAGGAAGAGCACACATTGTATGAGGAACAGGCACTCATTAGATTCTTAATCTCCTGGCACATTGACCTTGAACTTCCCTGCCTCAGGAACTGTAAGCAATATATTCTATTGTTTAAAAATTACCTAGTTTACAGTATTTTGTAACAGGAGCTTGGACAGACAAAGGTCCTGATATTGAAAGGCTCAGATCTCTCCTGTTGTCTTTGCTAGAACACAAAATTATCGCTTTTTAATTTATTTAGGGGCGCATTGGATGGTTGGTGAGGATAGGCAGTCTGTAGTTCTTGATGGCAAAATGAAAAGTACTGAGTGTTATATAGGTGAAAATATTTCATGTAATATGGCTGTTGTCAACCACTCACAGTCTGACTTTCTAAGGAGAAAAAGTATAGGTTGGGTAGAGCTGAGGGAAGAACTGTAGGCCATAAGAGATGTAAGAAGACTGTAAACTTAATTAAATATAATTTTAAATTTTCTTTTTATTTGTTGAAACTTTCCAGAGACTGTGGGAGATAATGCAGTCTTTTACTGATTTGAATGTGATTTAGACTTATAAACTTTTTTCTTCTTTCTGTTGACCCCTTTCATAATTTGGCAGGTTCTTATGAAATTAAACATGTAGTCACTACACTGCTCAGCACCATGAGTGACTGACTGGGAAAGGACACAATGGAAGATTTTGGAGTGATGGTTTTTATATCTTGATTGTGATGATGAATATGTGAGTATGTACAAGAATGTATAAATTTGTAAAAAAAAGAATCTATAGACTATATACTTAAAATAGATTCATTTTATTATAAATAAATTATACATCAATATAGTTTATTATATAAGATGGTGCTTTGAGAGTCAACTAAAGCTTTTTTTCGTGTTTTCCAAGGATCAATAAAATATGGAAATTGGTACCCCAGAAGCAGGCATGTTTGGTCTAAGCTACATTGTTCACAGAATGATTTTTTTTTTTTTTTTTGATCTTTAGAATCTTTCACCTTGAAACTGCATATTAAACATTAGGAAGAGGGAAAATTAGTGCCATTTTTGATAGGCTATCTCTTGACTATTATAAAGTGTTTTGCACTATAGAATGGCAAGTATTGTCAAAACATTGGCAGAGAGAGAATTTTAATATGAGACTTACAAATTGTTAGACATTTTATTATAACATCTTCATAACTCACATCATGTGTGGAGAATGCAGTCTGAGCTAATGGTCATTTCAGCAGAGACTGAGGTTATCATGAGAAAATAATCAAGATGAGGAATTTCTTATATGTTTTAGTTTAACTTAGAAGAACATATACATGCTAGTATGGAAATTTCAAGGAAGTGAATTCAAAATAAATTATGCAGCTTTTAGAGAGTAACATTATTTTAAGTTGTAGAAACCTTTTGACTACATTAAACTACTTCTATTAATTGTTTATAGATTCAACAAAATAACTTCAATGTATTTAGGCAGACACAGGTTCTGTATTAGAGTTCTCTAGAAAAACAGGAACAATAGAATCTCTATCTATCTATCCATCTATCTATAGTCTATCTATAGATATATTTATTATTAAAAATGCCTCATCTGATTATGGAGACCTAGAAATTCTACCAGTTGCAAGCCAGAGAATCAGGAAAGCAGGTGATGTAATTCAGTGAGTCTAAAGACCTGAGAACCTGGGAAGTCAATGGTGTAACCCTCAGTCTGAAGCCAAAGGCTTGAGAATAGTGAGGCTGGGGAGAATGAGGTAGAGAACCAGCTCTGATTTCCAAGGCAGGACAAGATAAATGTCTCAGCTGAAGATTAATGTCCAAACTCAAAATTTACCCTTTTCTACTTTTATGTCCTATTCAGGCCCTGAAGGAATTGGATGAAGCCCACTCACCTTGGTGAGGGCATAGTTTTTTACTCAGTCCACTAATTCAAAGACCAATGTCTTCTGAAAACACACTTATAGGTAGATCCATAAAGAATGTCTTATCAGCTATCTGAACATCCCTTAGCTCAGTCAAATTGGCACAAAAAAGTTAACTACCATGCTACTACATAACTACACTTGTGAAGCAGGCACTCTAAAGGAGAGACATAGGAAGTTAATTACGCTATAATTAAAATTTGTGAAAATGCCAATAAAGAAAAAGTAAAGTGCTAAGAGAATATATTAGAGAAAAATTTGAAATTGATTGAGAATCTCTCCTAAAGAGGTAACTTTTAAGCTAAGCAATACATTTTATGTATGGATGTATAAACTGCTTTTCAGTATACAATATGAACTACAAATATGTCAATTTTGCCAGAAGATGACTTTTTTAAAGAATAGTACACGTTGAATGTTTAGCTAGTACCTATTCTTATTTGAATAGATATTTATTACATTGCACTGAATTTTAATATGACTTCAAATGATATTTTTTGCTGAATTATAACTTCCTTATGATAAGTGATATTTTAGAGAAGGGATGACATTAGAAACACTATTTTGAAAACTTATTCAAAGAAACAAGTTAAAATGGAATTTTAAAAATTTATTTTATATCAGTGGCAATACTGTATTACTAAACACATTTTACAATCAATTAATCTTGAATAAAATCAAATAATATGTTTTATGCATACGTTGTATCCATTTCCTACATTAAAACAAAAATATATTTTCATGGAAGCTTTTTGAAAATATTGTAAACTCTTCATCTTGATGTGCCATGGATCTAGCTTGTTTCAATGTTGTTGTCTTCCAGGAAATACTTAGAAGAAAGGCAGTGGATTTAGTATTAATTAACCTGTGACATCACAAACATATGGTAATTTTATAACATTATCTTCATAACCTTTATCAGGTGTAGAGAATCCATTCTGAGCTAGCAATTGTTTCAGCAGAGATTGGGATTATGAAAAGAACATGATCAAGATGAGGAAACACAATATTTTGCGGTTTGATTCAGAAGAACGTATGAATGCTACTAAGGAAATCAGAAGGAAGTAAACTCTGGACCCAAATGTTCATATTTCATTAAGTCTCCCTGAATAAATTTTTAAAAGTAAATTTTCCCCTTCTTATATATTAAATTAAAATAATAAAGTTTGAAGTTATATTTGCAATATTGTTAGAGTTTATGTGGGGTATAGAATGTATAATTATACAATAATAATTACAATAACTGTTTTATTAACAAGTAACAGATAATAATCATATCATACTGTATTTGTTAAATTTCAAATCTTTATCTAGAACTTGTGTTTTCTAAGTTCAAGACCTTTTTGTCTAGCATAGTGTTTGTCATATAGTAGGTGATAGGTAAATGTTTGTATCTTCCATTTCTTTTCTTAGAAAATTCTTTGGAATCTCATATTAATCAGCAAATATGCTTCTGCAGAATTACTGTGTTAGTCTGTTTTCGCAGTACAAGATGGAGTCTCACTCTGTTGCCCAGGCTGGAATACAGTGGCATGATCTCGACTCACTGCAACCTCCACCTCCCAGGTTCATATGATTCTCCTGCCTCAGCTGGGACTATAGTCATGCACCACCATGCCCAGTTAATGTTTGCATTTTTAGTAGAGACAAGGTTTCGCCATGCTGGCCAGGCTGGTCTCGAACTCCTGACCTCAAGTGATCTGCCTGCCTCGGCCTCCCAGAGTGCTGAGATTACAGGCGTGAGTCATCATACCTGGCCAGGAAAGAGGTTTAATTGACTTATAGTTCCACATGGCTGGGGAGGCCTCAGAAAGCTTACAATCATAGCAGAAGACCAAAGAGAAGCAAGTACCTTCTTTACAAAGGGACAGGAAAAAGAGTTTGTGAAGGAACTATGAAACACTTATAAAACCATCAGATCTCATGAGAATTCACTCACTATCATGAGAACAGCATGGGGGAATCACCCCCATGATCCAGTCATCCCCCACCAGGTCCCTCTCTCAATACATGGGGATTATCAGTTCACAAGTAGAGATGAAATTTGGGTTGGGACACAGAGCAAGACCATATAATTCTGACTACGGCCCTTCCAATATCTCATTTCAAAACCAATCATGCCTTCCCAATAGTTCCCAAAAGTCTTAACTCATTCTAGCATTAACCAGAAAGTCCAAGTCCAATGTCTCATTTGACACAAGGCAAGTCCTTTCTGCCTAGGAGCCTGCAAAATCAAAAGCAAGTTAGATACTTCCAAGATATAATGGCATTGGATAATATGGGCACTGGATAAATGACATTGGATAATATAGACATTGGATAATACAGGTGTATAGACATTGGATAAATGCTCCCATTCCAAAGGGAGAAATTGACCAAAACAAAGGGGCTGTGGGCCCCATGCAAGTTTGAAATCCAGAGGGGCAGTCGTTAAATCTTAAAGCTCCGAAATTATCTCCTTTGACGCCTTGTCTCACATCCAGGCATGCAGATGCAAGGGGTGGGCTCCCACAGCCTTGGGCAGCCACTTCATAGGCTGGCATTGAGTGCCTGTGACTTTTCCAGGGCATGGTTCAAGCTGTCCGTGAATCTACTATTCTGGGGTCTGGAGGACAGTGGCACTATTCTCACATCTCCACTAGGCAGTGCCCTAGCAGGGATTCTGTGTAAGGGCTCCAATCCCACATTTCCTTTCCTCACTGCCCTAGCAGAGGCTCTCCATGAGAGCTCCACCCATGCAGCAGACCTCTGCCTGGATATCCAGCCATTTTCATATATCCTCTGAAATCTAAGCAGAGGTTCTCAAGACTCAGTTCTTGACTTCTGCACACCCATAGGCCCAACATCACGTGGCAGCTGTCGAGGCTTGGGGATTGCATCCTCTGAAGCAAGGACTGGAGCTGTACCGTGGCCTCTTTTAGCCATGGCTGGAGCTGCAGTGGCTGGGACCCAAGGAACCCAGTTCTGAACAAAGTGGCTGGGCCCTGAGGCAGGCCCAGGAAACCATTTTTCCCTTCTAACCTCTGGGCCTGTGATGGGAGGGGCTGCTGTGAAGGTCTCTGACATGCCCTGGACAAATTTTCCCTATTGTCTTGGCTATTAACATTCACCTCCTTGTTAATGAGGCAAATTTCTGCAGTAAGGTTGAATTTCTCCCCAGAAAATATATTTTTCTCTTCTACCGCATTGTCAGTAAATTTTCTGAACTTTTATGCTTTGCTTCATTTTTAAGCATAAGTTTCAATTTCAGATTATCCCTCCCAAGTTTAAAGTTCCACAGATCTCTAGGGCAGGGGCAAAATGCCACCAGTCTCTTTGCTAAAGCATAGCAAGAGTGATCTTTGCTCCAGTTTCCAGTAAGTTTCTCATCTCCATCTGAGCCTACCTCAGCCTGGACTTCATTGTCCATATTACTATCAGCATTTTGGTCAAAGCAATTCAACAAGTCTCTGGGAAACTCCAAGCTTTTTCATATCTTCCTGTCTTCTGAGTTCTCCAAACCGTTCCCATCTGTGCCTGGTCCCCAGTTCCAAAGTTGCTTCCACATTTTCAGGTTATCTTTAGAGAAGTGTCTCACTCTGCAGTACCAATTTACTGTATTAGTCCATTTTTACACAGCCATAAAGATACTATCTGAGCCTGGGTAATTCATAAAGGAAAGAGGTTTAAATGACTCATAGTTCCACATGGCTGGGGAGGCCTCCAGAAACTTATGATCCCTGGGGAAGTCCAAGGAGAAGCAAGTGCCTTCTTCCCAAGCTGGCAGGAAAGAGATCATGTGAAGGAGGAACTGTCAAACACTTATAAAACCATCATATCTTGTGAGAACTCATTTACTATCACAAGAACAGAGTGAAGAAAACTACCCCCATGGTCCAATCACCTTCTACCTTCTCCCTCTCTTGATACATGGCGATTATGGGCATTACACTTTGAGATGAGATTTGGATGGGGACATGGAGCCAGACCATATCAATTACATTTAAATTTTAACAAAAAAAGATGTAAATCAATATATCAGTTATTAGAAACTGGAATAAATTCTTCCCTGACTACTTATGGAGAAAAGAAACAAAGAAAAAGGTGTTGGAATAGCAAGACAGAAAAAAACAAAGAGTTCATTTTAATATACTAGCATTTGCTTTTCATGCACAGCGTATGCCTCACCATTATGCAAGAAATACCAGCAGTAATACATGCAAACATACCCACATTTCATGTTGTATCCTACTAGTTTTTTTCCTAATCTGATCTGGATATTATTTTAAATTAATTTCATTGGAATGAAAACATAGGACAGTGAAAGGGAAGAACTGTGTGATGGTTTTTAGTCTTTAACCACTATTAGAAATAGAAAATTGTGGAACTAATATTTGAAAAAGCATTTTGTAAATTGTGATAGATTACATTATTATTATTTCCTCCTTTATAAATTTATAATTTCATAATATGGCATGCAAAAATTTAAGACATTTCAGACAGAACCATATCTATATCATTATTCAGTAAGTTATGCAATATTTTCAAATCTCTCTTATCTTAGATATATACTAACATCATATACCTTGGTTAAGTACTCTTTCTTTTGTGACTGTAATGCATATGGAAATGAAGAGGGGCTACTCATAGACTTCCTTGGAGCACATATTGTCTATGGATAGATCCAGTGCCTGAGAGAAAGTGAATTATCACCTCAGATTTTGCTTTTCTAAATGTCAGTGGAGTATTGAAAGTCCCTTGGTAATCATTTCCATTGGTTTCCTCGTAGAAGCTTTTCTCCCATTGTGTGTACCTAACGCTAGAGTACTGAACATTGCCCTGCATACTCTGCTCTCTATCCTACTTTTGACTTGTGCATATACACATTTTAAAATTTCCTAGAACTCTTTTGCCCTGGTAAATACAGTATTACATATTGGGAGACACATGGCAACAAACATAATAAATTAAAAAATTCAATCACTTCAAACATATTGTTATTAGAACATAATTGGAATATTTGTTAAATTTAATGTCATTTCTTTCAGCTCTTAGGATTCAACAGCTTTGTCTATTATACATGTTTATTTTAAGGATCATAACCTATCCAAATCTCAAACACCCATTTCATTCCTAGTGAGAACTGTTGAAAAAGCAAAATCATTTTGTTTGCATAAATATTCCAGGCTGTTTTTATCTTAGATGTCTTTTTTAAAAATCGTAATACTGCATATCTTAACAGTCGAAACAATAATACAATTGCTCCAAAAAAAGACAGGCTGTTTTGCTCAGACACCTAATTATTAATTCCAATGTTTCCTCATTCTCTAGCTCTTTCAGTTTTTATTTCACAAGAATATTCCTAGACCTTACATTCTTAAATTGTTTTTCTAATAATATGTTAGAAATTGGATAGGAATAAAATTTATAATTTTACCTTATAAAATAAGTAATTTTTGGCCTACATAAAACTCTTAGCATATTATCAGGAAATAAGAAATTTATGCCAGGATTTTGTTATAAATCAATTGCTCTCTGTTGTTTATTCAGTAGAAAGTGAGTACCTAAGGGACACAAATCAGACTTCATTGTCCTACTTTTTAAGTATATAAATAATGAATCACCCTAACAGACTTCTCATGGGGAAGGCTGTCTGCAGCAATTACTAATCATTTTTACACATAACCTTTACTGCTTAATTTATTCAATTTAATGTCAAGAAAAATGGGCCAAGCGAGTCTTAAACTCTTCCTAGTTCTCATGTAACACATTAGTATAGCTTCTATTATTCATTTTATAAATATCTGATAAGATATATATTATAAGGTATTCTTCTTTGCCCTCATGATAAATGTTCTTTAAATACAAACACAGGCCAGGCACGGAGGTTCATGCCTATAATCCCAGCACTTTGGGAGGCCGAGGCGGGTGGATCACGAGGTCAGGAGCTCAAGACCATCCTGGCTAACATGGTGAAACCCCATCTCTACTAAAAATACAAAAATTTAGTCGGGCGTGGTTGCAGGCGCCTGTAATCCCAACTACTCGGGAGGCTGAGGCAGGAGAATATCGTGAACCCGGGAGGTGGAGCTTGCAGTGAGCAGAGACCGCACCACTGCACTCCAGCCTGGGTGATGGAGAAAGACTCCATCTCAAAAAACAAAACAAAACAAAACAAAAAACAAAAAAACACATACACACACACACACATACACACACAATTTGGCCAGTAAGTATGGAGTATTCTGACCTCTGAAATTATATTTGTCAAATATGCCAATGATTATAATTTGTTAAATTCTGAATAGTGTCAAAGATTCACAATTTCACTAAATCTTATGTATTATTTTGATAACGAAATCAAATGTCATGTATGAGTGCTGCAACATAATTTTTATTCCTGCTGAAACAGTTTTAACTGCATGAATACAGTGACTGATAACTAAAAATATTCTCTTTTGTTAGTCAAGTTACTAAGGAATTTAGCAACTGTGAGTCTGTCAGAACCATTTCTTCCATGAAGGTTATCTTTATATACCTATATCAGTCAATAATGTCAAAGAGTCCAACAAGTAATATGGTGAGTAGTAAGAATTAATGTTTGGCCAGGTGGGTGACACACTATTTATTTAAATACTGTTATTTAAAAGACAGTATTTCTAGTAGCTTGGGGTTTAATATTGAATTCAGTCTTGTCACTTGTGATTTATGTGATCCTACTAGAATCCTCAATTTTCTGTTTTGAAAAGTGGATCACAAATAAAGCCTAATTTAATTGAATGTTGTAAGAGTGAAAGTAAGTAATGTGTAAAACACTTAATTTAGTACTTGGCACATAGTAAACACTCAATAAATGACAATTAATACTAAATCCTAATGATAAATACACTGTGATAATAGTTATGTACTTACAATACTTCCTATCAATATAATTAAGATTAATTTGAATACAGTTGTAAAGGTTGGTGTTTTCAAAAACAGATGCCAATACTTTAGGAACTTTGATTTGGATACTCTTGTCATAATTTCTACGATGTCATAAATTTACATAAAACATTATTTCTTTAGCATGAATATATATCCATCTCAATAAATTTGAGCTAGTCTCATTTCACTTATGAAATAAGTTGACTTTGCTGATCTAGGCTTTAATTTAATTTAATTTAATTTAATTTAATTTAATGACTTGATGAGGCAAACTAAAACATTAATACCACCTATGTAATTATCAGAATACAAATCAGACATATTTCATAACCGAAATAGGTCTTTCTGTGTAAAGGATGCACTACATGCATCATTTAGAATTTCATATATTAAATCTCAACCAGATTCATTTTAATGTAACATGAAAAACCTGGGGAGTTCTCTGACAATTACTTGTATCTTTTAGATTATTAACAAATTTGGATCCTACTTAAGATTTCTGATTTTGTTGACTGTGGTTTGATAATCAGACACCTCAATGATTAACAAAAGAATATCTTTTAACATGAAAAACCTGGGGAGTTCTCTGACAATTACTTGTATCTTTTAGATTATTAACAAATTTGAATCCTACTTAAGATTTCTGATTTTGTTGACTGTGGTTTGATAATCAGACACCTCAATGATTAACAAAAGAATATCTTCTTTTATAATTAGGAAGATAGTATAAAAGAAAGATAAATAAACATATAACAGAAAAGAAAATTATTAAATAAAATATAGCAAGCTTAGAGTGAAAAATAGAGTCATGGAAATTAATAAATGAGATTAACTCTTTCCTGACTACAGTTGGAAAGATAATCCGTGAGATGGAACATCATACCTAATTATTCACAAAAACCATGAAACAAAGAGAACAAGAATGTATAATAAATTTGTAAATTTTGTGTAAGGTCTGTAGGATAGATTCTGAGGCTCCAGCATGTATCTAACAGAAACTGGAAAATAATGCAATTAGGAGAATGGGCTAAATTCAATTTACAATTTACAGAATTTAAAACAATACTAAGTGTCAATCACCATCAATACTTGCAGAATACAAGTATCTAAGAACATTATCATGCTGAAGAAAAATAAACATTTGCCTAGATTTTATTTCCAGTTATTTCACACGTTTAAAGAGATTGAGGTAAAAGAAACATATGGTAATATCTTCAGGAAAATAGCAACATTTTTATTTCCAAAAGACCTTGGAAAGATATCTTGAGCATATTTCAAATGGAAATATCTTGGGCTTATGAACAGCCTCAGGAGAAACAAGTTTATCTTTTGTTTCATCCAAGACCATTAACTGAATGGCTGAATTTATAAAAACAATAATGATATTAACAATAGTAATAACCATAATCAAAATAATAAATTACTAATGCTATTTCTACTGTATGGCTCACATACTTGAAATATAATAATTGCTTTAAATTGAACTCCACCAAAATCCACAATCAAAGAAATAGACTTGATGCAGACATAATTATTGATTCTTCACTTATTTTCTATTTACTAAGAAATGAAGTCTATTTTGACATAAGATGCATTACAGAAAATATAGTTCATTTCTCACCTACTGGCTAGCATATGCACTGTCTTAGTCTATTTTGTGCTGCCATAACAAAATATGAGACTGGGTAATTTACAAAAAAAAAAATAGATATTTATTTCTCATAGTTTTGGAAGCTAGGAAATCCAAGAACAAATTACCTCTATCTGATGAAGGCCTTCTTACTGCATCCTCACAAGGTAAAAGGTGGAAGGGCAAATAGTAGATTAATGTTGTTTCTTCACATAGCAGAAGAACAGAAGAAAGCAAACCCATTTTCACAAGCCATTTTAATAATGACACTAATTCATTCATGAAAAATAGAGTCCTTGTGACCTAAACACCCGCCATTAGGCCTCACTTCCCAACACTGTTGCACTGGGGATTAAGTTTCCAAGACATGAACTTGTGTGGAGGGGGAAATTCAGATCATAGCATGTTCTAAGTACTGAATTTTTGTTAATATATCTACAAATAAAAGTGCTGGGCTAATATAATTCGACTAAGCTTTAGCTTGTGCCTCATATTAAAATTATTGCATCTACAATTTTGGAGATATTGTAATTTTAATACCTAAACTAAGTGATTAAATAAAATGAACTTGAAAAGAAATGTTGATGATTTAACTGACTGTAGATAGCCTACAAGTTGTCTATACTCATTTATTTCTACAAATTCTGTGAGATTGGTATAAGAGTTTGTGTCTAAAAAATCAGTGTAGCATAAAAATATTCAATTATTAATAAATACATACACATAAATAAATGATACTTAATACTAAGTGTTTGCCAATTTTACAAAGATTTCCACAGTTTAGGAAGAACATGACAAAGAATCTTTAGCCAAATAGGGTCACATTCTTTCAAAAACTGCTAAAATATAATATTTGGAAATAACGAATCATTTTTGAAGTCTCTTTCATAGATGGAAAGCATTTGTAAAGTATATAATTTTGTAAAAAAAACAAATACTTAAATAATATAAATTCTGAAATTAACTTATGTTAAGCTACCTCAGAGTCAAGCTTTATCTGTTTTTTTTTTTTAACACAGTTAATACCAAGAAGCTAGATTCAGTATCATTTACTAACTTCTTTATGCATAGAACAGATTGACACAGACGTAGATAATAAATATGAGCCTGAATCTCTGGGCTGAATGCAATTCACTTTTAAATGGCAGTGTCCATAATAAGCAGTAAACACCAACATAATATACAAATGAGCAGTGGTTTTAATTCAAAGTCACACTCCACTCTTGGCAAATAGGCAGAGAGAATCTCCTATACATACATTGGAGTATATTATGGATATATCAATGGTGACTCACTACAGGGTGGATTTTCATATGTTGATGAAAATGTTCAGAATTTTATATTTTATAAAACTGTTTACAGCACAGGGATTTGCACTGCAAAAGGCTCAGTAGGAGGAAAATTATTTTCAATTCCACATACAAGCGGCAGACTAACACTACTATGGCATCATCAAAATAAGTCCATACAGTTGTGCAGTCATAAGTCCATACAAACAGTCATATTTTGGTGAATGACAGACTATAGAACATTGGTCCTAAAAGATTCTAATATATTTTTAATTGGACCTTTTCTAAGTTTATATATGTTTAGATACACAAATACATATCATTGTGTTACAGTTGCCTACAATATTGAGTACAGTAACATTCTGTAGAGGTTTGTAGACTAGGAGTAATAGCCTAGGTTATACCATCTCCGTGATGTTCACAAGGTGACAAAATTGCCTAATGACAAATTTATTATGATGCATCTCCATTGTTGAGTGACACATAGCTGTACATAAATATTGTAAGAGGGTGCTTGAGAATCTACGTCCAGAAGCTTAATGACAATAGGAAACACTGATGACAATCTTTTAAGATTAAACAAAGGTGATTTAAAGCTGATATGGTAATTATTCATGATTCAATTCATGAGTATAAATTAATGCCGACATTATAGATGTGCAAATGACCACTGAAAAAGACCTTGAGTTTCAAAAATACTGAGTTTGGCTCTATTTTCCAAGGGAAGACTTTTAGCAAACTCACATTGTACTGTCTTAATAAATAGATTAATTTTCTACATGCTTTATTTTAGTTCCAAGAGCAGGAGTCATTTTTTTCTTTATTATTTCTTGATTATTGGTGCTTCAAGTAGGTGCCCAGAAAAATTTCAAAGATTTTGAAGTGTAAAATCTTTTATTTACATTATAATTTAAGTTGCAAACACTGTGCATGTAGCATTCTTTTTCCATTTATTAAAAAGTTCAGGCCAGGCGTGGTGGCTCATGCCTGTAATCCCAGAACTTTGGGAGGCCGAAGTGGGCAGATCACAAGGTCACGATGAGAGGAGGTGTCAGCTGGGCTTCCTGGGTAGAGTAGAAGCTCAGAAAGCTTTGAAACTCTCTCATTTCCTGCATCAGGATGACTTTCTTGGTCCTGGATGAATAATATTGAAGATTTTTCTTAAAATATTCCTAACACCAGGATTTGTGCATGTGTTTTCTTACCCAAGAAAGTTATAAACAGTGAAAATTTTGCTGTAAGTTTCCCTGTGTCCTCTCTCCCTCTCTCCCTTCCCCCTCCCCTGAAACTAAAGTGAAATGAATGTTAACTGCCTATTTTTCTGTGACCAACAGACCTTATCTATACTCCCAATTCCAATTCCTTGTAAACATACTTTGTAAAGTCCTGTAAGATGCTGTCTCTTTTGCCATGCCACTGCAAGGTCACAAAGTAAATAAAACCTAAGTTGCAATTCCGGTTTTCCTCAAGATCTAGGACATGCCACAAAATAATTGACCGCCTTTGTTTCTCACTCTGATAACGTCTTCCCACTGCACATATTTCGTATCTTAAAGAGTTTAAAAGGCAATCATATTGGGATATTGTTTATATCCCAATGATTGGGATATAAACCCGGCATTTGAGCTGGCAATGGCTACCCTCTTTGGGTCCCCTCCCTTTCTACGGGACCTCTGTTTTCACTCTATTAAATCTTGCAACTGCACACTCTTCTTGTCCGTGTTTGTCACGGTTCAAGCTGAGCTTTCGCTGGCTATCCACCACTGCTGTTCGCCGCTATTGCAAACCCGCCACTGACTTCCATCCCTCTGGATCAGGCAGGGTGTCCACTGTGCTCCTGATCCAGCAAGGTGTCCATTGCCACTCCCAATTGGGCTAACGGTTTGCCATTGTTCTTGCACAGCTAAGTGCCTGGATTCATCCTAATTGAGCTGAACACTAGTCACTGGGTTCCATGGTTCTCTTCCGTGACCCATAGTTTCTAATAGAGCTATAACACTCACTGCATGGCCCAAGATTCCATTCCTTGGAATCCGTGAGGCCAAGAACCCCAGGTCAGAGAATAGGAGGCTTGCTACCATCTTGGAAGCGGCCGCCACCATCTTGGGAGCTCTGGGAGCAAGGATCCCCTGGTAACACTTTTACTTTGCTCAGTAAAGCCTACAGCTTTTTCTCTCAGTCTGTGTCTCTGTCACTCGCCACGGTCAGCTGCCATACCAATTCTTTGGCGTGGCTAGGCAAGAACCTTAGGTGTTACAAGGAGATCAAGACCATCCTGGCCAATATGGTGAAATCCCATCTCTACTAAAAATACAAAAATTAGCTGGGCATGGCTAATTACGGGTGGTGCATGCCCGTAATCCCAGCTACTTGGGAGGCTGAGGCAGGGTTCATCCCTTGAACCCAGGAGGTGAAGGTTGCAGTGAGCCGAGATCATGCCACTGCATTCCAGCAACAGAGTGAAACTCTGTCGGAAAAAAAAAAAAAAAGTGGAATACTCAAAAGTTCTCTCTGTTATGTAATGGCAAAATATAACAAAACAAAACAACTAATGAAATCTTTTGTTTCCACTTGATTTGTATTCAGAATTTTCTCCTACAATTTCAAATATTGCTAATCACATAGATTCAAAAACATAATATCCCATGAATCAAATCTCATCAAAAAAGATGTATTTATTCTTTAATATTTCTATTTCATTTCATACTGATACACATATGTGTGTGTATGTGAATTTTCCTATTTTGCATGAGATGTTCTGAAAGCAACAACTATAAATAGATGGTGAGAGGAGATTAGAAACATGTTTTAAGTTTAATTTTAAAAATCTCAGTAAATGCTCTAGAGGAAACTAATGCAATTCAGTAACGGAGAATTATGACTTATGACTGGAGTTTTTACTAACTAGCACAGCCAGAAAAAAATGTCTCTGAGAAAAAAATATAAGTTGAGGCCTGAAAAATGAGAAGCAATCAGTTATGCAGAAACACCAAGTAGAGATGAGAAACTTTCAGACAGAACAAAACCCGCAAAGCATGAAATAGCCCCAGCGTTAAAGGCACTAAAGGAATGTAAGCTACTAGAGGGTGGTGAATGTCAGAGAGAGTGAAATGAGAAGAGATTTAGAAAATGACCCAGAGGTCAATATCAAATTAAAAGTGTGCTTTGTGTGGTGTGCTATTTCCCATAATGTTATTCAATAACCAATGAGAAACCATTAAAAATGCTGATTTTGAAAGGACACAAAGATAGATGTGTACCCGCCCCCCACCCGCTACACCCTTGTTCTGCTCTCTAATCTTTGCACATACCAGAGATTTCGTAAGTTCTGTGAGTACCTGGTTTTCTGCAGGTACCAGAGATTTTGTTTTGCACATACCAGAGATTTTGTAAGTTCTGAGGCAAGGTCACAAGATGTGTTTAAGTAAGATAAACTCTTGCTGCCATAAACCTGCTCTCCCGCCTCAAAGTTTGAACCAAAATATCAGAAATGGCAGGAACCAATCATAGTTAGCCAAATCGCCTTGTTCAAACACTAGCCAATCATATATCTGATTTGTATAATAACTCTATGCCCACTTTTCTTAGACTATATAACATTGTTTGGAGCTGAGTGGGGGAGCTCTCCTGCCCGTCTCGTTTCACGAGCGAGGGAGAGTTCCAGGTTCGAACCTGTAATAAAGATCCTTGCTGCTTAGCTTTGACTCTGGACTCTGGTGGTTTTCTTCGGGGAATAAACGGTCTGGGCATAACAATTTATTTAGATGAATGACAAGATACAATGCGTATTAAATAGATTACTGTGGCTCCTATTAGGAGAAAAGACTTGAAGTTTGCAAAAGTGGAAGCAGAGATTATTATGACAGACCCTTCTAGTCTCAACGATGTCTTTCTGTTTCCCTCTTTCATGAGTATATTTTTAGACAACTTAAGGCAAAAACCAGATCACAAACAAGAGAATAATAGGCAATGTCTCTCCCCTTCTCCAGAGAGCAAAATGTGATTATTTGAATGAATTTTTCTCATTGCCAGAGCAAAGTGAGCAGACAGTGTATATTCAGAGGAATTTAATTATTATTCCAGACCGACCAGTAACTGCAGTGATTCTGTCATTATTTCCTTCCAACCGTCAATGTTTATTGCCATTATCCTTTCCTTGTTTCATCCTTATATACAGAATATAGTAAATGTTGGGGTTGGAGACAGAATTTGTCTTATTAATTCATAGGTCACTGTACTACAGGAACCACATACCCAAGGAGTTCCACTTTCAATACCAAATGAGAAGAAAAAACACTTACTATGTCTTAACACTGACCAGAAAAGATTGGCATTGATTCTTCAGTCTGTCTCCAAGTCACAGTACAGGGAGTCAGTGCCCTAAGGGTGAGTTTTCTTTCCTCAGTGAAAGGCAGGAAGCAGAAAGAAGCCAGCAGACAAATTGATTGCTATCTCCCCTCCCCCCACCCCACTCCCCCATGCACAATGGACTGTTTGAGACTGAGTGATTTCAATAGTCTCTGGTGACATTTTGCATGACTAAGCAATCATCTGTAACATTGTGATGCTGTGAGATGTGCTCCTTTTTTGCTGCCTTGCTTCTCTTTTTTCCCCCTAATTTTTGCTCTTTTGAGATGCCCTCCCAACAACCACAATACACCCTGAGTGTTATTAGGTAAGTATTCTCTTAGCCTCTCTTGTGTGAAAGCTTGACTAAGGCAATCCTAGAAAGTGTAGGATTTCACTGCAAACATTTACATCAATAAGATTAAACCTTAATTGTTGCGTACTTAACATATAAAGCCCCTAAATCTTTTTAAACTTTATTATTTATTTTGTGCAAATATGTAACCATGTCTTTTTATATCACTTTTACAGGTACTTGTAGATAGAAACATGATCTTATAGACATATGTGTTTTACAAATTACAGTTTCTTGAATATAAGTCAATTTTATTCACAGTTATCTTTAATGTGTGAAAAACAACGATTTGATAGTAAAAAGACCTTGAAATGGATAGGCTAACACTTTTTAGTTATAATTTATAATTCAGTTTAAGCAGTGAAATTTTAAATTGCCCTTTGAGTTACTATGAAATTGCCCAATATAATTTGGCAGTCCTGTTAGTTCATTGCTCAATTAACTAGATAATGCATTTTGTGCCTAGAAATCCCTAGTCAAAATTCAGTGTTATAAGTAGTTTGGTGTTTCATAATTATATACTTAAAATACGTGACTAAATCCCAATTTCTACATTAGAATTTATATATTTAAACTCTTAGTTGACTCAAGAGAACCACTTTTTTTTTTTTCCCCCCTACCCTATTTTGGTATGAAGTTTAGAATTCAACTTTTGGATATTAAGCCAAAATTCTGGAAATTGAAATACCAAAAAAAGTCCATAGTATTAATTACTTCTACATTTTAAGTCAAAAGTTAAAGCTTAATTTTAAGACTTTATTATTTGTATATTTGTACGTTATATTTAGAGCCTCTAAATAGTCTTGTCCTGTCAATATTTCTGTAATATTTGAGATTATATATATATGTATATACCTGAAATTATGATTTTTGAAGTGTATTTGAACTGTCTTCCATTTTCTGCTCTGTTTTCCTGTTCCTGTCATTTTTACACTCACATATATATCATTTGTCCTTTTATTCTTGATCATTAATTTACCATACCTTACTGAAACTATTTGGGAATACTTTTCTTCTTTGAGTACTAAGATGACCTTAACATTCCCCTCATCTTGATTAACCTTTAGAAGACTTACTCCTGACTTTACTCCCGTGATCGCCCTTTTCCTGGAGTATTCACTTAAAAAAACCTTGTAATTGCATATTTTTCTCTGCCCCTTTCATATGTAAATCTTCTCTCAGCCCCTTGACAGTTTTACAAACCAAGAACAACTTATTTCTCAAGGATGCCGAAACCATTCATTTGAAATATAATCATTGAAATAGCTAGAGCTCCTATCTACCAGTGTCTATGGGAGGATGGGATCCTAACAGCAATATGGAGCAATTATCAAACACAGATCTCCTAATGACATTGATCCACTTCTCCCTTTAATGTTCTGTCCTCTTGTATTTTTTCATTAGCTCATCTTGGAGTTTAAAAATTTTCCCACTTTTTGTTTCAGTGGAATTGAGTTCAATTTTTCTTCTATTGCGATAGTCTTGACCCTTATCATAGTTTTGAACACAGTCTTCCTTGCTTATTTAACTGCATTAGTGCAATTTTTCTATGACAACTCATTTTAGATATTCATTCTTGACAGGCACTTGCTATGAAGAGGCAGGTCAGATTTCCACATCAAGCCATAGAGCCGGGAATTTATGGCCCACCACTACTAAAAAAAGAATTAGATGAGTATGTGGTGGTTCTGGATTGATTACGTAGCTCTCAGAAAAGAAATCTATATTTTCTTAACAAAGATAATAAAACCTCCATGAAAACAACTCTTTAAACACGCACACACAAAAAATATACATATGTACATACATGTATATATATATGTGATTTAAAAATAAATGTTAATTTATAATTAGCAACTGAAAGAATATTCTAAAATTTTGTTATGATTTATATCTTATAAATTCTCAAATATTGATGTTGAACTTGTTTTTATCTCAGATTCAAACAGATTTTAGTAAATTCATAAAAGAGTCTCAAGTATTTCAATCTCTAATTCTACCTCCTATTTTTCAATGTAATAAGCTCTCATCTGCATAAATAAAATACTTTACAATATTTATACTTTTTTTGGTCTGATTGTTGAAATCAAATTTGAAATACATACAAGTAATATTAATATAAAGGGTTTCTAAGAAGTCTTAAAATCTGCTGCTAACTTGTCACCTAAGTAACTGTATTTTCTAATTTTGAGACATGAGCAAATTTTTTATTCATTTTTGATAGAGTAAATTTTAATATAAAAGAGTCACATAACTATAGACACAAACTTGACCCATGCTCTCAATTTTTGCCTTTTCAATCTGTTTGCCCCCCAAAAGTTAGTGTCCTTATTTCCCCCAATCCATTTAATTATATCACAACAAATACCCTAAAGAATGGGCATGAAATTACTGTGAAACATATGGTGTTAGAGATCAGAGTGTTAATGGGTTTGGGGATTATTTCCTCCTTGTCACTCACTCTGAACATGGAAAAATAAAGCACATGTATAAACAAAATATGGTTTCCAAATATAATAAAGTCAAACAAAACCTCTCCACCACTGCATAGCAACATTTTAGTCTTAATGTGTAACCAAGTTAAGAAAAATGTTATAATACCACTAAAATGAGTTGCTTTTTTCCTATGTAGACTTGTAGGATAAAATTTATATTAAAGTTTTTTTTTCCCTTATCTACAATCTGGGCAAAAAAAAAAAAAAATTGATATTAAATCATTTATTTAATGTAAATATTGAAGCCCCACTTTGAGCATTTTTCAGAAATTATGCTGTGACAGCAGGAGATATAAAGAAATCTGAAAAAAAGAAGACAACTCAAATTATCTTATTAAAAGTGGATTTTGGTGCTCAGAATGAGAATGCTTCATTTAATTATTTTTAAAAACTTTTACCCATAGTCAACCCAATTTTTCTTTTCTGGAGTAAGAATGATTCTTGAACTTCAGAGACACATGAGATTACAAAACTTAAGAGTTCAGAGAATTGTATAGTTTTTATTTTAGTTGTTTCTTTTGTGTAAATAAATATTTACTTGCATAGAGATGGTAATTTGAATCTGTGAAAGCTTGTAGACAGTATTTTCATGTTTACAGAACCACAGATATTGAGGGAAATGACACACTCAGAGCAACTAGGTGCCATTTTTTCCTCCTGTATGTGCAAAGACTTGGAAGACATCAATTACATAAAACAACTCAATATTTTAAATCATAATAAGGTACATTGAAATTATTTATTTAAAACAGCATAGATATTAATTCTAATATTTACTGTTTTATACATGTATGTATAAAATTATAAAAATAGAAAACAGTGCAATTACTTGGGACACTACTAATCTGCTACAATGCACCTGTCCCTATGTAGCAGCTCTGTTCTAAGTTTGTTACGTATGTTCTTTACTGCATTTTTCTGCTTATTTTATATTTGACAGAGTGATCTCTTATCTTATACACTGCTAAATATCAAATATTCTGTGTATGTAGCATTTCTTTAGATGTCTGATGGATCTAACACTTTCAGAGTAAGGTCATAGTCTTTTCATTTTATAATTACAAATATCAGAAACGTTTCTGAAGAAACTTCCTGCCTGTAAGGTTAGTGTAAAATCTTTAATTATTTCTCTACTTATTTCTCTTGTAAATAAATAGAAAATAGTATTATGATAGATGATAGCTCTGTTTCACCATTTATTAAAGAACATTCCACTAATCAATGTCATAGACCTTCAAAGTTAGATATTACAACATAAGCAGGCAGCTATGTTGTAATCAAAAAAAGTTAAAAAATTTGAAGTTCTAGATTGAGATTATGACTTTACCATTTGTAATTGATATAAACTTGGATAACCACATTGTATCTTTCCATCTCCTGGTCTTTTCAATTAAACTGGGACAATTACATTTTTTAATATAAATTAAAAGAAATAACCTAAATGAAAGGGCTTCAAATTCTTTGAACTAATTTAAAATTGAGATACTACTGAAATCATGTAAGTTTTGGTGAAATGAAGAAATACATTAGAATGACAATAGGAAATCAAATTTTAAAATGCTAGGTGGATAAAACAAAGACGTGCATGATGAATGCCTACTATGCTGATTACACTATATACACGAAAGTCCAATGAAAATAAGAAAATTAGTATTTATTTGTCCATTTAACAGAAATTTATATTTTTGAAAACAGATTACTATGATAGATGCTAATATTTAAGGTAAAATAGAATATCTGCCCCACAAAAAGTTCACAGACAAAATAGAAGAGGATAAAATGAAGCAATAATGATCATTTTTATTCCTAAATGTAATGATGAAATCAAAAGGAAAATGTTAAGAAACAAATGCGATATATTATTAACACGTATTAATTAAATAATATACAATTCTTTCCCTGCCATATATTTCTATTACACTGCTAATATTGAACACTTAAAATTTTATATGACATTTTAATTTTTAAAATATTTTCATACACTTAACGATCACTCATGTTCTCTGCAAGACACTCATCATTTGTTTTTTTTTTGCTAATTTTCTTTTTATTGAGGATATTAGTTTTTCATTTTCTTCACTTTTTGGTTTTAGGTGTTGAAATACTTCCTGCTAATTTGTTACTCATTTTTCTATTGCCTTTATAATTTTTGATTTTAAATTTTATTTTAGTGTTTTTTTAATTTTTGTTTTTAACCCAGGTGGTTGAATATAAATCTTGATTTTCCTGTCAAATTAGCTGTGAGTCCTTGTATAAATACCTTAGCCTTTTACCCCTCAGCTTTTGTATCTCTTGGATTGGGATAAACAATAATACCTACCTATTAAAATTATTATGATGATTAAATAATTTAATTTCTCCTGGTATTAATAGCTTACGTTTTGGAGTGTATTCAGCACAATTAATAATCAATATTGATACACTGCTATTAGCTAAAATCTGTACTTTATTTAATATATATTTATTTAGTTTTTACTCAATGACATTTTTCTGTTCTAGGATCTTTTCCAGGAAACCATATTAAATTTAATTGTGATGTCTCCTTAGGCCCCTCTTGGCTGTTACAGTCTTATTCTTTTTTTTATTTAAAAATGATAATAGTCATAAGTTTTATTTTAGAGCAGTTATAGGTTAATAAAAGTGAGCAGAAAACAAAGAGAGTCATCGTATATAGTGCCATCTGCACCCACATACACATAGTCCCACCTATTCCAGCCCCTACTCTCAACTTCCCCCACCAGAGTGGTCTATTTGTTGTAATTGAACCTACGCTGATACATTATTATTGCTCAAAGTCTGTAGTTTATTTTAGGGTTTAGAGTATGGGCATTTTAATAATATTTTTTCTTCCAATTCAGATACATGAGATATCCTTCCACTGATGCTCCTTCATCAATGTTTTATAGTTTTCAATGTAGAGGTTTTTCATGTCCTTGGTTATGTTTATTCCTAGGTACCATTTTTTGCTAGCTATTGTAAATGGGATTGTTTCCTTGTTTTATTTTTCAGATAGTTCATTATTGGTATGTCTTGGAGACTGGGAAAGTGGGGATCTACCAGGTGCTGAATTGTTTTTTTTGTGTGTGTGGCAGGCCCAGTGTTGGGGTCCAAGGTAGAGCCTGTGCTCACTTTTTCTCTTTTCCATAAACACCTACTATCTTTCTCTGTGCTTTGCTGCCTGAGATTGGGAAAGGGGTGAGGCAGGTAATGTAAAATTTTCCTTCCTGGCTCTTCAATGCATCGTTTCTTATTATTGTGCTACAACCAGGTACTGTGATCTCTTGCTGGGCTTTCTTAGCTCTCGTGAAGGCATTTTTTGTATAGATAGCTGTTCAAATTGATGTTTCTTCTGGGGGAAAATTGCTAGAGAGACCTATTTCACCACCTTGCTCTGCCCCTCCTCTCTCAACTACAAGAATTTTTGACACTAACATCTCACTGTGAAAGATGCAGTCTATTAAATCAGATTTTCTTTTGTTTTGTTTCTTATAAGGGAAGCAAAATCACTCGTCAAGGTAAACATCATTATACATGCAAACACAGTAATTCCAAAGCAGACATTTTATTTTTACATAGGAAGACAAATCATTGAATATATCTTAGTGTTTGCTTGTTTCAGGCAGTTATTTGTTGCAGACTAAGTTGTATTTAATTTCACCACCATTTACAAATCAGATAAACACTTCAGCATGACATTTATGGGGGAAATGTTGAATCATCCACCTAGATTGAGAAGATGTTGTTTATTATATGAAACCTATTCAGCCTCAAGTGACATATCATCAATACATTTATGTATATTACTTTTGTGAGTGGACCGTTTTCAATTTCTCATTTTACATTTGTGTCAGCATTTACTCATATTATTTACATGCTGGAATTATTAGGTTCTCAGGAGCTGAATGACATTTCTTTTTCTAGTCATTTTGTTCTGTATCTAAAAATTTTGCTTTTTGAGCCTTTTCACTAAATATCTTAAAAAAAAAAGGCATTTCTCTGTTACTTTTGACAGTCTAATGGCTGTATAAAGCAATCAGGTATTTTACTTGTTAAATGCAGTTTTTATGACTATTTGTCTCTTTAATATTGCTGAAATAACTGCTTATTTTAAAGCTACTTGCCAGGTATGACACCAGGTGGAATAGACAGTCTTGGACTACTGGTCATGTAAATCCATGGATCAATCACTTTTATTATAACGACTGATTTTGCATTTGTGTGCCTTGTAGTGCCCATGCTGTGAAATGACTCAAAGAAGTGTTATCTTTCATCATTAACCTTATAAGAATTAGTT
This sequence comes from Macaca fascicularis, assembly GCF_037993035.2. Taxonomy (NCBI): domain Eukaryota; kingdom Metazoa; phylum Chordata; class Mammalia; order Primates; family Cercopithecidae; genus Macaca; species Macaca fascicularis. The sequence goes on along the minus strand of NC_088391.1, from coordinate 53,708,291 downwards.
ACAGGCCTCAAATTTTTCTCTGATGTTGTGCCTCACCACCCCCACACCCATATCACTGCTGCTTGATTCCTCAAATAGAAAATAAATTAATGGCAATAATAAAAAATTATATTTAAAAAATCCAGTTCATAATCAAAGTCTTTTGAATGTACTTTTTTCCAAAAGTGAAATAACTGGCATTCTTGTGGCATCTACTGTAAGTTCAGCTATAAAGTTAACAATTAAGATAAAATGAATTTATTTTACTATTGTTGATATGACCACAATGTTTTATAAACCACAATGTAGTGTTAACAAGAATATTTTCCTATTCAAAAAGAAATTCTAGGGAGGGGAGGCAGAGCAAGATGGCAGAATATAAAGCTCCATCAATCGTCTCCCACTGCAAGGACACCAAGGTAACAACAATCTACACAGAAAGAGATTAACTCCATAAGAACCAAAAAGTAGGTGAGCACTCATAGTACCTGGTTTTAACTTCATGCTGCTGAAAGAGAAACTGAAGAAACAAAAAAAAACAGTCTTGAATCACTGATGGAACCCCTCCCACATCCTCTGCAGTAGTGGCGTGGGTGTGGAGAGAGACTCTGAGTGCTGGAGGAGGGAGAACACAGCAGTTCAGAGGCTTTGAACTTAGTGCTGTCCTGTTACAGCAGAAAGGAAACCAGGATCAAACCCAGCTAATGCTTGCCCATGAAGGGAGCATTAACACCAGCCTTAAAAAGAAGGGAATCACTGATCCCAGTGGTCCAAACTTGAGTGTCTGCAAACCTTGCCACCAAGGGATACAGCACTCTCTGTCTCCAAGTAAACTGGAAAGGCAATCTAGGCCATAAGGACTGCAAATATTAGGTGAGTCTTAGGGATGAATTAGGTTCAGAGACAGTGGACTGAGGGGGCAAACAGCATACCAAGATATACACTGGAGCAGCCAAGGGAGTGATGGCATCGCCACTCACCTAACCCCAGGCTGCACAGCTCGAGGCTCCAAAAGAGATGCCTTCCTTCCACTTGAGGAGAGGAGAAGGAAGAGTGGGAAGGACATTGGTATCTTGGATGCCAGCTCAGCCACAGCAGGAGAGGGCACTGGTCAGAATCACGAAGTCGCTGCTTTAGATCCTAATTCCCAAATGACATTAAGAGACACACCCTTGGCCAGAAGGGAAGCCACTGCCTTGAAGGAAAGGACCCAGTTCTGGCAGCATTTATTACCTGTTAACTGAAGAGCCAATGGGACCTGAATAAACACCAGCGATACCCAGGTACTACATGGAGGGCTTTAGATAAGCCTTTGAGACTTGCTAGCTTCAAGTGAGGCTCAGCACATTACCTATTGTCATGGCCATAAGGCAAAACTCCTTGAGAAAAGTAGAGGAAAAATTAAGGAGACTGTCTTGCACCTTAGGTTCCAGCACAGTCACAGGGGTTAGAGAACCAAACAGGCTCTTGGGGTCCCTAATTCCAGGACTTGACTCCTGGAGGGCATTTTTTAACCTGCCTTGGGCCAGAGGAGAGTTCACTGCCCTGAAAGGTAAATTCTAGGCCAGGCAGCATTCATGACAAAGATGACTTAAGAGACCTTGGGCCTTAAGAGAACATCTGTGGTAGTCTCACAGTACTCCTCATGGCCTGGGGTGGTGGTGGCTATTGGGTGAAACTCTTCTGCCTTTGGAAAGGGAAGGGAAGAGTGAGAAGAACTAAATCTTGTGGTATGGGTGCCAGCTCATCCACAATACAATATATTACCAGGTAGATTTCTAAGGTTTGTTACTCTAGCCTCTGACTTCTGAAAGGCACTTCTAGACCAACCCAAGGCCTGGGGGAACTCACCACCCTGAAGAGAAAGACACAGGCCTAGCTGGCTTTGCCATTGACTGGTTATAGAACCCAAGGGCCTAGAACAAACATTAACGGTAGCTAGGAAGGTGTTACAGCACAGTCCTTGGGTGAGACCAAATGCTGTGCTGACTTCAGGTCTAACCCAGTGAAGTCATAGTAGTGGTGGCCTCAGGGCTGTTTATGTCACTCCACTCCTAGCATTAGGTGGCTCAGAACAGAGAGAAGCGAGAGACTTTGTATGTTTGGGAGAAAATAAGGGAAGAGAACAAGGGTCTCAGCTGTGTAATGCAGAGAATTCTCCCAAATCTGGTCCAAGACTACTAAGGTGGTACCTCCACAAGTCTGCAAGAACCACAGAGTTACTGGGCTTGAGCTGCCTTCTAAAGCAGATACAGCTTAGATTACAATATCTAAATGCTTTTAAACATCTGGAAAGTATCCCCAAGAAGGGTGGCTCAAATAAGCCCAGACAGCGAAAACAACAATAAATACCCAACTCCTCAATGCCCAGACACTGAATAACATCTCCTAGAATAACACAATAACACAAGGAAACATGACCTCATCAAATGAACTAAATAAGGCACCAGGGAACAATCATGGAGAAACACAGATACGTGACCCTTCAGACTGATAACTAAAAATAGCTATGTTAAGGAAACTCAAAGAAATTCAAGATAATGCAGAGAAGAAATTGAGAATTTTATCTTAAATTTAACGAAGAGATTGAAATAATTAAAAAGAATCAAACAGAAAACCTGGAGCTAAAAAATGTAATTGGCATACTGAAGAATGCGCCAGAATCATTTAATAGCAGAAATAATCCCGAAGAAGAAAGAATTAGTGAACTTGAAGACAGACTAATAGAAAATGCACAGTCAGAGGAGGCAAGAGGAAAAAGAATAAAAAACAATGAAGCATGACTACAAGATCTAGAAAACAGCCTCAAAAGGGCACATCTGTTATTGGCCTCAAAGAGGAGGTAGAGAAAGATACAGGGTTAGAAAGTTATTAGAAAACATAATAACAGAAATCTTCCTGTATTAGTCTGTTTTCACACTGCTGCTAAAGATATACCTGAGACTGGGAAGAAAAGGAGGTTTAATCGAACTTACAGTTCCACCTGGCTGGGCCTCAGAATCATGGTGGGAGGTGAAAGACATTTCTTACATTGCAGTGGCAAGAGAAAAATGAGGAAGAAGTGAAAGCAGAAACCTCTGATAAACCCATCAGATCTTGTGAGACTTATTCACTATGATGAGAATAACACGGGAAAGACTGGCCCCCATGATTTAGTTACCTCCCCCTGGGTCCCTCCCACAATGTGAGAATTTTGGGACATACAAGTCAAGTTGAGATTTGAGTGGGGACATAGCCAAACCATATGATTCCTCTCCTGGACCCTCCAAATCTCATGTCCACATTTCAAAATAAATAATGCCTTTCCAACAGTCCCCCAGAGCCTTTACTTATTTCAGAATTAACCCAAAAGTCCACAATCCAAAGTCTCATCTGAGGACAAAGCAAATCCTTTCTGCCTATCAGTCTATAAAACCAAAAGCAAGCGAGCTATTTCCTAGATACAACGGGGGTACAGGAGTTGGATAAACACAGCCATTCCAAATGGGAGAAATTGTCCAAAACAAAGAGGTTATAGACCCCATGCTTGTCTGAAATCCAGCAAGGCAGTCAAATTTTAAAACTCCAAAAGGATCTCCTTTGACTCCAGGTCTCACATCCAGGTTATGCTGATGCAAAAGGTGGGTTCCCATGGTCTTAGGTAGCTCCACTCTTATGGCTTTGCAGGTTACAACCTCCCTGCCATTGCTGGTGTTGAGTTCCTTGGGCTTTCCAGGCACACTGTGCAACCTGTCAATAGATCTACCACTCTGGGGTCTGGAAGATGTGACCTTCTTCTCACAGCTCCACTAGATGGTGCCCGAGTGAGGACTCTGTCTTGGGGCTCTGGACCCACATTTCCCTTCTACATTGCCCTAGCAGAGATTTTCCATGTGGGCTCTGCCCCTGGAGAAAACTTTTGCCTTTGCATCCAGGCATTTCCATAATCTTCTGAACTCTAAGTAGAGGTTCCCAAACATCAATTATTGACTTCTGTGCACCTGCAGGCTCAACACCATGTGGAAGCTGCCAAGGCTCTGGGCTTCCACTCTCTGAAGCCACAGCCTGAGCTCTATGTTGGCCCCTTTTATCAATGGCTGGAACAGCTGGGTCACAGGACACCAGGTCCCTAGGCTGCACACAGTATGGGGATCTGGGCCCAGTCCGAAAAACCACTTTTCCCTCCTGGGCTTCCAGGCTTGTAATGGGAGGGGCTGTTGTGAAGACCTCTGATATGGCCTGGAGACATTTTCCCCATGGTCTTGGGGATTAACAGCAGGCTACTTGATACTTATGCAAATTTCTGTAGCCAGCTTGAGTTTCCCCTCATAAAAGGGGTTTTTCTTTTCTACTCCATCATCAGGCTGCAAATTTTCTGAACTTTTATGCTCTGTTTCCCTTTTAAAACTGAATGCCTTTAACAGTACTCAAGTCACTTCTTGAATGCTTTGTCGCATAGAATTTTCTTCCACCAGATGCCCTAAATCGTCTCTCTCAAGTTCAAAGTTCCACAAATCTCTAGGGCAGGGGCAAAATGCCAACAGTCTCTTTGCTAAAACATAACAAGAGTCACCTTTGCTCCAGTTCCCAACAGGTTCCTCATCTCCATCTGAGGACACCTCAGGCTGGACCTTATTGTTCATATCACTATCAGCATTTTCGTCAAAGCCATTCAGTAATGTAGGAGGTTCCAAACTTTTCCACATTTTCCTGTCTTCTTCTGAGCCCTCCAAACTGTTCCAACCTCTGCCTGTTACCCAGTTCCAAGGTTGCTTCCACATTTTTCGATATCTTTTCAGCAACACCCCATTGTGCTGGTACCAATGTGCTGTATTAATCCATTTTTATGCTGCTGATAAAGACATACCTGAGACTGGGAAGAAAAAGAGGGTTAATTGGACTTACAGTTCCACGTGGCTGGGGAGGCCGCAGATTCATGGCATAAGGTGAAAAACACTTCTTACATGGTTGTGGCAAAATAAAAATGAGGAAAAAGCAAAAGCAGACACCCCTGAGCAAGTCTTCAGATCTCATGAGACTTATTCACTATCATGAGAACAGCCCAGGAAAGACCAGCCCCCATGATTCAATTACCTCCCCCTGGGTGGGAAGTTTGGGAGATACAATTCAAGTTGAGATTTTGGTGGAGACAGAGCCAAGGCATATCACTTTCCAAACCTAGAGAAAGATATCAATATCCAAGTACAAAAAAGTTATAGAACACCAAGCAGATTTTTCCCAAAGGAAACTATCTCAAGAAATTTAATAGCCAAACTCAAAGTTCAAGGATAAAGGAAAGATCCTAGAAACAGCAAGAGAAAAGAAACAAACAACTTGCAAGGGAGCTCTGATACATCTGGCAGCAGACTTTTCAGTGGAAACCATACAGGCCATGAGGGAGTGCCATGCCATATTTAAATTGCTAAAAGAAGGTAACTTTTACCCTGGAGTAGTATATCTGGCAAAAATGTCCTTCAAAAATGAAGGAGAAATGAAGACTTTCCCAGAAAAACAAAAGTTGAGTGATTTCATTAATGCCAGGCCTGTCCTACAAAAAAAAAAAAAAAAAAAAAAAAAAAGGCTAAAGGAAGTATTTCAATCATAAACAAAAGGACACTAATGAGTAACAATAATCACCTAAAGGTACGAAACTCACTGGTAATAGTGAGTACACAGAAAAACACCGAGTATTATAACAGTGTAATTGTGATGTGTAAACTACTCTTATCCTAAGTAGAAAGACTAAAAGACAACCAAATCAAAAATAATAACTACAGCAATATTTCAAAACATAGTCACTACAATAAGATATAAATAGATATAACAAAAAATTTAAAAGTAGAGAATAAAGTTAAGGCATGGAGTTTTTATTAATTTGTTTTTTTTTTTTTTTTTTTTTGCTTATTTGTTTACACAAATACTGTTAAGTTGTTATCAGGTTAAAATAATAGGTTGTAAGATAATATTTTCAAACTTCATGGGAGCCTCAAACCAAAACACATACAATGGATACACAAATAAAAAGCAAAAATTAAATCATATCTCCAGAGAAAATCGCCTTCTCTAGAAGAAGTCAGGAAAGAAAGAAGGAAGAAAAGACCATAAAACAACAAGAAAAAAAAGAGCAAAATGGCAAGAGTAAGTCTTTACTTTTCAATAATAGTATTAAATATAAATAAATAAAATGCTCCAATCAAAAGACTTAGACTAGCTGAATGGAAGAAAAGACAAGACTCATTGATCTGTTGTTCACAAGAAATATACTTCAACTATAAAGAAACACATACACCAAAAGGGATAGAAGAAGATATTCCATGTGGATGGAATGAAAAAAAAAAAAAAAAAGAAAGTGGGAGTCATGATACTCATACAATAGTGGTACAGGTATTGGATAAATGGTACTTATATCAGACAAAACAGATTTCAAGACAAAAACTAAAAAGAGACAAAGAAGGTCACTATATAATAATAAAAATGTCAATTCAGCCAGATGGTATAACAATTTTAAATATATATGAACCCCAAGAGGAGTACCCAGATGTATAAAGAAAATATTATTAGAGCTAAAGTGAGAGGCCCCAATACAATAAACCTGGAGATTTCAACACCCCACTTCCAGCATTGACAGATCGTCCAGAAAGTAAATTACAAAAACATTGGACTTAATCAGCAGTATAGACCAAATGGATCTAATAGTTATTTATAGAACATTTTATAAAACAACTGAAGAATACACATGTTTTTCCTCTGCACATAGGCCATTCTCAGGAAAGACCATATGTTAGGTCACAAAACAAGTCTTAAAACATTCAAAAATATTGAAATAATATAAAGTGTCTTTTCTGACCACAGTGGAGTAAAACTATAAATTATAACAAAATAAATTTTAGGAACTATGCAAACACTGCAAATTAAAGAAATGCTTCTGAATAACAAGTGGGTCAATGAAGAAATTAAGAAGGAAACTGAAAAATTTCTTCAAACAAATGATAATAAAATCATAACATACCAAAATCCATGGGATACAGCAAAAGCAATACCTTGAGGGAAGTTTATAGGTCTAAGTGCCTACATCAAAAAAGAAGTAAGACTTCAAATGAACACTATAATGATTCATCTTAAAGAACTAGAAAACCAAGGGCAAACCATACCAAAACTTAGTAGAAGAAAATAAATAATAACCATCAAAGCATAAATAAATAAAATTGAAATAAAAATACAAAAAAAAAAGTTTTATTTAAAAGTTAAAAATGTTGACAAACCTTTAACCAGACTAAGAAAAAAAAGAGAGAAAAGGCAAATAAATAAGGCTTGAAAAAGAGACATTACAACTGATACTGCAAAAAATCAAAGGATCATTAGTGGCTACTCAGAGCAACTATATGGCAACAAATTGGAAAATCTAGCAAGAAGTGAACAAATTCCTAGGTACATAAAATCCACCAAGATTGAATCAGGAAGAAATCTACAACCTGAACCGGCCAATAACAAGTAATGAGATCAAAGCAGTAGTATAAACTCACCCTAAAGAAAATCCGAGGACCTGATGGTTTCACTGCTGAATTCCAGCAAATATTTAAAGAAAAGCTAATACCAATCCTACTCAAACTATTCTGAAAAATAGAGAAGGGGGAAAACTTTCAAACTTATTCTATGAGGACAGCATTACTCTGGTACTAAAACCAGACAAAGACACATCAGAAAAAGAAAACTATAGTCCAAGATCGCTGACAAATATTGATGCAAAACTCCTTAACAAAACACTAGCAAACAAAATTCAATAACACCCTATAAAAGTCTTTCATTATGACCAAATAGGATTTATCTCAGGGATACAAGGATGGTTTAACATACATAAATCAATCAATACATCATATATGTATTATATCATATCAATATGATATAATACATCATATCAACAGAATGACGGACAAAACCTTATGATCATTTCAACTGAGGCTGAAAAAGTGTTTGATAGAATTCAACATCCCTTCATGATAAAAACCCTCAAATAACTGGGGAGAGAAAGAACATACCTCAACATATTTATATAATTCAATATAACAAAAATATAAGGATTAAGACAATCTTTCTAATAATAGAATTTGCTAAGATAATCAAAAATTTCAGTGCTAATATGAAGAGCATATTATCAACTTAAAAATTTTGTGATCTACAGAAGAGGATCAATTGAAAGTGTCAAAATGTTCAAATTTGATAGACAAACATCAAATTTTGAAAGGGGCCCAAGGGTCCCATAGACAGTTGCTTTTGGATAAACATAGAAATTAACCCTGTTGCTGTTAAAGCTTGAAAATTGTATTTGTTTTATCTGAGTTCTTTCACCTGGAAAGGACCTCAGGACTCTCAAAAAAAAGTATCAAAAGCTGAAAACAGACCACACCACCACATGCTTTTTGCCCCTCGCTACTTCTTGTTTTCTTACACATTGTTAAATTTCTTCCCTGCCACTAAAGCCCTAGTTTTAGTCACTCAGGGAGATGGAGTTGAGACTGAGCACCGATCTCCTGGGCTGTGCTGCAGCACCTGATTAAAGACTTCTTCCTTGGCCATACTCAGTGATTGGCTTTCTGTCCCAGTGATTGGCTTTTTCGTTTTAGTGACTGGCTTTCTGTGCAGTAAGCAGCAGGACCTAGACCAAACCCCCAGTGTTTGGGTAAGACTTTGATGGCAATTTTATATTTTAAAAATATCATTATATATGAAAATCTTTTTTTTTCTTTTTTTACAAAAAGACCAGTGACATTTTATTTGAGACATAAGACCCTGATTAAAATACATTTAAAAACACAGATTATTTGTTTGCACTTCAATTTTAACATTTATATAGTTTATAAAGGTTCTTTAAATTTTCTTTAGCACAGACATTTGCTGTTTTCAGAAAATATTTTTGAAAATAGGTTTAAATTTTTTTCTAATAACACAAAGTTGTTTTTGTCATAATAAATACTTCAAAATAATTTTAGATAATCTTTACATGCTCTTCACTCTCAAAGTATCCTGTTTGGTCATCCAACTAAAGTAAATTCCTCCAAAACAAAGTTCTTACAGAATTTCATATTAGCTTGTTTTTTTTTTTTTTTTTTTTTTTTGCTGTGTTTATAAATATGAAGAACCAATAATCGTCAGATTTTTTTAAAGGCTCAATTTGAAAGAGGTAAAGTGAATGAACAAATAAAAAAATCCAAGAAAAGCAAGCAAGCAAGCATATATTTATAGCATTTGTTATATTAACCTTTTTATTTATTATTTTTCTCTTCATTTGTTTCGATGTTTTCAAGTTAACAGGTGGTTTATTACCTACTCACATATGCTTGTCTCCTACCTGCCTGTTTTGAACTGTTAGTCTCAAATATATTACAATTCTTTCTGCTAAGCAACCACAAAGCCAGAATATTTTGCCTGCTCCCCACTACCCCAATCTTCATGTTTTGATTATACTTTACTGGTTATTTTCACCGCTCATATTGTGTGTATGTGTGTGTGTGTGTGTGTGTGTGTGTGTGTCTGTATGTCTGTATACATATAGCCAGTTACAGGCACAGAAAGCCAGTCACTAAAACGAAAAAGCCAATCACTGAGACAGAAAGCCAATCACTGAGTATGGCCAAGGAAGAAGGCTTTAATCAGGTGCTGCAGCACAGCCCAGGAGATGGGAGCTCAGTCTCAACTCCATCTCCCTGAGTGACTAAAACTAGGGCTTTAGTGGCAGGGAAGAATGTATATATATATTTGGACATTTTAGATAATATAGCAACTTTGCACACTAAGCCCCCTACCTCCAGATCTTGTTGATATGTTTTGCTTCTTTGCCTATTTGTTTACCAACTTTTCTAAATTATTTTAGTAAAGTCTATTCTCTCCTTGATATACAGCCTCTGATGTCACTATTCAGAGGCTGCAGACTTGAGCATAATCACAGTTAATCTGTCCCCATGACAGTGGCTTTCGCTGAACTCTCTTTGGATGTCTCCTTCCCTGATCTCCCTGTATACTTTCTAGATTTAATTTCTTTATTGGCATTCTATCCAGCTCTTAGCAGCTACTAAGTGCAATCTTATTTCTCTACTGTTCTTGACAATACATTAAGGTATAAATGGATCCACATTTCAAACAATAAAATGTAGGCCCCTTTGGAGAGATTGTCATTGAGGCCAATCTTTAAGGCTTGCTCTGACCCCAGCGGGGCTCTTCTTATTTCTGACTCTTTTCCTTATCCTTTCTGATAAATCATTAGCTGGTTTGAAATTTAGCTGTTGTTCCAAGAAGCTATCAGCCTCCTCTTAATTTCTTATAGACAAAATACCCATTATTTAAAATTGCATTGTTTGACTAAAACTGGCAACACTCTTTTTAAAATATTTGTCCCAGTAAAGTGTGTCCCCTTAGGGAGAGCTAAAATGCCATATGTTTTCATGGCCTGCCTCTCCCCATGGGTGGAAGCTCTATGTTGCAGTTCCAGAGTTGGAGGCAAGGACAGCAGCCCATTTCTCTCAAAGAAATGTATCTGCTCTACAAGCAGAGTGCTAGGTGGACAACAGCCTCTAATCTTCTTGACCTGCCTCTTTCAATGTAAAACTTCCCTGTAATCAAGCTAGAGTGAATCCAATCATAGTACTGTATTCTCAGCCAGCCTTGTACAAGGTAGAGTTTCTGCCATATGATTAGGGACTAGATGATGGAAATAAAGAGCCCCAGATAACAGCACTTACCCAGAATTGGGTTTCTTTGAACAGATATGGAGATACGAGAGCAGCCTGCCACTCCTAAAGAGAAACCATTGCATTAGACTGGGAGGTGGCGGGAAAGGCAAACCCTGTCTTCATGATTGCACCCACTTGGAATAGGACTTCCGTCATGCAGTAGGGGAAGAGTGAGGGGCAGATCATGGCTCAAATGCCACGGGCTGTCGCTGTTCCTAAAATAATGACCACATTTTCCTTAACAAATGTTTTCTCATATCCTATGTATCCTTATGACGATTTCCAGAGATATCAAATTGTTGTGTGTGTGCGTGTATGTGTGTGTTTATACAGAATTTTCAACAATTATGATTGACTCAGGGGAAAGAGAGTCTGAAAAGCTCTTTATGCCACCATTCTAGAAGTGATTCTCTTCAGAGAGTGAACTGTTGACCGAAAATGCTAAAATATAGCAAAACACAGTCCCACCATAAATGTAGCATAAGTAACATATCCCACCTATAAGAAATGTTATGCATTATTAATTAAAGCATTACTTTTATAATTAAAATTTATCTAATTTGTGTACTCTGTATGTCTTTTTCATTTCTGAGTGTTATTTCTTCATATACATTAGCTATGATATAATACCCAATTTATGTGAAATACCATTTTAAGTTCTTTTATAAATTATTTTTGGTGTAAGTTATGTTTTTCTTAGCTCTAAATATAAACCTGATTATCTATACAATTTCTCTCCTGCAGTTTGTTGTGTTCTACTTTTTTTTTTTTTGACATAGAGAATCTCTTAATTTCATTGTATATATTCACATATTTTAGGTTTCCCTTTAATGAATTATTTCATTGTTTAAGCTTGAAGAGGTCTCCTTCTTTGAAGACTTGGAAATACCGTTAGTGATAATTTTACTTTATGCCACTTTGTGTTTAATCTTATTTTTATTTTAAATTTAACTTTCTTTAACCCATTTAATGAATATCTTCATGGGCATGCTGAGGCAAAGGTCTAAGCCAGATTTTATTTTTCGAAAAATCAAGCCATTAATGTAGCTTCTTTGAACATTCTTTCCTACTGATTTGAGATGACATCATTTTTTCTACACTAAGATATCATATATTGTATACAATGGTCTTTTAGGCTCCATTAAACATTGACACTTAATAATAGATTTCAACATTTATTAGGCAAAATTTCTCATATTTTTAATCTTTTATCTATTCTACCCTTTTTCCAGATGACATTAGATTCATGCTACAAAGTTGAAATACGTTAATTGTGAAGAATTCACTGTCACACAAAATTCAGATGGGAAGTATTCAAACACGCAGCTATATAGAGCAAAGCATTTCAGGCAGAAGAAACACCAAATGGGATTAAGATAAGAGAATGCCTAGAATGTTCCAAGAAGAAAGCAAAAAAGCCAGAATGGCTGGAATAAGCGGAATGAGAGCAGGGAGTGGTGGTAGATGATGTCACAGAATCATAGAATTAACAATGGCAGGGGAGCCACATCACACAAGATAGACGTCATTTGCTGAGTGAAATAGGATGCCAAAGATGGGCTTTAATTAGAAGATGTAAAACAAAATAATAACAAAGAAAAGAAAGAATTACTGAAGCAATGTCCTTTAATAGAATTGTATGAAAAACAGATATTTTACCTAGCAAGGAACAAAGCTATTTCATCTATGATATCACAAATATAGAGGATATGGGAACAGGCCAAAGTGGCAAAGGTGTGGTGAATGTTTGTAAAAATTCAATTTTTTCAGTTTTCTCAGTAAAGTATAATCGTCATTAGCTAAGAAAGGGTGAGAACATGTTGGAAATTTGAGAAGAAAAGAGAAAATGTAAACTTATTATTTATAGGAGTGGAAAAGAGATTGGACTAATACTTACAGGTCAGTAATAAAGTGGTTCATTTTCATGCCTTGTCAGTATTTACCCAAAACTTTATTTAGCAGATAGAAGTCCTACCTAACACTTGTAACTATTCTACACTTTTTGTATTATTGTTTGTTTTTCTGTTTGACCTGATTTTGAGAACAGATTTTATATTCCAGAATCAAAAATGTATTTAGTATATTCCATTTTGTATGTATTGTAGGATCCATTTTTAGGCAAATAATTTTATTACATTAGAATGTTTGAATAAATATTGAAGAAGCCATCTGGGTTAAGACCCTTTTTTTTTTTTTTTTTTTTTTTTGAGATAAGGTCTTACTCTTTTATCCAGGCTGGAGGGCAGTGGTGCAAACAGAGTTCATCGTAGCCTCTACCTCCTGGGCTCAAGCTATCCTCCCACCTCAGCTTCCTCAGTAGGTGGAACCACAGGTGCATGCCAGGATGCCAGACTAATTTTTTTTATTTTTTAATTTTTTGTGGAGATGGGGTGTCACCATGTTACCTGGTCTGGTCTCCAACTCCTGGGCTCAAGTGATCTTCCCACTTTGGCCTCCCAGAATGCTGGGATTACAGGCCTGAGCTATTGTACCCATCCTGGGCTGAGGCATTTATGTAAATAATACCTTATAAAATTAAAAAATATATAGTCTCTTCAGGTTTATTTTCTTCCTGAATAAGTACTCATAACTTGTATTTTAGAAAATTATCCATTCATTTTTATTATAGAAAATAATTTAAATAAGCAATAAAAATATTTTATCTCTAGTTCCGATTTATTTTCCAGTATTATTTTCACCAAACCAAGCATTCTGTAAAATGAAAAGCAAAAAAACAAAATGCAATGAACAGTGATATAACACTCAAATATTCAATTTTATATGTTGAAAATAGATAATTCAGTGAACACTGCATATACACTCAGGTATTTTTGTCCGTTTACAATTTATCTCCAGGAATAAGGAAAACAAATAAAAACTAACCCTGGTTATATTACTAAATAATGACAATATGACCCTTTCATGACAAGACTTTAAGTATTGCCATTAACTAAATTCAGTGTGAGGAAGTATTTTTATGATCTTCAAAGTACAAATAATTTAACACATTTTACATTCTTCAATACCTGGACAAAATAAGATAGGTTAAATATAGAACTGCAACCTTTACTTCAATTGTGTTGCTTTTATGTATTTAAACTTGACCATTAATGCGCTTTTGCTGATTTAATTTCCTATACAATCATTCTTAATTGCTTGCCATATCATATAATGTTCAATAAAGCAAAGCAATGAAGCAAAAAATTACAAGATCTTTCAAAGAGGTTAAAAGGAAACCAGTATTAGGATAAGAGTGAATAACACCTCCATGCTAATTACCACTGAATGGCTGAAGCTTATAAATAGTGAAAACTCTCATTAATGCTATTAAAACGTAAGTTTTAATTTTATATGGTCAGGTAAATAAATGTAACTTGGTAGTCATATTGTCTCTTAATGTTAACTTGTTATATTTATCTGTGGTTTACTCAAAATACTTTTCTCCGTCATGAATGTGTGATAAAATCTATGTATTGTTTTTAAAAAGTTATAAGAATATAATATAAATGGTGTATAACACTGAAAATTATCACAAGATAACAATCTGAAAACGGTAAATAGAAATTGTTATTTTGTGTTTGAAAATATTGTAGACACACTTTCTCTACAAAATTAGCAAACAAATTCTGTTTGATAATTGTTTCATTTATTTCTATCTTTTCAAGCACCTGGTTCTATTAATTAATCTTTTTTCTTTATCTATCTATATCTATGTATCTATGTATCTATGTATCTATGTATCTATCTATCTATCTATCTATCTATCTATCTATCTATCTATCTATCATCTATCTATGTATCTATCTGTTTTGTTTACTGATTTCCCCTCAGTAGCCCTTCTGCTCACGTTAAAATAATCATTGGTCATTTTATATATGTAGTCTTTTATACTTTCTTTGGCTGGCACTTTAAATTTCAGTTGACCTTCCAAAGAAGAGTTTTAAATAAAACATGAGCCTATTATTTACTAAAATATTATAATACATATGTATTTAATACAATTAATATATTAAAATATACATTTTCATCAGTAAAGGGCATTAATCATCAAAAACTTCATTTGGGGAAACTGAGAAACCGTTCAATTACTTCCTATACTGCACTAGTTTCTACATAAGAAGTTTGATTTGTATTCTTCATTTTCCTTAAGCAAAAATCTATGATGCTATGCAATTTACATATTTACAAGTTTTTCAAAGAATAACTGAATTAACCTCAACACTTTTAAAATTTGCACCAGCAGGTTCGTTAAGCAGAGCCAATCATTCTCTTTTAAGTGCTACTTATATCAAAGGTCTCCAGACTTCTGAAAAATCAATTTTTGCCTTTATGAATATATTTAGACTTCTGTCCTAAGATTGTAAAGGTCATATTCTTAAAACAAGATATATTATTTCATGTATTTGTGTATTTATGTATTTAAACTAATACATAAATATTGTATATATTTATGGTGTACAATTTGATTCTGTATACATTGTGAAAAGGCTAAATCATACTAATTAACATATACTTTACCTCGCATATTTTTTGGTGAGAACATAAAATTTACTTTCTTATCATTTTCAAGTATGAAATATATTGTTATTAACTATATTTGTTATAACTATATTGTTATAACTATATAACTATATTGCTATAGTTATATAGTCATCATTGTTATTAACTATACTCAATATATTGTTATTAACTATAGTCAGTATATTGTCAATAACTATACTCAATATATTGTTATTAACATAGTCATGTACAGAAGATCTCTTGAATTTTTTCTCCATCTAACTAAAATTTCATATCCTTTCACCAAAATCTCCTTGCCTCAGTGCCCGAAATCTTCAGCATAGGGTAAATACCATCTGACTTTCTGTGTCTATGAGTTCAACTTTTTAAGATTACAAAAATAAATGAGACTTTATTTATATTTCTGTGCCTGCCTTATTTCACTGAACATAATGTCCTCCAAGTTCATCCATTTTGCCACAAATGAGAGGATTTCCTTATTTCTTAAGACTGAATATCATTTCATTTTGTACCTAGACCATATTTTCTTTACCCATCCATCAACAGTCTTTTTAGCTTCTTTACTACTTGGAAGAAAATGTCTTCTTACATCTCTGTCATAATACCACTACTAACAGGCCAATTCCATTACATTGGAAATACTTATAGTTTATTTTTCTTGTCATTTGCCAATGAGATTAATATAATCCCATTTGTCTATTTTTGCTTTTGTTGTCTTTGCTTTTGGGTACATATTCAAAACATTGTTAGCCAGACCAATGATAGAGATTTTCCTCTAGATTTTCTTGTAATAGTTTTTACAGTTAGAAGTCTTATGTTTCAGTTTTTAATCCATTTTGAGTCAAATTTTGTATATGGTGTGACATGAGGTCTAAGTTCATTATTCTAAGTTCATGTGGATATCCAGTTTTTCCAATATTATTTATTGAAAATATTGTCATTTATCCATTGTATATTCTTGGCATTTTTGCTGAAAATAAATTGGTCTTAAATGTATGGATTTATTCCTGGGCTCTCTACCCTCATCCACTGGTCTTTTTGTCCTTTTTATGCCAGTACAATGCTCCTTTGATTACTTTATTTTGTAGTTTATTTTAAAATCAAATAGTATAATGTCTGCAGCATTGTTTTTCTTGCTCAATATTGCTTTGATTATTTAGCGTCTTTTTTTGTTCAATATAAATTTAGGATTGTTTTATCTATTTCTGTGAAAAAATCATTACAATTTTCATTGGGATTGCATTGAATTTCTAGATTGATCTGGTAGTATGGGAATTTTGGCAATATTAATTCTTCCAATCTATTGCTTTCTCTTTACCTGTCTTTACTAATGTTTTCAGAAGGGGACGTTATTCTCAGGTTTTTTATTACTACTTGGAAAATTAAATTCTTACATCTCTGTTATAAAACCAATACTAAAAGGCCAAGGCTATTACATTGGAAACAAAGTTTCTTCTTTTTGACTTTTGCCATTATTCTGATTATTTCTAATAATGGATCCTAATTTACTTATCCTGATCCTGCTTATTATTTTCAGGAAATAAAAAAGTTCAAAGATAATCAGGACTTTATTCATCCTAGTTGTGTTAATTCTTCACATCTAATTAGAAACTGCTCAACAGCAAATTATTGATTTCAGCTTTTCTGGTCTCTATCTTCAATATTCCATCATATTCCATTATTCTGATTCCATCATAGTTCAATATTCCATTATGCTATTACTTCAGGTGAATCATTTTTTTTTTTTATCTCCATTGAGATTCACAATTCAACATGCTCAATTCTTTACTTTTTGCCAGCACATTGATTATCTCAGTTGCTTTCTTTTTATTAACATTTCCAGTTGGAATATATTTATAGTCATTCTTTTAAATGGACTCAACTGCCTTGGACTTCTTTCCAGTATACTTACCTCAGAAATCTCTAATCTGTTTTAACCTATCTTTCACATAAGCAGTTGGATTTTGTAAAGCGAACAAAGAAAAAAAAATACAAATAATTTTGACTTAGTTCTCTTTAAATCAATAGGCTCTCAACATTACATGATAATTTAAATATATATTTTTATTTTATGATTTCTTTCCCCAAAATCTAATTTCCAATTATCTACTCTTATCAAATTTCCAATGTAGCTACCCAATCCTACTCCCAATAGTTAACTTCATGTTATATTTTCCTTCATAAAAATCTTTGCAACTTTATCCAAGCCCTTTGCCTTTATATTTTCCATAATGTAAAAAAGACCTTGCTTCGCTTTAACTCATCCACTTATTGCTCTAGGTCACAATATCTATTGCTTTTTCCAAATCTTTGCCTTTGCATAGATAGATCTCTTTTTCATATTTAAAAAATCCTTTGCTGTTTTTCATTCAATTTTTCACGTCAGCATAAAAACATGTTCTAATGCCAGAACTTATTTATCTTTTGTATGATGGTATTTTTGATAGTCCAGTGAAGCCCATGGATCTCTTCTGAAAAAAATTAATTGCATGAAATAAAACCATGGGATTACAGGGGAAACTGATCATACTAACATGAAGTTACCACATGAGCAAGTGGGAAAGGATGAAACTGGCCTAACTAAAATACGTACAAAGGGAAAGATACAGAAATAATAATAGCTATATATATAGTCATGGGTTAATATATACATAAATATATCTTAGCCCCGTCCATGGAGACAGTACAGAAACAGTGATTTCCTAATAACAATTAACACACCCCAAGCTCAGACTTTGTTTTCTAAGTACCATTCTTCAATAAAAGGTATCAGGACTTCTTAAAGAGATAGCTGGCAATGGACTGCAGGAGAAAATTATGGGCATAGCATATAAAGCATAGCATAATGCCAGAAAAATACCAGCCAAACCCAAATTTAGAGAAACATTATACAAAATATTTGATCAGAAGTACTCCTTCAATGATAGATAATAAAAAACTATGAAAGACTGAAAACTGTTACAAACCAGAGGAAGCTAAGGAAATATGAGGACTAATGTGGCCTGTTGACTTGCATCATGGAACAGAAAAATAATGTTAGTGTGAAAACTTGAAATCAGTATTAAGGTTAAGAATTTAGTTAATAGTAGTGTACTCATGTTTTGTTTATGTTTTTGTTTGGTTTTGACAGTATTAGAGTGGTAATGTAAAATGTTGCATTAAGGAAAAATGGCTGAGGGAACTACTAAGTTGTTAGTGCAAATTTGTATAAAAATAAATTACAGTTGGCCTGGTGCGGTGGCTCAAGCCTGTAATCCCAGCACTTTGGAAGGTCGAGACGGGCGGATCACGAGGTCAGATGATCAAGACCATCCTGGCTAACACGGTGAAACCACGTCTCTACTAAAAAATACAAAAAACTAGCCAGGAGAGGTGGCAGGCGCCTGTAGTCCCAGCCACTCGGGAGGCTGAGGCAGGAGAATGGCATAAACCCGGGAGGCGGAGCTTGCAGTGAGCTGAGATCCGGCCACTGCACTCCAGCCTTGGCGACAGAGCGAGACTCTGTCTCATAATAAATAAATAAATAAATAAATAAATAAATAAATAAATAAATTACAGTTAACCTTTGAACAACAAAAGTTTGAAATGTGTGGGTCCACTTATATGCAGATTTTTTCTATAAATATATGGGAACCATTTATTGGAGATTTTTGACAATTTGAAAAAACTCGATGAACTGCATAGAATAGAAGTATTTTTAAAATAAAAAGATACGTTATGAAAGAAAAAATATATACAGCTGCTAGTCTATTTTATCTTTTACTACAATAAATTTACAAAAATCTATTATTAAAAGTTAAAATATAGCAAAACTGATGCATACAATCACAGATCATATATGGCTCCATTTCCAGTAGAGAGAAATGTAAACAAATATTAAGATGCTGTATTAAATTATAACTACATAAAATTTTCTGAATTGCATACTGTACTACCGTAATAATTTTTCAGTACCTCCTGTTGCTATTCAGGTGAGCTCAAGTGTTGCAAGTATCCACTTAAAACGCCACGTGACACTAATCATCTCCATGCGAGTAGTTGTCTCTCCAGTAAATTGCATATCACAGTGAAAAATGATCTCTTGTGGTTTTTGTGTATTTTTCATCATGTTTGGCACAATACCGTAAACCTTGAATAACAGCATGGGACCCATACAAAGTGCCACTAATGATGCTGAAAGTGCTCCCAAGAAGCACAGAAAAGCCATGACAGAAGAAAAAGTTGAATTGCTGGATATGTTCTGTAGATTGAGGTCTGTAGCTATGATTGCAGCAATTGCAGAGGATTCATCTTGTAAACAAATGATATAGACTTACAGTATCAATAAATACAGTATAGTACTGTAAATGTATTTTCTCTTACGATTTTCTTAGTAACATTTTCTTTTCTCTAGCTTATTCTGTCATAAGAGTATGGTATGTAATACATATACCAGACAAAATGGGTGTTAATTGACTGTTTGTGTTATTGTAAGGTGCCTGGTGAACAGTAGGCTATTAGTACTTAGCTTTTGGGGGAGTTGAAAGTTACAGTTGAATTTTCAACTGTGCAACAGTTCCCCTAACCCCTTCATTGTTCAACAGTCAACTGTATTTCAAAATGAAAATATTTTTTTAAATGTTATTAATAACAAAGTTTGGATATAGTAATGCATGCACTTTATTAAATAACAATAATGAGCAGCATGATTTGTAACAACAATTTCAGAGTAAGAATGAGTGTAAATAATATCTGGGGTCACTATGACATTATTTGAAAATGACTGTGATTTCTACTGCTGATGAAATGAAAGATATGGCTAAATTCCTTAAAAATTGAAATAAATGTTAAATTTAATTAGAAACTAGTGAAAATTAGCATGAACATTTTCCCTCATTCAATTCCATAAACTTTGTGAATTCTATTCACAAACCTTATACTAAGAATTTCACTCAAACATTTTCCAACTTTAAAAATAAAGCATCAAAGCATCATCTCTATTTCTCACTTTCTTATTTCATAAACATGTCTTAAAAGAAATGATTTACTCTGGGTCTGCATCTTAGTTACAATTAAGAATTCAAATGCTGATTTTTATCTGAAATTGTTCTTGTCAAGGTTAATAACAAACTTTATATGCCTAACTCACTTGTCATTTCTTTATCCTCATGTAATTCAAATTACCCCAGTGTTTTACCTAGTTTACCATCCTGCCTTCCAAAGAGTTTATCTTTTTAAGGCTTCCCTGATACTCCACTTTCCCAGCTCTCTTCTTATCACACTGATGGCTCGCCCTTAAATTATCTTGCTCGCAGGTTTTTGGTTTTCTGCTCTTAACTTATAAAACTGGAGACCACAAGCATGTAAGCAATTTGTGTCTATATTGTTCACTGTAACATGAGCAGCAAAATTCTGAAGATCGATAAATATTTATTACATAAAATGATATCTCATTAATATGGCTAGAAGTCTAATCTGTTAATCTGAGAAACTCTTGCTTTGTAAAATGCAATGTTGTTGCTTGAAAAATCATAAACTTTAGACTGCTGGTATTGAGTATGATGACATTAGGAAGTGTAGTGAATATTTTCTAACCACTGATATACAGTGCCCTAATTTCTCTCAGTAAAACAATTATATTATTATTTTTTAAATCTTCCAATGCCGACTTTATGCCTAGAGGAGTGTCTGGAGTGTAGCAACTGTTAAATGTTTTGTTGAAGTAATAAATTAATGCATGACCAGGCACTATCTGTGCCTACTTCATGTTCTCAGAATATAGAATTATGAGATCTGAAGTGAGAGTTTAAGGAAGAGATAAGGGAGGAATTGGCATGATCTATGTTCTAAGGCAGTACTTTTTGCCCAAAATTGAATCATCAAGCCCATTATTTGTCTGCATAATTTAAAAGTGGTATTGACATTTAAAAAAAATTTACTAAATTAATTTTAGTCCGATTAAATGCATTATGTGTCAATGCTTCTCAGGTGACATTTAATAAACTGTATTAATATTTTGTTAAATAAATTTTATTTTAATAACCTCAAGGAGAGAATGTATATAACCATTTTGAAAGACCTTCATTGGTTTCAAGGGATGAATTAATACAGAAGAGTCTATTCCCCCAATCTGACAAAATAGTAATGTAAATATCACCTAAATGTGTCAGAAATAAATACCAATAAATTGGTATCTTAATGTATTTTCTAGAATGTCACAAGATGCAATTAAATGCTTCCAGTTAATAACTTTGTTCATTGGACAACAGTGGGTACCTTAAGTATATTATAAAAATGTTTACCATTGTCTATCCAATTTAAGGAATTTAGCAAGTAAAACTAGAGACAAAAATTGGTTGCTCCTATCTGTCTCGATGTCTCATCAAATCATGTCTGATTATGGCTAGATTCCCTAGTATTTAACTATTATTGAAAGCAGTAATGAAAGAAGCCATGGAGATACTTAATTATCCACACAGTGGGAGTCCAATGGAGAAGCTTCTTTTTAACCTTTTCCTCTGTGATAAGATAATTACTGTCTGGTGCAATTGCTACTAATATAAATATTCACTGATTGCAAACTGTGGCCTAAAGGCTGCTACTGATAAAAGCTTCTCTGTGACCCTGTGGGGGTGCCATTGCTCATTTGTAAAAAAATAAGGCCTCATCAACTAAAGAACCATCAGTGTTTCCATATCCAGAAAATTTAAATAAAATTAGAAGATAATTTCTGGCAAAGCATTATAAATGCATTTTACTAAATCAAATATTCAGTAATGTTTCTTACTTTTTATTTAAAATAGAGCCAGATAATCATCCATGAGACTATGAATTAGCATTAGAATGATTATCCTGTTATGTTTTCATAAATTATTGTGAAAATGTAATGCAGATTCTTTTCTCCAGGCAGTATTTCTAACCATCTATGTTTTATAAAGGGATATTTCATTGCTCAGAGTAGTGGAATCAATTTGAGTTTTCTTAATATACTAAATACTCAACAAAATATCAATGACAAATACTGACAGATGGTACTTGTATGCTTCATCAATTCAGTGCTGAGAAATGGTAAAGATTTTGATCCTAAGAGATTTCACGATTTTTTTGAAACAACAGAGATAAAATTTTGTCCAACTTAGTTTGTATACAGTACACTAATACCCTGCTCGAATTCCTTAAATATTGGTAGTTCATATATATATGGGCTTATACTCTTGTGAATCCGAATATGCAATTAAAACTTCCATTATTAATCTATATTGGATAACAAATTATGTACTATAATGGAGCTGAGTTGATGAGAAGGAATATTTTAAAAGAAACATATGTTTTGTTCTCTCACTTCCTGATATAGAATACATCTTCCGAAGAAATCATCATTGTTTTTTATATTCATGAGTAATCGGACACAAAATTGAATACCAGTGTAATTCCCCTGTGGGGAAAAGATAGTAGAAACTTACTAAGGTATAAGCATGTAACAATATTAAAATTACCCATCTCTCAAATCCTCCTAGTGTGCCTTCTGCAACTGTTATTCCAAATTTAGCAAACTCAGTGTAATCTCAACATTTGCCCATACCTCTACTTACAGAAATTAAAATCAGGTCCTATTCTAAGGACCCTCTTCCAGTAAGTTGTGAGAAAGAGAGTTTTGTTCTGTTTTCTCACAACTTTATGTGGAGAGAGATTTGGTCCATTACTGTGTTCGAAATGTACATTTTTATGGCAAACATTCTAAACTTTAACCTGCCTAATAAATACAATAATATTTGGTCATTATTATACTTAACATTACCATACTGATTAATAATGTTTATTAGACTTTCTTCATTTCGAATGCCTTTCAATACAAAACACCAGCACTCTTTCTGCTTCTTTTTGCAGGCTCTTTTACAATGTTATTAAATATTGGTGTTTTTCAAGGCTTAGGTGAAGAACTTCTCTCTTCTTAATCTATTTTTTGTCCCTTGGTGACCTCATTCAATTACCACCTCTATGTGAAATTAGTTTGATAGGATTTCCAGACTGACATATCCAACTCATTACATTGTATCTTTACTGTAATTTCTCAAGGTCACCTCACCTTCAAATCATCATGCAAATATTGAAATATTGATCAATATCTACTCCTCACAGTTATTCTCAAATATTGAGAAATATTTTGAAATAGACCAAAAGATTGCTGGATGTCTTTAATGAAAAATCAGATACTGTCTGGCATATCTATCTGTGAATTCTGTCAATTTTATGTCATTATATTGCATTTCCTTGTCTTTGAGCTATTGACAACCCTCTAAGTAATAGATGACTGATAGCAATTCACATTATTTTTTCCATAGTCATAAATAAATTTTGTCTGATAGAAACTCAGTTGATTTCCATTCCTTAGTATGAAATAAACCACTTTGACATCCATTGAACAAATTCATTTCAGCATTCCATTCCTGATTGCCTATATATTTGTTATGCACCTTTAAGCTAGAGGCAGTTGTAACTTCTTAAAAGTTCTCCTAATAAGTAAAATAAAATAACCAGCTTATAATATTAAAAGTTTTGACTTGTGTTTCTTTTAAATTTGTTTGAAAAATCATGATTATACCTTTCAAATATTATTCTTAATAAAAGTAACAATTATTTGATTGTGCAAAATAGAAATAAAAAATCTTGACAGATTACTCCTCACCTGCATCACCAATTCTAAACAAATCCTGTTGTTTTAGTGACATCAACTCCCCATTATCACGATCTCAGTCAAAATTATCATAATCTCTCTCAAGGACTATTGCAACTGATATCTCACATCTATTTCTTCCCTCTTTTAAATTACTCTACATACTGTATACAGAAAATCATTTTTAAAATCCATTAATATCAATTGTACACCTTTAACAGTTCAAAAATCTTTGTAAAGTAAAAACCAAAATATTGAAGTTTTGTCATGTTCTCCATGTCACCTATCTCTAAGATTTCATCTCTCATCATGCCTCACACACTTTTTTACATTTCTTATTTTAGTTAGAAATTGTCATAAACCTTCATAATGCCATACTTTTGAAAAATGTGATTCCTACTGCTGGGAATGTGTTTAACATAGATGCCTTCTGTCACAGGATCTTTTGGATATCACTTCATCAGCCGGAAACTTCTGTGGTTGGCGGCACCTCTGCTTGAGGTTTGCTCGTGCCTGCGGGGCTCATTTCACCCACACGGCCCAGCAGGCTGTACTTGACTCGCGCTACTGGCCTAGATCCCATGCCTGCTGAGGCCAAGCTAGGCACAGAGCAGTGAGGGGTGTGTGAGCAAGTGAGTGCAGGGTCCACCCACTGCACACAGCCAGGCGTGCTGGCTGCTCTCGTGGGGCGGGCAGCTCCAGGTGTTGGCACAGGCATTGGCTCCGTGCGAGGCTGCAGCTGGACCAGTAGATGTACCAAGCGTGCCACAAGCAGCTTTCACTGTCGGTGGCAGCTTTTGGATGTTGAGAATATGGTGACTCCCAAAAAAGTGATACCAGCAACCCTGGAGCCCCAAGGTTGGGGGTGTTCTATAGCTTTCTTGTTCCCACCACCCACAGCTCAGTGAATGGCGGGGAGCCTGTCTCAGCTCATTTAGTGCTGCCACCTCCCACCAGCCCTTGGCTCCCGGGCTGGCCTAGCCCTGCCACCAGTTTCCATCACATGGAGTGGCCGTCTGATACTGGCAGAGTACGGGAAGGGGATGGAGTTACAGGTCTGGGTCCCCAGAAGGGTCACTGCTCTTCACTCCTGCTGTCTAGCATACAGGAGCATGGCATCACCGCCAGTGGCGAACCTGCCAAGAACGTGTTACACTCCTTTTTAAATCCACCATTCAGTAGGTCCTGAGTTCTTGTCCCTCATCCAGGAAGAATGAGGTTACCCAGACAATTGAAGAGTGAGCAAAGTGCAGAGATTTTATTGAGTGGCAGAACAGCTGTCAGAAGAAGTGAGTAGTTTCTATCCATAGGCAGGCAGCCACGATATGTGGCTCAGTCTAGGGTCTTTATGGGCTCAGAATGGAAGAAGTGTGTGCTCATTGGTCCAGGGGCAAGAGGAAGTACATGCTGATTGATCCATGGGCAGGCCTGGAAAAAGCACCATTTGATTGGCTGAAAGACACAAAAGAAGTTCTCACTCCTGGTGTTGGACTCCACCTGGAACTGGCAGTCTGGTTTTCAGGCTTAAGGCTGTCTCCAGCCTGAAGTGGTTTTTCCTGGGAACCCACCCATGTCTGCCTAGAAATTGGTCTGCCTCCTGCCACTGTCACTTCTCCAACTTGTTCTTTCCTACTCATCATAAAATATTATCTTAGAGATTTTTAATAATTCTGCCAATCACATGTTTTCTTTCATTTTGAATAAAAAATACATTTCTGTAGCTCGTAGAAAATTCCAATTATTAAGCAGACATATAAATATGTAAATTTTTTGTCTTTAACTCATTTTACTTAGGCCACAAGTCATCATTTCTGCTAAGTAACAGAAAATAATCTTCTCATTTGTAGTAATTTTCTAGTTTTATAATTAATCATTCGAAGTCATCACCTGAAGTCAATTTGAGCTTTCAATTAATTAATTTCAAAATTATTATTTCCCTTTCTTCTCACCCTCCTTTTTCTCTATGGACATTATAAGTTTTTGGATACAGAAAGGGGAGAAAAAAGAAATTATACAGCATCCTAGTATGTATATAGGGTACACTGACCATAATTATATAGCAGTCCCTAGCTCACCTTGGGCATTTGAGCATTTATTATTTCCCCGCACCAAAAGTGAGGTTACTGGTCCAACTAAAACCACTGATTGTGATGGTCAAGTGCTGTTCATCTTTCTTGCTCCCTGGTTACTGTGTTCTTCCTCAATTATCTCAGTATTTTTAATGTTTCTTTCCTGATATGAGTTGTAAGTTATGTAACATATTACTACTTTCTCTGAACATTAATAGCCAAACAACAGTTCTTTTGCTCAAATATTTCTAAATGTGTCTGGGAATTCTTTAATATTTCCTCTTGCATGCCCACTTGCATGAATGTGCACACACCACCCCACCCTCCACCAACACACACAGATACTTAGCTAGGTTTGCGGACAACAGAAGGGGACAGTTATGAGGACTTTTTCTCAGACATCCTCTGTTCTATAAATTCTAATTATGTTTCTACCAATATGCCTCAGCTTCTTTGTGTTTTCTTAATGTGTACCTTAAAGTTCTAAAGACAGTTCAAGCAAACTGCCTTTGACATTTTTATTCAATACTTAGAGAATGGGTATTTTCAACTGGGTAATTAAATTTATACTTATCTCTGCTTGAATAAATATAAAGTATTATAGTATGGATGTGTCACTAAGAATCTAAGGCTGAATATACATTCACTCTCTGAGATTTTCAGTTTAGTATTTTCATTTGTTTATAGATTAAATATTCAGCTATATCAATATAACTTATATATTATACTTCTCCAGTATTGCACTCTTTCATCTGACTTTAAAGTAATACATTCTATTTCTGGTTCATTCAATTCTGCATGCACAATTTCAACAATGTAGGTCACTAATAAAATATTAAGAATTATTTTATTTATTTATTTATTTATTTATTTATATTTATTTTTTATTATTATTATTCTGTAAGTTCTAGCATACATGTGCATAACGTGCAGGTTTGTTACATATGTATACTTGTGCCATGTTGCTGTGCTGCACCCATCAACTCGTCAGCACCCATCATCTCGTCATTTACATCAGGTATAACTCCCAATGCAATCCCTCCCCCCTCCCCCCTCCCCATGATAGGCCCCGGTGTGTGATGTTCCCCTTCCCGAGTGTATGTGTGTGTGTATGTGTTTGTGCTTAATTCTGAATAGAAACGTTTATATTCCTTAAATCTTAACTATGAAAATAGTATTGTCAGTAAAAAACAAAATATTATTTTGAATACAATTAAAATATATTCTCTGAAATAAATGTAAAAATCAACTTAATTGCTTTAGATTAAATTTTATTGGACTTTAAATTTTCTCATTCTATTGCGTATTTTAATGTCAAAGAATGATTATATGAAACTTAAATGCAAAGCTCTGTATTAAAAATATTATCTTTATTCTTGGAAAATTATTACTGGACTTATTTTGCTCTCAGAATATTTAATTCTATTTTCTTTAAACCTTTGTTCAAAATACTACAGAGAAAATAATTAACAATCTAATGAAATACATCTGATATGAACTGAATTGTGTCCCCTATAAGAGTCATATGTGGAAGCTCTATATTCCAATGTTACTGTATTCAGAAATAAAGCCATTAAGGTTAAATGCATCATAAAGATGGGGCTCTAGTCCAACCGAAATGGTATCTTCATAAGAAAACCAGACACCAGGAGTTCATGAGCACAGAGAAAAAGCTGTGTGGGAATACAGGAAGGCAGCCATGTTCAAGACAGGAAGAGATGTTTCACTAGAAACCAACCCTGCCAGCACCTTGATCTTAAGATATCCAAACTCTATAATAGAACAATTTATATTTCTTTGGGTGTATACCCAATAATAGGATTGCTGGGTTGAATGGTATTTTTGTCCTTAGGTCTTTGAGGAATCACCACACTGTCTTCCACAATGAAGTAATTTACATTCCCACCAAGAGTATAAGCATTCTTTTTTCTCCACAACCCCACCAGCATCTGTTGTTTTTTGACTTTTTAATAGTAACCATTCTGACTGGTGTGAGACGGTATTTTCTGAGGTTTTGATTTGCATTTCTATAATGATCAGTGAAGTTGAACTTTTCTTCATATGATTATTGGCTGTGTTCCATTATAAAGACACATGCACATGTATGTTCATTGCAGCACTATTCATAATAGCAAAGACATGAAATCAACCTAAATACCCATCAATGATAGACTGCATAAATAAAATGTACTACATATATACCATGGAGTACTATGCAGCATAAAAAAAGAATGAGATCATATCCTTTGCAGGGACATAGATGGAGTTGAAGGCCATTATTCTTAGCAAACTAACACAGGAACAGGAAACCAAATATTGCATGTTCTTACTTGTAAGTGGGAGCTAAATTATGAGAACACATGGACATAAGAACAACACACACTAGGGACTTTTGGAGGTTGGAGGTTGGGAGGAGGCAGAGGATCTGAAAAAATAATAATGGGTAAGAGGCTTGATACCTGGGTGATTAAATAATCTGTACAACAAACCCCCATAATACAAGTTTACCTATATAACAAACCTGTACATGTATGCTGAATTTAAAATAAAAAATTAAAAAAAATACCCAACCTCCATAACTCTAAGGCAATAGATTTCTTTTGTTTAAACTGCCCAGTCCATGGCATTTTATTATGGCCACCCAAGCAGAGTAACACATCATTGTATAAAAGGGTCCTGGAAAGAGAAAACTTTAAAGTATCAATAAAATATCAAATAATTTAATCCTTAAAATTCTGATAATGTATACTCTTGTCCCAACTTAGAACTAGAAATTCTGGAGTTCAAGATAGTAAACAAACTAATAGTAATATTAGTACAAAAGTAAGAATAAGAATATGTTCTCATTTTCTAATTCATACTACATATTTACTAATAAGAAGAAATTAATGAGTTTCTGCTTAATTTAGTTTCATATACTGAAGGTATTTGTAGAAACTAATTTATTTGAGATATGTTCAAATTAGAATGTAATTCTCAACTTTCATATCTACAAGAACTATAAAAACATTAAAAGAGAAAGAAACAAACAAAAAAAGAAAATAAAAAAATCTCTGCCACTAGATTATTGAACTCAACATAACAGAGAGGTCTTATAAAACCCAGAATATCGTCTCTTACTTTTTGGTGGCCCTGAAACACACTGTCATAACTGGTTGCACTATAGCTCAGAAGTGTTGGCTAAAAAGGAATTTTAACTAGGTCTTAGTTATCTTCTTCGGAGTGGCTAAAGTCAATTGTACTTTTTCATCAAAGGAACATGTCTTAATGGAAGAAAAACCAGAGTGTCATCTCAGTCCCTAGCCCTTCTTTCCACCTTTTTTTTTTCCTCTTAACTTAAAACAACTTTTTTCTCATTATCTCAATATTGACTCCATAGATAGGTTATGTTTGTGATAAAATTTAACTTCAACTTCTCCTCTAATTTAGCTTCTTTCCCTCTTGAGTCTAACATACAAACTTAATATCTGCTATCTTTCCTGGAAAAACAAACCCCCAAACATCATGGGAAAACAAGGATATTTAAATTGTATTTCATGTTAGAAGAATAGAAGAACAGGATAAAAGATTAAGTGGTGTATTCTATGGGCAAGCATGAAGAAAATATGGTTTGTTTTCACAAAAATGTCCTATCATTAACGAATCACAAGATGTGAACAATTTTCTTATTTAAAATCAACTAAATATGGAATTTAATAACATATGCAAAAAAGAGAAATCTTCACAGCAATGCCAAACTTAGTGTTTGATTGAATAACTGGACACTATAGGAGAGCCAAATTAACACAACAAAAACAATCACCACATTTCAGTTTGTATTATGGTTTACCAAATAGATGAAATAGTGTTCTAACTATGACATCATCTGCTTTGCAACTAAGAGTAATTCAACTCCAGTCAGAATCAAACTTTAAATATTTGAAGCGTAAAATGTACTTATTTTCAGATTTGTCATCACTTATTTTCTTCTTGATATAACAAATTAGGAAAGATTCTTTGTTTCATTGGGAAAGGCATTCACCAAGGGATGGCAGTGCTGGAGGAAGGAGCCAAAGCTACTGGAGGAGCATCAACATCACTGGTGTTGCCATTCTTCTTTCACAGGGGAACACCATCTCTATGTGTCTGCCTGCCATGGCAAACACATAGCAAAGTCCACTGAACTTTGGATGTAATCAATTGTAAACATCCTAAAATCAGTACAGCATGACTAGAACAACCTAATTATATCAGAGGATGTAAACTGTGCATCAAAAGACTCCACAATGATGTCCCATAAACATGGATATCCAATTATACAGACATTTTCAATAAGACTGAGATAGACAAAATCATGGTGTCCAAAGTAATGACACAGAGTAAACAGAAAGCAATCCAGTTTTTCTATCTAGTGACTAAAACTTAAGGAAAAGTTGAGTACAAACATTTGACCTAAAGAGTGGCTTACCATTAAGTTAAAAAATTAAAATAAAAAATCTCTGCTACTAGATTACTGAAATCATCATAACAGATGTCTTGTAAAATCCAAAATACAGTCTCTTACTTTTTTGGTGGCCCTGAAACATGCATTGAAGGGGTGATTTTAACTTCAATTTACATGAACTAAGGTAATAATTTATTCTGGAAGCCACATATTGCTGTTGTGTTTATTAATGTATGAAATATGCTGATACCTATTTGCCCTATTATTTGATAACTTAAGAGCAGGGATAATGGTACGTAGTAGCTTCAGTATGAAAAATATTTCACCAATATCAATAATATTCATGCTGATACCCAAAGCTACTAGTTTTATTTTCTAGGATAAGGAGCATTAGAGACAGCAGGTAATTCATTAATTTTAATAACAATACCTTATTATTGAAGAAGTTTCCAAACTTTCTCAGTTTCCAGCATTCTTCGTATTTCAGTAATTTTTTCACTATGCCTCCAGGCCAAAAGAAATACCTCGAGTCCTTCTTATTAAGGAGTTAGTTTCATACTACTTAATGTATATTTGTGCTTTAACAACTCAGTAGTTATTCGTTAAAAAAATGCAGGAATTTAAAGAAAAATATTGTTAAATATTGTTAAATAATCTCAATTACTTAGTAATTTTGAGAGACAGGGTTAGATGGATTTTCTAGGACAACTAAGAATCCCGAAGCCTAGCTGGGAAAGTGACCGCATCCACCTTTAAACACGGGGCTTGCAACTTAGTTTACACCCGACCAATCAGGTAGTAAAGAGAGCTTACTAAAAAGCTAATTAGGCAAAAACAGGAGGTAAAGAAATAGCCTATCATCTATTGCTTGAGAGCACAGTGGGAGCCACAATGATTGGGATATAAACCCAGGCATTTCAGCAGGGAGTGGCTACCCTCTTTGGGTTCCCTACCTTTGTATGGGAGCTCTGTTTTCACTCTATTAAATCTTGCAACTGCACTCTCTTCTGGTCCGTGTTTGTTACAGCTTGAGCTAAGCTTTTGCTTGCCATCCACCACTACTGTTTGCTGCTGTCACAGACCCACCACTGACTTCCACCCCGCCACATCCGGCAGGGTGTCCGCTGTGCTTCTGATCCAGTGAGGGATACATTTCCGCTCCCAATCAGGCTAAAGGTTTGCTACTGTTTCTGCATGGCTAAGTGGCCGGGTTCATCCTAATCGAGCTGAACACTGGTCACTGGGTTCCACAGTTCTTCCATGACCCACGGCTTCTAATAGAGCTGTAACACTCACTCCATGACCCAAGATTCCATTCCTTGGAATCCGTGAGGCCAAGAACCCCAGGTCAGAGAACACGAAGCTCGCCACCATCTTGGAAGTGGCCCACCACCATTTTGGAAGTGGCCCAACACCATCTTGGGAGCTCTGGGAGCAAGGACCCCCAGTAACAATTTGTTGTATTGTTGGAAATGGACACTGTTAGTACTCAGACTGGACACTAAATCCTCATTTATCTTTCCATATTAGCATTCACATAGTTGTTGCTTTTTATCACAAAAATTGCTAAAAACCTAATTTCACAAAGATATGAATGACACTGGAAAAAAAAAATGTAGCATTAACATGGAACTACCTTGAGCAAATATTTCACAAGCTTTTCTACAGATGTTAAGCATTTCCATGTTCCCCAGGAGCATTTAGCATGTCATACTGTGCCCCTGTGACTATGCCGAAGTACCCCAGGGTGCTTTGGTAGACGTACTGAAACCCGAGGCCTTATTAAGCTGTCAGTTTCTGTTTATAAATGTACATTCTTGTGGTTTTATAAGCCAATTTAAAAACTATAAATCTTATGTCTCTGAAATTCAGTATCCCTCTACTAAGGGAAGATATTCTATTCAAACACAGTGGATATATATACAATGCTTTTTAATTTGTAGATAAGAACAACTGGCATCTCTTCTTCTACAATGGCAATCTCATCATGACAACTCTTAATTTTTTTGCATAAAATTTATATACACTTTACTCCACTACCATGCAGTCATGAATACCATGCATTCATCAATACCATTTTTAATTGCTCACTCATGTTACAGTTCATTCTCCAGGGAGTGATTATCTGGTAAATCCACAGATTATTTAAGTTAACCTGTAAATGCTTCTACTACAAATGAAAGAACTACAAAAGATCTGATAATCATCTGTATAGGAAAATTCTTATACACAGAGATTAAGTATGTTTATGTTACTGACACTTCAAAAATGATCATAAACATTTTACCGTTGGACACTTTTTTATTTCAATATACTTGTATTAAATATCTAGTAAATACAAGAGAATTTTACAGTCATTGGATGAAATGGCAGGTATCAAGTTTTTTTCCTGAATATCATAAAACTTAATTCAAATTCACACATAAACTAAATCAAATTGAAATATTCAGTGTTTAAAAGAATCTTTACAAGCAATGCAAAACAGTAATGTTACTGAGATGTCAATGAACTTCAGGACTCCAACAATCTTAGAACCTAAATGGTCTGTTTTCTTCCTGAAAAATTCAAGGTCAAGGTCATATGTCAATTTTTATTTCAAGCTTTGCTTGAAAGAGAAATTTTACTCACCGAGTCTATGTGAGAAGAATCACTTTAAAATCTTGTTATAATAATATGTTTTAAAAAAACATATATTTTAATTATGACAAAACTTGAATGTATAAGGAGTTTGATGAATGGTTCCAAAATTCATCTGGGTTTTCAACCCTCCTTAAATCTTAAAATGGATCACTAAATAACTACTTGCATGACAAATCTCCCAGTGGCTTTGGACTGACTCCATTCTCCCCCCTCCCCCCTCTTTTTTTTTTTTTTTTTTTTTTTTGCTTGTAGTTCTCAAAAATTACTGTAGAAGGTGTTGAAAATGCAACATCTAAGATAGGGAGGTACTGGCTAGAACAGCCCAGGCTCTGTTCCACTTCCCTTGCCCCAAAATAGAATGACCTTCAAAGTTTTAGCCCACTATATCTCATTGTCCAAGTGTATAAAACCCATTGGTTGAAGGGAGACTGTTTTCCAGGGCCCTCAACTGTGTTACAAGTTGGGCATGCATAGTTTAGACTCCATCTGTCCTGTACTAGCATTCTTGAGTTTCATAGGACCATTTCACAATGAATTCTAGGCTTTTTCCTTATTACCCATCTGTAAGTAATAAACCCATTTCATGTAACTTGTGTGTGGATGGTCTATTGAACAGACTCAGGCAAGCTGCTCACCAGTGCACAGTGAACCTCTTCACATTACTATTCTTCTTACCATAAGTAACTGTTCCAATGATTCGTAACCTTACCAAAGCATCTAATTTCAGCATCTTTCTCTAGTCATATAATGAGACTTTTGTTCCCATTGAATTGATAAAATTTAGACCACTGTGCAATAATTCTCTCATGTTTCTAGTACCACATGAATGTTACTTGCACCTTAATCTGTCCCTTGACCATATCCTTTACTTCTCTCCTAATCAATGTAATACATTTGGAAGGTAAATACTATATTAGAAGACAAGAAAAGCATAGTATATAAGAATTAAGTTGCCAGAATGAGAATACCTTGGCATTAAATTCCAGATTCTTAATTAGTGAAGATTTACTTATGGAAATTACTTAACATTTCCATCTCCAAAATGATATCATTATAATAATATTTATCTCATAGTTATTTAGAGGTTATTAAAGTAAGTGCAAAGTGTTTGGCAATTAATAAGTGCCACAGTGTACAACCTGTACTATATATTTCTTCCTGTCAGATTTCTACAAGCAGGTTGGCACACTAGGAAGTGTACCGGCAATTTTTATTTTCAGCCATTTTTGGCATTAAGTCTTTTTAATCTAACAGATGTGCACATGCACACCCTTCTTCAAATTTAAGCTCCTTTCTACAAACACAACAAAACAAAACAAAAAACAGTTCTGTTTCTTCTCTATCAACCTTCTAAACAAAGGAGGCTACAGTTGGTATTTCTAAATCTCCACCTGCTAAGTTGAATTAAATACAGCCTCTGCCTTAACTGTCTTTTACTTGGAGCTGTGACTTGTTCAGCTCAATAAGGTCCTATTAATTCCCAAATTGAGAGGATGCTTTAATTTTCTTTCTAATGTTTTTAGCCCAGATCCAACATTTTGCAATTGGATTGTTGGCCAATACTTTTAACATTTTTCTTTCCTTCCGTTCTATGGAAAGAAAAAGTTCTTCCTTCAAAATTTTCTTCCTATAGTTCTACTTGGCTTTTCAATAGGAGCCATTTTCCATAAATATGAGGATATCACTTATATTTGAGCTCCTATTCTCTTTTTCTCTTCCTACCACACAACTAAAGTACATTGTACATATTTTATTGTATTTTGGCTACTTGTCTATATTTCCTACAATGGAATTTGAGCAGAAGTTACTTGCACCACATCCAACCCTGGTTTTCAAAACTTCCCATGCATGCTTCTCCATAATCTTTCACTTCCAACTAGCTGGGTATACCAAACAAAAGAATCAAAATGTGGAAGAAACCAGGGTTTATTAATAACTGCATGAAGAAAAACATACCTGAAAACCTTGTCCACTGTTGTTAAATAAATAAGAAATAAATTTATCTTATGTTAAGCAGCTTACACTTGGGTTATAGGTGATACTAGAGCCTCACTTGCCTCTATTAAAGAATGATCAACCTCCTAGGCTCTCCACATCTGTCACCTTTCCACCTTACACTCTCAGCTAAGCTCACATTACTGTTCTAACATTGTCATGACTCACATATTCCAATGTCAGACAACTCATTTACAGTTTCTGGAAAACATTAAGCATTGGTTTGCCTCGGCACATTTCAGTATGATCTTTTCAAATATTTCAGAATTTTTTCAAGTAATTTTGTTATTGATTTCCAGCTTAAAACTCTTATAGTTTGAAAACATACCTTGTCTACTTTTTGCTTTTTTAAATTTGTTAAGGTTTTTTTAAAAACTCAGAATATAATCTATGTTGGTTCAATTCCATGTACATTTGAGAAAAACATACATTCTGTTCCTGTTGAGTGGACTGTCCTAAAGTACCATTTAGGTCAATTTCACTGATGGTTTTCATGTGGGTCACCTTTACTGAACTTAAGCCAATTTATTGCATTGGTTACTGAGAGAGGCAGGTTGGGGTTCCCACTCTAATTGTTGATTTGTCTATTTCTTCCCTAAGATCTATCAATTGTTGCCTCAAGTATTGCCTGAAACCCCCTTGTTAGACACATACAATTAAGATTCTTACATCTTGGATAATTTACACCTTTATATTATGCAAAAATATCAATCTTTATTCCCTCCTTGTTCTGAAGTCTACTTTTGCTGAAATAAATATAGCTATTCCAGCTTTTGCTTGATTAGTATTTGTATTGTACATTTTTCTCCATCCTATTACCTTAACCTATGTCTTTTTTAAAAAAATAAGTTTCTTGTAGACAGCATATGGTTTCTTCGAATCTTTTAAAATGAAATCTGTCAATCTGGTATTAAATGTCTTATTTAATTTTGTGAAGAATGTCAATGATAATTTAATGGGAATAGCTACTTTAAAAATTAATATGGAACCAAAGAAGAGCGCATATAGCCAAATCTATCCTAAGCAAAAAACATAAAGCTGGTGGCATTATGCTACCCAACTTCATGCTGTATTACAAGGTTATAGTAACCAAAACAGCATGATACTGGCACAAAAACAGACACATAGACCAATGAAACAGAATACAGAACTCAGATATAACACTGTACATCTATTAATACAACCATCTGATCTTCGGCAAACCTGGCAAAAACAAACAATGGGGAAAGGATTCCCTATTCAATAAATACTGCTAGGAGACCTAGCCAGCCACATGCAGAAAAATGAAACTGGACCACTTCCACACACCATACAAAAATTAACTCATGATATATTAAAGACTTAAATGTAAAACCCCAAACTAAAAAAAAACCCAGAAGAAAATCTAGCCAATACCATTCAGGACATATGCATGGGCAAAGATTTAATGACAAAAACATCAAAAGCAATCGCAACAATAGCAAAAATTGACAAATGGGATCTACTTAAACTAAGGAGCTCCTTCACAGCAAAAGAAACTATTATCAGAGTGAACAGATGACCTACAGAATGGGAGAAAATTTTTGAAATCTATCCATCTGACAAAAGTTTAATATCCCAAACTGCAAGGAACTTAAACAAATTTACCAGAAAAAACAACCCCATTAAAAAGTGGGCAAAGGACATGAACAAACATTTCTCAAAAGAAGAAGATATACATGTGACCAACAAACATGTGAAAAAAAGCTCAACATCACAGGTCATTAGAGAAATGCAAATCCAAACCACAATGAGGTACCATCTTACGCCAGTCAGAATGAAGATTATTAAAAAGTCAAGAAACAACAGATCCTGGTGAGGCTCTGGAGAAATAGGAACACTTTTACACTGTTGGTGGGAATGTAAGTTAGTGCAACCATTGTGGAAGACAGTGTGGTGATTCCTCAAAGACCTAGAACCATTAATATAATTTTTGACCCAGTAATCTCATTACTGGGCATATACCCAAAGAAATAGAAATCATTCTATTATAAAGATACATGCACATGTAAGTTTATTGCAGCACTATTCACAATAGCAAACACATGAAATCAGCTGAAATACCCATCAGTGATTGACAGGATAAAGAAAATGTGATACATACACACCATGGATTACTATGCCACTATAAGAAGGAAAGAGATCATGCCCTTTGTAGGACCATGGTTGGAACTTAAAGCCATTATCCTCAGCAAACTAACACAAGAAGAGAAAACCAAACACCGCATGTTCTAACTTATAAGTGGGAGTTGAACAATGAGAACACATGGACACAAAAAGGTAAACAACACACACGGAGGCCTGTTCAAGTGGAAAGAGTTGGGGGGAAAGGAGAGCATCAGGAAAAATAGCTAATGCATGCTGGGTTTAATACCTAGGTCACGGGTTGATAGATGACGAAAACTAAGATGTAACACATTTACATATGTAACAAACGTGTACATCCTGCACATATATCCTGGAACTTAAAATAAAATAATAAAAACAAATTTTAAAGTGGCTTATTTAAGTCACTTCCATGTAAAGTGATTGTTGATATGATTAGACTAAATATTACCAAGTTACTGCTAAGTCCTTTTCGTTGTGTTTTTTACTTTTTTATGTTTTTCTGTCTTTTATGTTATTTTCTGTCTGATACATAGTACATATATCATACTGAGAGAATAAAGGCTATTATATGTTTATAGTTTTTCTTTATCAACTGTCTGTTATCTCTGGTTCTCTTCATTTGTTTTTATGGATTTGAGTTACCACATGGCATTATTTCCTTAGGCTAATGGAGCTTAGCTACTACCCACCATTATTAGGTTATTATTGGAAAAAAAAAGTATTGCATTACTATATATTACAGGCTCAACATTATATTGTATACATATTATTTTATACAACTGCTTTTCAAATCAGTAAAGAGAAGACAAATAAATGTTAAATTTCTATTATCTTTTGTAATTATATAATTACTGGGATTATTTGCTTTTTGTGTAGATTCAAATTATACTCTAGGGTCACTGGTCACTTGATTTCATCTTGATGAAATTCCATTAGTATTTATTTATTATATATGTATGTATGTATGTATTTATTTATTTATTTATTTTTGAGATGGAGTCTTGCTCTGTCACCCAGGCTAGAGTGCAGTGGCATGATCTCAGCTCACTGCAATCTCTGCCTCCCAGGTTCAAGTGATTCTCCTGCCTCAGCCTCCTTAGTAGCTGGGATTACAGGCACCCGCCACTGCACCTGGCTAATTTTTGTATTTTAGGAAAGATGGAGTTTCACCATCTTGGCCAGGCTGGTCTCGAACTCCTGACCTTGTGATCCACCTGCCTCAGCCTCTCAAAGTGCTGGGATCACAGACGTGAGCCACTGTGCCTGGCCAGTATTTATTTTAAGGAAGATATGCTAGCAACAGATTCCCTAGTTGTTCATTTATTTTTAGCTTGAGATACTTCTATCTTGGTTTCAGGTTTAACAACTTCGTCAGATGTAACATTTTTGATAGCCAGTTTTTTTTTTTTTTTTTTTTGCGGGGCTCTTTGAACACATTTTCCCTGCTGTCTTCATATCTTGATCTTTTCTGCTAAGAAGTCAGCTATTAATCTTACTTAAGAGTTTCTTGCAAGTGATGAATCATTTTTTCTCTTGCTGCTTTCATAATTTTCTTCTCATATTAGGTTTCTAGCATTTCTGCTATTGTGTATCGATTAGTGGATCTCTTTGCACTTATTCCATATAAATTTATTGAGCCTCCTTAATGTGAGGGCTAGTGTTTTTCAATAAATTTGAGATGTTTTCACCCAAAACTGTTTCTTGAAAAATTATATCTTCCCCTTATTTGCCTCCCTTTCTTGTACTCCCATTATGCATATGTTGCTTTATCTAATGAGGTTCCACATTCCTCTGATTCCCTGTTTATGTTCATTTATCCTTATTCTTTATTTTCTGTTTTTTGGATGGCATAATCTCTATGGATGTATTTTTATGTTCACTGATTCTTCTACCAGTTCTAATTTACTGTTCAATTCCATTAATAAATTTTTTATTTCAGTTATGCTTTTCAACTCCAGAATTTCTTTTGGTTCTTTTTTATAATTTATATCCATTTATTGATATTCTCTGTGTGATGCAATGTGATTCTCATACATTCTTTTTCCTATTTAATTATGACTTCCTTTAATACTTTGAGCATAAATATTATGGCTACTTTGAAGTCTTTTTTCCACTAAATCTGACATCTGTAAGCTCTCACAAGCAGTTCATTTTTTTTTTCCCAATGGATTAGTCATATTTTCTGTTTGTTGCATGTCTTGTGAATGTTTTGTTGGAAAGAAGACATTTTTCAAAATATTGTAGGAACTCTGGATTCCTGCCTCCCTACTTCCAGGCTTGTCATTTTTACTTAAGTTATTTTTCAAAATAAATGACAAGATTATTAGATTATTTTAGCGACGACTTTTCCTCATCCCTCTGTTAAACCTCTACTGTTGCTCCTCAGAGAGACATGACTTTGAGTATGCCCACAGCTACCCTGAAATAACAGTGGTTTTGGCAGGACTCTCTTCTTTTCTTTCCCTGACCACACCCAGAAGTTCCACTAATTTCTGGCTAATTATTTTCTTGTATTCAGTAATTTTCTGAAGATATAAATTCCTCGATAGCCTAATCCAATTATAAAGGGCTACTTTGCAGTACTTTCTGAGATCAGTGTATGATTTAAGTTCTAAAATCAGATAGCTTCTTCTGGCTGTCACTTTTCCCAGCTCTCTTCACCAAACTATCTGACTACAGTTTAAACTGTGTCTTCAGTAAATTTACCAGTCTTTTTCGAATTGCCTTTTACTGAAACCACCACTACTTGTGAATGCTCCCTTAGGTTTGAACTTTTCTACACTCTATCGCAAATGAAATCAGTTCTTTAGTGAACAGATTAGAAGCTATCTGTTTAATGGTCTGCTTCTTCCCTCAGGCAAAATCTCTGAATGTGGGCTTTGGAGCTGAGAAAACAAAGCAAATTAACAACTATTTTTCATAGTTAGTTTTTAAAAGAAACGAATAACTTTATTTTGGGGAGCAGGATTCACATTCAAAGATGTGCCTGTTAAACAGTGGTAATAACAATGCGAACAATAGTAACACTACTGTATTTTTAAAATAGCGGGTTGTAGTACTACAATATAGTAGAGGAGTAACATATTTGTTTAATATATGGATTATCTTTCTTTTATCTATTGAAAATGTTTGTTTGTTTATTGTTTCATATTTTTTAGATGGAGTTTTGCTCTGTCGCCAGACTGGAGTGCAGTGGCGCAATCTCGGCTTATTGCAACCTTTGCCTTCTGGATTCAAGTGATTCTCCTGCCAGCCTTCAGAGTAGCTAGGACTACAAGCACATGCCACCATGCCCAGCTAATTTTTGTATTTTTAGTAGAGACGGGGTTCACCACGTTGGCCAGGATGGTCTCTCTCAAACTCTTGACCTCATGATCCTCCTGCCTCGTCTTCCCAAAGTTCTGGGATAATAGGTGTGAGCCTCCGTGCTCAGGTGAAAATTTTAAATCTTAAAGACTAGAGATCCATGATTTCACATCAAATAAGAGATTATCTCCTATAGCACTAAAATTAGAAACATTATACAACATATCATTCCAAAAGAATGTTGTCTAAGTTGGGTAACATTTTTAGCAACATTCAAAACAGACTTTTTTTCTGGTTATGTAACTAGTGCAAATAAAAAGGCTCTTAAGAGAAAAATATTAATACACAATTCTTGTCTTACATATAGTTTGCTGGTGGAAGTGAAATATTGAGCAACCACTTTAGATAAATGTTAGGTAATTTCCTGTAATTGAACACACACATCCCTTATATTAGAGTAATTCTAATACTCAATAATTTAATAAAATAAATTTAAACACACAAGCCAAAAATTTTTTAAAGCACAAATATTGTACAAAAACAGGCAAAAGGTCTTACTCCTAAGAGCAAAAGTTGGAAACATTACTAATAACAGTTAGTAGGGAAATGTATAAACAAATAGGAGTATACCATTTAGACCATCATTACTAAACAATATCACACAGCAATAAGAGGTACAAATTACTGATACATACAACAGCTTGGTTGAATCTTTTTTTTTTTTTTTTTTTATTATTATACTTTAAGTTGTAGGGTACATGTGCATAACGTGCAGGTTTGTTACATATGTATACTTGTGCCATGTTGCTGTGCTGCACCCATCAACTCGTCATTTACATCAGGTATAACTCCCAATGCAATCCCTCCCCTCTACCCCCTCCCCATGATAGGCCCCGGTGTGTGATGTTCCCCTTCCTGAGTCCAAGTGATCTCATTGTTCAGTTCCCACCTATGAGTGAGAACATGCGGTGTTTGGTTTTCTGTTCTTGTGATAGTTTGCTAAGAATGATGGATTCCAGCTGCATCCAAGTCCCTACAAAGGACTCAAACTCATCCTTTTTTATGGCTGCATAGTATTCCATGGTGTATATGTGCCACATTTTCTTAATCCAATCTGTCACTGATGGACATTTGGGTTGATTCCAAGTCTTTGCTATTGTGAATAGTGCTGCAATAAACATACGTGTGCATGTGTCTTTATAGCAGCATAATTTATAATCCTTTGGGTATATACCCAGTAATGGGATGGCTGGGTCATATGGTACATCTAGTTCTAGATCCTTGAGGAATCGCCATACTGTTTTCCATAATGGTTGAACTAGTTTACAATCCCACCAACAATGTAAAAGTGTTCCTATTTCTCCACATCCTCTCCAGCACCTGTTGTTTCCTGACTTTTTAATGATTGCCATTCTAACTGGTGTGAGATGGTATCTCATTGTGGTTTTGATTTGCATTTCTCTGATGGCCAGTGATGATGAGCATTTTTTCATGTGTCTGTTGGCTGTATGAATGTCTTCTTTTGAGAAATGTCTGTTCATATCCTTTGCCCACTTTTTGATGGGGTTGTTTGTTTTTTTCTTGTAAATTGGTTTGAGTTCTTTGTAGGTTCTGGATATTAGCCCTTTGTCAGATGAGTAGATTGCAAAAATGTTCTCCCATTCTGTAGGTTGCCTGTTCACTCTGATGGTAGTTTCTTTTGCTGTGCAGAGCTCTTTAGTTTAATGAGATCCCATTTGTCAATTTTGGCTTTTGCTGCCGTTGCTTTTGGTGTTTTAGACATGAAGTCTTTGCCCATGCCTATGTCCTGAATGGTACTACCTAGGTTTTCCTCTAGGATTTTTATGGTATTAGGTCTAACATTTAAGTCTCTAATCCATCTTGAATTAATTTTCATATAAGGAGTAAGGAAAGGATCCAGTTTCAGCTTTCTACTTATGGCTAGCCAATTTTCCCAGCACCATTTATTAAATAGGGAATCCTTTCCCCATTTCTTGTTTCTCTCAGGTTTGTCAAAGATCAGATGGCTGTAGATGTGTGGTATTATTTCTGAGGACTCTGTTCTGTTCCATTGGTCTATATCTCTGTTTTGGTACCAGTACCATGCTGTTTTGGTTACTGTAGCCTTGTAGTATAGTT
Organism: Macaca fascicularis; assembly: GCF_037993035.2. Taxonomy (NCBI): domain Eukaryota; kingdom Metazoa; phylum Chordata; class Mammalia; order Primates; family Cercopithecidae; genus Macaca; species Macaca fascicularis. Next base: position 53,665,736 of record NC_088391.1, on the reverse strand, counting down.
TGAAGTCAGGTAGTGTGATGCCTCCAGCTTTGTTCTTTTGACTTAGGATTGTCTTGGAGATGCGGGCTCTTTTTTGGTTCCATATGAACTTTAAAGCAGTTTTTTCCAATTCTGTGAAGAAACTCATTGGTAGCTTGATGGGGATTGCATTGAATCTATAAATTACCTTGGGCAGTATGGCCATTTTCACGATATTGATTCTTCCTATCCATGAGCATGGTATGTTCTTCCATTTGTTTGTGTCCTCTTTGATTTCACTGAGCAGTGGTTTGTAGTTCTCCTTGAAGAGGTCCTTTACATCCCTTGTAAGTTGGATTCCTAGGTATTTTATTCTCTTTGAAGCAATTGTGAATGGAAGTTCATTCCTGATTTAGCTCTCTGTTTGTCTGTTACTGGTGTATAAGAATGCTTGTGATTTTTGCACATTACTTTTGTATCCTGAGAATTTGCTGAAGTTGCTTATCAGCTTAAGGAGATTTTGGGCTGAGACAATGGGGTTTTCTCAATATACAATCATGTCATCTGCAAACAGGGACAGTTTGACTTCTTCTTTTCCTAACTGAATACCTTTGATTTCTTTCTCTTGCCTGATTGCCCTAGCCAGAACTTCCAACACTATGTTGAACAGGAGTGGTGAGAGAGGGCATCCCTGTCTTGTGCCAGTTTTCAAAGGGAATTTTTCCAGTTTTTGCCCATTCTGTATGATATTGGCTGTGGGTTTGTCATAAATAGCTCTTATTATTTTGAGGTACGTTCCATCAATACCGAATTGATTGAGCGTTTTTAGCATGAAGGGCTGTTGAATTTTGTCAAAAGCCTTTTCTGCATCAATTGAGATAATCATGTGGTTCTTGTCTTTGGTTCTGTTTATATGCTGGATTATGTTTATTGATTTGCGAATGTTGAACCAGCCTTGCATCCCAGGGATGAAGCCCACTTGATCATGGTGGATAAGCTTTTTGATGTGTTGCTGAATCCGGTTTGCCAGTATTTTATTGAGGATTTTTGCATCGATGTTCATCAGGGATATTGGTCTAAAATTCTCTTTTTTTGTTGTGTCTCTGCCAGGCTTTGGTATCAGGATGATGTTGGCCTCATAAAATGAGTTAGGGAGGATTCCCTCTATTTCTATTGATTGGAATAGTTTCAGAAGGAATGGTACCAACTCCTCCTTGTACCTCTGGTAGAATTAAGCTGTGAATCCATCTGGTCCTGGACTTTTTTTGGTTCGTAGGCTATTAGTTGTTGCCTCAATTTCAGAGCCTGCTATTGGTTTATTCAGGGATTCAATTTCTTCCTGGTTTAGTCTTGGAAGAGGGTAAGTGTCCAGGAAATTATCCATTTCTTCTAGATTTTCCAGTTTATTTGCATAGAGGTGTTTATAGTATTCTCTGATGGTAGTTTGTATTTCTGTGGGGTCGGTGGTGATATCCCCTTTATCATTTTTAATTGCGTCGATTTGATTCTTCTCTCTTTTCTTCTTTATTAGTCTGGCTAGTGGTCTGTCAATTTTGTTGATCTTTTCAAAAAACCAACTCCTGGATTCATTGATTTTTTGGAGGGTTTTTTGTGTCTCTATCTCCTTCAGTTCTGCTCTGATCTTAGTTATTTCTTGCCTTCTGCTAGCTTTCGAATGTGTTTGCTCTTGCTTCTCTAGTTCTTTTAATTGCGATGTTAGAGTGTCAATTTTAGATCTTTCCTGCTTTCTCTTGTGGGCATTTAGTGCTATAAATTTCCCTCTACACACTGCTTTAAATGTGTCCCAGAGATTCTGGTATGTTGTATCTTTGTTCTCATTGGTTTCAAAGAACATCTTTATTTCTGCCTTCATTTCGTTATGTACCCAGTAGTCATTCAGGAGCAGGTTGTTCAGTTTCCATGTAGTTGAGCAGTTTTGATTGAGTTTCTTAGTCCTGAGTTCTAGTTTGATTGCACTGAGGTCCGAGAGACAGTTTGTTATAATTTCTGTTCTTGTACATTTGCTGAGGAGTGCTTTACATCCAATTATGTGGTCAATTTTGGAGTAAGTACGATGTGGTGCTGAGAAGAATGTATATTCTGTTGATTTGGGGTGGAGAGTTCTATAGATGTCTATTAGGTCTGCTTGCTGCAGAGATGAGTTCAATTCCTGGATATCCTTGTTAACTTTCTGTCTCGTTGATCTGTCTAATGTTGACAGTGGAGTGTTCAAGTCTCCCATTATTATTGTATGGGAGTCTAAGTCTCTTTGTAAGTCTCTAAGGATTTGCTTTATGAATCTGGGTGCTCCTGTATTGGGTGCATATATATTTAGGATAGTTAGCTCTTCCTGTTGAATTGATCCCTTTACCATTATGTAATGGCCTTCTTTGTCTCTTTTGATCTTTGATGGTTTAAAGTCTGTTTTATCAGAGACTAGTATTGCAACCCCTGATTTTTTTTGTTCTCCATTTGCTTGGTAAATCTTCCTCCATCCCTTTATTTTGAGCCTATGTATGTCTCTGCGTGTGAGATGGGTGTCCTGAATACAGCAGACTGATGGGTCTTGACTCTTTATCCAGTTTGCCAGTCTGTGTCTTTTAATTGGAGCATTTAGTCCATTTATATTTAAGGTTAATATTGTTATGTGTGAACTTGATCCTGCCATTATGATATTAGCTGGTTATTTTGCTTGTTAGTTGATGCAGTTTCTTCCTTGCCTCGATGGTCTTTACATTTTGGCATGTTTTTGCAATGGCTGGTACCGGTTGTTCCTTTCCATGTTGAGTGCTTCCTTCAGGGTCTCTTGTAAGGCAGGCCTAGTGGTGACAAAATCTCTAAGCATTTGCTTATCTGTAAAGGATTTTATTTCTCCTTCACTTATGAAACTTAGTTTGGCTGGATATGAAATTCTGGGTTGAAAATTCTTTTCTTTAAGAATGTTGAATATTGGCCCCCACTCTCTTCTGGCTTGTAGAGTTTCTGCTGAGAGATCTGCTGTTAGTCTGATGGGCTTCCCTTTGTGGAACCCGACCTTTCTCTCTGGCTGCCCTTAAGATTTTTTCCTTCATTTCAACTTTGGTGAATCTGGCAATTATGTGTCTTGGAGTTGCTCTTCTCGAGGAGTATCTTTGTGGCGTTCTCTGTATTTCCTGGATTTGAATGTTGGCCTGCCCTACTAGGTTGGGGAAGTTCTCCTGGATGATATCCTGAAGAGTGTTTTCCAACTTGGTTCCATTTTGCCCCTCACTTTCAGGCACCCCAATCAGACGTAGATTTGGTCTTTTTACATAATCCCATACTTCTTGCAGGCTTTGTTCATTTCTTTTTCTTCTTTTTTCTTTTGGTTTCTCTTCTCGCTTCATTTCATTCATTTGATCCTCAATCGCTGATACTCTTTCTTCCAGTTGATCGAGTCGGTTACTGAAGCTTGTGCATTTGTCACATATTTCTCGTGTCATGGTTTTCATCTCTTTCATTTCGTTTAGGACCTTCTCTGCATTAATTACTCTAGCCATCAATTCTTCCACTTTTTTTTCAAGATTTTTAGTTTCTTTGCGCTGGGTACGTAATTCCTCCTTTAGCTCTGAGAAATTTGATGGACTGAAGCCTTCTTCTCTCATCTCGTCAAAGTCATTCTCCGTCCAGTTTTGATCCGTTGCTGGCGATGAGCTGCGCTCCTTTGCCGGGGGAGATGCACTCTTATTTTTTGAATTTCCATCTTTTCTGCCCTGCTTTTTCCCCATCTTTGTGGTTTTATCTGCCTCTGGTCTTTGATGATGGTGATGTATCGATGGGGTTTTGGTGTAGGTGCCCTTCCTGTTTGATAGTTTTCCTTCTAACAGTCAGGACCCTCAGCTATAGGTCTGTTGGAGATTGCTTGAGGTCCACTCCAGACCCTGTTTGCCTGGGTATCAGCAGCAGAGGCTGCAGAAGATAGAATATTTCTGAACAGCGAGTGTACCTGTCTGATTCTTGCTTTGGAAGCTTCCTCTCAGGGGTGTACTCCTCCCTGTGAGGTGTGGGGTGTCAGACTGCCCCTAGTGGGGGATGTCTCCCAGTTAGGCTACTCAGGGGTCAGGGACCCACTTGAGCAGGGAGTCTGTCCCTTCTCAGATCTCAACCTCTGTGTTGGGAGATCCACTGCTCTCTTCAAAGCTGTCAGACAGCGTCGTTTGCGTCTGCAGAGGTGTCTGCTGTGTTTGTTTAGTTTACTGTGCCCTGTCCCCAGAGGTGGAGTCTACAGAGACAGGCAGGTTTCCTTGAGCTGCTGTGAGCTCCACCCAGTTCGAGCTTCCCAGCAGCTTTGTTTACCTACTTAAGCCTCAGCAATGGCGGGCGCCCCTCCACCAGCCTCGCTGCTGCCTTGCCGGTAGATCACAGACTGCTGCGCTAGCAATGAGGGAGGCTCCGTGGGTGTGGGACCCTCCCGGCCAGGTGTGGGATATGATCTCCTGGTGTGCCTGTTTGCTTAAAGCGCAGTATTGGGGTGGGAGTTACCCGATTTTCCAGGTGTTGTGTGTCTCAGTTCCCCTGGCTAGGAAAAGGGACTCCCTTCCCCCTTGCGCTTCCTAGGTGAGGCAATGCCTCGCCCTGCTTCAGCTCTCGCTGGTCGGGCTGCAGCAGCTGACCAGCACCAATCGTCCGGCACTCCCCAGTGAGATGAACCCAGTACCTCAGTTGAAAATGCAGAAATCACCGGTCTTCTGTGTCGCTCGTGCTGGTAGTTGGAAACTGGAGCTGCTCCTATTAGGCCATCTTGCTCCGCCCCCCAGGCTGAATCCTAAAAAGACATTATGTTGAGTGAAAGATGCCAGACAGAGAAATACACACTGTATAATTCTGTATATTTGACAACCAAAGGAGGCAAAAATAATCTTGGGGGATAGAAAATAGTTGTCTCCAGAAATGGATAAAAAAAGTCTAAAAAACGCCTTGAAGAAAATGTTGGAGATCATGGAAATATTCTACATCATGGTTTGGGTAGTGTTTCCATGGATGTATGGTATTATGAAAATTCATCAAAATAACAAAATTAAACTTTGTACATTTATTGCATGCAAATTATACTTCAATTAAAAATGGAATCTTTGCTATGAATGCATGAGTATTCAAGCATTACATTGAGGTCTGTGTCCTGTGGCAGGCAGTTTAGCTGTGGACAAGAACCAGGGAAGGAAAGCTAGACAAACCTGTGTTCCTTTGCCAGCCCTGACACTTAAATAGTTGTGTGAGAAACTTATCATCTTTGTGTCTCTTAAATCATTATTAAAAGATCTTTCTCACAGATCTGTTTTGACAATAAAGTGATGGTGTGCTTATAAATCAACCATTATATGACCTGAAGAATCTGAAGTAGTTGGAGCCCTGTTTTTTCCACCTAACCCCTTCAGTTGTATTTTGCTTCTTCACATGAGTTATTCAATCCCCTTAAACAGTTCCTAACCATCATCTCATATGAAGAGCACTTCATTCTTATTCTTGGAAAGAAAATTCCCCACCATCCATTTTTAAAAAATGACTTTAGGAGGGTGTGGCAAGTATTTTCATCTTTTTCTGTATTAGTCTATTTTCACACTGCTGATAAAGACATACCAGAGACTGGGCAATTTATAAAAGAAAGAGGTTTAATGGACTTAAGTTCCATGTGCCTGGGGAGACCTCACAATCATGGTGGAGGTTGAAAGGCACATCTCACATAGCAACACACAAGTGAAGAGGGCTTGGCCAGGCACAGTGGCTCATGCCTATAATCCCAGCACTTTGGGAGTCCGAGACAGGCGGGTCACAAGGTCAGGAGATCAAGACCATCCTGGCTAACATGCTGAAACCCCGTCTCTACTAAAAAATACAAAAAAATTAGCTGGGCTTGGTGGTGGGTGCCTGTAGTCCCGGCTACTCTGGAGGCTGAGGCAGGAGAATGGCATGAACCCGGGAGGCAGAGTTTGTGAACCGAGATTGCACCACTGCACTCCAGCCTGGGCAACAGTGCGAGACTCTGTCTCAAAATTTAAAAAAAAAGAAAAAAAAAAAAGAGAAGAGGGCTTGGGCAGGGAAACTCCTCTTTATAAAATCATCAGATCTCATGAGACTTATTCACTATCATGAGAGCAGCACAGGAAAGACCTGCCTCCATGATTCAATTGCCTCCCACCACATGCATTACAACATGTAAGAATTCAAGATTAGATTTGGGTGGGGACACAGCCAAACCATATCACTTTTACTTGTATGCCTTCATATTTAGATGTGATGAAATTTTACAAATATGAATAAAACCATTTCAACTTCTTAAGCGGACATTAAAAAATGATATATACTTACACTATTAGAATATATTCTGTTTGTAACATTTACCCAGACTATATGTATGACCAAGAAACCATTTTACAGTTTATTTTGGCTTATTTTATTTTTCTTTTCTGCTGTTAGATATGTGCTATATATTCTAGAGTTGTGTATAAGTTTTCCATGTTGTGAGAAAGAATAAGGGAAGAAGTGGAAAACAATATGATGAGTCAGGCTGTCCAACCATGTAGCATAAGATGTTGAAGTGATAATACAGCAAAGGTAGGCTTAGGGCAAAGGCTTGCCTGTGACAAAGTAATAGCCTAACAATGGCGAAGTAAAGGGGTGTATATATTGCTTTATTACAACGTGTAATTCAGGAGAATAAAAGATAGATTAAAACAATGGACGTCAGAGGTTCATGATTTCACAAAAAATAAGAGACACTTTGCAGCACAAAAATCAGACAATGCTATAATTATATATACATTTGTTGAGATAGGATCTTGCTCTGGTCACCCAGGCTGGAGTGCAGTGGTGCAATCACGGCTCATTGCAGCCTCAAACTCCTGGCCTCAAGTGATTCTCTCATCTCAGCATCCCAAGTAGCGGAGACTTGACGCATGCACCACCACATCCAGCTAATTAATTGTTTTTTTTTCATTTTTACTGGAGACAAGGTCTCACTATGTTTCCCAGGCTACTATCAAACTCCTGAACACAAATGGTTCTCCCACCTCAGCCTCCAAAGATGCTGGGATTAGAGTCATGAGCCACCACACCTGGCCAACATCATAATTATATTATTCTACTAAAATATTGTTGAAGTTAGGCTACACTATTAACTATATTCAAAACAGGCTTTTTTTCTGGTTAGATAGGTAGCTAAATTCTATTAACTGTGATTGCCTGTAAAAGCGGGTTGTCGATATGTTAATGTGGAATTAGAAGATAAAGACGTGAAGACAAGGGCTTTCATAAGCATTTCCTGCCTTTCCTTTCTTTGTTCTTTTTTTCTAAATAGATAAGAGTCCAGAAACAATATATCAAAATATCTAGAGTCTATATTGCCAGTTAGATGTGAGATGTTTAAAAAAAATTAAGGTAGAAGAGTTTTATGATCTATATTATAATTAGCTAAGCCCAACCATGCATACTTATGTGAAATTAAAAACAGCAGTCTGAGTAATAGGCTACTTTCTTGGAAACTGTAGTCAATGTGTTTCTGTCACATACACGCACACACACACACACATTTAGAAGATAATCTACTTTAGTTAGAATTAATCATCATATTGCTTTGCTTTGCCTAAAAAGCATTCCTAAGAATTTTTTATAAAACTTAAAATTGTAGTTAATATCTATAGTAGGAAAGTAATAACAGTTAAAACAAACAAACAAACAAAAAACAGGCTATGTAGCACAGAAAAATAAGAGTCCAAGTTAGAATCATAAGCATTTTGTTAATAATTCTAAAACTGCTATACCTTAAATAATTGACTTTCTGAAAATTTTCATCAGGGTCAAGAATGATTGAGTCCTGAGTCGGGCCACAGACCATGTGGTCATCTATAACCAATGTAATTCTAGCTAAATAGCACATTAAATATCTGGCAGATTTTCTAAAACAAACAAACATTATTAAAGAAAAAAATGCTATCGTATGAGATATTAGCTTGCAGGAAAAAATCCGAAGGATGATGACCCTGTCATCTTTTATTTTAAAGGCTATAATATTTAACAGAAACCCAAGTTAAAGCTCTTACACTGAAGATATAATTTGGGATATCATGTGAATGTCAAGAGCTGGGTTGCTTACTCCTCTTTAAAGTTTCTAAAATTTAAACAATTATGCCATGAATAAACATTTTTTTCACTTCCTAAACTTATAAAATAAAGATTATTAAACTTGTTTTTAAGTAGTTTTTTTAAATAAAGCAAACACAATGGAAAGGAAAGCACAAAAAGGAAAGGAAATTGGAAACAAACCAATATCCACAAAACCTCTATCCAGTCCCTCCCAGCTACAATCTGTCCCAAAGTTAACTAATCAGATTCTAATACTATATATTGATTACATCTGTTTTTGAACATTAGATAAATGAAAATATACAGTATATATTACATTGTGACTTCTTTTGATTTTATTTTGTTTGTGATATTTATTTATATTATAGAGGATAGCAGTAGTTATTTTTTATTGGTGAGCAGCATAATATTATATAAATATGGCACAAAAAATAATCCGTTCTACTCCTGAATTACTTCCGGATTGCTCTCATTTCTTTGGTTATAATGAAAAACACAGCTATAAACATTATCTTAGCATTTCTTGATGCCTATATTTATGCATTTTTGTGTGCTGTAATAATGGAATTTCTGGGTAATGTACAATGCACATATTTTTACCATCAGTAGGTACAACTACAAATTTGCCAAACAAATTGAGCAAATATATTTATTTCCACCAGCATTATATGGAATTTCCAGAGGTGCCTCATTCTTGCCAACATTTAGCTGTGTGGACATTTTAAAATGTGTCTCTTCTGGTGAGTATGCAAATGTATCTTATTGTGATTTTAATTTGCATCATCTTGATGATAAGTGATGTTGAACACATTTTATGTTTATTTGATATTTGATTGTTTGAAAAGTGCCATTTTGAGTATATTGTCTGTTTCATTAAATTGTCTCACTGGCCTTTCTTAAAAATGTGAGAATTATTATTTATGCTGTATATCAATCCTTTGTTAAATATCCGTTTGGCAAATATTTTTCCTGCCACTCTGTGATTCTGACATCTCTGCTCTATCAGAGACCCATTAGGAGCTTTTTCACACCACACCTTTTAAGAGCCTTGACAGGTGGCTAGTAATTGATATGGTCAACTAATATTGGAAAAGTTTTAATGGCAGGTAGTGAAGGTAGGGCTGTCAAGCTTCCCAGGTAGCCATTTCTTTAGAGGACCATTTGCAACGACTCTATATGATAAATCAAATGACTCTATCACCAGGACACATAGGAATTCTCTTTTTGAAGATATTTATAGACACGTCAATCACCCCTTACAACATATGTTCTAAGTGAAAATTCATTCCACTTATGTATATAGCCAAACCTGATTACACCACTATTTACCTGTCTAATCACTCTAATACCCTAGTGAGTTATTTTAAATAATGCCATGCAGAGCAGTTGAAATTTGAATGCTGCTTAATGTGCTCCTTTAACTTTCAGCCATCCTGTTACTGGAGACATATGTCAGTAGTCACACAGTGTTTCCCTGATTATCTGGCTATTCCATTTATACCATTAAAAAGAATCTTTAGTGCTGTAAACTTTTGTTTTGGAAGTATTAAAATGTGCTGAATATAAAACAAATCTTATCTTACTTTGCTAATAGATGCAAGTGGTAACATCAAAAAAAGAAGACAATTCTAATTACTTGAATAGAGAGAAGCATTCCAAAATTTTTGGATAATACTATTTATTTGCGTATGTAGGTAAAAGAGATCAAAACTTTGGAAAAACTACCATGATTAATATTATTAAAATTAAATGAAAAATGCAATTGATCCTCATTAATTGTGGGTTCCATATTGATGAATTCACCTGCTTGCCAAAGCTTTCTTGTAACCCACACAACTGTACTTAGAGCACTTTCGCAGTCATTTCTGTAGTTGCTCAGAACTGCAAAAAATTTAAGTTATCCAATGTACAGATTCCCAGCTGAGATTGAACAAAGTGATGTTCTGTCTTTTAATCTGAACTTTTTCTGTAAACATGTCTTTTTTTGTGATCTGTTTAATATCTTTTTTTTAAAGTGTGCTTTTTGTTAGTGATTCTGCTATTTATAATGGCCCTAAGCCCAGTGTTAAAGTGTTGTCCTTATGTACAATAAGGCTATGATGACCCTTATGTACTTTTTTTACCTTCTAAAATTAAAAAAATAATAATAATTTAAAAGAATCATTTACAGTTGAAATGCAAAAATACAATTTCTAGAAATACTGTCATGAAGTGTAAAGGGTTTTCCCTTAAAACCTTTTTGAAAACTTATGAAATATAATTCATTTGAGAGAGTATATAATAGATATAATACCACTTAATAAATGATGAGCAATGCATCCGTGTAATACTGCCTTGTTCTGGAAATAGAGATTTGTCAGGCTTCAAGAAGACTCTAAGACCTACTTCCAATCAAATCTTCTCTGGCCCTGCCAAACTAAACCTTGTCTTAATTCTCATAATTACTCACAATTTTTAGTAGACACCACTAATGTCTTATAAAATACAAAGTTAGTGTTTTGTAAGCAGCAAAATTATTCCAGCAATATATGAAAGAAAATGTCGACTCAGCAATTCATTATTGAGGATGATACCTAATAAATTACTGAGGTAAACATTGGTTTTTGTTTGAGGACCAAGTGATTTCACTTCTTATTTTATGTATTTTTATTTTATTTTATAGGGTTTTTTTTTTCTTTTATCTTTTATCTTTTTTTTTTTTTTTTTTTTTTTTTTTTAAGAGAGGCTCTCACTGTCACCCAGGCTTGAGTGCAGTGTTATGATCGCAGCTCATTGCAGCCTTGAACTCCTGGGCTCAAGCAATCTTCCGACTTCTGCCTCTGAGTAGCTACAGGTACGTACCACTACACCTCGCTAATCATTTCTCAACTTAAAAGTATATACTTGAAACACATTTGTTTACATTCGTACTGGTAGCTCATCTAAAAATGGCATAATAACAAGGAATTGCCTACGTAATTTTTTAAGATCTAATCTTAACTCATTTGTCTCCTATACAGAGTTAATTGCAGAAGCAAACCTCCAAACAGATTTGCCTGAGTGTCCTCAGGTTATTATAAATGGCAGGAAAGCAGTTAAGAAGGAGGACTGCTGAGCCACAGTGTGGGTTTAAATGCCAGTGCCGTCATTTAGAACAGCTCCGTATTGGCAGACTATTGAACTTCTGTAGGCATCAGTTTTCTCATCTGTAATATGTGAGAAATAGTAGCTTCCCCATCATAAGGTTTCTGAGAAATGAGTAAATTTATGAAATGTGAAGCATGTACTTTCTGGAACAATAACTTAAGCAAAAGTTAGTTATTATTAATAAATAAATATATTTATATTTTGAAAATTCAGTTAAAGAACATGTACTCTAAATAAGATTTGCAAAGGTATCTACAGGTTATTGGCATGTTGCTGCAATGGTTATTATTAATATTATTAATATTTTCCAGATATGAGAGACCTATGTCCTAAGATCTGATAATAATGGACAGTTTTCATTATTTTTATTAATGTTTAAAATAAGTATAAAGTTGTATTATTTCAATTCATATTTTAAAATTTTAATATTGCTTTTGGTCTACATTATTTCATAGTATTACCTCAATTATTCTTTCAAATATAAATTTCAAAATATTGGCTTGAGCCTGGTGGCTCACGCCTCTAATTCCAGCACTTCGGGAGGACAAGGCAGATGGATCACTTGAGGTCAGGAGTTCAAGACTAGCCTGGCCAACAAGGTGGAACCCCATCTCTACTAAAAATACAAAAATGAGTCCGGCGTGGTGGCGGGCGCCTGTAATCCTAGCTACTCGGGAGGATGAGGCCGGATAATTACTTAAACCTAGGAGGCAGAGGTTGCAACGAACTGAGTTCACACCACTGCACTCCAGCCTGGGTAACAGAGCAAGATGCTGTCTCAAAAACAAACAAACAAACAAACAAAAAATTGCAATATTTATTTTAATATGTTAAATCATAATCCTTATATAGGATTTCACAATATCCATATATTTGCTTGATTTTAATAAGTATTAGAAAAGGTATTATTTATTGCTATCTTCCTTTTTATATGTCAACAAATTAATTAATAGAAAATAAATGATTTCAAATATAGTTTTAATAATGTCACGAATGATCTCAAAAAGCATTATAATTAGACCCAGGAATCAGAATTTGTAATTTAAATTTTTTGTTTTCTTGTATTGCTAATAATATTCAGCATATCTGTGTATCTTTCTTTTGGACATTTACATATCCTTTGTAACACTGAAATTCAACCCAAACCTAAAGTTATCAGGAGCTAATAGTGCATTTACTCCTGACTTCAATTAGGTGAATGAGCAATAAAAGTGTAAGTGATTATAAAATAGAGTCAACTAAGACTATTGTGTTTAATTTCACTTTGGTTATAAGCCCTATTTCAAAATTCCATTAGCTAAATTAGAGGTTTATCCTATAACCCATGTCTCCTATGCAAATGGCAACTCTGCATTTGTGCTGATTGTCACTGTATAATTTTATGAGTTTGTCATTTAAAAAAATAAATGTAATTGTACCATCTTATAGCACAGAAAATGAAGTTATTCAACTATACTATTTCACAGATATTTACATTAATATTACATACTTTTCTACTGAGTGGTTGTGGATATAATGAGATTACACCTATTCCTAGTACCTTTCTGGATAATAAGAAGCCACTACTGTGCAAGATCATTTTCAAAGTCATTGAAAAATAGAAAATGACTGCAGCATACCAATAATGAGAGCACGAGTAAAATTCTTATTAATTTTTTCACTCTATAGCATCACACTGTATGAAGGGAAATAAAGAGACACCACTATTGTTATTATTATTATTATTATTATTTAGTTAATGAGAAAATACAAGAAAAAAAGAATTCTAATGGCCATTTTTACTAAGAAATAATCATGACTTTTACTTCAGAAAACAATATAAAAGATTAATATTTTAAAATAGGGTACCATTTTTATTTATCAGAGTAAGTAGTTCTGATTTAACCTTGGTATGAAGTTCAAAACTGAAAAGATGATAAAAATTTCACATTTATAATAGTGCTACCCTTCATATGTGTATTATCAGCTAAATTCAGTAAATATAGTTAAATTCTATATCTGCAGAGAAAATTTTCAGAAAATTGGTATCCCCTCCTCTATCTAGCTATTTTCTTTTATCGCCATCTGCAATGATTGGAAAAGCCAAGTAAAAATAATTATTACTCTCTTCATAAGAGTCATGAAAAACACATAGGATAGATCAAAAGCTTAATTCTGTCTCTGATATTTTCTTATAATTTATTCTAAATACCATGTATTATTAGTCAGGGTTCTCTAGAGGGACCGAAGTAATGGGATATATGTATATTATTCATATATATATAAATATATGTATATATTCTACTCCTATATATATATATATAAAGGAGTTTATCAAGTATTAACTTACACAATCACAAGGTCCCACAACAGGCCGTCTGCAGGCTGAGGAACAAGGAAGGCCAGTCCAGGTTCCAAAACTGAAGAACTTGGAGTTCGATGTTTGAGGTCAGGAGGCATCCAGCACAGGAGAAAGATGTTGGCTGGGAGGCTAGACCAATCTCAACTTTTCATGTTTTTTCTGCCTGCTTTATATTCATATTTAGCTGATTAGATTGTGCCCAGTAGATTAAGGGTGCATCTGTCTTTCTCAGTCCACTGACTCAAATCTTAATCTCCTCTGGCAACACCTTCACAGACACACCCAGGATCAACACTTTGTATCCTTCCATCCAATCAAGTTGTCACTCAGTATTAACCATCACAAGTCCACCTCTGTCAACTTGAACCCATGATCTCCTGAGATCATACATAATCTTCAAATAAAGAAAATAATAAGGTCATAATTATGCCTAACATAATACACCTATCCTTCCTACCACTGGAAACATACCAGTCCCAGCCCAAATACTGTTGCATAAAATTAACAATACTTAAATGCTGATATGAAGTCAATAAGTGTTATGTCATATGACAAAGGAAAGGGAAATGAAATGAAGATATTTTCTTAGTACAAGTGTATACATGCATAAACATGTTTTTAACAAAAGAAGGAGGAAATAACTCATGACAGTTACATTTCTCTTTTCTTCAGCTGGTTACGTGGTTGTAGCTGTTACTGATAACTACCTTCTTCTACTACCCATTCTGTATTCCCTTTGCCTTCAGCAAGCACCACAGCAGGTCACGTTTTTTTTCTGGTGGCATGACCCAAACCTTCATTCCTGAGGGGTTTGGATTACTGTAGTCCTGCCTGGTTTGGGCTATTTTAGTTTCCTATTGACCTTAATCACAGGGCATGGTAATACTAAGAGACACCCTAATGGATCTCCTGTATTCCATTCATACTCTTCCTTACCTGCATTATGGAGCATTAAACTGATTTCATCTTGATAGTCCAGGTCAATCACCCAGCAAACACCGTAACTCCCTTCTTAGCCAGTTGACTTCAAGGTAGGAGGAGCCCAAAGTGTCCAGGTGGCAATCTTAAGTTCCAGTTTAATGGAATCATTGTTGTGTCTCCCAGCGGCAGCATTCCTCCCTCTGTAACTAAGACCTCTAGGCCGGCAGAAGATAATGTGGGAATAAGAAGTACAAGTTTTGCGAGTGGGTCACTAGGGGTGATGGTGAGTGGTGCCACTTCCACTTCCACCCTTGATTCCTAGACTTATGAATCCTGGCAAAGGGAAAGAAGTGCCATATATTGGATGCTGATTCAGAGCATACAAAGCCTTTTGGAGAACTTTGCCCCATCCTTGCAAAGTATTGTCAGCTATTTGGCATTGTAATTGTAACTTCAAAAGGTCATTCTACCATCTTCTCACTCCAGCTTCTTCAGGATGATGTGGAACATGGTAAGACCAGTGAATTCCATAAGCATGAGCCCACTGCTGCACTTTTTTACCCATATAGTGGGTGCCTTGGTTAGAGGCAAAGCTGTGTGGAATACCACGACAAAGTATAAGGCATTCTGTGAGTCTGTGGATGGTAGTCTTGGCAGAAGCACTGCTTGCAGGATAGACAAACTCATATCCGGATTAAGTGTTTATTCCAGTGAGGACAAACCACTGCCCTTTCCATGATGGAAGAGGTCCGATATAATCAACCTGCCACCAGACAGCTGGCTTATTACCTCGAGGAATGGTGCCATATCAAGGGATCAGTGTTGGTCTCTGATGCTGGCAAATTGGGCACTCAGCAGTGGCCATAGCCAGGTCAGCCTTAGTAAGTGGAAGTCCATGTTGCTGAGTACTTGCAAAACCTCTGTACCTGCACCCATGGCCACTTTGTTCATGGGCTCATTGGGTGATGACAGGGGTGGCTGGGGAAAGGGGCTGAGTGGTGTCCACAGAACAGGTCACGCTATCCACTTGATTATTAAAATGCTCCTTTGCTGAGGTCACACGTCATAGAGCACTCACATGGGATACAAATATATTCACAGTTTTAGACTACTCAGAGAGATCCATCCACATACCTTTTCCCCAAATTTCTTTGCCACCAATTTTTCGATTATGCTTCTTATGAGTACCTGACCATCCATCCAAACCATTGGCTACAGCCCATGAATCAGTATATAATCACACATGTGGCCATTTCTTCTTTCATGGAAAGTGTACAGCCAGGTGCACTGCTTGAAGTTCTGCCCACTGGGAAGATTTCCCTTCACGACTGTCCTTCAGGGATGTCCTAGAAAGTGGCTGTAGTGCTGCAGCTGTCTGCTTTTGGGTGGTGCCTGCATATGATGCAGAACCATCTGTGAAACAGGTCCTTGTCTTCTCTTCCTCTGTCAAATGATCATAGGGAACTCCCCATGAGGCCATTGGTGCAGGCTGGGGGAGAGAAGGCAGGGTGGCAGGAGTGTAGAGTATGGGCATTTGAGCCACATCATCATGTAACTTACTTGTGCCTTCAAGACCTGCTCAAGCCCAATCACGTATATATCACTTCCATTTGATGATGGAATGCTGCTGTGCACAACCCACTTTATGGCTGGATGGGAGAGAAAGCACCCAATTCATGAGAGGTAAGTCAGGTTGCATACTGACCCGATGACCCATAGTCAAACGTTCAGTTTCCACCAAAGTCCAGTAACAAGACAAGAGCTGTCTCTCAAAAGGAGAATAGTTTTCTGCAGAAGGTGACAGAGCCTTGCTCCAAAATCCTAGAGGCCTCCTCTGTGATTCATCTATAGGGGCATGCCAAAGGCTCCAAACAGCACCCCTATCTGTGACTGACACTTCAAGCACCATTGGATCTGCTGGATCATATGGCCCCAGTGGCAGAGCAGCTTGCACAGCAGCCTGAACCTATTGCAGAGCCTTCTCCTGTCCTGGACCCTACTGCTGGCACTAAAATCTGTATTAGCATTCTCTAGAGGGACAGAATTAATGGTAAATATATATATATACACACACACACACACCATATATGCTATATATATATAATAAGAGTTTATTAAATATTAATTTACGTGATCAAAATGTCCCATAATAGACTGCCTGCAGGCTGAGGAGCAAGGAGAGCCACTCCATATTCCGAAACTGAAAAACTTGGAGTCCAGTGTTCGAGGGCAAGAAGGATCCAGCACAGGAAAGATGTTGGATGGCTAGGCCAGTTTCTCTTTTCACATTTGTCTCCCTGATTATATTCTAGCCGTGCTGGCAACTGATTAGATTGTGCCCATCCAGATTAAGAGTGGGTCTGCCTTCCACCTTTCGGATTCAAATGTTAATCTCCTTTGCAACACCCTCACAGATACACCCAGGATCAACACTTTGTTCAATCCAATCAAGTTGACACCCAGTATTAGCCATCACGTACCAGCTGCCCAGATTTTTCACAGGGATAAAATACTCAGATTATTCCACCCAAGTGCCATCTCTTCATGTCAATCACTGAGGGGTTGATGACTGAATTCCCAAACATCTCATCATTTTTTCTTCTTTCTTACTGGTGGCATACACACTACCGGATATGCTGGTTCATAAATCCTGCTGTGAATCATCCCAAATTCTCATGTCTGATTCCTCAATATGTATGTTGATGTCCATACATAGCCTATTTACTGGGTCTGACCTCACAGTATCCATTCTTTGAATGACTTTGTTTTGACCTGACTCAATATCTGTCTCTTCTTGTAAATATGGCTGCCACTTCTACAGCTCTGGTGAAAAGGAACATTAATATGTTCCCAGTTCTGACTACAAAGTCTCCTGAGAGCCATGTTCACTAAAAATGTTTGCTGAGAAACAAACAACTCATAAGCAGAGGTGCTTACATTTACCAAGGGGGAGATGCTTGGGAAAAAATTATTCCTGTAACCAAATCCTGAAATGTAATGACTTATTTTCAGTATATCCTGGGCATAACCTTTGATCCTTTTATATTTTTAAAATCAGAAGAATCAAAAGTTCTTCTCAATTATAAACCATTAAAATTCTTTTTGGATTTTACTTCTTTAAAAAATGTTAAACTCTCCCAGATATACTAATAGGAAGAATTTGATGTAATGGAATAAGAAAATGTAGACAATGTCACCCAATTATTTCAATGTTATATAGACACGGTTAAGTCTTATTTGTGATGCTTACATTTTAAAATTACTTGTGAATTAGTTTTAGTGGTTTAAGAAAACAGTTAAGCTAAGAAGGTAAACTAGATATCCATTTTGAGAATTATCCTATTTGCAAACGCTAACATTATATTTCCATTATGATGGTTTTTAGTTTCTCAAATGTATAGATTGATTTCAAAATGTCTAAAATTTATTAAAAATTACCACTAGATGGTTTTGATTTTTATATTGATATATAACACATTCTGTTAGGTCTAAAGAGTGGTTGAACTGAATTGCTGTATATGTAAACAACAAAGGAAATATTACTAGAATTGATTGAGTCAATAGCCCTATAAGTAAATGAATTATTTTAAAATCACATTGTAACCCCTTAACAGAATTATAAACTACTTTGTAGCCAAAACCAAGCAAAATTTAAAGAATGAAGCAAATTGAATAGTTTGAGAAAGTTTAGGCATGCTGTAAACTATTTATTAGCTACAATAAAATGTGAAAAGCCAAAACCTCTTTTACTTTTAAATACTTTTATAAGAAAAAAGTCTATCATTAAATGTATTTCAGTTTTTTAAGCCAAAAGAGAAAACATGTTTATAATTTTAAAAGTGTTTTTGTATTTCAAATAGAATTAGTGTTTTTCCAAGTATTTTATTTTTAATATGTTTATTATTAACACTGATTTCTATTTATAGTTAATGTACTTGGACACATTTATCAACTTGTTAAAATGTAATTTTGTTTATATATGTTCAGGCACACACAAATTTCATGCATATGGACATTCAATGATATCATTTATATTTTACAAAACATATAGCCATGTGGTTCAATTAAACACAATAAACTTTACTCAATGCAAAACGGTTTCATATTGAATTTTAAAATATCCTAAATTTAATTTTGCCTCAAATTAAAAATTTTTACTTCAACAAAGATAATTTTTAAAATATTGTAAGAAAATGTGTGGAGTTTTTAAAAATATATTTTTATGAAATAAGGAGATATTCCTAAACAAAATGCAAAGCTCAGGAATTAAAAAGGTGAATACATTCAACTACATAAAATTATTTCTTCACAGTGAAAATAAAAAGCAAAGATCAAAAGACAAACTTGGAATAACATATGAGTAAATGTCATACAAATTTATTAATACCCTTAACATACAAGTATAGTTCTTACAATCTAATATGAAAAATTAGGTACCTAATAAAGCACAGAAAAATAATTTATTCAGAAAACAGAATGCATATTACTTTTAGGCATACAAATATGCTAAACACTCTCTATAATTTAAAAAGTGAAAAATCAAACCAAACTGATACACCATTTTCACATGAAGATAATCAAGGATCTATAATTTAATTCACAGTGTGAATGAAAATATGAAGATTGTGAACCACTTTGAGTGATCATTTGGCAACATCTATCAAATTTTAAAATGAATATAACCTTTGACTCAACATTTAAACTTCCAGAATCTTCTATTAAAGATAGACCTTATAATATGCAAAAAATTCAGGGTACAAAAATAATCAATAACATTATACTTGCTAAATAGAGAAACAATGAAATATCCCCCAAGAAAAATTAATTAAAGCATAATTCCATTTCCCGGCAATGTGATATAATGCCACCAGTAGTATATTTTGGTACATTGCCCAGATTCCTTTTGACAACCAGATAAACTCATCCTCTAGGTTCTGTGAGTTTGGGCAGCTAACCACTTATAATTTACAACAGCTTACAATGTTTCTAGGGAATTGGCTTCAGTACTGTAATCACCTCACTTGGGAGATTGTGTTTCCTTTTGGGAGTTGCAAGGACACTTGTTGCCAATCACATACTGACACTGCAGTGCAAAATCTGCCCCCTTCCTTGGAGATGAAGCAATTCTGTTCTGCCACTCATACTCCAGAAGTCCCCAGGGATAAAGCTGAGGATAGACTTCCGCTAAAAGTATCTCTGTTTGCCTCTTCCCAGCACTTATTCAGATTCCTTTATTTTCTCCCACATTTCTCCTGAGTGCACTCTATTAGAAAATCACTTGCAAAAGAATCCTTACCTTGGGCTCCATTTCTAGGGAACCTAAAAAAGGCACTAGAAGAAATAAGGTAAATGATATGTATTATTGATCAATCACTGAGATATATTATATATATAATATGTTGATCAGTATGTTACTGACCAATTAATGAGAATATTAAGTGAAAGAGCTCTAGAGTGTACTTCTATTTTTGAAAAATAATAACATAAATGCATAAATATTATGTTATTTGTGTATGGATGCCTAAGAAACTGTATAATGGTTGCCTATGCAGATGTGACTGTAGAGATTGAAGACTTTTTATAACTAAATATATACATAGTCTAATAATCTAATGTATAGAATATATATTCACCATTTTTTATAGCAAGAAATTTTATAATGTAAAAGGAATTATATATTAAATTATATAAGGTCAATTTAAATGACAACATGAACTATATAGTATAAATTAATATGATTTTAAAATATATTTGAAAAGGCAATGATACCTAAATTCATTTACAATTATAAGCAAGTGTGTATTGCTCATTTGTATAAAAGGTAAACATGCACTTCTTAAAAACTGGAGATGCACTTATTAATAACAAATATAGAGTGTAAGAAGAGGCTCGGCAAGCTACAATAAACAATATTTCTTTTATTAACATGACAACAACATTGGCCCATTTTATCACTTGCAATTTTCAATTTTTAAAAAATGGTATTTCTGTTAATTTTTTAATACTTCTGTTAGGACTATTGGGTTTTTAAAAGTGTATTAGTGCCTCTTATAAATGACATAATGTAAAAGCTAGTGATTTTCTTGTCTGTAAAATCTCAAATCACACATATTTTACTAGGATTCCTTGTCCAATTTATTTTATACCAGTCGGTTTTCTTATATGAATATATCAGCAATTGCAATGAAGTATAGAAAGGCACAATCATGATGATCATTTAAACTTTAGTGACTATTACTCTTTAAGTATCTTCTTTTTTCTACATGTTTCCCATTTAAATGCTCAGAAAGGGAAATTACTTTTTTAAAAAGTAATTTTGGTGGCTGTACTTTGCAGGTCGCAGTTAATTATAGAATCAATATTCTCCTCTCCAGGTGGTCAAGCTCCACAAAGCTACACAGCTATTTCATCACATTAGTCAAAGTTGTATTTCTGTGTTGGCCAAAGGAATTGGAAAGATTGAGTTTACTTTGTGAAAGTTTAATTGTCATGAAATGTTAGGTTTTTATACAAAAATATCATTATGATTTTTATACAAAAATATCATTATGATAATGATGTTATAAGCCCTTTATATGTATTAACTTATTTAATGTCCACAAAAAGCATATTGATCATATTGATTGCATTAGCTTTTATGTCTGCAACACTAAAAATTTCAGTCATCAATGTATGCATATTTAATACATTTTGAAGTTAATTTGAGCATAGTTATTATATATTTATTCTGAATTTGATTTCTGTAATGTCAAAAACACATATATATCCATCTATATATATGTATGCACACATATTTGCTTTAAAATATGTCAGATCATAAAATTAATTCAGATTTATTCAATAAAATACTTTTTCATATTTTCATTGTTATAAACAATGTTTATCATGTATTCAAAAAAGTTATTCATACATTCAAATTTTAAAATTTCATATACAGTAATCATATTCTTTACATTGAAAAGTTTACTTTTCATAGAGACAGATTGACATTAATTATAAAATATATAATGCAACATGTCGATGGATTTTATGGAGAAGGAATAAAGAGTTATGAAAGCATTAAACAAGTACCCTAGAAACAGTCTGGCAGGAGGGACTGGTCAGTTACTTCTATACTTTCTACTTGTGCTTTTCAAATGCCATACATTGATACATGTTTGTATCTCTTGTCCATGTAAACATGCCTTGAATTATGGTGCTAAGGTCATTGTTCTCTATTCTTTTGTTATTTCTGTGACAGTTCCATTAAACACAGGAATAAGCCAATTGTGAAAGTTTAGTCAACAATTCTCCAATTAAATTAGAAATATATATACACAATTTTTATATCATGAAAATAAGTACTTTCCAAAATTCGTTTCAATGACATTCAGACATTTAATGGACATTGTACATTAATTTAGTATTTAACTCTTTTGGTGTATAAATTAATAAAATGCCTGTGCCTCAAAAGCCGATAAATGTTGTCTGTGTGTGTGAAGCAGGTAAATGCACACACACACACAGTTACACACACACGTTATCTGCTATAATGATAAATGCCGAACTCACAATTGTCAACTGGACACCTTTAGGTGTTTTGTATACATTTTATTTGATAATGTTGAGCCTGTTTAAGACAAAGTTATTTCTCTTAAAACATATAGTATAGAATTGATTTTCAAAAGAGCAAACCCTGAACTTCTGATTGTTGCAGTATGAGTCTTTTTTAGAAAGCATAATAAGATATAAAGGAACAGTGCTGTATTTAAAACTAATATTTCAAATGGTGGTAAAAAAAGATTGATTTTATGTCAATGGTATATTTTGAGAATCAAAGAAAAATAAAATATAATTTTGTTAAAACGAAGCAGGGCTATTTTAATATATATAATAGTTGCTCACCAAGAAGAATCAAACTTGTGTGATTCTAAGATAAAGGATAGTTGTATGAAGTGAAAGAATAGTATGTAAAATGGAATTGAACTTTAAAGAGGATATTTTAAATGTGTCATTTTGGCTCCTTTCTTCTTACTTGCACCAGTGTCACATTGAATTAGACAGCCGTGTTGTCAATGTAATGATCTGCATTTAAATTCTATTTTGTTTGTTGGTCAAGGAAAAATGCTTTTAGTCAGCTTTGGAATATAGAAAAAAATACAACCTCAGATTATTTGTCTCTACATAAAACAGAATTAGAATTTGTGTACTTCCTTCATCTATCACCTATTTGGCACATTTGTCAGAAAAAAAATTAAATTATCTTTGAAGAATGATGGGATATGATTATTCAAACATTCATATAATTGTTTAAATGTACATATTTAAATAGCTCTGCAGAGGCCTATGAACTATGACACATTCAGATATGTTTATTTATAACAGTATAAAACATTTAATTATAGTAATGCTATTACTCAAATGGGTATTTTCTGTATTCTTCTACTCCAGTAAAATATTATTTAACAGAATAAAATGCTTGATATTTATAATTAGTGCACTTTGCAGAAGAACTTGGGCACATGAATTTTGTCTTTGTCCATATGACATAGAGTGGAAAATGTGCTCAGTGCTTGCTATGGTTTACATGTCCTTGCCAAAACTCATGTTGAAATTTAATTGGCTACATAACAGTATTGGGAAGTGGACCTTTAAGAGGAGCGACTCAGCAGCATCACTTATACTGTGTTTAGAATTTTTCTGTGAAATCAAACCCGAGTTACTTCCCAAGGAGTTGTGCTTGACATTGCACTTATACTTGCCTCACTTTGCTAGTTTACTACCAGCTTAACATTCTGACAAATCACTTTCACCCAATCCTCATCTTAGGCTCTATTTTTGAAGAACTCAACTTTTTTTTTTTTTTTTTTTTTTTTTTTTTTTGAGACAGGGTCTTGCTTTGGTGCCCAGGCTAGACTGCTGTAGCGTAGTCATGGCTCACTGTGGCCTTGCCCTCCTTGGTTCAAGTGATCTTCCCACCTCAGCCTCCCAAGTAGCTGGGGCCACAGGCATGTGCCACTACACCTGACTAATTTTTGTACTTTTTGTTAAAGCCAGGTTTCAGCACGTTGCCCAGGCTGGTCTCAAACTCCCAGGCTCAAGCGATCCACCTGCCTCAACCTAAAAAAAATGGTGAGATTACAGGTATGAGAAAAACGTGCCTGGCCTAGAACTCAAACTTACAGATAATCCAATTAGATGTTGAGAAATTGGCAGATTTATTTCATAAATTTTGGGGTAGAATTATTAATCCTTTATTTCAAAAGCACTCTTCAACCTTCCCTCTGTTAAAATTTCTATGATGCTCTAACTCCATCCTAACATTTTAGAATTTTCATTGGTCTGGATGATAGGCCAAGAAATATTTCTCTATTTTGTTTTAAAGTACCCAGGTGATGCTATTTTATAGGAATTATAGTTACAGAATTATACAGATGAGCAGGCTACTTCAGATTTTTCAGTGTAGGGAAGATGTCTGTGAAAGTTGCAATTGAACAGATCATTTGATGATAATATTGGGCCAAACATATAAAAAATACTGTGAAAGAGTATTATAGAAAAATGCAGGAGCCAGTTCCAAATCTCTGAGGCCAGCAAACTATGGAGATGGGAAGAAAATAAGGAAGGCTGGCATAGCTGGAGCCTGGTGAATGCTCAGAGTATATGAGATGATGTCGGAGAGATCAGCAGTTAGGGCATGACATCCTTGTAAGCCACAGTAGGGAGCTTTGAATTCCTTCTCAGTGCAATTGAAAGCCATTGGAGTGTTTTAACTAGAGTGATATAATCTGATTTATGTTTAAAATTATGCTGACAGTTATATGAAGAATGGATGAAAGCATCCAGAAGTGGAAAGAAGAGGGCCATTTGGAGGCTATTGTGAATTCAAGAAGAGAGTTACCTTTTTAAAACTATAGCCAGCACGCCAGCAATAGTAAGATGCACAGTGGTACATGGTAGCACTTTATAACAAGGCAATCAGAAACTGGTACACTAGTGTTGCCAGCAAGTAGTAACATGGAAGATTGATGAGCTGAACACAAATAAGATGACATTTCTCTACTGGAAAACTTCTCTTTTTGGTCTCACCTTAAATTACTGCGGCAATCAATGGCAGAAACACAGAAAAATAAAAATCACTGAAACACTTTTCTCAAATCTTCTCTCTTAAAAATCTTGGCTGGGTGCTGTGGCTCATGCCTATAATCCCAGCACTTTGGGAGGCCGAAGTGGGTGGATCACGAGGTCAGGAGTTCGAGACCAGCCTGGCCAATATGGTGAAACCTCGTCTCTATTACAAATACAAGAATCAGCTGGGCATGGTGGCACATGCCTGTAATCCCATCTACTCTCGAGGCTGAGGCAGAAGAATCATTTGAACCTGGGAGGTGGAAGTTGCAGTGAGCCGAGATCTTGCCACTGCACTCCAGCCTGGGTGACAGAGAAAGACTGTCTCAAAAAATAAATAAATAAAATAAATAATAATAGTAATTATGCTCTTCTATCTAACAGGCTGTGTTAGTAAGAGTGTACTCTTTTGTGATATGTTATCTCTGTTATGTCAATTGAAGTAGAAATATCCAGTGACTTCACTTCAACTAGAATGCTCAAATAGTATCACTTCCTACACTTTTTATTTCTGAGAGATCCTCATGAAAGGTATATAAAAGTAATAAAAGTCCTGTAATAAAAATGCTATCTTTTGTTTTGTTTTTGGCTGAAGCTGAGACTGATACATTTGAATAGCTGATACATAAAGTTAAGTATAAGTCCAAGTATAATATACATAAGAATTTGTATAATAATCACACTAACAATAATCATTATTTGAAAAATTACATTGAGTCTTTACAATTTGCTGAGTCCCTACTGTGCATTTGAAAGCACTTTACAAGTAATAACACGTTTAAGCTTTGTAAAACTTTAAGAGAGAAGTGCTAATTGTCTTTACGGTTTAAGGAGTGTCTACTAGTATGCATATAGAAAAAAAGACTGAGAAATACCACAAGATTTCTGTATCATCTATCACTACAAAATATTCATTTATACCTTATTAATTTATGTTTCAAAGCTTTAGTATCACGACATATGCTGACAAGGTTTTGAAATGTAAACTAGTTGACTGCTTCTTATGTAACCATTCTTTTAAAGATATTGCTGCCCTGGTATGCTTATTATTTCTTCGGTGAACAGAGTTTGGCAAAGGAAAACAATAGCAAAGGTGAATTCAGAGATAATATGTTTGTGTCAAGTGAGTCACCAGAAGATGAAGCCTAATTCCAACTGAATGCAGTTATTTCCTCAATGATTTTTAAACAATTTCAGGCACCAAGGCAATAAGTTCAAGTGCATCACTTTACATTTCTAATTTACTGCAAAGATAGAGGATGCTTTTACCTTTCTACCAACTGTTTAGTGAGAAAGAATAAGTGATGGCAATCAAGAGATACAGACTCCATTTATGGTTTTTCTATATATTAGCCATATTTATAACTTATAAAATGATGTATTTTCTTTTATCTGAAGCACTGTCTTTAAAAACTACATCTATAACCAAAAAATTAATACCAAAAGATTTTATGTGAGCATGAATAATCCTATTTATTTACAGAAGAGAAACATGAATGAGCATCAGAATCATAATTTTTCTCATAATAACTAATTATTGAGCCTAATACTCATGCTAAGATTTATTGTAAACATTTTACATATCTAATATCTTTCAATTGCCACAACCATGTTGTTAGGGAAGTTTAACATTTTCCCTACTTTTAAATTGTAAAACTTGCCAATGTGACACACAGTTAGGAAGGGCATTCTATTTTCAACTTTGACACATTCTGCCTAAAAATGTGACTGTTGGGAAAGAGAAAAACTTAGGATTCCTATTCTTAGTCAAACAAACCATAATGGCATGTTATACCTATACCTATAGATAGAAATATAATAGATATAGATAGAGATAGAGATGATAGAGACAGAGAAACAGACATCTGTCAATATATGTGAGGGAGAGGTTTCATGAGATTAATATTTTCATGGCTTATTTTGTGTTATGAAATAAGGTACATTTTAAAATTTTACACTTTTGCTTTTAATGTCTCAAAAATAATTATACCAAACCAATTGTTTACTGAGTATATGGTTATAAGAAGAGAATATTATGAGATGAAATAAAAACTTTCCTATGATACACCAACCTCTTGATGTTAGTGATCTCACACATCACCAATTTTATATGATCAGTTAATAAGAACTTATTTGTACTCAACCCATGAGAATCCATTTGCAATTCATTCTTCCTCTGCCATTATGGCTAATACTCATCTCTGCAAAAACAGCTTTATTTCAACTGGATCTCTTGTTTGGTGTTTTAGAGAATAGAATGCCAAAAAGTTTAAGGTCCACAGGATGTTCAGTGTCCTCATTTCAAGAGAATAAGAATTTAAAAATCCTCAAAATTACCAGAGTCCAGGATTCAGTAAAATAGAGCAATGGGTTCTTGCCAGGTCATTTTGGGTGAACATGACAATGGTTTCTTTTCCTGCAGATAAAAGCTGCAGTGTTACTTTTTTTTTTCTGTAGGCTTTTGAATATTGATGCACAACTACAGTTCACACTTTTTGAAATGTTGATGACTACAAATTTTCAACTAAAGTCTCAGTGTTGGTGGCCTTCTATATCCACAATGTATAGGAAAAGGAGATAATTCTTTGGAACATTGAATCAATAGGGTAGTTTATGAACTCTATTCGGTTTATTTACATTTTTTTCAGCTGTCTCTGTTTATTGTGTCATTCCTAATAGAGACATTAGAAATATTGAATAACAATACTGTATTAGACTGTAAGAGAACTTCAATTTATTTATCCCCATGTCTTAATTTTTTCAGAAAAGAATAATAAAATAAATATTAGATACAAAGGAAAAGGAAGTCAATGAGTTTCCAAAGTAGTAAATGCTAGAGTCTGAATTTACACGAGATATTCAGAATTTTTACTTAACTTCAAAATAAGCAATCCTATATAAGAATTTTTAAGGTTTAACTCAGTTTCTTATTTGATGCTAACTCAGTTTAGTATCAGATAAGAAAACCACTTTGAAAATAATGAAAACTTATACAAAATATAATTTTATATTACCATTATCTTTTCAAGATTTTATACTTAAAATAGCAAACGACGTTTCTTTCTCAGCCTATGAAAAGCATCCTCAACTTTCTTCCAACTGGTTTATTTGGATTCTTGGGACCCACGTTTCTAAGGCGCAGGGCTGCCGACAGTGCTGCCATAAACCAGCAATCATGCTCGGCAGCTTCAGCGCACTGACAGGCATTTTCCACACATCTCATTTGCAGTTAAAACCAGTACTGATGCTCTTTGAGCCATTGACAGCCTTCTTGATTCATGCTTAAACTGCTTATCAAAAGCCAGAGTTATTACTCTGAACAGCGCTGAACTCTGAGCAAGTCAAGGAAAAACAATCAGTCTGCTAACTGTTTTGAAAGGTGTTTTTCTAAGATGCTGTGTGTGGAAAGTGATTCTTTTCTAAACATAAACAGAAAAACGTTAAGTAAAAATATGGGTGATGTTCGTAGAAGGACTTTCACAGGTCACATATCTTCAGCATATTATAAAAAACTCATTCGAGGTATAGATTTAGATTCAGCTAATGAAAATAGATACCTTGCTAAAAGCAAGTTATGTAAGAACCTAAGAAACATTCTGAGAAATGGTTTTCCTTTACTTCCTCCCATCCAACCCTACTAAGCAGATAATGTCAACACATTTCTAAATTTAAAAACTTGAAATTGACATCCTCATTTAGAAGATAAAGATAATAATTCACTATTATGGGCCAAATTGTGTCCCCCACAAAATTCCTAAACCTCATCACCTCAGAATGTTTTTGCAGATAGGTTTTTACAGGGATAACTAAGCTAATATGAATTCCCTAGGAGCACCCTCCTCCAACATGACTGGTGTTCTTTAAAAAGAAGAAATTAAAATTTACTAATTTGAATTTACAGAAGAGAAAATTTGAAATTAGTTTTCCTTTACTCACAGGGTATACATTCTAAGACCCACCGTGGATGCCTGAAATTATGAACAGTATAGAATCCTATATGTACTGTTTACTCCTATACCTACATACCTATGATATAGATTATTTTAAAAATTAGATATAGTGAGAGATTAATAATAACAATAATGAAAGAGAGTAATTATAAAAATATACTACAATAAAAATTATGTGAATGTGGTCTTTCTCTCAAAATATCTTATTGCGCTATCATTCTTTTTCTTTTGATAGTGTTAGATGACAAAATTTCTACATAATGAAATGAAATGATATGAATGATTAGATATTGTAACATAATATTAAGCTACTATTGACCTTCTGAAATATGCCAGAAGGGGAATTATCTTCTTCCAGCAGTCCTGGATTATTGAGCCCTGAAGGTGTTTATGGTTAGATGCCATGAGCAGACAATGTTAACGACTAACAGGCAGGTAGGGGATATAGCACAATATGCTGCAAAAAGAGATAATTCACGTCCCAGGAGGGACCAGATAGTATGGTACCAGATTTTATTAGACAAATCACAACAGAGCATAATGTAAAACTTATAAATTGTTTGTTTCTGGAATTTTCCAGTTAATATTTTTGGACTGTGGGTGACTGTAGATAATTCAAACTGTGAAAATTTAAACTGTGGATAAGCGAGGATGACTGAATACACCTACAGAGGTAAGACTATGTAAAGACACAGAAGAAGATGGCAATCAAGCCAAGGACAGAGACATGGAATAGATTCTTCTCTCACAGCCCTCAGAGGTAACCAACCCGCTGACAGCTGGTTCTCATACTTTTAGCCTCACGAACTATGAGAAAATAATTATATTGTTCATTTTACACAATCTCTGGTACTTTGTTACAGTAACACCAACAAACTAATGCAGTCGGTATAAAGAAATATACACATGAATTAGAGCACAGATAAATCTGTGTTTTCTTTATAGCTTTTGGCATTTCAGACTGCTGTCACTATCATAATTGTCACAAAGTGAATAAAGACATCTAAATGTACATTTCACAGACACACACACACACATACATGCAGGCGTATGTGTGTGTGTAGACCTAATAGAGCCATATTTACACATAAAAATAGCAATAGTATCTCCAAATTAATTTCCTCTTTTCTTCTACCTACGTAACACAGTAACTCAAAACCCATTAAAAGTCCTCCCTCCTGAATCATTTTTAGTAGTCTTTCAGGCAATATAATGTATAATTACAAATAATATTTTAAATTGTATTGCCTTTCTTTCATTTTACTCTGTTTTGTAAGATCAACTACTGACATGCGCTTTTGAAAACCAGTGTTGCTCCTTTCCTCCTTTCATTGCCACCTGTGTCCTTGAAAAGAGAAACTGAGTTCCTAAGGCTGAAGAAGCCCAAATGGCATCACCTGTTTCTTCCATTCGTTGCAAATATATACATATAAAATATTATATAGTATATATATTTATATACATTTATATATAATCCTCTCTGCTTTATATGTTTCACAATTATCCTATGAATTATTCTCATGACATACATGAAAGAAAAGAAAGAAGAAAGAAAAGAAAGAGAAAGAAAGAGAGAAGGAAGGAGAGAGAGAAAGAAAAAAAGGAAAAAAAAGAGAAAGAAAAAGAAAGAAAGAAAGAAAGAAAGAAAGAAAGAAAGAAAGAAAGAAAGAAAGAAAGAAAGAAAGAAAGAAAGAAAGAAAAAGAAAGGAAGGAAGGAAGGAAGGAAGGAAGGAAAGAAAAAGAAGGAAAGAAAGAAAGAAAGAAAAAGAAAGAAAGAGGAAGGAAGGGGAAGGAAAGAAGGAAGGCAGGCAGGAAGGAAAGCAGTAAGGAAGAAAGGAAGGAAGGAAGGAAGGAAGGAAGGAAGGAAGGAAGGAAGGAAGGAAGGAAAGAAGAAAGGCAGGCAGGCAGGAAGGAAAGCAGGAAGGAAGGAAGGAAGGAAGGAAGGAAGAAAGGAAGGAAGGAAGGAAGGAAGGAAGGAAGGAAGGAAGGAAGGAAGGAAGGCAGGCAGGCAGGCAGGAAGGAAAGCAGGAAGGAAGGAAGGAAGGAAGGAAGGAAGGAAGGAAGAAAGGAAGGAAGGAAGGAAGGAAGGAAGAAAGGAAGGAAGGAAGGAAGGAAGGAAGGAAGGAAGGAAGGAAAGAAGGAAGGAAGGAAAGATTCATCCCCTGATTAACCCATCTGTTTATAATTTTGTTTCTTTTTTAAACATTCTTTCAGCTTTATTGATGGATTTAAGGTACACAATATGGTGGTTTGATACAGCTATACATTATGAAATGATTACCACAATCAAGTTAATTAACACATCCATCACCTAACATAGTTGTATTCTTTATACAAATTTATTCTACATCTTGGCTAATATGAAAAATGCTGTAGTAAATATGGAAATGCAGATATTTCTTCAACATATTACTTTCATTTTCTTTGCATGTATGCCCAGAAGTGGGATTGCTGGATTAAATAATAGTTATATTTGAATTATTTAGAAACATCCATGTTGTATTTCATAATAAGTGTACCAATTTACATTCTCACCTCAGTGTACACCAGGAGTGTACGAGGGTTCTCTTTTCTCCACATCCTGGTTGACACCTATTATCTCTTGTCTTTTTGATAATAGCCATCCTAACAGGTATGAGGTGATATCTCACTGTGGTTTTGATTTTGATTTCCTTGGTAATTAATGGTGTTGAGCACCTTTGCATATGCCTGTTGGCCATTTGTAAGTCTTCTTTGGAAAAATGTCTACTTAGATTCTTTGGCCTGCTTAAATCAGGTTATTTGTATTTTTGTATAGAGTGGTGAGAGTTTCTTTTTTTTATTTCTTTCTTTTTTGTTTGTTTGTTTATTTGTTTTTTCAGCCCAGGGTGGAGTGCAATGGCACAATCTAGGCTCACTGCAACCACCGCCTCCCAGGTTCAAACGATTCTCCTGCCTCAGCCTCCCAAGTAGCTGAGATTAGAGATGCTTGTCACCACTCCCAGCTAATTTTTGTATTTTTAGTAGAGAAAGGGTTTCACCATGTTGGCCAAGCTGGTCTCAAACACCTGATCTCGTGATCCACCTGCCTCAGCCTCCCAAAGTGCTGGGATTACAGGCACCAGCCACCACGCCCAGCTGAGTTTCTTATATACTTCAATATTAGCCTCTTACTGGATACATGGTTTGCAAATATTTTCTCCCAATTTTCAGGTTGCTTTGCATGTTGTTGCTTGTTTTCTCTGCTGTGCAGAAGGTTTCTTTTGTTATATACAGTCCCACTTGCTTATTTTTGCTTTTCTTGCCTGTGCTTTCCATATCATCTCTAGGAAATTATTGCTACAACCACTGTTAAAAATCTTTCCTTCTAGGTTTTCTTCTGGGAGTTTTACAGCTTCAAATTTTACATTTAAGTCTTGTGGTTGTAATTGTTTTGTTTTTGTTTTGAGATAGGGTCTTGTTATTTCATCGCAGCTAGAGTACAGTGGTGCAATCTAGGCTCACTGTGGGCCACCATGCCAGACTATTTTTTAATACTTTTTTGTAGAGACAAGGTCTCACACTCTTGCCTAGGCCGATCTTGAACTGCTGGGCTCAAGTGATCTTCTGATCACGGCCTCCCAAATTGCTGGGATTACAGACACGAGCCACTGTGCCTGGTCACATTTAATTTGATCTAATTTATGTGTATGGTGTAAGATAAAGGTCCAGTTTCATTCTTTTTTAAGTGAATAACCAGTTTCCTCTCACAACTTAATGAAGGTACAATCTTTCCAACAATGTGTATTCTTTGAACGCTTATTAAAGATTAGTTGACTGTATATGTGTGGGATGTTTCTGGGTCTGGTATTCTGTTGCTTTTGTCTATATGTCTGCTTTTATGCCTGTACCGTGCTGCTTTGATTACCATGGATATGCAGTAGTTTGAAATAAGCAGTGTGATATTTCCAGCTCTGGCCTTCTTTTTTAAGATTGCTTTGGCTATTAGGGGTCTTTTGTGATTCCATACACATTTCATAATTTTTTTCTATTTCTGTGAAAAATGCCTTTGGGTTTTTTTTAAAATAGGGAATGTGCTAACTCTGTAGATAGCTTTAGGGAATATGGATATTTTAACAATATTCATAATTCCAATCTATGAATATAGGACATCTTTCCATTTATTTATGTCATTTTCAATTTTTTTTCACCAATGTCTTTAAGTATACAGATATTTGATCCTCTTAGTTAAATGTGTTCCTAGGTATTATACTATTTTGATGCTATTATAAATGGGATTATTTTTACATTTCTTTTTCTAATAGTGGTTAGTGTACAGAAATGCAACTGATTTTTTGTATTAAATCTGTATGCTGCAAATTTATTGAATGGTTTATTTCTAACATCTTTTTGGTAGTGTTTGTAGGGTTTTTCAAATATGAGATTATGTCATCTACAAACAGAGACGATTTGATTTTTTTCCCATCCAATTTGGATGACTTTTATTTCTTTTTATGCCCAATTATTCTGGTTCGGATTTCCAGTACTATGTTAAATAAAAGTGACGAGAGCGAATATTCTTGTCTAGTTCTGATCTTAGAGGAAAAGCTTTCAACTTTTCACCATTAAATATCATGTTAGTTGTGGGCTTCTCAAATATGACCTTTATTATATTCTGGCATATTTCTTCTACACCTAATTTGTTGAGAGTTTTTCTCATGAAAAGACGTTATATTTTGTCAAATATTTTTTACCTATGTTAAGATGATCATATGGTTTCTCCCTTTCATTCTCTTAATGTAATGTATTTCATTTATAGATTTTTGTATGTTGAAACTTTTTGCATCCCTGTAGTATGTCCCACAATTGATTTACAATTCTTACATCTCCTTCATAAATTGACCGTTTGATAAAGTTGGCATGTGTGTTCCCACCCACACCTCATAATGAAATATAATTCCCAATGTTGATGGTGGGGCCTTATGGGTGGTGATCGGATCATGGAGGTAGACCTCTCATGAATGGTTAACACTATTCCCTTTGCTGCAGTCTTCATGACAGCGAGTGAGTTCTCATGAGATCTGGTGATTTAAAAGTGCGTAGCACCTCCCCCTTTGCTCTCTTGCTTCTGCTTTGACCATGTGACTGATGTGCCTGTTCTCCTTCACCTTCCACCGTGATTGTAAGATTCCTGAGGCCTTTTAAGAAGACAAGCGGATGACATCATGCTTCCTGTACAGCCTGCAGAACTGTGAGCCAATTAAACCTCGTTTCTTTGTAAATTGCCCAGTCTCAGATATTTCTATATAAGCATTATGAGAACAGCCTAATAAAGCTCTTAAATAGTGTCCTTGTCTCTTGTAACAGATTTTGACTGATGACCTATGCTATGGTCTGAATATTTGTGTCTTCCTCCAAATTCACACATCAAATTATAATCAATAATATGGAGGTATAATGAGGTAGAGTTGTTGGAAAGTAATAAGTATATGAAGGCAGTAATAAGCGTATCCCTTATGAATAAGATTAGTGTTCTTATAAAAATGGCCCTGGAGAACTGTGTTGTCCCTTCACCATGTGAGAACACAGCTAGATGGCACCATGTATGAACCAGAAAGTGGGCCCTTATCATACACTAAATTTTCCATCACATTTTGGAATTTCCAGCCTCTAGAATTGTGAGAAATGTATTTCTGTTGTTTATAAGCTACCCAGTTAATGATATTTCTTATAGTAGCACAGATATTCTAAGACAGTCTATTTTGTCTAAATATAGCAAATCCTCCTCTACTTTAGTTACCATTTGTATAAAACACCTTTTTCTATCCCTTTATTTTCATCCTATGAGTGTCCTTAAAGGTAAGTCAGCTACTTATATGCAGTATATTGCTGGATCTTGTTTTGTTATGCAGATCTCGGTGTGCTTTGATTGGAAAATTTAATCTATTTACATTTAAATGTATTATTATAGGTAAGAATATCATTTATATTAATATTGCCATTTTGTTAATTGTTTTCTGACTATTTGTAGTTCCTTTTATCCTCTCTTGATGCCTTTGTTGCAGTTTGTTAAATTTTTTAGTAATATGCTTGGATTCCTTTCTTTTTAAATTTTGTGATTGCCTAGAGGCTGTTTTCTTTTGGTATGAATACCATGGATCTCATATAAAACATATTACAGTTTTTAGACTATTTTAAGATGATAATTTCTTTTGCATATAAAATGCTACAATTTATTCCTCCTCTAATATTTTATGCTATTGATGACACACTTTATATATTTTTACATTGTGTATCCATTAAAATATTATAAAATATTTTTGTATTGTATATCCATTCAAGCTACAGTTATTTTTAACACTTTCTTCTTTTAACTGTTATACTAGAGCTAAATCTGATTTATGTACCACCATGACAGTATTAGGGAATTCTAAATTTGAATATATATTTATTTTTACCAGTAGATTTTATACTTTATATTTTTATATTGTTCCTTAACATTCCTTTTTTTTTTTTTCATTAAAGACTCCCTTTTGTATTTCTCTTTTTTTTTTTTAAGACAGTCTCCCTCTGTCGCCAGGCTGGAGTGCAGTGGTGTGATCTTGGCTCACTGCAACCTCGGACTCCCTGGTTCAAGCAATTATCCCGCCTCAGCCTTCCGAGTAGCACAAACTACAGGCACGTGCTACCACGCCCAGTCAATTTTTGTATTTTTAGTAGAGATGGGGTTTCACCATGTTGACCAGGATGATCTCAATCTCCGGACCTCGTGATCTGCCCACTTCTGCCTCCCAAAGTGCTGGGATTACAGGTGTGAGCCAACGAGCCCGGCCCCATTTGTATATCTTATAAAGGAAGTCTAGTGGTGACGATTACATTAGGTTTTGCTTGTCTGGGAAGGTCTGTATCTTTCATTTACTTCTTAAGGACAGCTTTGTCAGGTATTTTATTTTGGGTTGGCACTTTTTTTTTTTTTTTTTTTTTTCTTCAGGACTTTGAATATACAATTCTATCTCCTTGTTGCTTGCAAAGTTTCTGTCAAAACATCCACTGACAGCTTTAAGGGAGTTCTCTTTTCTGTGATGAGTTGCTTTTCTTTTTTTTTTCTTTCTTTTTTTTTTGTTATTATATTTTACTTTCTAGGGTACATGTGCATAACGTGCAGGCTAGTTACATATGTATACTTGTGCCATGTTGCTGTGCTGCACCCATCAACTCGTCAGCACACATCAACTCGTCATTTACATCAGGTATAACTCCCAATGCAATCCCTCCCCCCTCCCCCCTCCCCATGATAGGCCCCGGTGTGTGATGTTCCCCTTCCTGAGTCCAAGTGATCTCATTGTTCAGTTCCCACCTATGAGTGAGAACATGCAGTGTTTGGTTTTCTGTTCTTGTGATAGCTTGCTAAGAATGATGGTTTCCAGCTGCATCCATGTCCCTACAAAGGACACAAACTCATCCTTTTTGATGGCTGCATAGTATTCCATGGTGTATATGTGCCACATTTTCTTAATCCAGTCTGTCACTGATGGACATTTGGGTTGATTCCAAGTCTTTGCTATTGTGAATAGTGCCACAATAAACATACGTGTGCATGTGTCTTTATAGCAGCATGATTTATAATCCTTTGGGTATATACCCAGTAATGGGATGGCTGGGTCATATGGTACTTCTAGTTCTAGATCCTTGAGGAATCTCCATACTGTTTTCCATAATGGTTGAACTAGTTTACAATCCCACCAACAATGTAAAAGTGTTCCTGTTTCTCCACATCCTCTCCAGCACCTGTTGTTTCCTGACTTTTTAATGACCATTCTAACTGGCGTGAGATGGTATCTCATTGTGGTTTTGATTTGCATTTCTCTGATGGCCAGTGATGATGAGCATTTTTTCATGTGTCTGTTGGCTGTATACATGTCTTCTTTTGAGAAATGTTTGTTCATATCCCTTGCCCACTTTTTGATGGGGTTGTTTGTTTTTTTCTTGTAAATTTTTTTGAGTTGTTTGTAGGTTTTGGATATTAGCCCTTTGTCTGATGAGTAGATTGCAAAAATTTTCTCCCATTCTGTAGGTTGCCTGTTCACTCTGATGGTAGTTTCTTTTGCTGTGCTGAATCTTTTTAGTTTAATTAGATCCCATTGGTCAATTTTGGCTTTTGTTGCCGTTGCTTTTGGTGTTTTAGACATGAAGTCTTTGCCCATGCCTATGTCCTGAATGGTATTACCTAGGTTTTCTTCTAGGGTTTTTATGGTATTAGGTCTAACATTTAAGTCTCTAATCCATCTTGAATTAATTTTCGTATGAGGAATAAGGAAAGGATCCAGTTTCAGCTTTCTACTTACAGCTAGCCAATTTTCCCAGCACCAGTTATTAAACAGGGAATCCTTTCACCATTTCTTGTTTTTGTCAGGTTTGTCAAAGATCAGATGGCTGTAGATATGTGGTATTATTTCTGAGGACTCTGTTCAGTTCCATTGGTCTATATCACTGTTTTGGTACCAGCACCATGCTGTTTTGGTTACGGTAGCCTTGTAGTATAGTTGGAAGTCAGGTAGCGTGATGCCTCCAGCTTTGTTCTTTTGACTTAGGATTGTCTTGGCAATGAGGGCTCTTTTTTGGTTCCATATGAACTTTAAAGCAGTTTTTTCCAATTCTGTGAAGAAACTCATTGGTAGCTTGACGGGGATGGCATTCTATAAATTACCTTGGGCAGTATGGCCATTTTCACGATATTGATTCTTCCTATCCATGAGCATGGTATGTTCTTCCATTTGTTTGTGTCCTCTTTTATTTCACTGAGCAGTGGTTTGTAGTTCTCCTTGAAGAGGTCCCTTACATCTCTTGTAAGTTGGATTCCTAGGTATTTTATTCTCTTTGAAGCAATTGTGAATGGAAGTTCATTCATGATTTGGCTCTCTGTCTGTTACCGGTGTATAAGAATGTTTGTGATTTTTGCACATTAATTTTGTATCCTGAGAATTTGCTGACGTTGCTTATCAGCTTAAGGAGATTTTGAGCTGAGATGATGTGGTTTTCTAAATATACAATCATATCATCTGCAAACAGGGATAATTTGACTTCTTCTTTTCCTAACTGAATACCCTTGATTTCTTTCTCTTGCCTGATTGTCCTAGCCAGAACTTCCAAAACTATGTTGAATAGGAGTGGTGAGAGAGGGCATCCCTGTCTTGTGCCAGTTTTCAAAGGGAATGCTTCCAGTTTTTGCCCAGTCAGTATGATATTGGCTGTGGGTTTGTCATAAATAGCTCTTATGATTTTGAGATACGTTCCATCAATACCGAATTCATTGAGAGCTTTTAGCATGAAGGGCTGTTGAATTTTGTCAAAGGCCTTTTCTGCATCTATTGAGATAATCATGTGCTTTTTGTCTTTCGTTCTGTTTATATGCTGGACTACGTTTATTGATTTGCATATGTTGAACCAGCCTTGCATCCCAGGGATGAAGCCCACTTGATCATGGTGGATAAGCTTTTTGATGTGCTGCTGGATTCGGTTTGCCAGTATTTTATTGAGGATTTTTGCATCGATGTTCTTCAGGGATATTGGTCGAAAATTCTCTTTTTTTGTTGTGTCTCTGCCAGGCGTTGGTATCAGGATGATGTTGGCCTCATAAAATGAGTTAGGGAGGATTCCCTTTTTCTATTGATTGAAATAGTTTCAAAAGGAATGGTACCAGCTCCTCCTTG
The DNA here is from genome assembly GCF_037993035.2 of Macaca fascicularis. Classification (NCBI taxonomy): domain Eukaryota; kingdom Metazoa; phylum Chordata; class Mammalia; order Primates; family Cercopithecidae; genus Macaca; species Macaca fascicularis. Next base: position 53,627,568 of record NC_088391.1, on the reverse strand, counting down.
TACCTCTGGTAGAATTCAGCTGTGAATCCATCTGGTCCTGGACTTTTTTTGGTTGGTAGGCTTTTAATTATTGCCTCAATTTCAGAGCCCACTATTGGTCTATTCAGGGATTCAACTTCTTCCTGGTTTAGTCTTGGAAGAGTGTAAGTGTCCAGGAAATTATCCATTTCTTCTAGATTTTCTAGTTTATTTGCGTAGAAGTGTTTATAGTATTCTCTGATGGTAGTTTGTATTTCTGTGGGGTCGGTGGTGATATCCCCTTGATCATTTTTAATTGCATCAATTTGATTCTTCTCTCTTTTCTTCTTTATTAGTCTGGCTAGCGGTCTGTCAATTTTGTTGATCTTTTCAAAAAACCAACTCCTGGATTCATTGATTTTTTGGAGGGTTTTTTGTGTCTCTATCTCCTGCAGTTCTGCTCTGATCTTAGTTATTTCTTGCCTTCTGCTAGCTTTTTAATGTGTTTGCTCTTGCTTCTCTAGTTCTTTTAATTGTGACGTTAGAGTGTCAATTTTAGATCTTTCCAGCTTTCTCTTGTGGGCATTTAGTGCTATAAATTTCCCTCTACACACTGCTTTAAATGTGTCCCAGAGATTCTGGTATGTTGTATCTTTGTTCTCATTGGTTTCAAAGAACATCTTTATTTCTGCCTTCATTTCGTTATGTACCCAGTAGTCATTCAGGAGCAAGTTATTCAGTTTCCATGTAGTTGAGCGTTTTCGATTGAGTTTCTTAGTCCTGAGTTCTAGTTTGATTGCACTGTGGTCTGAGAGACAGTTTGTTATAATTTCTGTTCTTGTACATTTGCTGAGGAGTGCTTTACTTCCAATTATGTGGTCAATTTTGGAATAAGTGCAATGTGGTGCTGAGAAGAATGTATATTCTGTTGATTTGTGGTGGAGAGTTCTGTAGATGTCTATTAGATCTGCTTGCTGCAGAGATGAGTTCAATTTCTGGATATCCTTGTTAACTTTCTGTCTCATTGATCTGTCTAATGTTGAGAGTGTGGTGTTCAAGTCTCCCTTATTATTGTATGGGAGTCTAAGTCTCTCTGTAAGTCTCTAAGGACTTTCTTTGTGAATCTGCATGCTCCTGTATTGGGCACATATATATTTAGGATAGTTAGCTCTTCTGGTTGATTTGATCCCTTTACCATTATGTAATGGCCTTCTTTGTCTCTTTTGATCTTTGATGGTTTAAAATCTGTTTTATCAGAGACTAGGATTGCAACCCCTGCTTTTTTTTTGTTTTCCATATGCTTGGTAGATCTTCCTCCCTCCCTTTATTTTGAGCCTATGTGTGTCTCTGCATGTGAGATGGGTCTCCTGAATACAGCAGACTAATGGGTCTTGACTCTTTATCCAGTTTGCCAGTCTGTGTCTTTTAATTGGAGCATTTAGTCCATTTACATTTAAGGTTAATTTTTTTTTTTTTTGAGACAGAGTCTCGCTCTGTCGCCCAGGCTGGAGTGCAGTGGCCGCATCTCAGCTCACTGCAAGCTCCGCCTCCCGGGTCTACGCCATTCTCCTGCCTCAGCCTCCCGAGTAGCTGGGACTACAGGCGCCCGCCACCTCACCCGGCTAGTTTTTTGTATTTTTTTAGTAGAGACGGGGTTTCACCGTATTAGCCAGGCTGGTCTTGATCTCCTGACCTTGTGATCCACCCGTCTCGGCCTCCCAAAGTGCTGGGATTACAGGCTTGAGCCACCGTGCCCGGCCTAAGGTTAATATTTTTATGTGTGAACTTGATCCTGTCATTATGATATTAACTGGTTATTTTGCTCATTAGTTGATGCAGTTTCTTCCTAGCATCGATGGTCTTTCCATTTTGGCATGTTTTTGCAATGGCTGGTACTGGTTGTTCCTTTCCATGTGTAGTACTTCCTTCAGTGTCTCTTGTAAAGCAGGCCTGTTGGTGACAAAATCTCTAAGCATTTGCTTGTCTGTGAAGGATTTTATTTCTCCTTCACTTATGAAACTTAGTTTGGCTAGATATGAAATTCTGGGTTGAAAATTCTTTTCTTTAAGAATGTTGAATATTGGCCCCCATTCTCTTCTGGCTTGTAGGGTTTCTGTCGAGAGATCTGCTGTTAGTCTGATGGGCTTCCCTTTGTGGGTAACCCGACCTTTCTCTCTGGCTGCCCTTAACAATTTTTCCTTCATTTCAACTTTGGTGAATCTGGCAATTATGTGTCTTGGAGTTGCTCTTCTCGAGGAGTATCTTTGTGGCGTTCTCTGTATTTCCTGAATTTGAATGTTAGCTTGCCTTACTAGGTTGGGGAAGTTCTCTGGATGATATCCTGCAGAGTGTTTTCCAACTTGGTTCCATTTCCCTCCTCACTTTCAGGCACCCCAGTCAGACGTAGATTTGGTCTTTTCACATAATCCCATACTTCTTGAAGGCTTTGTTCATTTCTTTTTCCTCTTTTTTCTTTAGACTTCTCTTCTCGCTTCATTTCATTCATTTGATCCTCAATCGCATCTCCCCCTCCAAGGAAACGCAGCTCATCACCAGCAACGGATCAAAGCTGGATGGAGAATGACTTTCACTAGTTGAGAGAAGAAGGCTTCAGTCCATCAAACTTCTCAGAGCTAAAGTAGGAATTATGTACCCAGCGCAAAGAAACTAAAAATCTTGGAAAAGAATGGAAGAATGGATAACTAGAATAATCAATGCAGAGAAAGCCATTTCTTTCATTTGATCCTCCATGGGCGTGGGACCCTCCCGCCCAGGTGTGGGATATAATCTCCTGCTGTGCGTTTGCTAAGACCCTTGGTGAAGCATAGTATTGGGGTGGGAGTTACCTGATTTTCCAGGTGTTGTGTGTCTCAGTTCCCTTGGCTAGGAAAAGGGATTCCTTTCCCCCTTGTGCTTTCCAGGTGAGGCGATGCCTCAACCTGCTTCAGCTCTCGCTGGTCAGGCTGCAGCAGCTGACCAGCACTGATTGTCTGGCACTCCCTAGGAGATGAACCCAGTATCTCAGTTGAAAATGCAGAAATCACCCGTCTTCTGGTCTTCTGTGTCGCTGGCACTGGGAGCTGGAGACTGGAGCTGTTCCTATTCAGCCATCTTGCTCTGCCCCCCCATGAGTTGCTTTTCTACTGCTCCTTTTAAAATTCTAATGTTTGAAAAGTTGATTATTATATGTCTAGATGTAATCTTCTTTAGATTTGTCTTGCATGTGTCCTTTGAGTTTCATGAAATTGGAGACCGATATTTTCTCCAACATTTGGGAGTCAGCCTTTATTTATTTATTTATTTATTTGTTTATTTATTTATTTAGATGGCCTGTCACTCTGTAGCCCAGGCTGAAGTGCAGTGGCACAATCTTGGCTCACTGCAACTTCTGCCACCCAGGTTCAAGTGATTCTCCTGCCTCAGCCTCCTAAGTATCAGTGCTCGGCCCATTATTTTTCAAAATAATCAACTTTATCTTTTTTATTCATCTTCTCCTTCTGAAATTTTTATAAGCTGTATATTCATTCCCTTGACAATGTTTCATGGCACCTGTGCGTTTTCTTTACTTTTTTTTTTCCTATATGTTTCCCTAACTTGCTAATTTCAAATGACTTTTTTTTTTTTTCAGGTTGTTGATCCTTTTCCTGCACAACTGAGTCTGATATTGAAGTTCTCTATTTTTTTTTTTTTTTTTTTAGTTCTTTTATTGTATTTTTCAGCTCCAGAATTTGTTTAGTTATCTTTCTGGTCTCTATTTCTTTATTAAAGTTCTAATATTGTTCATGCATTGTTTTTCCAGTTTCACTTAGTTGCTTATCTGTCTTCTCTGGCATCTCAATTAGCTTTTGTAAGATATCTGTTTTGAATTATTATTATTATTATTAGTAGTAGTAGTAGTAGTAGTAGTAGTAGTAGTAGTATTTTTTGAGATGGAGTTTTGCTCTTGTTGCCCAGGCTGGAGTGCATGGCACTATCTCGACTCATTACAACCTCCATCTCCCAGGTTCAAGCAATTCTTCTGCCTCAGCCTCCTGAGTAGTTGGGATTACAGGAGCATGCCACCAGACCTGGTTAATTTCTTGTATTTTTAGTAGAGATGGGGTTTCACTATGTTGGCCAGACTGGTCTCGAACTCCTGACTTCAGGTGATCCACCTGTCTCTGCCTCCCAAATTGCTGGGATTACAGGTGTGAACCACTGTGCCCAGCCTGTTTTGAATTATTTATCAGGCAATTACATTTCATTTTAGTTGATCACTGGAGCTTTATTAGTTTCCTTTAGTGCTGTCATATCTCTTTGACTCTTTATAATCTACGTATTCTTGCATTAGTGTCTGTGCATTTGAAGGAACAAACACCTCCTCCAGTTTTTACAGACTATTTTCAGCAAGTAATGCTCTTCTCCTGTTGGATCCATAGCTGAAGAGATTGCATCTGGGTTTACAGTCGAGTAAGGTTGGAGCTGAATCACACAACTGCTGCTTGGCCCAACAGTGGGCTCTGTAGTTGGTAGGCCTGTTACAAAGGCCCCAGTGAGAGTGGATCTTGCATTGTCCCTGGACCAACTAGACTACCTCCAGGACCTTAATTAGTACTCTGGCACTGGTATGAGAGTTCCTTTCAAGGTTCATAGATGGTGGACCTGTTGCCAGATATGCATCTAGTAATCACTTCCACTGAGTCCCCAAGAGTACTCCCGCTAGGTCATTGGGCATGCTCTTGGAGTAGGATTGGCTCCAAATCTCTGCTGAGAGAGACTGGAACAGAATCACAGGGCTGCTTGAGGGCCCAGAACTAAGACCAGTATCTGCAGGCCTGCCTTCAAGAGCATGGATGGGCATACCTTCTTTCAGATTCCTGGGCAGGAAGGATTATTCCTGGACCATGGTCAAGTGGAGCTAGAGCCAGGTAACAGCACTGCTTCAGGACAAGGCTGGCAGGTCTCCTCTGAGGGTATGAATGTGCATGTCACTCAGTATATCCCTAGACAGAAAGGATTTTTCTCAGAACATAGCTGAGAGGAACTGAAACTGAGGTACGGGGCTATGTCAGAATCTGGAGTGAGACTGAATTCTGTAGGCCTGCCTCTAGGGACATGAGTAAGTTTGTCTCCTGGCAGATCTATAGGCAGGCAGGACTGCATCCAGACTGCTGCTGAGAGGGGCTGGAGCCATTTCATGGGCTGCTTCAGGTTCCTCAGCTCATACCAGGTTCAGTGATGCTATTAACTGAAGTATGATTATGCACAGGTCCTCCCTAGTCCCTTGGTGGATGGTGCTGGTGTCAAAATCAAGGCCAAACAGTGCTGTAGCTGAGGAACAGGAAGTCTTTGTTTCTAGATCTGTAGCCATGACCACAGTCATTGAACCTGCCACCTGGATGTGGGATTGCCTTCTCTAAATGGCCCGTTTTTGTGTATGACTTTACCGGGGTTTTTCAACCTCCTACCTAGATTCCAAAGCTCCTACAAAGTCACTTTTGGTGGATGATGGTTGCAGAATTACTGTTGCTGCAGGTGGATATGAATCGGAGACTTCATACTATGACACTTTGTGTAGGTTTTGTTTTTATAAAATCTGTCTTGCTGGGGTTCAGAACTATTCTATGTGAAAAAAATGTCACATTGATTCACTGTCTCCAGGTGCCTGTTTACTAATCTCTTCTTTGCAGACTCCACTTTCTCTATACAAATTACATTATGGATTTTTGAGGTTCAAAGACTCACAAATCTAGATGTGAATAATTCCCATGTATATTACTGCTTAACTTAGTGTCTATGCCTGTCTATTTATCTATCTATCTAAAATTATTACCACTAATTTTTTCAAGAGTATTATATTCTACATATAAAATGTTAATAATATAAACCTAGTAGACCATATTTTAAATGACATCTTTGTAAATTAAATTGAATACATTTAAACATTTGACCCTAAGAAATATAAAAGCTGCTTTAGTATTTCAGATGAATTATAATTATTATTACTGATTGAGTTGTTTTATTATATTGTGAAACTGACAGACTAAGACATGCTTTGTATATAGTAGGAATTTATTTAATAGTTCTCTCCTTGAACAAAAAATAAAATCAACTATGTGCATGTCTTACCTATAAAAAGTACTTTCAAGTTTAATGTATTTAGTCAGTATATTCAGTTGATAGTCATATGAGGATGACTATAACAGAAATTAATTCCCTGGTGCAAGATAAATAGACTGTACTAAGGTATTTTCCCTGGAGTGGTAAATAAGTTTTCAGCATTCTGATTAAAACAAAATTTGATTTGTGGTTTGAATGAACTATAGTTTTCTCTTATCTGCCCAAGCTCTCCTCCATTAGCATGGATATTCAAGAGACTACTACATTATAATTGTAAAAAATGCTTAGCTGAAGTTCAAATCAATGTGTTTAAATAAGACCTACCTCACAAGGGTGGACAGGTGAAGTATCTATTTATGAGTAGTCAAAGGGTATAAATCAAAAAGGTGTTTAAATCTCAGAATCCCTTACCTACACGATATGCTGTTTTGTTGATATCTACTTTCAGTCTCAGTAGGCTGTTTTAGCATGCTTAATGTGTAAAATCTTGACAGATTTATGGTACATTCACTCAGCACTAATCCCATAAATTTTTAAGGCTTTCATTTATCCTGATTTAGATTGTTTTTTACTACCTGCATTAATTGGAAGATGTCTTTCCATATTAATTGGGGCTTGATCAGAATTATTTTGAGATACAAAAAAAGATTTTATAAAATAATGTTTTTATTCCAAATAATAACATAAGCCAAGTCATTTCTATATTGTCTACAATTACATTATGTATGAATATTTGAGTTTCAAAATGCCATTTCTCTCTGAAGGAAAATCAAATAAGCAAATGGTTGTCACATGCATATCTGTCTGAAAACTAATTGAGTCTTCAATGCCTGATCAATTATGTGCATTGTTATTTAAGCCCATTAGATGATAAGATATAAAGACTCCTGATCAGTTACTAATAGTGTTATAAAATATTTTGAGACATATTGTGTTGGCAGTCTTCTACCTAAATAAGTAATTTGTATTGTTTTAAGTGTCCTGGTTATTATTTTATGGTGACAAGATAAATATTTAACATGCCTTATAAGTTATTTCTGAAACAAAAAATAATACTTTGACTCAGGCCATTGTTTTTCTGTAAAAGCTATGAGGCACTGAAAGTTTATAGCCACAAGAGTGAAGCTGAAATTCATCAATAGAACAGCCATAATAACTTGATAGTATTCAAGCGTTTTCTCTTTGTACACATTGAAGTTGGGGACAGGGTCTTTTATCAGTGGCAAATATAATGCAAGAGTACATTATGAGACATGATATAAAAACAGCATATCCTATATTAAAATATGTGTTTTGAGACATTGTGAATTGTGATGATTTTTCTTGGGCCTTACCTTTGATGGAGGGCAATTGGGCATGCTACTGAAGTAGAGTAGAAGGGCTATCTAAGAAGGGGTAGTTGCAGAAAAAGCCCTTTGCTGAATCACCTTATTCTTCCATCTCTCAAGGTAACTTATGACCATGACCAAAGCTAAATTGGTAGCAATGTCCTCCTCCACTTTTTACCAGCTACAAGTTGGCTCTTTTTACTTTGAAATTTTCAACTCAAGGATGTCCGAAAGAGTACAAATAAATAAGTGTAGTTTTGCAGAAAAATGTCAACTAAAAAATGTTTTGGTGAAAAGTACATGCTGTAAATTGTCTTTATTGCTGTGTCCCCTTAGAGGCACATCAAATCTTGAACTTTTTAATAGCAGCTCCTTCTGTCCTATTTGTTTATATAATCTTATCTCTGAATCAAGGATAAGATTGTGTCTTTAAATTAGGTAAAATGTATTCATATATTGAGCTCCCAGAAAAACACTGAGCTCTACAAACAAGTACAACAGAACCCAAAACAGACCTAATTGTTTGCTTGTGTTCTTTTAGGTTTTTCAATTAATTTGAAAATATGCAAACAAACAAAAACACTGGATAAAATAAATAATGTAAAGAAAAAGATAAAGATGCCATGAGGAAAACATAATAGAGGAAACTCAGTGATTCTTGAAGTCTGAGAAAATTTTCTTAGAATCTGACAAGATGCATGGTGGGAGAGAACCAGACTAGGCATGGTGGTCAGGGCAGTCAAGAGAAGGAAATGTATGGGAAGAACCCTGTGGTGGTACTAGACTTATGAAGGAGTTTATTATTAACATAGATTATTTCACAGAGTCAGGGACATTAGTCCAAGATACCAAAGATGCTAATGTTTCAACATAATTTACATCTGCAAACTACTAGCAGTAACATCTGTTAAAGAAAATGATTATGTGGAAAGAGACTACCACCACAGGGAGGGCAGAGGAGGCATGCAATATTAAAGAATGCCTCTCTCATCTTATCATTCTAATATGTTTTACTAATGACATGTTCCACAGTAATGGGTGTAACTTTCTAAATAGACTGAAATCCAGAGTGTTTGATGATCAAATAGTCCATGAATGCTACATTTCAAATGTGTGTGAGATTTATAATAGGATGTAAAAAGCACTTAAACGCAAGCTGTGCTCATTTATATTCATAGTCAGGGCATAAGAGATAGAGCAGAAGGGAATGTGTTCTTGGTGTGCTAACTTACTCTATAGAAGGCCTGAGCTGAGGTCATGTTTCCCGTGATTTAAATTAGGCAACATAACCTGAGCTGAGGCATGCAGAGAAAAGTTGCAGCTGCTATAGAAAACTGCATTCTTCTGTGAGAAAATATGTCTCCGAGAGGTTAAAAGTCAGATATGTGAAGAGATAATGCATGGCTGTTGATTGTGGAGAGCTGCTTTGAAACATTTCTTGTTCCTGTCTTGCTCCTCATTTACAGAGTAAATTAGCAAGTAAAAAGACCAATGCTGTGGTCTGAATGCTGTGTCCCCCCAAAATTCACAGGTATAAATTTAGTCACAAATGAGATGGCATTAGGAGGTGGGGTTGTTAGGAAATTATTCTGATATGGGATTAGTGCCCTTATAAATGGGGCCCCAGAGAGCTGCCTTGACCCTATTCCACCACGTGGAAATCCAATTAGAAGATGGCATCTATGAACCAGAAAGTGGGCCCACACCAGACACTGAGTCTGCCAGCACCTTGAGCATGGACTTCACAGCCTCCAGAACTGTAAGAAACAAATTTCTATTATTTGAAAGCTACCTAGTTTATGGTATTATGTTATATAGCCGTCTGAATGGACTAAGACACACACTGCCAAAGAACAAATTCTCTTATGTTCCATCTTTCATGCCCTAATTATGAATATAAATGAACACTCTAGTTTTTAATAGGTTTGACGCTCAATTATACAATTTCATTTATACATGAAATATTACATTTATTGACTATTTGATTACCAAATCTCTCTGAGTCCCAGTTTATTCATAAAGTAACACAACAGTAGGGCATGCCTCTATCAAGATATATTAGAATTATGTGAAAAAATCCTTCCTCTTCACCCCAGAATGGTGATCTCTTTCCAAACAATATTTTTTGAAAGATGTTACTGATAGAAATACAGGTTTATTTAAACAGATTAAGTATTTATTAAAGAATAATTCTTGTTCATGTGAACCCAGTTTATATCTTATCATAAGCAGTAAGAAATAATCATCTGGTGAATGCAAGCTTCAGATGCTAAGCAGAATCTAATGTGAATAATTACAGAGAACACTAAATAGTGGCTAAGAATAAGATTTCCCTTTCATTTGCTTCAACTGAGAGAGAGAAGGGAATTGAACGAATAAGATAGGGGAGGACATGTGTGTTAATTGGGTAGAATATATACCAAATATTCAAAAAGGTTTGTTTGTGTAATCTTGTTCCGTATTTCACCAAGTTCACATTGTCTTTCCGAGGTCTAATTACTACTATGCAATGCATCATTAATTTTTTTTGAAAAAATATGATTGTCACATTATGGGAAAAATCTATACTTTTGTATGACGTAGGAACAAAAGTTGATAATTTCTCCATAGATTTATTGGCACCAAGTGTCATTTACCAGTAAAGGACAGAATGATCTTGGGAGTATGTATTGTACTTTTCACTTCATAAAGCTGAAATGACAGGTGTTAAGAGCTTTTACTTCTGCTGAGTGTCATTGTTTCTCTATCACCCTCTTTCATGTTCCCATTATCAAAATTTTCTCAGATGTGTAGATGCCCACTACAGTGAAATGCACTGCCAAAGAGCTTTCAGGAATTTTACAGAAGCTTTCTTTTTTAGATCACATCTCAAATTCAATTCAGTCATCTGATTCAGTGAAATATGTAGACTCTGAAGAAAAGAAAGAAAAAAAAAAAAAAGAAAAGAAACTCAGAAGTCCTATGTAAATTTGGCATGAACTCACGTGCTGAAACTTTTGTATTAATTGCAGTTATATTGGTAGGTGCTGAAAGTTCTGTATTGTCAAATCCCTGTGAGTTAACATTATAGAATCTTATGTTATTCTCATGTGACAGTCCCAAGTGGAATATTCTAGGTAAGCAGGAAACTTTCTGTACATGTTGATGCAATCCTGACATAGACTCACAAGATTCTTTTATTTAGAAACTTTCCCCAGCTTCCCACCCCCGTGTCTGGTCTTCATCTATATCCAGTTGGCAGAAAAAGAAAGGACACATCAACAAACCTGTTTCATAATTTCCTTTACAAACAAGCAGCACAATAGAAAAAAGTCGCCTATGTTTGATTGGTTGGTTGGTTGGTTGACTGGTGATAGTTCATCACCCGAACACAGGAGGAGCAGGGAAAGGTAGTTCCAGGCTAGTCAGGCATATCTCAGCGATATGATCCCACCGCAGAAGAAGTGGGTTATAAATTTGATGGAGTCGGCCAGGTGCAGTGGCTCACACCTGTAATCCCAGCACTTTGGGAGGCCAAGGTGGGCAGGAGATCGAGACCATCCTGGCTAACATGGTAAAAACCCGTCTCTACTAAAAACAAACAAACAAACAAACAAACAGAAAACAAACAAATATATTAGCCAGGCATGGTGGTGGGCGCCTGTAGTCCCAGCTACTCCGGAGGCTGAGGCAGGAGAATGGTGTGAACCCGGGAGGTGGAGCTGGCAGTGAGCCGAGATCGCGCCACTGCACTCCAGCCTGGGCGACAGAGCGAGACTCCATCTCAAAAATAAATAAATAAATAAAAATAAAAATAAATAAATAAATTTGATGGAGTCATTAATCTTCTTGTTCTTTTCATCTAAGTTTCAGAAGAGGAAACTAGGAGTTTTTTAAGCAGATCACCAAAATATTGACGCAAAATTAGTAATACATAACTCTTTTTCTATATCAAGCGTGACCCAAAGGTATTTTGTGGTTGTATTGCCTCTCTTTCTGTATTTAGCAAAGGTTAAATGGTGGAAATGCAGGAGACGGACCCACAGATTGTTTTGGGTGCTTGGGAGTTTATCATGTTTTAATGGCCAATGCAGATTCTCATGTTATTCTATTACATTGGCCCTAAAAAATTATACATATTAGAAATTTTGGAGACATTTACTTAATCCACAAACTGAATAGATATTTGGTATAAACAAAATAATTTGACGGGTTATTTTTAAATTCTAAATGAGATTAATTGCCAGTATGAAATTGAGCAATTAAAACTATGCATCCAACACAAATCTAACATACAGAATCTATAAAGAACTTAATTCAAGAAGCAAAAAACAAATAACCCCATTAAAAAGCAGGCAAGAGACAAGAACAGACACTTCTCAAAAGAAGACATACAGGTGGCCACAAACATTAAAAAATGCTCAACATCACTAATCATCAGAGAAATACAAATCAAAACCACAATGAGGTACCATCTCTCATCAGTCAGAATAACTATCATAAAAACTCAAAACAAAACAAAACAAAACAAAAAAAGCAAAATGACAGATCCTGGCAAGACTGGTTAAAAAAAAAAAAAAAAAAAAAAAAAAAAAAGGAATGCTTATAAATTGTTGGTGAGAATGTGAATTAATTCAGCCACTGTCGAAAGTAGTTTGGAGATTTCCCAAATAATAAAGAGGACCATTCAAACCAGCAATCTCAATGCTGCATATATATCCAAAGAAAAATCGATCATTCTACCAAAAAGACACATGTATACCTATGTTCATTGCAGCACTATTCATAATAGAAAAGTCTTGGAATCAACCTAAGTGCCCACTGACTGTGGACATATGTATTCCCTGTATCTAAATTAAAAGTTTAAAAATTTTGTCTAAAAAGAAGTTAAGCAATTAATTATCAATGTTAATTAGTCTTATATAAGAAAATATGCCATTGTATAGTAAAAAGCAGTAACTTCTTTGAATTTGCATATTTCTAATTTTTTGACATTACTAATTTTGCTACTGGTTAATTTTTCATGATGCTTTATTCATTTTTTAATAAGATTTTTCTATTTTGTGCTGAAAGAAAATGATTGGAAATATATAAGAAGCAAAACTGAGTAGAAAAGGGTATTTAAAAAGGGGAAAGTCAGGCCGGGCATGGTGGCTCATGCCTGTAATCCCAGGATTTTGGGAGGCCGAGGTGGGCGAATCACTTGAGGTCGGGAGTTCAAGACAAGCCTGACCAACATGGAGAAACCCCATCTCTACTAAAAATACAAAAAATTAGCCAGGTGTAGTGCTGCATGCCTGTAATCTCAGTTACTTGAGGCAGGAGAATCTCTTGAACCCGGGAGGCGGAGGTTGCAGTGAGCGGATATGATGCCATAGCACTCCAGTGTGGGCAACAAGAGTGAAACTCCATCTAAAAAAAAAAAAAAAAAAAAAAAAAAAAAAAAGTGGGGAAAGACAGTCCACCTCTTAGTTACTACTAGGGGAAGGTTTAAATGAATTTTGATTCAGCTACACAGTAGACTGCTGTGTGTCTCCAGAAAGGAATGAGGGCGTATACTAAGTAATGTGTATCTTGTGCTTGAATAAATATACTAAAATGAAAATTCAAGGCAAAAAATAATATGTATCTAATACAATTTTGCAGTAAAAATGGAAATTCTGGAAGGATACACAAGGCAAGAAACCATGGGTTATCTGTGAGGGTAGTTTTGAGATACAGAAGTAAATAGAAGGATAGAAGAAATAATATGATGTTCACCTCGAGTTTTGGGTATTTTAAAACATATTATCTAATCAAAAACAAATAATTAAGAACATAAGTGGGAAAAAATCGACTGACGTTTATAGACTAATCATAAATTTAAAGCAGTAGTATTGCTTACATTTCTTATTTCCTTATTGCTTCCCTTCACCCTGCCATTTTGTCCTATTAAATGCTACTACTCAAGCTTTGATAATTTTTCTCAATTGCTACTTTTTGAACCTTCTGTTTCTCCTTTTCTAATGTCATCCCATATATTCCCATTTAGATATCTTTCAGCTTGCTCTAACTATTTTCTCATCTTCATTTCCATGCAGTCCTTCTGCTTACTTATCTCACCGTTTCTATTCACAGGGCTCCCTTAGCTCCAGTCGCAAAAACTGGAAGCTGTATCTAATTCTTTTCTTTTCCACTCTTAATATGCACATGTGACTACAACGTGTATGTAATATTTTATGTATCCTTACATTTAGCTCTCACTGCCGCTTTCTGAGTTTAGGCAGTTGGTGCTATCTAGGTGGTTCATGGCATTAATTTTTATAATTTTGATTTGCATGTAAAAATTTCGTTTGTTGTATTTTAAGCAGAGTACCTAACGTATTGTGTTTGTTTTATCTGCTTCAACATTGCTGAGTTTCATTTTCTACTTGAATATTCTTTTTAATTCATATATAATAGATGTACATATTTTGGGGTACAGGTAACATACAATATTTTTGTTACATGCATACAATGTGTAACGGTCAAATCAGAGTAACTGAAATATCTGTCATCTCAAATATGTGGCAATATTTGTACTGGCAATATTTTATACTGGCAATATTTGTATTTTTCTCTTTTAGCTATTTTGAAGTACACAGCAGACTATTATTATTATTATTATTTTTTTTTTTGAGACGGAGTCTCGCTCTGTCCCCCAGGCTGGAGTGCAGTGGCGTGATCTCGGCTCACTGCCAGTTCCATCTCCTGGGTTCACGCCATTCTCCTGGCTCAGCCTCCCGAGTAGCTGGGACTACAGGCACCTGCCACAGCTCCCGGCTAATTTTTTGTATTTTTTTTTTAGTAGAGACGGAGTTTCACCGTGGTCTCGATCTCCTGACCTTGTGATCCGCCCGCCTCGGCCTCCCAAAGTGCTGTGATTACAGGCGTGAGCCACCGTGCCCGGCCCACAACAGACTATTATTAACTGTAGTCACCCTACAGACATATCAAACACTATATTTCTTCTAACTGTATTTTTGTGTACATTAATCAACCTCTCTTCATCCACACCCACACCTTCCTGACCTCTGGTAATCTCCAATCTATTATTTTCATGAGGGCCTCTTTTTTCGCTTCCACATATGAGTGAGAACATGCAATATTTGTCTTTGTGTATTTGGCTTATTTCACTTGCAATGACCTCCAGTTCCATCTGTGCTGCTGTGAGTGATAGAATTTTATTTTTTTCTATGGCTGAATAATATTCTATTGTGTATATATACCACATTTTTTATTCATTCAACCTTTGATGGACATTTAGGTGGATTTTATATTTTGGCTATTGTGAATAGTGCCTCAATAAACATGTGAACGCAGGTATTTCTTTATATATAGAAATATTTTCTTCTGGATATATGCCCAGTAGTGGGACTGCTAGATTATATGGTGGTTCTATGTTTAGGTCTATTGAAAAGCCTCCATATTTTTTTCACACTGGCTTTACTAATTTACCTTTCCACCAACAGTGTACAAGGTTTCCCTTTTCTCTACATGCTTGGAGCATCCATCATAATCTGTCTTTTCGATAAAAGTCATTTTAAGTGGGGTGAGATGGTATCTCCTTGCAGTTTTGATTTGCATTTCTTTGTTGATTAGTGATGTTGAAGATTTTTTCACATACCCGTTGGCCATTTGTATGTCTTCTTTTTGAGAAACGTCTATTCATATATTTTGCTCATTTTTTAAACTATTAATCTCTTTATTTGTTTTGTTTTGTTTTGTTTTGATAGATTTAAGAGATATAAGTGCAGTTTTGTTACATGGATACATTGTAGAGTGTTGAAGTTTGGAATTTTAATGTACGCACCACCCGAATAGCGTACATTTTACCCTTTAAGTAATTTCTCATTCCTCACCCACCTCCCACTTACCACATTTCTAGGCTTCCAATTTATATTATTCCACTCTTTGTGTTCATGTTTACACATTATTTATTATTATAAGTGAGAACATGCAGTGTCTGACTGTTAATGGCCTCTAGTTCCATCCGTGTTGATTCAAAAGACATAATTTAATTCTTTTTTTCTATGGCTTGGTATATTGTATAATACATGCAATATATATAGTATATATTGTATACTATATATATACACACACTACATACATATATAGTGTGTATATATATACACACATCACATTTCTAAAAATATACATATATACACACATCACATTTCTAAACGTCATCCATTGATATACACCTAGGTTGATTCCATATATTTACTATTGTGAATAGTGCTATGACAAACAACTGCAGGTATCCTTTTGATATAGTGATTTCTTTTATTTTGGGTAGATGTGCAGCAGTGAGAATGCTGGATCAAATGGTAGATCTATTTTTAGTTCTTTTGCCCATTTTTAAATTGAATTATTTGAGTTTTTTGCGACTGACTTGAGTTCCTTACATATTTCAGTTATGAATTTCCTACCAGATGGATAGTTTGTGAATACTTTTTCCCGTTCTGTAGGTCATCCCTTCACTTTGCTGGTGTTTCTTTTCCTTTACAGAAGGTTTTTAGCTTGATACAATTTCATTAGTCTATGTTTGCTTTTGCTGCCTGTGCTTTTGAGGTCTTACTTAAAAACTCTTTGCCCAGACCAGTGTCCTGGTGCATTTCCTTAATGTTTTCTTGTAGTAGGTTGTTTGTTCCAGGGCTTACATTTGTCTTTAATCCATTTTGATTTGACTTTTGTATATAGTGAGAGAGAGGAATCAGTTTCGTGCTTCTGCATGTGACTATACAGTTTTACTAGCACTATTTATTGAAGAGCCTGTCCTTTCCCTACTGTATGTTCCTAGTGCCTTTGTAAAAATAAGTTGGCTATAAATGTATGAATTTATTTCTGGTTCTCTATTCTGTTCCATCGTCTATGTATCTGTTCTTAGGCCAGTACCATGACAACTTGGTTTAAATAGCTTTGTAGAAAATTTTGAAGTCAGGTAGTGTGATACCTCCAATTGTGTTTTTTTTTTTTTTGTTTGTTTGTTTGTTTGTTTGTTTTTGCTCAGAATTGCTTTGGTTATTCGAGTTTTTTTTTAGTTTCTGTATATACTTTAGGATTTTTTTCTATTTTTGTCAAGAATGTCATTGGTATTCTGATAAAGATTGCATTGACTCTCAAGATCTCTTTGGGTAGTATTGACATTTTAACAATATAATACTTCCAATTCATGAGAATGGAGTATTTGTCCATTTCTGGAGTACTCTTTAATTTCTTTAATCTGTGTGTTTTATAGTTTTCCTTCTATAGTTTTTATCATTTCTTTGGTTAAATACATTCTTAAGTATTATGATTTTTTTTCACAGTGTTCACCATTGATGTATATAAATGATGTATATAAATGTGTCATAAGTTTGGAAATATTCTTCTCCTTAGTTTTTTTTTTTTTTTTTTTTTTTTTTTTTTTTTTTTTGAAGAGTTTGAGTCGTATTTGGTATTAGTTCTTTAAATGTTTGGTAGAACTCAGCAAAGAAGCCATCAGGTCCTGGGATTTTTTGATGGAATATTTTTATTATGGCTTCAATCTCATGATTCTCTATTAGTTTGCGCAGGTTTTCTATTTCTTTCTGATTCAATCTTCATAGATTGTATGTATCTAGAAATCTATCCATTTCTTCTAGATTTTTCCACCGTTAGCATGTAGTTCAATGCTATTTATTTGTTTATTTATTTATTTTTATTTCTCTCTCTCTCTCTCTTTTTTTTTTTTTTTTTTGTCTTGGAAACAGAGTCTTACTCTGTCACCCAGGCTGGAGTGCAGTGGCGTGATCTTAGCTCACTGCAATCTTTGCTCTCTGGGTTTAAGCAATTCTCCTACCTCCCAAGTAGCTGGGATTACAGGCACCCACCACCATGCCAGGCTAATTTTTTGTATTTTCAGTAGAGATGGGGTTTCACCATGTTGGCCAGGCTTGTTTTGAACTCCTGACCTCTAGTCATCCACCCACCTTGGCTTCCCAAATTGTTAGGACTACAAGCGTGAGCCACCACACCCACCCTATTCAATGTAATTTCTAGTGATGCTTTATATTTCTGTGGCATCAGTTATGTTTCATTTTCATCTCTGATTTATCTATTTAGATCTTTTCACCTTTTATCTTAGTTTCCAAGTCTAGCTAAAGGTTTGTCAATTTTATCTTTTCAAAAAATCAACTTTCAATTTTGTTGATATTTTGTAATTTTTAGTCTCAATTGTATTTATTTATGCTTTGATATTTATTATTTCTTCCCTTTTATTAAGTTTGGGTTTGATTTGTTCTTGCTTTCCTAGTTCCTTGAGATGCGTTGTTACATTGCTTATTTGAAATCCGCTTATTGTTTTTACATAGGTGTTATTGCTATAAACTTCCCTCCTAGTCTTGGTTTTGCTGTATCTCATAGATTTTCACATGTGGCACTCCCATGTTCATTTGTTTCAGAAATTTTTAAAATTTCTTTCTTAATTTTTTCATCACCCCCTTGATTGTTCAGGAGCATGTTAATTTTCATGAGTTTGTTTAGTTTCCACCACTCCTTTTGTAATTAATGTCTAGTTTATTCCATTATGGTCAGAAAAAAAATACTTGATATGATTTTGAGATTTTTGAATGCATTGAGGCTGGTTTTGTGGCCTAACATGTGGTATATTTAGAGGATTATTTGATGTGATATTGAGAACAATGTGTATTATGAAGCAGTTGGGTGAAATAATCTGTAGATGTCACCTAAGCCCATTGGTCTAGCGTGGAGTTTAATTCCAATGTTTCTTTGCAGACTTTCTGTCTGAATGACACTAGAAGTGAGGTGTCAAAGTTTCCTACTATTACATTTTATAGTCTGTCTTTCCCTTTCAATCTATTAATGTTTGTTTTGTATACTTGGGTGCTCCTGTGTTGGGTACCTAGGTGTTTATAATTACTATATTCTTTTGATGAATTAACCCCTTTATTATTATCTAGTGACTTTTCTGACTATTTTGACAGTTTTTGACTTGTCTATTTTATCTGATGCAAGTATAACTACTGCTCTTCTTTGGCTTTCATTTTCATGAAATATCCTTTTCCCATCACTTCAATTTTAGTCTCTGTTTTATAGATGAATTGGGTTTACTGAAGGCAGCATATAATTGGGTCTTATTTCTTTATGCATTCAACCACTCTATATCTGTTAAATGGAGAATTTAGTTCATTTATATTCAATACTATTATTGATAGGTAAGGGTTTACTACTGCCATTTTGACACTTGTTTTCTGGTTGTTTTGTAACTCTTTACTTCCTGTCTTTCTTTCTTACTGTTTTCATTTTTGGTTAGGGGATTTTTCTCTGGAAGTATGTTTTAATCCATTTCTTTTTAGTTTTAGCATATTTAACATAGGTTTTGGCATCATAGTTACCATGAGTCTTACCAAAATAAATCTTATAGGTATGTATGTGTGTGTGTGTGTGGGTATGTATATATACATCAAGTTTTTAAAAATAGATGACAACTTTTATTTGATTTCAAAGAAAGAAATAAAAACAAAGAAAAAATTAAGAAACTCTACACTTTAACTTTATCCCCTAACATTTTGTTTTTTTAATTTCAATTTACGTATTTTTATACTGCCTATCTCTTAACAGATTGTGATAGCCATTATTGTTTTTGATAGATATGTCTTTTAGCCTTCATACTTGAGTTATGAGTGGTTTGCATACTAAAATTACAGTGTTAGAGTGTTCTGAGTTTGTATGTGTACTGACTTTTACCCATGGATTTTTTAACTTCCAGTATTATCTGTATGCATGTTGAAGTTCTTTTTCTCTCAGAATGAAGAATTCCTTTTAGCATATTTTGTCAGACAAGTTTGGTGGTTATGAATTTTCTTAGCTCTTGTTTTTCTGGGAAAGGAAGGTTTTTATAATTGTTATTATTCACAGAACAAAACAATTCAGAGACTGCCTGAATGAAAGCACATTAGAACATTTTTTGTAAGGTAATTTACTTACTAGGACTCAGAATTTCAAATATGCCTTTAGACAAATAAATCTATGTTAGTGTGTTCAAAGATCCATAAATTATGTCTATTTATATTTTGAAATATTTTATATCTAATAATTATATATAAATTTATTTACACATTATTATACATAATTTTTAAAAGTAACAAATTATTAAATCATTTAACTATTTTTTTCCAAGAGAAACAGATCTTGAAATTTAAGTGAATAAAATGAATTCTTTGCCTCAATCTAAAATTATTAATTTCCTATTTATTCAAGGTACCATAATAGATACAATTAAGAGTTATTTACTTTTTTTAATACGACTAATGAAAATAAAATATTTCTTTATAGGTCTGTGGTTAAATGAAATAGTACATGATATGACTTGTTGGGAAGATAGTTTTTGTGCACTGTGTTGGGGTTCTCTGGAGCGACAGAACTAATAGGATAGATGTATATATGAAGGGGAGTTTATTAAGAAGTATTGACTCATACAATCACAAGATGAAGTTCCACAATAGACCATCTGCAAACTGAGGAGCCAGGAAGGCAGTCTGAGTCCAAAAATCTCAGTAGTAGGAAAGCCCATAGTTAGTGCAGCCTTCTGTCTGTGACCAAAGGTCCAAGAGTCCCTGGCAAACTACTGGTGTAGGTCCAAGAGTCCAAAAGCTGAAGAACTTGGAGTCCGATGTTTGAGGGCAGGAAGCATCCAGCACGGGAGAAAGATGAAGGTTGGAAGACCCAGCAAGTCTGCTCTTCTCCCTCCTGCTTTATTCTAGTGGCACCGACAGCTGATTCGATGGTGCCCACCCAGTTTGAGGGTGGGTCTGCCTCTCCCAGTCCACTGACTCGAATGTTATTCTCCTTTGGCAACACCCTCGGAGACACACCCAGGAACAATACTTTGCATCCTTCAATCCAATTAAGTTGACACTCAGTCTTAACTATCACATGTGGTAAATGGTGATTAGTATAAGCTTCATGTTTGGAGCCTAGGTAGTATAAGCCTCATATTTTGAGCCTAGGAAGACTGTGGGGCCATTGATAAAATGGGTTTTCTATATAAGGGTAGGGTAGATTTTTATGATAGCATACAAAAATCCAGAAGTTTGTACTTGTTCTCTTATAAGAAATACACCAATTTTGTTAGTGAATTTTTTTTTAGAATTAATCTTTTAATTTTAAATAAATAATATTCAAATGTATTTCTTAAATTGTGAAAAAGAGTGAAAAAAATTATAATTCTTTATATAAATAATATAACCTCTAAGTTTACCAGTGTTGGAAATTGCACTGGTCAGGTTTAGTGGGTAAGGAAGACTTTATTTAAGACTATTATGATTTAAGAGATAGATTGATATAAACTCTGTTGAAACAAAAAGCAGGAGAGATTTTAAGCACAGGGGTGAGCTAATCTAGTGAGAGCACTAGAAGCTGTTAGGAGGGAAGTTGGCTGATGTGATTAGGCCATCTGTGTTTGCTAGGTGATACGTATAGCAATTAGTCTCCCACTCACCAGCATAGACTAGGAGAAGGGGCACTATCTTTCTTCATGATTACATTTCAAAAGGATACCTCCCAGGTCCTTGGGAAAGACATTCATGGGTTATAAAACTGGCAAGAGACTGGTGAAAGATTTATATCTTCCCCCAAGGGCAGAAACAAAAATTTACAATTCCAAGTATTCTAAAGTGAATGCTCCAAAATAAAGGGAGGTCAAGAGACTATAGTCAGGAAGAAATGTTTATTCAAGCTGAGGGGAAAGGAGACTATCTCAGTTCTTTACAAAGCATACTGGTGTAACCTCATGTATGATTTGGAAGACTAAGTAAAAAGATTAAGAAATAACTCAAAAGAGAATGTGTCTGACTTGAAAGATGGTCTGATCTAATTTCAGAAAACAAACCTGTGTTCTATTATAAATAATGACTAGTACTGGCAAAAAAGTAATTGCTCTCACAGAATTTAGGAAAAATTTCTTTGATCATTACATTAATGTGTAAGAATAAGCTAAGTTTCTTTCTTTTACTTTTCTTTTTTTTTTTTTTTTTTTTGAAATGGGGTCTCGCTCTGTTGCCCACACTAGAGTGCAGTGGCGCAATCTCGGCTCACTGCAACCTCTGCCTCCCGGGTTCAAGTAATTCTCCTTCCTCAGCCTTCGAGTGGCTGGGACTACAGGCATGTACCACCACGCCCGGCTAATTTTTTTGTATTTTTAGTAGAGATGGACTTTCACTCAGTTAGCCAGGATGGTCTCAATCTCCTGACCTCGTGATCCACCCACTTCGGCCTCCCAAAGTGCTGGGATTACAAGCCTGAGTCGCCGCGCCTGGCCAGGAATAAGCTAAGTTTCTGTAAGAAACCAAGGTTCTTTTACAGTTAAAAAGTGGGAAAATAGTATAAAACATGTCAAAAGTCAGTTAGAAATTCAAATAGTACATTGCATTATTAACATAAATAGAATGGCATTCTTAAGCCGTTTGTAATGTTGCCTTTTAAAATTATTTCAAATTATTCAGTAATTGCATATGTTTTTCATTGTGAAAAAGATTTCAGAGACTGACAGTGATAAATGATCTTAAATTCAGTTGTTCTGTAGATGATAATGTCCTATTCACAAATGAATAGCTTTATCTGCTAGTCATTTTTAAAAAGTCCTTTGTACAACTGAGCTGCTGTAATAGAAAGTCCCTGTACTGCTTACTGCAGTTATCATTGTGCAGTGTTTCTCCTGATTTCAAAGGATGGCAGAGGCCCATCACATTCTATTTATACTAGGCGCAAACTATAATCTTAAGATAATGATCCAAGTTTCTAATTCAGAGTGGAAATCATCCTATTGTAAAAGATTCCATTTCTTTTTATCTTAAGTGTGCTTTTTAGTCATTGATAAATAGTCATGAGATTAGGGTTGAAAAAGGAATAATACCTGAAGTTTAAGCCTACTTATGAGTCAATTTCTTTTATTTAATTTTATCTAACCCCTAATTTCTTTGATTTTAAAAATATGTTTGTCACTCAATTCAATCAAAAATAAGAAACAATTTTATTATATTAACTTTTTGTAGTTTCATGATTACTTTTCAGTCTTAAAGACTGAGGCTTTAAGAATTTTCTGAACAAATCAGTAGACCCATCTTTGTTGACTCTAATCCCTCTAATGCTATACTTATATCCCCCTTACAGAAATTAATTCACGAATAGATAAAAATAAAATGTCATATAGATAAAAACTATGATTTTAGGTTTCTCCTACTTATTCTGGTTATAGAAATGTGTGTTACATTTATATTTGTATTTAAGAATTTAAGTGATTTGCTAATTATTTTAAATAAGAGAAACTGGAGAAGTGTCAAATTTCAGTGATCAAAATATTACTATAAAATACATATTTTGGAGGAGCAGTCAATTGGAATAAAGTTCTTTCTTAAAAATAAAATGTACCTTCTCCCTTCCTTGTTATCCTGGTTACAGTCTTTACGTATGTTTTTGATAGTGACTATAAATAAAACAAAATATTTTCCCAGATAAGTTCAATTGGCAAGGATGTAAATATAATAGAACAAACATCTACCCATAAAAATGTCTGCTATGAAGCATGTATTTGTTCTCTTAAATAAAGAAAAAAAGTTCTTTTCCTATGAACACACAAAATTAAGTCTTTCATTGTTACATTTGTATGTGTTCAATTAAGTTCTTTTCTGAGATTGTGAGAATTTTGATTGGCTATCTTTTATAAATGCAGAAAAATTCAAACTCTAAAAATCTATTTCAACCAGTATATGAAGATAGATTATTTCACTAGACCTCCAATGTAAGGCTTTGCCTGTTTGCATAATTATGTAATAATTCCTTTATCAAATCCAAACAACTTCATATAATTTATTTATAGTTATATTTAATAGGGTATTGCTTGCATCTGCATAGTCATCACAATGTTCATTTTAGCAGCACAAAAAATAATGCATGTAAGTTTTCGTAGTTGACTAAACCAGTGGTTCTCAAACATTAGCGTGCATCAGAATCAATTGAAGGACTTGTTAAAACATATTGTTGGGCTCACCTCTCAGAGTTTTTGGTTCAGTAAGTCTGACTTCTCAAAATGTGCCTTTACTTGATGTTGATGCTGCTGAATTGGGGACCACACTATGGAAATCATTTTATTATTGTGCAAATGGAGTGTTTTAAAATATTTGCTATGATGCGTTATATTGCAATACACATTTTTATGAATTTAATTGTTTTTATTGATTCATATCATTATCTGCTCTATTCTGAGGTAGTTATTGTTTTCTTTTGTAGAGGACGGAAAGTATGAGGATTAGATTTGGAATCACCGCATTTCATGGTTAAAAAAATGCAGATCTGATTATTTGAATCCAAATTGATCTAGTTTCTCATTCTTTGAATTTTACTTAACCTTGATGTAATAAATCAATGTTAAGTTTCTGTTGATTTTAAGGTTCTTTTTACAGTTTAACAGTTTTTACAACTTAACATAGTATATGTTATGTGAACCAGAAATTTCTATAGTTTCTACCTGGAGTAGAATGTGGTACAGCATTTTTCTATAGTATTATAGCTTTCTATTCCAGACTTCCTCATCAATGCATCCCCTAGCTGCACTAGGAAACTGATACTCATCCTTGGGCTGGAATGCCAATTTCTGGAGTGGCTGGAGTTCCTGACTCTGTCTTCACTGGCCATGAGCAGCCTCTTTTGACCATCCTTATAGGATGCCACTACTGAAGTAAGTTCAGATGGCACATCTTGTGTTCATTGCAGGTAGCAAGCAAAAGTGATATTTAGCACATACTGTCCTGCCAAAATGTGCTGAACCTGGCCAAGGATGAGCTTCTTCTCACAGATTGACGTCAATAGTCATCAGAAGATAGCACAACAGCCTATGGTGGATTAAAAAAAAACCTGTAGAGGGGCTTGTAGTTAATGTCCCAGCACATTAGAAACAAGGCACTGACAGCTAAAGTATGGCAGTAAAGAAGATGAAGGATGAATGGAGGTGGACAATGCTCCCTTTTGGGCACAGCTCTAGTGTATATACACTTGAATCTCCACTTTTCCAGGTTTGGTATACTTTTCTTTGTGATTGATTTATACATTTTGTGATATACAAGTTAGCTACAGAGTTTCTCTATCATTCTGCAAATTAGGTCTTCTTTATTATTTTTGAATATTTAAGAAATATTCAACTGAAAGCAAATTGAATTTTTAACATTAGAAGTCAAAATTAAAAAGTTATAGTTTTCATAATATAACTTTAAACATTGCTAATATTGTAATGGTGGTGAAAAGTGTTTTATTTACTGATGTAAACATTTCCAGTCAATTGTTCAATTCAGCAATTTGGAAAGAGCATCATAAAAAATCTTGATCTGGAATTTTGTCTGCCATTTTCAAGTTTAATGCCTAAGATCAGTATGCTTGATTAAGCTACTTATAATAAATTACAATAACTCAAGTCATTCACAAAATATTGTAAAATTATTTATATTTTATAATTATATATTTGCTATTTGAATTTTTATTTTAATATAATATTTGCTACCTTCCCTTACATTTTGTATTTTTATCTTAAATACATTTTATATAAAATATTTATTCACCAAGGCCCATATAAATGTCTCCCCAATTTTATCCAGAATGATGAACACGTATCTTCTAATCTTCCAGGCATTAGAAAGGAAGAGTTTGTATTAGTCATGGTTCCCTAGAGGGACAGAACTAATAGGATATATATATCATATATATATGGGGTATATATAAGAGATATTTATGAGATATATATGATACATATATGAGATATATATGAGATATATGTGATATATAGATGAGATACATATATGAGATATATATGAGATATATACATGAGATACATATATACACACACACACATATATAAAAGGGAGTTTATTAAATATTAACTCCCCTTTATACATGTGTGTGTATGTGTGTATATATATCATTATATATATAATGATATATATATCATTGATATTTTTCCTGGTGGAGTGACCCAAACCTTCATTCCTGAGGGATGTGGACCATTTGTAGTCCTGCCTGAATTGGTCTGTTGTGGTTTCCCATTGACCTTAATCACAGGGCATGGTAATACTAAGAGATGCCTTAATGGATCTTCTGTATTCCACAAATACTTTTCCTTACCTCCATTATGGAGTAGTAGACTGATTTCATCTTGATAGTCTGGGTCAATCATACCGGCCAACACTGTAACTCCCTTCTTAGTCTGCTGACTTCAAGATGGGAGGAGCCCAAACTGTCCAGGTGGCAATCTTAACGTCCAGTTTAATGAAATCATTGTTGTATCTCCTGGTGACAGTGTTCCTTCCTCTGCAGCTAAGACCTACAGGCCAGCAGAACATAATGCTGCAGGAACAGGAAGCGAAAATTTTGCTAGTGGATCACTAGGGGTGATGGTGAGTAGTGATACTTCCACTTTCACCTCTTGATTCCCAGACATTTGAATCCTGGCTGTGGTAGAAACAGTATCATATATTGTATACTGATTCAGAGTATACAAGGCCTTCTGGAGAACTTTGCCCCAGCCCTGCAAAGTATTGTCACCAATTTGTCATTGTAATTGTGACTTCAAAAGGCCATTTCACCATTCTATCAATCCAGCTGCTTTAGGATGATGTGGAACATGGGAAGATCAGTAAATTCCACGAGTATAAGCCCACTGCTGCACTTCTTTAGCCATAAAGTGAGTGCCTTGGTCAGACATAATGCTGTGGGGAATAACGTGACAGTGTATAAGGCATTCCGTGAGTCTGTGGATGGTAGTCTTGGCAGAGGTACTGCATGCAGGATAGGCAAGCCCAATCCAGATGAGTGTCGACTCCAGCAAAGACAAACTTCAGCTGTTTCTATGATAGAAGAGGTCCAATATAATGAACCTGCCACCAGTTAGTAGGCTGATCACCCTGAGGAATGGTGCCATATCGAGGACACTGCTGCAGGCAAATTGGGCACTTAGCTATTGCCATAGCCAGGTAAACCTTGGTGAGTGGAAGTTTATGTTGCCGAGGGCATACAAAACCTCCATCCCTGCCACCATGGCTACTTTGTTCATGGGCCCATTGGGTGATGACAGGGGTGCCTGGGGAAAGAGATTGAGTGGTGTCCAGAGAACGGGTCATCCTATCCACTTCATTATTAAAATCTTCCTTTGCTGAGGTCACCCACTGGTGAGCACTCACATGGGATACAAATACCTTCACAGTTTTTGACCACTCAGAGAGGTCCATCCACATGCCTATCCCCCAAATTTCTTTGTTACCAACCTTCCAATCATGTTTCTTCCAAGTCCCTGACCATCCATTCAAACCATTGGCTACAGCCCATGAATTAGTATATAATTGCATATCTGGCCATTTCCCCTTCCATGCAAAGTGCACAACCAGGTTCACTGCTTGAAGCTTTGCCCACTGGGAAGATTTCCCTTCACTGTTGTCCTTCAGGGATGTCCTAGAAAGTGGCTGTAGTGCTGCAGCTGTCTGCTTTCGGGTGGTGCCTGCATATGGTGCAGAACCGTCTGTGAACCAGGTCCTAGTCTTCTCTTCCTCTGTCGACTGATCACAGGGAACTCCCTATAAGATCACTGGTGCAGGCTGGGGGAAAGAAGGCAGGGTGGCAGGAGTGGAGACCATGGGCATTTGAGCCACTTCCTCATGTAACTCACTTGTGCCTTCAGGACATGCTTGAGCTCTATCACATGTATACCACTTCCATTTGGTGATGGAATGCTGCGATCATGCCCCACTTTATGGCTACATGGGTCAGAAAGCACCCAGTTAATGATAGGCTGATGACCCATAGTCAAATGTTCAGTTTCCACCAAAGCCCAGTAACAGGCCAAGAGTTGTCTCTCAAAAGGAGAGTAGTTATGTGCAGAAGATAGCAGGTCCTTGCTTCAAAATCCTAGAGACCTCTACCGTGATTCACCTATGGGAGCCTACCAAAGGCTCCAAACATCATCCGTATCTGCCACTGACACTTAAAGCACCATTGGATCTGCTGGGTCATATGACCCAAGTGGCAGAGAAGCTTGCACAGCAGACAGGACTTGTTACAGAGCCTTCTCTTGTTCTGGACCCCACTCAAAACTGGCAGCACTACAGATCACTTAATAAATGGGCCATACCAACACACTCAAATGAAGAATGTGTTGCCTCTGAAATCCAAATAGATCACTAGGCATTGTGCCTCTTTCTTGGTTGTAGGAGGGGCCAAAAGCATCAACTTATCCTTCACTTTAGAAGGAATATCTCAGCAAGTTCCACACCACTGGACCCGTAGAAATTTTACTGAGGTAGAAGGTTCTTAAATTTCAGTCAGATTTATTTCTCATTCTCTGACATGCAAATGTCTCACCAATAAGTCCAGTGTGTTTGCTATATCTTGCTCACTGGATCCAGTCAGCATAATGTCATCAATGTAATGGACCAGTGTGATATTTTTGGAAGCAAAAAGTGATCAAGGTCTCTCCGAATAAGATTATGAAACAAAGCCGGAGAGTTGATGTACCCTGGAGGTAGAAGATTAAAGGTATATTGTTGTCCTTGCCAGCTGAAGGCAAATTGCTTCTGGTGTGCCCTAGGGACAGGAATGGAGAAAAAGGCATTTGCCAAATCAATGACTGCATACCAGGTACCAAGAGACATGTTAATTTGCTCAAGCAATGAAACCACATCTGGTATAGCAGCTGCAATTGGAGTCATCACTTGGTTAAACTTACAGTAATCCACTGCATTATCCAAGATCCATCTGTCTTCTGCACAGGGCAAATGGGAGAGTTGAATGAGGATGTAGTGGGAATCACCATCCCTGTGTTTGGCAAGTCCTTGATAGTGGCACGAATCTCCTCATTCCCTCCAGGGATGAGTTATTGTTTTTGATTTGCTATTCTTCTAGGTAGAGGCAGCTCTGATGGCTTTCATTTGGCCTTTCCCACCATAATGGCCCTCACCCTACTAGTCAGGGAGCCAATCTGGGGGTTCTTCCAGCTACTAAGTCTGGCAATTATTGACATAATTGCCTATGCCAATTATGCATTCTGGCACTGGGAATATGACCACAGGATGATTTCAGGGATCCACTGGACCCACTGTAAGTCAGATCTGACCTAAAACTCCATTAGTTACCTGACACCAGAAGCCTCTACTTTAACTGGAAGATTACAATAATGTTTTGGCTCCCCTGGGACGAACATCAGCTCACAATCAGTGTCCAACAGTCCCCAAAATGTCTGATCATTTCCCTTTCCCCAGGGCAGTTACCCTGGTAAAAGGCTGGAGATCTCCTTAGGGAAGGATAGAAGAATCACTGCATAAATTGTTGGTAATGTAGTGGGGTCCTTCCTCAAGGGTACCCAGCCTACCCTTCATTCAATGGGTTGTGGTTCTGTAAACTGGCTCAAGTCTGGAAATTAATTAAGGGGTTTTGATTCTCTGTTCTTATAATTCAAATTAGTCTTCTGTCCATTCAACCTAGAAGTTTCTCCTTATATAAAGTAAGTAGGAATGCAGTAGGCTTCCTATCAATTTTACTTCTAGGAACAGCATATTATTTAGCCAATGCCAGAGCTCTACACAAGTCAGACTATTCCTATTGCTGCTTTGTCTTTGCTGTCCATTACAGTAGCTATGCCCATCTTGCCTTTGATGGTTGAGCGCTGCCACTTGGCTCCTGCCACCTCGGGATCCAATTATTCCCATTGTATTTAAATTTTTAGTTGAGGACTGCAGTTCTTACTGTTAGATCTAACATATAGAGAAGAGCTATTACAGGGCTCTTCAAAGACACAGGTGCTGCCCTCACAAATCTATTTAGCAAGGCATTGGTAAAGAGTATATCTTCTGGACCCTCCCAGCTGAGATGAGTAGGTCTAAAGTGACTAATCCACTCCACCATTGCAACCTCCCTAAGTCTTTTGATCACTTTCTCGACCTTAAACCAAGGGAGATCAGGCATTTCCAGCTCACTCACAGTAGGCCATCCTTTAATCCATATTTCAGCTAACCAAACACATAAACTCTTAGAATCTTTTTAAATTCCATGAGCTGCAACATTAAATGCAGAGTCCCTACTTAGTGACCCAAATCAATAAATTCAGCCTGATCCAACTCTATGTTTCTTACACCATTTTCCCACACCTTTAATATACATCCTCATGCATGTTCTCCAGATTTCTGTTTATAAATTAGAAAACTCAAGAAGTTCTTTTTGAGTGTAGTACACCTCTTTATGGATCATACTGTCAACCTCACCTCTAAGGGCCCGCCAGGGCTTTAGTCTAGTTATGGGTCTACAACCAAACAGGGGTGGGTGTTCGAGGTGGCTCAAGAGGTGAATTAACATTATTTTGTCTGGCAACTGCCTCAGCGGAGGCCATCACTGTTGCCTCAGGTAGTACGGGGTTTATCTCCTCAAAAGCTGGAAAGGCTGATGGCTGCATGGGTCAGGGAAAAGATGTTGTCACTATTGGTGATAGGATAGCCGTTCCTTCTGTCAAAAAAGGTTCATCAGAGTGTATAAACTCAGTGTCCCCAGATTCATGAGTCCTCCCACACATTCCCATTCTAAGTTGCAGGGTCCCAATATTTTCTAATCAATGCCCTCACTTTAACTGTAGACACCTGGCAAGGCTGCGGATGCACCTTTCTTTGCAGGTCAGCCACTTGCATGATAAGAGCTTATGTCTGTTTTTCCACAATTTCAGCTCTTTCTCTGCCGGAGATAAGACTCTCACTCAAGGCAATCTTAGCAGATTTGATTCTCAGTATCTGCTTCTGAAGGTGGGAGTTAGAATCCCTGAGTTCATCATTTTCTTTCATCACTTTGTCCACGGAACTTAGGAGCAACCAACCAGCTTTATTTTGTTCCTTGATTCTCCACATATGATCAAAGGTATTATGTATAGATGACTAAACTCTTTGTCTCTCACGAGTGGTGAATCAGGAGCATCAAATGCATTTATTTTATTTTTCATAACTCTGTAAACAGTTCATGCCAAGGACTATCAGTGTTCTCCATACTATTAGAAATAGAGTCCTTAGCATTTTTGGGTCTGATCATGTTAAGCAGCCAACTCAGAAACCAGAAAACCAATGAAAGAACACCATCCTTAATGTTTTGTTTCTCTAGAACCACTCCTGGTACCAAAATCTGCACTAGTCAGGGTCTCCTAAAGGGACAGAACTAATAGGATACATGCATACACACACACACACACATAAAAAAAGAGGAGTTTATTATTAACTTGCACAATCACAAGGTCTCACAATAGGCTGTCTGCAAGCTTGAGGAGCAAGGAGAGACAGTCCAAGTCTCAAAACTGAAGAACTTAGAGTCTGATGTTTGAGAGCAGGAAGCATCTAGCATGGGAGAAAGATGTAGGCTGGGAGGCTAAGCCAGTCTCACCATTTCACCTTTTTCTGTCGTCTTTATATTTGTTGGCAGCTGATTAGATTGTGCCCACAGATTAAGGGTTGGCCTATCTTCCCCAGTCCACGGACTCAAATGTCAATCTCCTTTGGCAACACCCTCACAGACACACCCAGGATTGACACTTTGCATCCTTCCATCCAGTCGAGTTGACACTCAGTATTAACAATCACAAAGTTTTAACAGATAAATGATTTCTTATCTCAGTTCTTTATGAATAGTCATTTAGCAGTCCACTATATTCCCTCTTCTCCCTGGTAGCTGTGGAAGGTATCTGAGTTACTGACAGCAAATCTACATGGGTCTGCAGCAAGCTCAATTCTTGCCTCCTCAGAAGGAATAATTCCACTAAGGGGCATCAAGCAGAAAAGTAGACCAAGACAAGTTTCAGAGCAGGAGGGGAAGTTGATTAAAAAGTTTAAGAGCAGGAAAGAAAGGAAAGTGCACTTGGAAGAGATCCAGGTGGGCAGCCTGGAGAACAATTGCACTGTTTGTGATCCTAGGACTTTATAGTGTGGCCCCTTTCCAGAGTCTTGCATCCCTTTCTCATGACTCTTCCCTTAGAGTGGGCTGCCCACATATGCAGTGTCCACCTTACACTTGGGATGTGAGTGTGTCCAGTATGTTTTGGAAGTTGTGCGCATGCCCATCTGAGGCTTTTTCCTTTTCTGGTGGAACCCAGTAAAGGGAAAAATGTCCCTAGAAGGTCATACTCTGTTATTTTGTATCTTAATGGAGAAGTTGCATCTCCCTGGCATCTGCATTCAATTAACACTTCAATATTAACAGCTGTGGACTATTAGGAGATGGTTTCTCCCTGGTGCTGGCTGCCAACTTATCACTTTTAGAGAGACAACATGATAATTGCCAAGCCATAACCTGATATTCCTAGTGGTGAGGGAGAGCTGTCTCCTGCCCTGCTCATGCCTGCCTAATTAACTGTAACATCCCAAAGGACACTGTTATCACTAAATAATTGCATTCTCCCAGTGTAGTATCATTTGGAGGTGGGGATTTGGAAGGATGATTAATTCATGAAGATGGAGCCCTCATAAATGGTATTAGTGCCCTATTAAAAGAGACCTCAGGGTGGGACGTAGTGGCTCATACCTGCAATCCTAGCACTTTGGGAGGCTGAGGTGGGTGGATCACCTGAGGTTGGGAGTTCGAGACCAGTTTGACCAACATGGAGAAACCCCATCTCTACTAAAATTACAATAAATATTACCCAGGTGTGGCGGAGCATGCCTGTAATCCCAGCTAGTAGGGAGACTGATGCAGGAGAATCGCTTGAACTCAGGAGGCAGAGGTTGCGGTGAGCCGAGATCATGCCATTGCACCCCAGTCTGGGCAACAAGAGTGAAACTCTGTCTCAAAAAAAAAAAAAACAAAAACAAAAACCAAAAAAAAAAAAAGTCTCATTTGAACTTCCAGCCTCCAAAATAGTGAGAAATAAATATCTGGTTTTTGTTTGTTTGCGTTTTTTTTGTTTGTTTGTTTTTGTTTTTTTTTTTTTTTTTTAGACAGAGTCTTGCTCTGTCACCCAGGCTGGAGGGCAGTGGCACAATCTTGGCTCACTGCAACCTCTGCCTCCCCAGTTCAAACAATTCTCCTACATCAGCCTCCTGAGTAGCTGGGACTACTAGTGCACACCACCACACCTGGCTATTTTTTGTATTTTTAAATAGAGACAGAGTTTCACCATGTTGACCAGGCTGGTCTCAAACACCTGACTTCAAGTGATACACCCCCGTCAACCTCCCAAAGTGCTGTGATTAAAGGTTTGAGCCACCATGCCCGACCAATTTCTGTTGTTTATAAGCCACAGACTTACTGATATTTTGTTACAGAAGCCTGAAATAACTAAGACAAGCACCACAGCTCATGTTTGGTCACTGTCAATTTAGGATGTCAGCAATACACTTCTGCTTTTCAGTGTGAATTGTGTATGGGCACCTTTACAAATATGTATTCCTGTCTTTCAGGATCTGCTACTTGTTGCTTTTGGGGCTCTGAAATCAGTACCCCAAAATCTGGCATTTTGACATGCTAAACCAGAGAAGCCTCAGGGTCTCCCTTACCCACTGACCAACCCCCCCACCACCAGTCCTCACTGTCTCTCCCAAAGGAGCTTAAGTTCCTTTATCTGCCTAAGATCCAAACCCACTAAGAAGAACAATTATTCTTTCCTTCCCTCCCTGTTATTACATTATCTATTGCAGAAAAAAAAGACAAGATTTGACCACACCTTAGCAGAAACTTTTACTATCTCCAAAGATCATACATTGAAAACTATTTACAAGTTAATCTCTGTTCCTGAGTCCAATTATTCTCCCTAACAATAATTTGTTGCCTCTCAATAGAATTCCTTTTCTGCCTCCTCCTAGAACCTATTTTACCAGAATCCAAGCCACCTTTCTTTTAGTAACCTTAGAATGGTATATACTTCTGTAATTCATTAGAATGTTGGTGTGGAGTCCTGATAAGATCGCTAAGCAACAACAGCGAGGGATACCAGATGTGGGGAGAACATTGGTTTGTTTAGAAAGACAGCTAATCACAGACAACCCACTGGCATGATATCCTGTTCCCAAATACCTCCCAGCCCCAGCAGCACCACCTTATCTGCACACCTTATCTGAAAGTAGCCCCTCTAGTACAACTCAGTATCAGGTCGTGCTGCTCCAGCCCTTGCCTCTTTGCAAACAGCCTCTTTTGTGCTGCGCTGCCTGTTGCTTCCCTGCAGTATACTTTCCTTCTAATAAATCTACCTTTCTTTCCCCATGTCTTCTTTGGTAAATTCTTTTGCCACCAGCAACACTGGCCCCAGCCAGTGGCATCCATGATAGTTGGGTCTTCATCCCGAAGGCACTTGTGTATAAATGTTAAATAAAATTGTATACCTTTTCTCTTATGAATCAACCTTGCCAATGATTTTTCAGTGAAACTTTAGGGGGTCGATGGTAATGGCCCCCACATTACCATGATTATATTACTATTACAATTCTTTATTCTTCTATTTTAATAAAAAATTTATTTTTTGGATTGTCATGTCTTCTAGGAAGTCGATGTGGTCCTAGCTCTTTCAAGCACAGGCATGTCTCATTTTACTGTGCTTCGCTTTGCTGTGCTTTGCAGATGTGTATATATATATTTAATTGAAGGTTTGTGGCAATTTTGCATTTAATATGTCTATCAGCACCACTTTTCCAACAGCATGCGTTCATTTTGTGTCCTTGTGTCATGTTTTGGTAATTCTCACAATACTTTAGACTTTTTCATTAATATTATATCAGTTATGGTGGTCTGTGATCAATGACCTTTGATGATGCTATTGTAATTGTTGTGGGATGCTATGAACTACATTCATATAGGACTGAAAACTTAATTGATAAATGTGTGTCTTCTTACTGTCCCACTAACTGTCCATTCCCCTATCTCTCGCCTTCTCCTCAGGCCTCTTCATTCTTTGAGGTATAACAATATTGAAATTGGGTCAATTAATTACCCTACAATTGCCTCTAGTGTTCAAGTGAAAGGAAGAATCTTATGTCTCTCACATTAAATCAAAATCTAGAAATGATTAAGCTTAGTGAGGAAGGGATGTCATCAAAAGGCATGGCAGCCTGAGAGCTAGGTCTTTTGAACCAACAGTTAGCCAAATTGTGAATACAAAGAAAAAGTTATTAAAGGAAATAAAGTACTACTGCAATGAACTCACAAATAAGTAAGCGAAATAGACTTATTGCTGATATGGAGAAACTTGTAGTAGTCTGGATAGAGGATCACACCAGCCACAACACTCTAGAGCAAGGCTAGAACTCTCTTAAGCCAAAGTCTAATCCAGAGCAAGGTCAGAACTCTCTTCAATTTCATGAAGACAGGGAGGTGAGGAAGCTGCAGAAGTTTGAAGCAGTTCAGTAGGTTCAGGAAAAGAAGCTGTCTTTGTAACATAAAAATGATACAGTAGGTAGCTAGTCAGACATGAGCAGAGCAGAAGAGGGCTCCGCCAACCACACACACACCAGGAATGTCAGGAGACCAACAACTGATGGTCAGGCTATTGTTAACCGTCTGTCTGAAATAATAATTAGTTACAGCCAACACCGGGGAAAGGCAGTCCTCCAGCAAACAGAAACACCTGAAGCTGTTTCCCAGTAAGATTTCAGGAATTGGGTGAGTGGGCTCACACATGCATACTAGGAGGCAAAATGGTGGCATTTAACTGGTATATGACCTCCTAGGGACATTCAGCTGGTAAGGGAAGAATGCCTCAAGTGAACAATCATACAAATCCAGTAAACACACTGCTCATGCTCCTCTCCCAAGTGCCAGCAGGCCACTACACATGTCGACAGCCCACCCTAAGGGAAGAATCAGGGGAGAAAGAACACGAGACCCTGGAAGTATACCAACATATAAAACCCCAAGTCAAAAGGTCAAATCGTGTGCTTGTCTTTCAAGTTACCCCTTTGGCCCTCTTCCAAGTGTACTTTCTTTTCATTCCTGCTCTAAAATGTTTTATTAAACTTTCACTCCTGTTCTCAAACGTGCCTCTGTCTCTTCTTCTGCTGTATGCTCCTTAGTCAAATTATTTCTTCTGAGGAGGCAAGAATGGAGATTGCTATACACCCATATGGGTTTGCTGCTGGTAACAAAAATAGAAGGTGAAGCAGCCAGTGCTGATGTAAAGGACGCAGCAAGTTATGCAGAAGATCTAGCTAAGACAATTGAGGAAGGTGGCGTCACAAACCAATGGATTTTCAACATAGACAGAATAGCCTTCTATTAGAAGAATACGCCATGTAGGACTTTCATAGCTACAGAGAAAAAAGTCAGTGCTCGGTTTCAATGCTTTAAAGGACAAGCTAGCTTTCTTGCTAAGGAATAATGTAGCTAGTGATTTCAAGTTGAAGCCAATGCTTATTTGGCTTCAACTTAAAATCCTGAGTTTCTTAAGAATTATGCTACATCTACTCTGCCTGTGCACTATAACTGAAACAACAAAGACGGAATGACAGCACATCTGCTTACAGAATGTTTTAGTGAATATTTTAAGCCCACTTCTGAGATTTATTTCTCAGAAAAAAAAAATATTTGAAAATGTTACTCTTCACTGATAAAACACCTGGTCACTCAAGAGCTCTGATGAGATGTGCAGGCAGGTAATACAAAACACAATGTTCATTCTGAAGCCATGGATCAAGGAGTAATTTTGCCTTTCATGTCTTATTATTTAAAAAATACATTTTATAAGCCAGGCGCGGTGGCTCATGTCTGTAATCCCAGCACTTTGGGAGGCCGAGGCAGGCAGATCACAAGGTCAGGAGTTCGAGACCAGCCTGGCCAATATGGTGAAACCCCATCTCTACTAAAAATACAAAAAAAAAAGCTGTCCTGGTTTGGTGGTGTGTGCCTGTAGTCCCAGCTTCTCGGGAAGCTGAAGCAGGAAAATCACTTCAGCCCTGGAGGCGGAGGTTGCAGTAAGCCAAGATTGTGCCACTGCACTCCATCCTGAACAATAGAAGGAAACTCCATCAAAAAAAAAAAAAAAGAAATACATATTACAAGGTTATAGCTGCCATAAATAGTGAGTCCTCTAATGAACTGGGCAAAGTAATTTGAATACCTCGGGAAATGATTGACCATTCTTGATGCATTAGGAATATTCATAATTCACAAGATGAGGTCAATATAACAACAATAACAGCAGTTTGGAAGAAGTTGATTCCAGCCCTCATCAATAACTTTGAGAGGTTCAAGACTCCAGTGGAGAAAATAACTATATATGCCATGGAAAAGCAAAATAAATAGAAATTGAAGTGGAGGCTGTAGATGTGCCTGATTTGCTATAATCTCATGATAAAAATCTTGAACTGCTGAGGAATGGCTTCTTTTGAATGAGCAAGCAAAGTGGTTTCTTGAGATAGACTCTACTTTTGGTGAAGTTGCTGTGAACGTTGTTAAAATGATTTTAACAACAAAGGATTTAGAATATTCCATGAATTTAATTGATAAATCATAAACAGGTTTGTGAGGGTTTGAGCAGAGTTTGACTTCAATTTTGAAAGAGGTTTTACTATGGCTATCAAACATCACATGCTAAAAAGAAATCTTTCATAAAAGAATCAATAGCAGAAAACTTCATTATTGTTTTATTTAAAAAAATCACCATAGTCACCCTAATCTGCAGTAACCACCACCTTGATCAATCAGCAGCCAGCAACATTAAGGTAATTTTCTCCACCAGCAAAATGATTAGTAAACACTGAAGGATTAGATGATTGTTAGCATTATTTAGCAAAAAAATTTTTTTAATTAAGTATTTTTTTTTTTTTTTTAGACATAATGCTGTTGTACATTTGCTAGGCTACAGTGTAGTGTAAACATAACTTTTATAAGTGCTGGGAAACCAAAAAATGTGTGTCACTCAGTTTATTGTGATACTAGCTTTATTTATATATTCACTTTATTGCAGTGGTCTGGAACTAAACCCACAATATTTCTGAGGTATGCCTGTATAAGTAATGGTACATATAGGTTTTGCTTTTTCTTATGCTTTTTCTTTGACTTTACAATGGGAATTGATTTAGGATATATATCCTCCTAGTGGAGACTGTCATTATTCCCTTATCAGTAGGTTTCAGAAGAAAGTAAAATCTAAGTCACATTAAAAAAAAAAAAAAAGACTACAGTAAACAGCAACTGCAACCTCAGCAACCATCCCATTATAACTCCAAACCTAATAGAGAATAAATATAATTTAAAAGCAGATTTTTAATCAATTATATATTGTTTTATTGATTCATTTGCCTTCTTAAGATGAGGGTATGCATATTGAAGTACTAAGATAAAACACTAGCTGGGAGTAAATACTGTGATGGTAGGAAGCTGAAGGAAAGGATCCTTTGCTAGAAATATAAGGCCACAAAAACATGCAATTAAAAGATGGCTCTAGAGGACTTGGAGACAAAGGAGATGAGGGGAAAAGAATGTACTTTCTAGTGATCCTAGGTGGTCTTCAGGATTGAAATTTTTACCTCTAATCTCTTGGTCAAATATTTACAAATCTGAAATTCAGTTCCATTTATTCTAAAATATCTGCATATGTGAATTTAAGCTAATTGCCTCCAACCTTAGAGGTAAGTAATCAGTATTTGAAGAACCCTATTAATAAACGCACATTGCATCAATAGCTATGGCAAACCTTTCAATCATCATTCCCTCAATATGTACCAGAAGATTTTTCATTTAATGTTAGAAATGCTAGAAATAATTTTTCAATGGTGAATAAGTATTATTCAAAAATGTGTTTGACGAAAACGACCACATAAGCATTGCCATCCTTGCATGAACGATATAAAAACATTGACAAACTCAGCAACCAAGAACTTAATGAATAACTCTATCACCTGTTCCAACTAGAATACAGGAGAAAACATTTAAATCTAGGTGCTTCTCAACAACTGGCTTATGTTAACTACTTGGATTGTTCTCTTTTTGCATTCTTGATACTAAAGATTTTTTCTGTTTGTTTGTTTGTTGGTTTTTTGAGACAGAGTACTGCTCTGTCGCCCAGGCTGGAGTGCAGTGGCCTGATCTCTGCTCACTGCAAGCTCCGCCTCCTGGGTTCACGCAATTCTCCTGCCTCAGCCTCCCAAGTAACTGGGACTACAGGCGCCCGCCACCACGCTCGGCTAATTTTTTTGTATTTTTAGTAGAGACGGGTTTCACCGTGTTAGCCAAGTCAATCTCCTGACCTCGTGATTGGACCACCTCGGCCTCCCAAAGTGCTGGGATTACGGGTGTCAGCCACCGTGCCCAGCCTAAAGATTTTTATACATAGCAAAATCTGATGCAAGACAAGACTTTAGAACATACCCCCTGCTACAGTGGAACTGGGGGATTAAAAAAAAAAAAAATCAATGTTTATTTAACCCATCTTACAGCTGTTTGTTTTATTCAAATAGTTTGATAATTGTGCATCAAGATTTAATCAGTTTTTAAGACTGATGTTTTCTTCTATTTTCTACTGGTCAAAAATAAAATTAGTTCTTGGTAAAAGCTCAATGCTAAGTACACATAATAGTGTTTTAATTAGAACCAAGTATAAGAAGGGCCCAATTGTCATAATGAATGCACAAGTTTGTGTTCTAGAGAAAGCCTCAGCATTCTTCCTGTAATCTGGACAATTATTACAACTCTTTTAGTAGAGCATATAAATCTAGCAATAATGTTCCTAATTTAAAATACGTATTTGTTTCAATTGAAAATTAATTCACTAAATTAATGAATAATGTTTATAATAATAACTGTTGTGATATGCCATGTAGTCATGCTATAAAAGCAACAAAAACAGTCCCTTTTCTGAAAGAGCTTACAAACTGTGAGAAGAGATGGACAAGGAATTGTTATACAATGTGTAACAACATGAATACATAGATTAATACCTTGAGATACAGAAAGCACCCTTTCCTTCAAGAATTGCAAAGTGTTTGCTATATCCAGAGAATAAGCAGAAAGAAAAAGAAAAGGAATGTGAGTTAAGTGTGGAATATACCTAGAGGTCAGCTTTAGTCTGGATTTTTCCTCAGGGCGATGATGCAAAATTGAAAAGTTTTTAAATGTGAAGTGGCATCATCTCCATAGAGCCCTCCTGCCCAGTAGTTATTTTCACAGCTCAGTAGACAGTGAATGCCTGCAGCATATGCATAGTGAGACTATTGTGCCCTTTACAGAAGTCATTGCCACTGTCACCTTGAAAAATTTCAGCCTACCAACTTCGTGAATGCCAGAACCACTGTCTTTTTTTCTCAGTGATGCTACTGAAAAGTTCCTTCCTGGAACCTTTAAGTAGATAGTTTTTTGTTAGTTCATTGTCTCAAAACTGCCTTTGCCAAGATTATGATAGTGAGAGAATTTCAGCATAGCTGAATCAGTCTTGCTTCCAACCTCAAAGACTGGCTGTCCTCACTATTTCCTGGACATAGGACAAGTTAACCACGGGAGGCATTTAGTTTATAGTTTAACTTTGAAACAAGGATGATAAGAGTTCCTCCCTAAAACTAACCTCTCCTTGCTCAGGGACTAAAACCTTGTAAAACTAATGAAACGCTATGAGATTAGGATCATGGGAGGAGCCCGCATTCTGGTGAAATGTAAATACAGTTCAGCCATTTTTCTGGAGGTCACGGGATTTGTATCTTTCCCAATTGCTCCTATGGCTAACATCACTATTGTAAAACCTAAGATTGATGTTTTTGAGATGTTTTACAGGCTTTTATATCCTGATGACCAACTCCACCCAGAGTTGTGATTCATGACTCAATTGGTCCTGTGGCTAAACTGAGAGGATGACTTGGCACATGAGGAGTGTTTTCCACACTTCTATGACTTCATTCCAGTTAATCAGCAGCACCTTTTCCCTAGCCCCCTACTCACCACATTAGCCATAAAAACACTGGCCTCTGAGTTCTTGGAGAGGCTGATTTGAATAATAAACTGTTGCAATTCCACTTGGCTCTGTATTTATTAAACTCTTTCTCAGCTGCAATACGCTGTTTCGGTAAATCAACTCTATCTATGCAGCAAGCAAGAAGAACCCACCAGGCAATTACAATTTTTTTCTTTGGAATTATGATTTACATAACCCTATCCCCAGTAGAATACACCTGAATACCTCCTAAGATCCATGGGCCAGTGGAGGGTGCAAGGGATCCCCCATTCAATTTTTCCTCCTTCAGATTTTCTTAAGTAAGAAATACAGAAGTGCTAATGGAGATGGTGATCTCAAAGTGATATTGTGACTCCAGCCAGAACAGAGTTCACAATCCAAGGCCCAGAGACCACAACTTGATAGGATATTTATGCAATAAAGATTTAATAAACAAAGATTCACCACTACATTCGTAGTGAAACCTGACCCAGCATAGAACCAAAATTTAGAGTTGGGGACAATGTTTTGAGAGTTAATCACCTATATGCCAAATGCTTCTCCTTTTGTATTTTTTCTGAACAGAATGAACCAATGAAAAATTATTCTTAATTAGAAAAGCCTATTTTAGTTATCTAACATTCTAAAAAGTTTTTCTGAAACCTTACATATATTACCCAAATATAAGTGTGTGTGTATATATATATATTTTTTAATATTCGTCTACCCCAAAGCTGAGAGACTTTCCATGTAATACATGTGTGGACCATGACATGTATTACTTTTTTGTTGTCTTTTTTTTTTGTTTTATTCTATATAGATAGTATATAGTTTCAGTTTTTATTTTGTTGCAGGGGGTTGATAAGGAGTCATTTCATTTAATGATAGAAGACCTATTTTATAATCTTCTTCTCTTTCTTATCTACCACAATAAGGTGTTTGTGTTGTTTCTGTCTCTCTCTCCCTCTCGTATATTTTCTCAATGAATAAGCATGATACACCCTTTTAAAACGCAAGCTAGGGACACTTTTACACTGTTGGTGGGATTGTAAACTAGTTCAACCATTATGGAAAACAGTATGGAGATTCCTCAAGGATCTAGAACTAGATGTACCATATGACCCAGCTATCCCATTACTGGGTATATACCCAAAGGATTATAAATCATGCTGCTCTAAAGACACATGCACACGTATGTTTATTGCGGCACTATTCACAATAGCAAAGACTTGGAATCAACCCAAATGTCCATCAGTGACAGAATGGATTAAGAAAATGTGGCACATATACACCATGGAATACTATGCAGCCATAAAAAAGGATGAGTTTGTGTCCTTTGTAGGGACATGGATGCAGCTGGAAACCATCATTCTTAGCAAACTATCACAAGAACAGAAAACCAAACACTGCATGTTCTCACTCATAGGTGGGAACTGAACAATGAGATCACTTGGACTCGGGAAGGGGAACATCACACACCGGGGCCTATCATGGGGAGGGGGGAGGGGAGAGGGATTGCATTGGGAGTTATACCTGATGTAAATGACGAGTTGATGGGTGCTGACGAGTTGATGGTTGCAGCACAGCAACATGGCACAAGTATACATATGTAACAAACCTGCACATTATGCACATGTAGCCTAGAACTTAAAGTATAATAATAATAAAAAATAAAAAAATAAAAAGCAAGCTATTAAATATCAATGTGTTTCCTTTTATTTTTCTTTTTAAAAAATTTTTTTGAGGTGAGAACACTTAAAATCAATTCTTAGCAATTTTCAAGTATACAGTTCATTGTTATTAACTATAGTCATAGCGTGTTGTGCCACAGATCTATTGAACTTACCCCTCCTGTCTAACTAAAATTTTATATCCCTTGACTACCATCTTCCCAATTCTGCTCCTTTTCCGTAGTGTATTTCTTAACTTTTAAAAAATAGAATTTATTTTTTTAGAGCAGTTTTAGGTTCACAGCAAAATTGAGGGGACTGTACAGGAGTGGAACACTTGTGACAATTGATGAACCTATGTTCACACATCATTATCACCCAAAATCCCTAGCTTACATTAGGGTTTATTCTTGGTGTTGTATGTTTTATAAGCTTGGACAAATATACAATGAAACATGTCCATCATTATAGTACTACGTAGAGTAGTTTTAGTGCCCTGAAAATTCTCTGTGTCTGCCTGTTGATCTCTCTTTCCCATCCAAACCCTGACAATCAGTGATTGTTTTACTGTGTATATAATTTTGGCTGTTCCAGAAAGTCATAGATGGAATCATATTGCATGCAGCCTTTTACAGATTGGCTTATTTCACTTAGTAATATGTACTTAAGCTTCCTCTATGTATTTTCATAACTTTTCCACATGACTAATATAAATTTTTTTTATCTCTTTTCCAGAATATTTGTATAGAGAATAGCCTTGGAAGATAGACA
Source organism: Macaca fascicularis (assembly GCF_037993035.2). NCBI lineage: Eukaryota > Metazoa > Chordata > Mammalia > Primates > Cercopithecidae > Macaca > Macaca fascicularis. The sequence goes on along the minus strand of NC_088391.1, from coordinate 53,584,861 downwards.
CAGTACTTTCCTTTAGGGCAGGAAGTAGATATAATCCCTCAACAGAACCATACATATATTATCTCTGTGGAATAATATTTAAACAGGTTTACTAGAAACTTACTTACACAATTAAGGGTTTCCTAAACTCAGGATTCCTTAGTTGTAACACAAACCCATTGTTTATGTGCAGCACCCATCTGGGCCACTCCACATTGCTTCTATGGGACTTGGGTCTTAAGGGAACTAATGCAGGCATACAACTCATTCTGCCTCTTGTAACATAACTAATAAAAGTATCTGACTCTAACACAGAAAGCTCAATTCTTCTGCTACCATCAATAACGTAGTGGCAGGCAAGCTACTTAAGTTCAAAGTAAGCCATAATATCAGATATTTTATAGCTATTAACACTTTACTATATACAAAAGTACACAGGAACATAATGTTAAATAACATATTACACATCATTGTATTGGTGCTATATAATTATAAGGGCAAGTTGTACAGTTCATAAATGTACAGTTTGATGAATTTTGGCAAATATGCACCTGTCAACACTCCAATAAGATATAGACAAGTTCATCATTTTAGAAATTTATTTTATTCCTTTTAACCAGCCCCTTCTGTGAGCCTTTCTAGTCAATGATTCTTCTTTCTATCTCTGCAAATTAGGTTGCCTTTTTCTTGAAGTTCATTTAAATTAAATCGTTTTGTGTAGGCTTTTTTGTGTCTGCTTCTTTTTCTTAAAATAATTTTCCTGAGAGTAATTCATGAGGTGTAATTATATTTTGTTAATTATTGTTAAGTATAATTTCCTTGAAGTGATGTGTGATAATTTCTTACTCTTCTGTTAATAGACATTTGGATTGTTTCTAGTTTTTGTTTCTTTTGAATAAAACTGCATCAAATATTCTTGTATTCACCTCCTTATGGACATATTTTCATATCTTTTAGGTAAATACCTGGAAGTAGAATGACTGCCTCACATAAAGTAATATAAAATAGGAGTATATTGATCTTTTTTAGGAAGCTTTCAGCTAAATTCCAAAGTGGCTCTATCGTTTCATATTCTACTGACAAAGTATGAGAGTTCCATTTACTCTTCCTCTCTAATATTTTGTCACTTTAATTATAACCTTCCTAGTGGATGTGAAGTTATATCTAATAGTAGTTTTAATTTGCATTTCTCTGATGAAAAGCAATATTGAACAACTTTTCATGCGCTTCTTCGTTATTGGTACATATGCCTTTGCAGAGTGCCTTCCAATATGTTTGTTGCCCATAAAAAAAAAAAAAAAAAAAAAAAAAAAAAAAAAAAACTGTGTTAAGCCGGATGCACTGGCTCATGTCTGTAATCCCGGCACTTTGGCAGGCCAAGGTAGGTGTATCATTTGATACCAGGAGTTTGAGACTAGCCTGGCCAATATGGCGAAACTCCATCTCTACTAAAAATACAAAAAATTAGTGGGGTGTGGTGGCACGTGCCTGTAATCCCTATTACTCGGGATACTGAGGCAGGAGAATTGCTTGAATCTGGGAGGCAGATGTTGCAGTGAGTCAAGATCACACCACTGCACTCCAGCCTGGGTGACAAGAGCAAAACCCCATCTCAACACACATACACACACACACACACACACCCTGTGTTATCTTCTTACTGTTTATTTGTACAAATATATTACACATGTTTTCCCACACACATATGTTTATATAGACGTATATTAAAATATTTTCTCTCAATCTATAGCTTTCAATTTTATGTACTTAATGGCGGCTTCTAAGTCAGTTTTAATTTTTATGAAGTCTTATTTATCTTTTCTTTCCCTTTTTTTTGTTAAGTGCATCATAGGTAAATGCTCAATACAGTGTGAACTATTTTATTATGATGTGAGGTATGGGCTAAAGTACATTGTTTATCTTACATTGTTTTTCTTAACAGATACAAGATTTCTTTGACACGTTTGTTGAAGACTTGGCATTTTAAAATAATTTACATTTGTGCAATTTAATTGACCATATATTTGTGTATCTTAACATAATTGCATGCCTGTAATTGTCCAAAATTTAAGATCAGTGGCATTTTCTAGGCCAGTTGGTATTTTTTTGGTATTATTAATTGTGACTAACGTTTTGGTTGGTTTTACCTGCGTTTAAGTGTAATGTTTATATAACAATTCTAAAGCCGTTTCTACAGGGAGTAGTCAAGTAGTTCAAATAAAAATATTTGTTTTAATCTAAAATGTTTTGTTCCATTTAATGCCTTGACCGTCTCAAAAATATATAGAGTATTTAATGAAAGAAATATTTACACAGTTTTAAACAGATGTATACTGACAATTTTCTCAAACATAACTCATTTCTGTATAAGAAAATAACATTAAAGTTCACATTTGTTAGCTTACTAATTTGTGTAATTTCTATTTTGGATCAAATTTGCATAAGTTCAAAGTGCTTTTCAATGTGAAACATACTATTTACATGTACATGTCACGGAGTAAAGCACATCGAAAATGCGAAGTAATAAGATTCTCTATATTGTATAATATATATACAACAAATATAATAATTGCTAATAGAAATACAGTTTTTAATCCTTTTAAAAACTACATAGAGCTTTTTAATCCTTTTAAAAACTACAAACTACATGGAGCCTTTTAGACTCACTTTAGTGCAGCATAGTAATGATTTCCTGAATAAAAGATTTAGGGTAAAGAATTTATTGTTTCATTTTATCAAATCATTAAATCCAAAACTTCCTGAAATGTTTTACTACATTCTAGGAATATAAGTAATGCTAACCTATTAATGTATTGTTTAATATTTAAAATCCCTATAAATGATGTTATTAGATGTAATACATCTCTAATACACAATTTCCAGGAGTTTTTAGGAACCCACAAAACACCACAGGAGATGAAAACAGACATGGAGACCAAATTTAACATTAATGAACTGTCTATGCTCATTAGACATTTTGGTAGAGTTCTTTCATGGTGTGCAAGCCAGAGAAAGTACAACTCTAATTGGTCTTAATTGAAGATGTATAATTAATTATTTTCATACTGTGCTAAAAATTCCAGTGTCTGTTATTCCAACTGACCTCTTAATATGAAAATGAAAAAATTGTGTTACAGTGACAATGTTTATTAAATTAAACTTTGAAATAGAAAATAACATTTTTGAAACAAGTTTTGGTTATATTATATTAATACATGACATACTTTTTTCTTTTATAAAAGACTAACAATATAAAAAGATAGGTGTTGGAAGAATGATTATATGAACTCTGCTGACATAACTGTATAGTTTTAAAAGGCATTTATTATAAGGGTATAGTATTGAACAGCTTCTAGGTGGATAAAGCAAAATTGAAGATTGAGATTGATTTTTAAAAATGTATTAAAATAAACCTATATTAGTAGGAGTTTTGAAGTAATATAAATTGTGTGATTGGTTATCAGTTCTGAATAAATTGATAAGACACTAATTTGAATCCTCTGTTCTGTAATTCTTTCAATAGGCTAAATCATTAATATTTATATTCTTGTCATAATGGTATGACAGACTCTGCAAATGTAGAGAAAAAAGCATGACTATAGGAAAGAAAAAGTAAAAAGAAAGCATGAAGTTGTAAACATGAAACTACTTTTATTTCAAACCTTTTTACAAACATTTTCAATCCATAAGGGAGTTGATTATAAACAGATCATGTTATACTGTAATTCAGCCATTGAGTCTAATGTGACAAGAGGTTGTTAAGAGGCATGCCTTGCACATTTGTAATTTGGGAAATAAAATTTTTGAAAGGTCTTATTGATGCCTACAGATAAGTTAATGGCACAATAAAGAATTTGGGTATTGCTCTTTTTCCTCTTGGTGTTAGCTATAACTAAACTCTGTATCTTTTCCTTAAAATAATTATATATGTATATGATATATAATATAAATATATCTTTATATTTATATAAGAAAAATCATCTTTACTTTGAAATTATAGATCCTTGATCTTTAAAAACAATTAAATTACTAAAGAAAAAAAGGCAGTTTTCTCTTACACAGTATGTTACCAACTATGTTACATGTATCTGGGGTTTTCTAAATTAAAACATAATGAAATTTATCAGTACAGTAATTTAAAGCATTGAAAAAACTATCAAGTATGTTTAATCAATATAGAGAAACATTTTTATTGATTCATTTAAAGGTGATATTTTGATTTTTTAACTATCCTTATCTTCTCACATATGGAAAAAATGGTTTTTTTTTGCCTTAGTTTCCTACATAATTGCTTTGATTTAGTGTTTAAGTCAACAAGAGAAACAATAAATAATTATAATGTTTGGAGCAAACATGTTTACTATTTTAATTTTTCTACTAGAAATTCATTCACTATGTGACTTATGATGAAACATGATTAGAGATTAAATTCCTGGAGATAGAATATGTATCTATATGACCCCACAAATGATATGAAACAGTTCCACTCTTAAAAAATGAGTGATGATCATCAATTAGTATTTTCATAATACTAAATCAGAAAAAAGAAGACTTTCCAAATGTAAAATATTAAATAAAGAACATATATAAGAAGCCACTTATAAGAGAAGAGTGGGGTAAAAACAAGAGATAATTTTGCTCAAAATAAAGGAGAATGTCAGACTTATTCACGACTATATGCACAGCATATCACAGTGCCAGCTCCAGTAAGGTGCTCACTAAAGATGTATTGAATAAATGGATGAATAATGACTAACAGAGTTAAATAAAATTATTCAATCTTCGAACTAGTAATTTTTAAATGAATATTAGTTTACTCAAACATTTTAAAGGAACAGTGTCTTGCCAACTAGTTATTTTTATTAAAATATATGTAATGATTTTTCAAACATTTTAAGGAAATTAAATGCATATTTATTAGAAGGGACAAATAAAACAGTTTCTTACTTTCAAAAAGGACTTCAGAGTAATCTGCTTGTAAACTATATCCACCTGCCATTATAAATAATATTTGACCTTTGGGATCTGGAAAAAACAGTAAATTTAACTCCAGCTAATGAATGAAATGGAGATGCATATAAAACCACAGGATACTTTTATTTATAGTGATTTTAACTACTATTTGCTTGCAGGCTCTAGCAGATATTCACGTTTTCACCAATACAAACATATCAATATGAAGATCTATTTTCCTTGAGTACATAAAAAAAGGTTTTTAAGGAATATATATTATTCCTTAAATACAGGTTTTACTAAACCTGATGCTTAAGATATTTTATGATCTATTATAATTCTCATATTTTTCTGTAGGTGCTTTTTGCCATAACAGTCTTAAAATGAAATTTACTCTAATAAAACCTCGTTTTAAGTTATGTGAACCATTAAATGTTTATAAATGTATTTCTGTTATATACATAAAAACTATACTAATGTAGAAAAAACAATAACTTCTATTTTATTTTATTATCTGAATATATATTATTTAAAATAACGACAAAAAATAATTCAATAATACGGTACAATGTATTTTAACAAATATTTGACAATGTGAAAAATGAAAGAAATGCAGTTAGAGCAATCAGGGAGATCTTAAGCTCATGCTCAGTGTGTTTATACCAGGAATTAACTCATAACCTAATCATACCTAGGCTAAATTATGCCTCATTATAAGATATAATAAGTGGATTGATCTTCTTACATTTTAAGAATTTAACTGTTCTATGTAAATAAATCCAATCATAGCCAATTAATTGTCAATTGACGCTAATTTTTGAGATGATGTCTCTTATGTGCTACTTTACACTACTCGGGAGGCTGAGGCAGGAGAATGGCGGGAACCCGGGAGGCGGAGCTTGCAGTGAGCTGAGATCCGGCCACTGCACTCCAACCTGGGCGACAGAGCGAGACTCCGTCTCAAAAAAAAAATAAATAAATAAATAAATAAATACCTACAACAGCACAATAAATGTTTTGCTTCTTAAGTACACAATATAACATGACATATAATGATTCTTACATATGCAAATATTTCAAAAACAAGACATGCATATACTCGAAATACTAACTACAAATAAAATTGATAAATTCAGCTTCATGAAAATAGGAGTTATTTTTGAGAAGACATACAAGAGAGCAAACAGATGAGTCAACGAGTGGGAGAAGCCATTTGCAACCAAAAACTAAGCACTCATATGCATAAAATATAACAAAAAAACTTTTAAAAATACATAAGTTAAAATATAGAATAAAACAATTTTAATAATGAATACAAAGCTTCAATAGCCATTTAACAAGATAGTCTAGTAGGTGATAACCAAATCAAAACAGAAAGTACAGAAAAATAAAAAGGGAAATAAAAAATAGTAAACAGCAAGAAGATAAACATAACCATACAATTTAAAATTAAATGTTAGTGATTGAAACACTCAAATACAAATATTTTTAGATTAGGTAAAAAATGGGAGGTCCAACAATATGCTACACACAGAAATACTTAATTATAAATATGATTAAAGATTCTCTTAAAGTGTTTAAAATTTATTATATATCTAATCACTTTTATTTTTCATTTTTATTTGAAAGTTTTCTCTTCTCCCTTCCCCTGCCCACACTCCTGACTTGTTTTGCTATAGGTGTATCTATCCTGTTCATCTTTTCATAAAATCTTACTTTAAATTGTGCTTAAACAATGTAAAGTGTTATTGCTAAATGTATCTATAAATTAGGTATTTTTTCTGTTTTATTGAGTTGTGCCCTTAATTATTTCATTACTTCTTAGTCTTTGAAAAGAACAAAATAATTACTTCCTATTTTTTTATCTCTGTCAATTATTCTCTTTTTTTAAGCTGCACATCTCTTTCTAAATATTTCATTTTCTGTGCCTCGCAAACATTTTGACCAGTGTCATTTTTGATGCCATTCCGTTATCTGTATGTAGAAATAGTCCTACACTTTATCTTTAATCTAAAGTGTATCTTGCTGTGAAGGTTTGGTTTTCAAACATGTGGCATGTGAAGGTCATTTTTCTTTTTTATGTTAATTTGTATTTAATATTAATTTTATTATTGGTTCATTCTGGCAAGAGAACTTGTCATATGAGGTTGATCTTTTAGAATATGTTAATGTTTATATTGTGAGCTAGTTTTATGGCTGGCATTATGAACCTGAGAGTCAAGAATAATTCTGACTGAAGCCTGTGAATCTCTCTATTAATTTAGGATTTGGAGAAGATGGCTTCACCCGGGCTCTATCATAGCCTGACCCACTTGTTACCCTTCAGCCTTTAGCTAGAAATAAGAAGATGATAGTTTTCCCAGCATGTAACTGGCAGGCCAAATTATACTCAAAGCAATATGAAAAGTGAAAGAAATGCACTTTCTTTCAATCAGGGAGATCTTAAGCTCATGCTCAGTGTGTTTATTAAAGTTGTACAATTTTTATTTGAGGCATTATTTCTTTATCAATTGAGTGTTTCTAGAATAAGGTCATACACCAGTTAGACCCTGCTATTTTGACCCTTAGTGTGCATGCTTGAGACCGCTCTCTCAACACCTGAGATTTTATTGGGAGGCTACTGGTCACCAGTTTCATGGATTCTCTATCTATTGGGAGACTGCCTTTTCCTGGTGTTGGCTGTGAGCAATTATTGTTTTAGAGAGAGAGTTTAGCAACCATTTGACCATCACCGGATGGTTGCCTGTCATTCCTTGTGTTGGGGGAACCTCTCCTGTCCTGCTCATGTCTGACTACCTACTGTAACAGAATAAAACACTCTTCTGTTTCCCTAGGCATATTTTAATTTACTTAACTAAGTTCGGGAATATATTATCTTCCCTTAAAACAATGGTTAGCTGGGGATATTGCATTAGTTATACCTAGTGAGCTCCCCATATAGCTGAGGCAGAGTTATCAGAAGCTCCTCTGGTGTTGGGGAAGGGTCACTGGGTTTGAAGTGATTTATGTTTAAGAATTAGTTCACATATTAAACATACCAGTTTGTTTATAGAAGTTAGTGTGTCAGGGCGCAAGATTAGTCAGTGTTTCTGACCATGTGAATGTGTATAATTTACATGTTCAGAGTGATCCCTATGTTTTTTGTTTTCTTAAAAAATAACTTTTTTTGGAGACAAGATCTTCTTATGTTGCCCAGGCTGGTCTCAAACTCCCGGACTCAAGCTATCCTTTTACCTCAGCCTCCTGAGTATTACTCCTGAGATTATAGTCACAAGTCACCAAACCTGGCAATATGTCTTGACTAATGGCTTCTCTATGGTGTTCACCTTCTACACATCATCTGTGTATCCAGAGTCATCAGTCTATTCAGGTCAGTTAGGATATTGATTATAGTTGTGCTTTTGGCATTTTTTTATCCTATATTATGTCCCACATCTGAAAACAATGTCCTGAGAACGGTCATAAATGTAGAAGTCTTTGGTGACTCTGCTGGTGTTTGGATTCCCACAGTTCTAGAATATCTCTGGCCTAGAAAGCTTTCCTCACTTCAGCCTTCTCAGAGTAAAATGTTGCCATACCCCAGCTTTGCTTCTGGAAATCAGCATGCTTTCCAGTAAAGATGGAGCCAACTCAGGCAGCAGACAATCATAGCAGCAAAAACTGCAGATTAGACCCTAAATTTTACAGTGGCAAGTATCTCACCATCTAGTTAGAGTCATTTATTATTGTATATTTTCTTCCCCACTCAGTCCTGCAAGCTTTGTAGGAATCATAACAGATACTGTGTCAAATGTTTAAACACTAATACCTTACCCTGCTCTCCTTCCATGAGCCCACGATTCCTCAGTAAGACATCCAGGGTTAGTGGGACTGAACAAAGCTCCTATTTACTAGCTATGTGATCTTTGCCAAGTCACTTTATTTCTAAGTTTTAGTTTCCTTTTCTATAAAATTGAAATGATATTTTTAAAAATAAATCAACTTATTCATTTAAATAATTTAACTTAGTCTCATAAAAAGAGTAAGAATCCAGTAAATGACAGCTATCTCTTTGCAACAAGCCAGCTCACTTGAACTTTGGGAAGTCATACTGAAGTTGTTTTTTACATTAAGCAAGATCTGTAAGAGGTTATTTGCTTGATTGGTTTTGTTTGTTCGTTTGTTTGCTTGTTTTGTATTCTTTTAAAGACAATATCTCACTCTGTCACCCAGGCATGAGCGCATTGGCTTGATTACAGTTCATTGCAGCTTCAACTTTCTGGGTTCAAGTGATCCTCCCACCACAGTCTCCTGAGTAGCTGGGACTACAGGTATGTACCATCACACCCAGCTAATTTTCTTTAATTTTTATTTGAGACTTTTTGTAGAGATGAGGTTTCACTATGTTGCCCAGGCTGGTCTTTAAATCCTGGGCTGTAGCAATTTTCCCGCTTCGATCTCCCAAAGTGCTGGGATTATAGGCATGAGCCACCACACTGGATCAAAAGTTTTAATTTCCTTTTTCTGTGGTTATTTATCTCTGTGAAACAAACTTTGATTCAAAACACCTTCCTTGCTGGACTGTCTGGAACAAGTCTTGAATCTATTTTCTAGCTTTTCTATATACCATTTTAAAAATAAATATATAAATAAAAAGTTAATGTAGGTAGATAATGGTTTATTTGATTTTAGAAACATTTAGGTATTTTCAAGATCCTCCAAGATGTGGAAACCACTCATGTCAAGTCAGTTTTCTGTTGAAATGAACATTGACTTTTGAAGAAAATACTTTTGGATAATAACACTTGTTATGAAATATATAAATTGTGCAAACAGAATAAAGTAATTAAATCTCTCTGAACTTGAATTTTCTCACCTATAAAAGTGAAATAATAATGTTTGCTTTCTAAGGTTTTGGAAAAATTAAAATGAGGCAATGGGTGGAACAGATGACCGCTGTCCCCAGCATTTTTTCTTTTGATGTCCATGCCTTTTGATAATCCTCTCCCCTTAAGTGATGGTGGAATTTATGACAAGTTTCTAACCAATAGAATATGGCAAAAGTAATAAATGCAAATCTCTTGACTAGGTTATATTATATGAAAGTAGGTCTTAGGTAAATAATATGAGAACTTCTGTTAGCCTTGAGGAAGTAAAGACCTGTGTTATAAACTGCCTATAGAGAGGATATTTGGAACTCCTTTAGAGGCTGAGGGTCACGTCCAGCCAAAATCCAATAAATGCCTGGTGTCTTGGTAATACACATTCAAGAAAATGACATTTTGCAACAATCTGAGTTAGCTTAAAAATGAAATTTTCTCTAGTTGAGAGCCCAGATGAAAACGCAGTCTAGCAGATACATTGATTGCAGCCTCAGGATACTTTTAGCAGAGGACTCGACCAAGTAGTGCCTAGACATCTGATCATAGAAACTGTGAGATAATGACATGTGTTGTTTTAAGTCCCTAAATTTGTGATGACTTGTCATGCAGAGTAGAAAATGGATTGATAATACTTTAAAAATATATATAATGTGCTAAAATGTATTAATATTACTAATATTAATGCATATTAATGCTAATATTAAATGACCTAGATAATTATGATCACAAATTATTAGAATTAGATGATCTTGATAATGTTATCTATATAATATTAAGTATAGATTGTTAATTAGTATTATCATCAGAGAAAGTAAAATAATTTGTAAGTATATGTATTGAGTTTATAATCCTGTAATGTGTTGATGGAATAATGATTTTCTCCTTACAACAACATATAGACTTTTTTTGCAGGATTTAATCTAATCTTTTTCCAATCTAAATAAATACCCACAAATGCAGTGCCCAGGAAATAAACTGTGAAGAAATATATACGTATATTCTTGGATCCCATTATTGGACACTGCATTTGTGCTGTGTTACTCTCCTTTGATACTTATTTTCATTATTTTTTCAGTTACCATTTCAGACTGAATTAAGCCACAGTTTGAGCTACAGTTTATGTGATGATGATGACGCTATTCTGCATATAATGGTCTCTTGTCTCTTTTTTTAGTCATCTGTTACTGATACAGTATGAATAACAAGATCATAAACATCCCTAATTAAGCCTTAAGACATGACAGGTTGTGAATTGTGTTGTAATATTTCACACCTAGTGTGCTACTGAGCATAAGGCTGAAGGCGCTGAGCCATCAATGCACCTGAGCGTGAATTAACACTGTGCAATTCATGTCTCAAAGTGTATGACTTTGATTGTGAAATAGTGAGTTTGTTTGGTAATTTTTAAAAAAGAAAAACTTTATTTTTGTTTTCTCCTATTTTAATTTTATACGCACAGGGTAGACAACACCAGTTTGGAATTAACAAATATTTCTAATAATTTAAGATAAACCATAGAATATAATTTTTGAAATCAAAAGATAAAACCATTGAAATTTACTTCCTGTATACACTTATAGCAAACCTTCACTTGTTATTTAATGCAATAATTTTTGACAATGATTGGCATCATTTTATGAAAATGGATTTTCAAGTGTTTGATAACTCTTGCCTGATGCCCATTATATTTTGAATGATTCTTACTCAGTACTTTCCTTAATGCTGTAAGTGTATGAGTTGTATAAGAAATGGGGGTTCTGGTTAAAATGAAACTCCATAGCAGCAGCAGGTGACATCTCAAATATATCATAGCTGACATTTAGAAAATAATCTGGCGAAATACTCTGTCTTATTCAGATAGTACCCTTTGTTATGCCTTGAAAGAAAAGTCATTGAAGACAAAATAATAGCTAAAACATTGAGGTAACATCCTAGTTTTCAACTTGCTAGGTATAATGTAATATTTATGTAATATGTAATTTGTATTATAAAAATTGATCAGTTGCTAAGCAGGAAATCAATGTCATATAATTTAAATAAATCTGTTTAAATGAAGGGATGTTATCCTGATAAAAATATTGTTTCTCAGCCTGGCACAGTGGCTCACGCCTTTAATCCCAGTACTTTAGGAGGCCGAGTCTGGTGGATCACCTGAGGTTGAGTTAGAGACCAGCCTGACCAACATGGAGAAATCCCGTCTCTACTAAAAATACAAAAAAAAAAAAAAAAAAATAGCCAGGTGTGGGGGCACATGCATGTAATCACAGCTACTCTGGAGGCTGAGGCGGGACAATCGCTTGAATCTGCGAGGCGGAGGTTGCAGTGAGCCGAGATCGCGCCATTGAGCTCCAGCCTGGGCAGCAAGAGCGAAACTTCGTTTCAAAAAAAAAAAAAAAAAAAAAAAGAAAGAAAGAAAAATATGGTTTCTGTAAATTTTGTCTTTATTAATTATTATCTTGTTTTTCCTAACAGCCCATTTTCACTAGAAAATCCCAAAAGATGCACCATAAATGGTTCCCCTAGACTCCAATGGTAATGTAGTAGTATTTTTAACAACATAGATTTTGATGTTGATAAAAATGACATCGCACCTTGGATCTATGTCTTACTAATGTATGACTTTGAAGAACTGTTCAATTTTTGTTAGTCTCGGTTTAACTTTGGGTATAAGGAAAGAACAATAATGCTTTCTTTATAAGATTGTTATGAAAATAAGTGAAATATATATGTGAAGTAGAATGTTTATCACATCATTAAGCACCTTGGTTATTTGTGTACCAACTAACATGTGCATTATGTAATTTTAATACTATTGTTATTAATTCCATTGAGAGACAGTGTTCCATAAATTTTTCACATTCCTTCCTGATTCAGAATGTATTATTAAATGGCAAATGTCCCTTGGAAATTAGAGGTAATCCTTGGGGATATTTAGAAACGATTTCCCTGGAGTCATTTGCATACATTGTAAGGATAATAACCTTAAGATACTTTCTCCTCTACTGCAGAAGCATTTGCTTTTATTCCAGGGTTTTAATAACCTAGAGTACTTTCCTTCTCTTCCTTGGAGAGGATTTGCTCCAGAGATGTTCATGGGCAGATGTGCCTGCCACCGTATTGAAGTTTTGAGTCTTATAATTTTGAGATTTCTCTCCTACAATGCAAAATCTGCTGCATGTTCAGATAAACATCTGGCCCTTAGTGTATCACTATGTGGGGAATTGAGGAAAAAGGAACCAACACAAGCTGCTTGAAGTCTTTATTTTACAATGATATGTTCCTGGATTTCAGAGCTGTAGCCCAGGTCAATAATTGGTTGATCTTTGGAAAGTAATTGTTTGACTTATTTTTCTGGTTGGTTTTATCATAGCTATTAAATATTAGAATTCTTTGAAGAACAGTTTTTAACTATATTTCTTCACAAATCCTATTGCATTGCCTTATTAACTATATTAACGAATTAATGAATTGCTGAATTTTTTTAGACATTGAGACAGAATATATTGCCTATATATTAGAAAACCATTACATCAGACAAGTGAGAATGCATGAATTAGAGCAAAGACTTTAGAAATAGACATAGATAGAAAAATTTTATTTTAATGATAGAATATAATTATTCATTAAATGTATATTATAGACAAAGACTAAAATTGGAGCTTAGTTTTTTTTTTATTTTATGTTTTTGTAGTGTCATTAATAAAAGTAGTTGTTTAGAAAGCAGTTCTTGATTTTTATATATACACATATGCATAATTTGATTTATATTTTGAGTTTGATGTGAGAGCATGCAAGTGAAACTGTCAAGAAGTCAGTTGGAAAATTAAGCATTTATGATTTTTATTATTTCTATTCTATGGAATAGGTGCTGAATATGGAGAGGCAATGATTTTGTCTGAGGTCACATGAACAGTGAGTCATGTATGACACCAGCAGTGGTTTCAGAGTTCTGCCTTTCTCTTCTATAATATGCTGACTCTAAAACTTAAATTTCTGCTATAATGTTTCCCTATCAAAAACTACCTACAGTGACAACTTTCATCCAATTGTCTGATACTCATTTAAGGGTCATCCTTGATTAGCTTGAGAGTACCTGAAACAAGAGCATAATATTAACTCCTTAACAATTCTGGTATCATCCTACCCCTTTTCATTTCTAGTTATCATGAAATAGAGCAATACATCTGTCTTTCTCAACTGGTCAATTACAACAGCATCTCAGTTATTCACCCCCTCTTCTTTAGTCCCTTTACTTTATCGCTAGTCAAAGTGTGGCCCGCGGACTAATGCCAGTACAGAAACTGTTACAGGTCTACAACAAATGCTTAAGTCGAAATTATGAATGTACTTATGCATCACTAAAAAGAAGATATGAATTTTGCAATTTTGTAACAATTTGATGAAACCATTTTATGTCTATTTGATCTAGTAAAACTTAAGGGCTTTTATTGTATGTACCAATATACTTGCATATTGCTAGCAATTTCACTTGTATTTTATAAAAGTATTTATCCTAAATAAGTTGGGAAGAAAAACACTGATTATCTATTACCAATAATTTCCAAAGAACTGATTTATTGCTGTACACTTATCTGGGACTCCATTATTTATAAAAGGAAATTCAATATTCCATGATACCCATGATCTGGTCTTTTTTCTTCCCCTCGCCTCTCTCTTTTTCTATTCTGATATTTTTTGTATCCTCTTTATGAATTATAACTCTAACACAACTCATAATTCTAACATCAATCTACTTGAAATTTCCTTTATAAACTTATGAATTTATGCTACTGTCTGTAACTTGAATGTTCTAACTCCAAAACGCCTAACACCACACTAATATAGTTGGTTTACTCTCTTTAACTCAACATTTAGGCAGTGATATGTGTGTTTTCAATCCTTTTATGACTCCACTGTGTATTAATTATAATTCCAATTTTTTTCCAAATATCTTTATTTCTGAAACTGACCTAAACCAATACATTTTTGTATTCGTTTCATTGACTATTTTTCAAATATGACATGAGGAAAGAGCCTCTCTCTTATTTTTGTTAAAGCATCCAGCGCTTAATTCGTATTTAGAATATAAAGTTTGAAAATCAGAAGAACATAACAAGAACAAGATGGGCTGCGAATAACAAACTGTTAAAAATTTACCTGTAAAAAAGGGAATTTTAGAATATGTGGATATTCAAGTTAATATTGTTGTACAATAAACAACTTCAAACTTAATGGTTAAACTAAAACCATTTAATTATTTTCAAAGATTCTATGGGCCAAAAATTTGGGCAGGGTTTGAGATGAAAGCAATTTATTTGAGATAAAAATGGTAGCCTGATATTTCTGCCACTCACCTCAGTATCAGAGGTTACTCAGTGGTACTTAGCTGGCTGCAGTGGTTTGAAAGATATAAGATGGCTTCATTCACATTTCTCATGTGCAGGCAGAAAAGGCTGGGAGGATGAATGGAGTGGATAATGTTAAATCCATGTGAACTCTTCAGCATGGTAGTCTCAGGACACTTGCACTTCTTATATGACAACTAGCTTTTTCCAGAGTGAACGTTCTAAAGGGAAAAAATGAAAATTGATAGCCGTTTTTGACTCAGCCTTTGAGGATAAATGGCTGTCTTCTCTGATACTCTATTGGTCAAGGCAGTCAAAACTTGTCAAAATTGAAGAAGAAGGATGTTAGATTCTTGCTCCTGATGGGGCAATGGCAAGTACACATTGAAGAAGAACATTTGGGATGAGAGATATTGTTGATACTCTTTGAAAATATAATGTTACAGTGGAAGTAGCTGTTATCCCGTAAGTAAACCAAGAAAGTGAAAGGCTGATGTCTGAATTTTGAGTATAATTTCATTTATCAAATGTCAAAAGAAGGGAAAGTCATGAGTCAGTCATATGAATACTAAGTAAGTTAGGAAGAAAATTAGGAAATGGAAAATGAGAAAGGCCAATACAAGTAAACAATTATGCAGTTATCCAAGAAGAGAAAACCCTGAGAATTTAATTAAAGGGACCAGACACCTAATTTACTAAATATATTAATAATGAAGAAAGTAAAATTTACATATAATATAGTGTTAATATACTAATGTATATATTAATAAAACAGTTATGAAACTAATGATATATAAGACCTAAATATGTAATACATAACTGTACATGTATTTACACTAGTGAAGAAATATGGAACACTTTTCTGAAATTGTTAACTATGATTAACAGTAGTATTACCAACAATGCAAAAAGGTAAAATAAGCAAAATAGAATAAAATTGTAGAAATAGAATAAAATAGAACAAAATATTTTGACTTAATAGAGAAGATGAGTAGTTAATTCTTCCAAATAGCAGTAAAAGAATATTAAATGTGAAGATGCAAAAATATTTCCAAGTGCAGTAAAATAAAATGGAAATTGCACATATTGGATTACCTTGTATTTGATTAAATATCAATAGGAAATAGCTGTCCATGCAAAAGATGTGTAGATATTCAATATGGTTAAAGATGAATATAATTGCGGATTAAGAAGGTTATTTAAAATTGCAGTTCTAAGATGTGTCTAGACACATATTCTATAACACAATGTGTGGTTACATATGCTACTGATTTATGGAGGTGTATGTGTTTAGGTGAAGAAATGAGGTAAATGAAAACAAAGTTTTTATTGATTAACTTTTATTTTCAGAGAAGGTAGCATCATATTTCAGATGTAATAAAAGCATCATAAATGCATTGAAAGGGAACTTGGAGAAAATCCGTTCACATGGATTTCACAGGACAGATTACAAGATGCTAGAAAAAGACATGGTAAGGAACATTTTGTTGGGTGGGGTAGGCCACTTCTTAGAGAAGACTGGTGATAGCTTCATGGTGACTCTAGTTATAAATTTAAGAGGGAGAAAGAGTCTCAGTTTTATTGGTAGCATTAAGAATCTCTTTCCAAATGCCAAGTTTTAATCTTGGTTACTTCATTTACTAGCCATGTGAACATAAACAAAGTACTTAAACCTCTGTGCACTATGTTCTCATTCACTGGCTTGTTATGAAGATTGAAATAGTTTATATATGCTTAGAATAAAGCCTGAAAAATTATTTTCTATATCACACACACACACACACACACACACACATAAAGAGTATGTTTGTGCGACCCATGAGTCAGACATACGAACAGTGAATAATTTAGGAAGAAAATTAGGAAATGGAAAATGAGAAAAGCCACTCAAAGTAAACACATTATGTAGAGTTATCCAGGAGGAGAAAAGTATCATGACTATTTAATTAAGGGGACCAAACATCTAATTTACCAAATAAATATATTAATAATGACACACTTTTTTGTTAATTTAATACATTTTTAAAATATTTCAGTTCATCAGTTGGATTTACCTTTTGGGCCAATGTTGTCAACATAGGAGTTCAGGGTGAACAACACCAGATTTTAAGTTACCTGTAAACCAAGAAGGATTTTCATTTTGTTACCTCACTAATATACCAAGTCATTTTCAGTCTCCACCTTGGTAACTGAGTTGCAAAATGTATTTCACAGTTGTGGAGGCTGAAGAAATTCTATCTTGGAGGCTACTCTAATGATTTCTGATTAACTGCAGTTCCAGGATGACCTCTAACATTTCCAGTTTATCTATTGTTCCTTGTTTAAGAGCACATACTTACCATACATTCTGCCCTCAGGTCAAAACAACCTTGATATTATCATACTTCCACTGTCCTACACATACCTTCTGAATCATTTATATCCCTTCCCTGTGGTATATAAGTCCTGGGTCAGGGGAAGGGGATGACCGCATGGGGAGTTACCATCTTACACCTCTGACACCTGAGACACAGACATTGTGTTCATTAAATGTTTAATTAACGAAGCAAGAATCTAACATCCCTCTCCTTCAATCTTGACAGGTTTTGACTGCTTTGACCAATAGATTATCAGAGAACACATAAAATGTTTCTTTCTGCCAAACTGGATATATCAGCCCCTTTCTTTAGCCTCTCAGCTTCCTGGGACTTTTGGGGATAGATTTGCATAAATCTGCCCACTGTGGAACAACAATATACATACAAGAGCCCAGTGGAAATACCTGTATCTTTCCTATACTAGTAAAGGGAAGGGGAATAAAGAAGACATTCTTTAGGTGCCCATTCACAGTTAAAATAGCATGCCATCTCTCTAAATGTATCAAATGGTCTTCAGACATTTGCTTTTATTAGCATCAATTATACCTTATTACCTAAGATGAGAGTAAATTATGCTATACCCATGCTATATTCTATTTTCTATTGCAGATGCAAATAATATCCAATAATTTCAACAGTGTTATGGTTTATTTGTGATTTCAAAGATATTAGAAGATATATTGAAAAAATCATACAACCTTTAGATCACTAAGTTGTACTTTTCAATAATACTTACTTTGTTATAATCTCTAAAACTATGAGGCATAGTCCTTCCGCTTGAGAAGGGTGAGTGACAGTGCATATATATAGTTTAAAAAGTACAGTTTCGTGCGGAAGACCAGATTTTACTGGTCTCACACATTGTTCTTTAATTGAACTGCCAACCAACAATGCGGTTTCAAATGTAAACCTGGCACTAGTCCATTTTAAAAGCCCATTTATTTCTTTCATATTGGATTATGAAGCAAGGTATATGAAATTGTGGGCACAACAATAAAACCAGAGTTCAACTAATCCAAAAAGCATATATTATGGTCATATGTAAGGCAATAATTGTTCAAGAGGAAGTTCTAAACCAGCAGCATCAGTATCACCTGGAAATGTGTTCAAAATTTTAAACTTGTTAAAAATGCAAATTCTCAGTCTCCACCTCAGGCCTACTGAATCGGAAACTTTGCAAGCCCAGCAGTCTGGGTTTTAATCTTTCCAGATGATCCTATTATATTCTTTTTTTTTTTAATTTATTTATTATTATTATACTTTAAGTTGTAGGGTACATGTGCATAACGTGCAGGTTTGTTACATATGTATACTTGTGCCATGTTGGTGTGCTGCACCCATCAAACTCGTCATTTACATCAGGTATAACTCCCAATGCAATCCCTCCCCCCTCCCCCCTCCCCATGATAGGCCCCTGTGTGTGATGTTCCCCTTCCCATGTCTAAAACACCAAAAGCAACGGCAGCAAAAGCCAAAATTGACAAATGGGATCTCATTAAATTAAAGAGCTTCTGCACAGCAAAAGAAACTACCATCAGAGTGAACAGGCAACCTACAGAATGGGAGAAAATTTTTGCAATCTACTCATCTGACAAAGGGCTAATATCCAGAACCTACAAAGAACTCAAACAAATTTACAAGAAAAATACAAACAACCCCATCAAAAAGTGGGCAAAGGATATGAACAGACATTTCTCAAAAGAAGACATTCATACAGCCAACAGACACATGAAAAAATGCTCATCATCACTGGCCATCAGAGAAATGCAAATCAAAACCACAATGAGATACCATCTCACACCAGTTAGAATGGCGATCATTAAAAAGTCAGGAAACAACAGGTGCTGGAGAGGATGTGGAGAAATAGGAACACTTTTACACTGTTGGTGGGATTGTAAACTAATTCAACCATTATGGAAAACAGTATGGCGATTCCTCAAGGATCTAGAACTAGATGTACCATATGACCCAGCCATCCCATTACTGGGTATATACCCAAAGGATTATAAATTATGCTGCTATAAAGACACATGCACACGTATGTTTATTGCAGCACTATTCACAATAGCAAAGACTTGGAATCAACCCAAATGTCCATCAGTGACAGATTGGATTAAGAAAATGTGGCACATATACACCATGGAATACTATGCAGCCATCCAAAAGGATGAGTTTGTGTCCTTTGTAGGGACATGGATGCAGCTGGAAACCATCATTCTTAGCAAACTATCACAAGAACAGAAGTGAGATCCTATTATATTCTTAAATGCAACTAGAGAATAGTTTTGACTGGAATATGGACTCACAGAGTTTTTAACAACATATTACAAATTTAATGAGTGTGAAACTTTACACTTACTGAATCAGGTGTGTTAGAAAGTATATATCTTTGTTTCTCTTCAACTAAGTATAAATCTTAAGATCTTGTTGTTATTGATTGTAAAGTAATTACTATTGCCCATTAAGGAAAAATAAACTTGATGTTATTTCATTTGGAATTGAGTTCTTTTAGTCATAACCACTTGTTTAATTTGTTGTTTTTATGTTTCTCTCCCTTCACCTTACTTATCTTGTATTTCTCCCTGGATTTTTGAGTTTACATATCTTGTTTATGGCAAGATGGAAAGAAGTGAGTAGTCTCATAATTATTCTCTGCCTATACTGACCTCTGAGTGGAATTATTTACACTTTACTCTTCAAAGCTGTGTACCTCACTCATTATTGACACCTCAGACCTGCTATGTCCTCATGCAGGCAACTACAGTACTCTATTACTGCCTTGTTCCTATTCCAGAATACCTTAGGAGCTCTATTTAATCTAACTTGTACTTTCATTTCTTTAGAGGACATCCAAAGATTTAGAGAAACCTCCTCTACTGCGCCGGAGTGTACTGGACTTTGCAGACTGCCCTGGGGCAGGGAATGCAATCTGTGCTTGAATTTCGCTTATATTTTTATTCTCCCTCTCAGACAATATTTTGTATGCAGAACTTCTCTAGGTATTATGTATATCTCTCGCTCTTAAATGCTAAATGTTCTTTTCCACCAGTGACTTGGGGATTTGGTCCAAGGGTTGAGACATTAGACCACTTCTCAAGAATCCAGCTAGTATAGACTCCTTAAGTCATCCTCCTTCCAGCTCTTAGAATTTGGGAAGGGATTAACTTTAAAATAAGTTTGCATAATTTTCTATCCTTTGTCTATGGCACCTGGTCCTTCATGGTTTAATATTTAGTAGGTGTAGTTTAAGGTTTTGGACCCCCATTATTAAGCCTATTTTTCAAGTTTTTACTCTTATCAATCTCAGTTTTATTATACAGAACCTGCATTTTCAAATACATACATAAACCAAACATATTTGGAATATGCAACATTAAACTTTGCCTTTAAAACTATTATCCCTATAGTGGGTATCAAAATAAACTGTAAAGAGAGTTAACTGGTTTTTAAATCCTAAATGTGTTCATCCTGTCCTTAAGACAAAGCACGCCACTGGCTTTATAACATTAGGGACTATTGCGAGGAAAATACCTAAAAACTCTCTTTAAATTTTGCTTCGGTGTATAAAGAAGCAGCAACATTGGGCTGAAGAGCATAGATTAATCACCAATTAATCTGTGTATTTAATTATGTAGTGAAACACAAATTGATTTGAACAGACCATGTTCAAGTACTAGTTTTAGAAACTAAAAATGTAACACAAAACAAAAATCAAGGCAAATTAAGCAATTCTTACCCACATATAGTTTATAATCTAAGAAACCTGAATTAACGAATGCTATCCCTTTGTGGTATTACAATTCATTAATATCTAGTTCTGAATATCTGGTTGCCACTTTGAAACATATTATTGAACATACTTAGAGGAGGCCAATCGCTTTCGAAGACATAGCTTTATAAATTTTCTCTGTGTAGAAATATGTATCTAAAGTGAAAAAAAAAAGGTCTTTGTTAGTTTTACCTTTTTGACAAGATTGTACAAATAGGTCATGATATATGATCCATGTGTGTAATTCACACATATATTTTATTTTAAATAGTGACTACATATAGCCTAACATATGAAAATATATGACAATCTTATGAGAGAGGCTCTGACAATTTAGAATCAACTTTCAGGCTTTTAAAATCGTAAATATTGTCATAAGAGAAAAAAAATCTACTCATTGAATTATGTCATCTACCTTGCTGTGAAAGTGTAATATCAAAGAAATAATTTTGGAGAAAATATAATTTATATAACTCCTTTGGTGTTACACAGAAATAAAAATGACATATTAAATTATAAAATGTTATGTCTTTTTAAATTTTTCATCCATAGCAGATATTGATGAAGACTAAATCCTAACATTAAAAATATTCTTGTTTAAAGGACCTTGAGGCATACCTTCCAATTTTTAGGAAATATGTCTTCCTATCTAACTATCATATAGATATATATGTTTTTATCTGTACAAACAATCAGCTATTTGCTACTTTGCATATCATTATTTACTTTGAAAGCAGCTCATATTCCATTCAATTTAGAAAAAACAAAGTGAAATTTATCTCATTATAAGGTTTAAAGTGTTTCAGTGACAAGCATTTGCTATATTTCAAAGCCTAATACAAAAGCAGATATTGAGAAGTGAAATAAAAAATAAATTTTATATTCTGCTAATGGTGCAAAGTAGTGTGAAAGAACAGACAAGCTGAAAATAGAAAAGTCAATACGGTAATCGATAAACTCAAAGAAGGATGAAATAGAGGATATGCAGGCCCTGTAATTAGTAAACAGACAACCATTCATAGCAGCATTCCTACAAAAAATATAATCTGTTTCTCCAACATTTAGAAAAGAAAAAAAATTGAATCTGAACATAAATGAAAACTCTCAATTCAATATGTACATTTTTGGAAAAATGAAATTAAATAAATAATAATTGTAAAAATATGTACAGGTGAAAGATGCTTTTTGAATTCCTTATTGTTAACTTTATTATTTTAAAATATATTTTAAAATATATTTTTATAATTAAATACTTCAAATAATCTAGCACTTCAAAAGCCTCTGCTCTTTATGCTTGATTAAACTTTAAAATAAATATAGACTATACAGCACAACTATGATTTTCCCCCTTTTCAACTTTATGGTTATATGCTTTTTAATTTAACAGAGAACAAAAACTATTTCAAGCTAAAAGAAAAAAAATTGTGAGAAAATTTTTGAGTGAAATATGCTCTAATTAAATCCTTGATATGTATTAAATCTACCCTCAGGCTGATCAGCAACATATAATTAAACACCATTTTACCCAATAAAATATATTCGAGTTGCAATCACACATATTTATATATTTAAATAAAAAACAGGAAAAATAATAGTAATAAAGTCATAAAAACTGTCTCTAAATTACATATCTCTAATTATGTTTGTCTCTATATTCTTAACCACTTTACCTTCTGTTGCTCTTTCCCCCAAAATGTGTTCCTTTAGAAAGGAATCAGAAAGACCTGGTAGCTAAAGAATATTTAATTCTACACATAAATATGTTTTCTATAAATGTCAGTTCTGGCAAGAATTAGCAAAGAGAGAAATTCCTATTCTACATATTCATCCTTCTATTTCTTTATAACAAAGCCCCCTTAAGAAATATTTGGAGCTTCATAGTCTCTTCTTCTTTGCCTCTTTTCCTAATCAAAATATATTTAGGAGAAATCATATTTTTATTTATCCTTTATGCACAAATATACATTTGTCATTGTTATATATAGCAGCCTATAACTCTGCTAAAGAAAAAAAAAAAAAAAACATGAAGAACAAAGGCGGGAGAGATACAGTTGTATGGAAGTTTCAATAGATTAGCAACACTTTACTCAATCAGTACATAATTTCCTGTCTAAAATTATGTTCAATATAGGGTAAAATCAGTGAAATAAAATAGAAATATCTGTTTTACTAGCAAGTACTGTTTTGTTTGCCCAACAATTGCTCCTCTCTACTTTCTTTTTTTTTTTTTTTTTTTTTTTTTTGAGACGGAGTCTAGCTCTGTTGCCCAGGCTGGAGTGCAATGGCCGGATCTCAGCTCACTGCAAGCCCCGCCTCCCGAGTTCCCGCCATTCTCCTGCCTCAGCCTCCCGAGTAGCTGGGAGTACAGGCGCCCGCCACCTCGCCCGGCTAATTTTTTTTTTTTGTATTTTAGTAGAGACGGGGTTTCACCGTGTTAGCCAGGATGGTCTCGATCTCCTGAACTCGTGATCCACCCGTCTCGGCCTCCCAAAGTGCTGGGATTACAGGCTTGAGCCACCGCGCCCGGCCGACTTTGTTTCTATTGAATATTAATTTCATTGCCATCTCTCCTGAATGCCGCATGACTGCACAAATTTAAGGCAACTCCCTCAGTCCCCTGCTCCTGACCTCCAGAGCTTCACACAGATTAAGCCAACTGGTGCATGGGCAAGGTGAGCAAGAATGAACCAGATAGAAGGGAAGGACTTCTACTTCATATTTGAGAAGAAAAGGGTTTCACTTTCTCCCTCTGCATTTAAACTGGGACCTAGAATGTTCCTCCAGCTTCTCTGCCTGACATCTTATAGCATTGAGGGAAATCATCATGGGGAAAAGCTTGAAATAACTGAAAACAAACTGAGAAATAAACTGGGTTGCTCTGATATGTAATATTATATAGAATTATACACCATTTGATTCTCTAAATTTTTGAAGTTTGAATTAGAGTTTCTGTTATTTGCAGCCAACAAGCATTTTATTTTATTTTATTTTATTTTTGCTTTTGTTTTGTTTTGTTTTGTTTTTGAGACAGGGTCTTGTTCTGTTGCCCAGCCTAGAATGCAGTGGCGCAGTCGTGGCTCACTGTGACCTGAACCTCCTAGGCTCAAGCGATCTTCCTGCCTTAACTTCTGGAGTAGCTTGGACTATAGGCATGAGCCACCGCACCAGGCTAATTTTTGTATTTTTTTTTTTTTTTTTTTTTTTTTTTTTTTTGTAGAGATGGGATTTTGCCATGTTGTCCAGGCTGGTCTCAAATTCCTGTCCTCACGAAGTCCTCCCTCTTTGGTCTCCCAAAGTGCTGGAATTGCAGGTCTGAGCCACTATGCCCAGCCAGCATTTTAATTTTTGGTGATGGCACTCAAAATGAAAAGACTTAATATCTCAGTTCGAAGCTACCAACTACTTCCTAAAGTATACAGACAGTTTTCCAGTATGACTTCTTCATCAAAATACATTTTGGATTTTATGTGTATCTACATTTTTTTCCAGTTCTTGTGATATAAGGTGATAACTAATGTTTATTGGGCACTTGTTTCATGGCAGGCATACGTGTGACCACTACTTAAACTTACTTATTTAAGAAACATTTCCAACAACTCTTTAAAGAGGTACTTATATTCTCACACCACTGTTCAGATTAGATGACCCCAAAGAACAGGGTGAGTAAGTGTATTAAGTGGTAGATCCAGGACTAATCCCAAGCTGTCTGAATTCATAATGCATTTTCCTTATGGCTTTTTTGTATTTACAACTATAATTTAACACCTCTTAAGGTTATCGGGTCACTCACAGAAATAATAATATTATGATGGCTAATACTGCATCTCTGATACAGGGTATATTTTTCCAATAGGCCTGATTGGCTCTTACTGTGGCATTTGTTTTACTAACAGCAGACTGAAGTCATAAAATGAATACCAACAACACTAAGTGTTTACTCCAGCAATCTTCTCCATCTAATCTCTTTTTTTGT
The DNA here is from genome assembly GCF_037993035.2 of Macaca fascicularis. Lineage (NCBI taxonomy): Eukaryota > Metazoa > Chordata > Mammalia > Primates > Cercopithecidae > Macaca > Macaca fascicularis. The sequence continues at coordinate 53,559,623 of NC_088391.1, read as the reverse complement.
TGTCACAGCTATTTACTTCATTAATTTTGGCTGACATAGTTCTAATTTTATTTTCTGGTAAATTCATGATATTATATTTCTTTTCTTCTGTAAATGTAAATACTAGATAGAAATAGAGACCAAAGCCAGCAAGGAAATAAAACTTTCTTCATTCTAGAGAGAAAAAAGAAAATAATTACTAGAAGTTAATTGAAAGAGAAATTGGTTGATGTTACATATGTTGCATTAAAATAGAGCATTTTGTGAGGGTTTCTTGGCTCACAATCAGAGAGAGCTTAAATAACCCTTTGAAATGAAGATAAATCACAAGTTGCATTGGTTTTCTTGCCTCCCTGACTCTGTGTCATGCTAATTTTGAATTTTGGAGCATTTAATGCCTCCGTATGTTTTCACCGTTCTCCAGATTCTGTGACTTATCTGCTAAAAAGAAGAGTTAATACAAAGAGACCTATATTGTTAGTTTTTTCATTAAATCTGTGTTCAGTTGCTTACCACTCTGACCTTGTATCGTAATACTGGGAACTGATTCTAATCACTTGTGCTTAAGCCCTGGCCTCTCCCTCATTTTCTATGTCTAGGTTCCTCACTTACTCCCTGTTTCCAAGCATCTGCCTTGTGTTAAATCCTATTAGCCCAATTTCCTCCAGAATTAAATTGTGTTTTAATTGTTATAACATACAACTCAATATGTTTCTAACATCTGCATCCTATATCTGTGTCTGTTCCTTAAACTTGTGAGAGATGTGTTTTGGAGTGTCTATGATCTGTCTATTGGGATGTTTCTCTATCCTTCTTACTAGTTCTGTTTGAAAGTAACTGCTAAGCAACCACGACTTCATCTTGCTGCCTGCTGTTTGAAATTCCTTTGGTATGGACCTTTCACACAGAGCTCAGTATGATCTCCTTGACTTAGCCAGCCAAACTCTACTTAAGAAAAACTGTCACAGAAAATAACCTCTTCAGTGCCAGATCTGAAACAACTTCAAAGCACTTAGCACTCTTGGCCCAGTGTAATGGCTATGGATAAAAAAAACTGTATCCAGTGGGAGAAAAAAAATGGACCATTTCTTCCCTAAGTATCCATTAAATGGAAAATAATATTAATATTATTGAAATGAAAATAATATTAATATGATAAAAATGTTAATTTTTATAACTTTAGATATTTTAGAAAAATGGTAGTACTTGTACCACATAAGGGGAATCTATAAGATATTTAGATATTAATTAACTAATCTATAAGGTATTTAGATATTAACCACTTGGAAGTCATGCAAGAGAGAGAATATGATATAGAAATCCTGACATAAATATGTATGAATGACTTTCAATATTAGCAATTATTTCTTCAGAATGTTTTTAATAGACTAAGTGGGGATTTTCATTTTGATACCCAACAACAGTAAACATAGTTGCCTCAGAAGTGCAACCAATCAAATTACTCAACCATGTGTTTCCTTTTTTGAGATTATGGTTGTAAATTTTTTTATTTATCTGGGGAAGAGTTTATAAAACTTTGCCAGTAAAAGGCCAAATAGAAAATATTCTAGTGTTAGGGGGCTGTGTGGCCTACTGTCTCCTTGCAATTACACAACTTTGCCATTTTAGTGTGAAAGAAGAATGAAGATCATGCATCCCCATAAAGTTTTATTTATCAAAAAACTGTGGCAAATCAGGTTTAGATAGAGGTCTAGAGTTTGTTGATCTTTATCCTATTGGTGGGATATGAAACTTATTGGAAAAATGCTTGAAAGTTACCTAAAATAAATTTCAACTGCATTTCTTCTTAATGATATCCCATACCACATACTTTACTTTTCATACTTAATTATTAGGTTGATCTATCCTGTAAGCTATCCAATTATTGACTATAAGAAGTTATTTCTATGTTATTTAGTGATGTATTTCAATATATAATCCCTGAACAATTAATTTACAAAAACAAAAACAAGAATACATTTCTGATTTGTTTTTGCTCAGTTTTTAAAAAATACTTAAACCTCTACTACATTTTTGGCATGATACATGCAATAGGGATACAAAGGTGATTAAGAAAATGATCATGTTAAAAGGAGTTTAGAGTAAGTGGCGTATTTATTTCTCTTCAGAGAATGGAATAAGCAAAAAGGCATTTCAGCGAGCAAAGATGCAAAAGTAAGTAATCTTTGGGTACTTATAGAGTAAAGGATTTATGTATTAGATCTTGGTTGTCTAAAATCTAACTGTACATTCCAAAATAAAGTCGAACATTTTCCAGTTTCTGGAAAACAATGTATAATGCCTTGGACTATTATGTCTGTTAATGATGTCTTTTTTCACCTAAGACCTTGGGCCATGCCAGATAATTTATGCTAAAAATGTGATTTATGTTTGAGCCTTGGGCCACACAGTAGTAGTTTGAACTTGTGAGTTACTGGAGATGAAATAACTAAGATTAAACATTCAGGTGGTCATCCATGTCTGCATAACTGATTCCACCACAAAAAAAATCTGGACAAGAATGCTTGTATGAGTTTCCATTACTGTCAATAATTCCTGCATGTTTATATACATTGTTGCTAGGAGAATTAGCACTCTTTATATGATTTTGCTGTTAAATAACAATTGGAAGCTTGCACCTGGTCTCTTCCAGAGTCTGCACTGTGCATCTTTTTCTGTTGCAGATTTTGTTTTGTTTTGTTTTGTTTTTCTTATTTTAGCTCTGTCGCCCAGGCTGGAGTACAATGTTGTAATCTTGGCGCACTGCAACCTCCGCCTCCTGGGTTCAAGTGATTCTCCTACCTCAGCTTCCTGAATAGCTGGGACTACAGGTGCCTACCACCTTGCTCGGCTGATTTTTGTATTTTTAGTAGAGATGGGGTTTTACTATATTGGCCAGGCTGGTCTCAAACTCCTGACCTTGTGATCTACCTGCCTTGGCCTTCCAAAGTGTTGGGATTACAGGCATCAGCCACCACTCCCAGCCTCTGTTGCAGATTTTCAGTTGTATCCATTTATTGTAGTAAAATATAACTTTCAGAGTATAAGAGCTCTGCTGAGTTCTGTGATTCTATCTAGTGAATCATTGAATATGAAATGGTCTTAGAGATCCCCCATCATGGTGTCTTTAAAGGAAAACTGATATACCAGCCCCCTCTTCACCTTCTGCCATGATTTGAAGACTTCTGAGGGCCTCATCAAAAGCAGATGCTGATATCAGAATTCTTGCACAACCTGCAGACTGTGAGCCTATAAAACCTCTTTTCTTTAACAATTACCCAGCCTCCGATATTTCTTTATAGCAATGCAAGAATAGATTGACACAGAAAATTGGTACCAAAGCTGTTATAATTGTCTAGGCTATTATAATCAGAAGCAGAGACTAGTGGTTACTGTGAATAAATTCTGCAGGTTCTATAGGTTGGACATGTACCAAAGTGTTTATTGAAGCATTCTTAAGATTGTGGATTTTTCTCACTCTGTGTTAGAGGTTTTCAAATCTGCCCTGCCATTTTTCTTACAAACAAAGTTTCATTGGAATTCAGCCATATTCTTTCATGGAAGTATTGACTATGACTGTGTTTATGCTACAACAGAGTTACATGTTTGTGACAAAGACTGTATGTTCCATAAAGTCTAAGATATTTATTATCTGGCCCTTACAGAAACAGTCAGCAATCTCTTCCACATATAATGGAAAGTTACTGAAAGATATAGGCATGGGAAACACATGGTAACATGGTTTCGTTATTTTATCCTCTCTGAATCTCCTCCTGAAATGTGACCTCCAGCACTGGAGCTGGGCCAAGTGGAAGGTTGATATTATTTGGCTCTGTGTCCCCACCCAAATTTCACCTTGAATTTTAATAATCCCCTCATATCAAGGGCAGGACCAGGTGGAGACAATTGAATCATAGGGGCACTTTCCCCCATACTGTTCTCATGATGGTGAGTGAATTCTCATGAGATCTGATGGATTTATAAGTGGTTTTCCTCTTCTCTTGGTTTTCAGTTCTCTCTTGCCTGCCACCATGTAAGACATGACTTTGCTCTTCCTTCACCTTCTACCATGATTGTGAGGCCTCTCCAACCATATGGAACTGTAAGTCGATTAAACATCTTTTTCTTTATAAATTATCCAGTCTTGGGTATGTATTTATTAGCAGCATTAAATGGATGAATACAGTAAATTGGTACTGGTAGAGTGGGGCGCTGCTGTAAAGATACCTAAAAATGTGGAAGGTGACTTTGGAACTGGGTAACAGGCAGAGGCTGGAATGGTTTGGAAGTCTCAGAAGAAAAAAAGGAAAATGTGGGAAAGTTTGGAACTTCCTAGAGACTTGTTGAATGGTTTTGATCTGAATGCTGGTAATGATATGGTCACTGAAATTCAGGCTGAGGTGGTCTCAGATGCAGATGAGGAATTCATTGGGAACTGAAATAAGAGTTACTCTTGCTATGTTTTTGCAAAGAGATTGGTGGCATTTTGCCCCTGTCCAAGAGATCTGTGGAACTTTGAACTTGAGGGAGATGATTTAGGGTATCTAGCAGGAGAAATTTCTAAGCAGCAAAGCATTCAAGAAGTCACTTGGGTGCTGTTAAAAGGATTCAATTTTAAAAGAAAAACAGAGCATAAAGGTTCGGAAAATTTGCAGCCTTGCTATGCTATAGAAAAGAAAAACTCATTTTCTGAGGAGAAATTCAAGCTGGCTGCAGAAATTTGCATAAATAACGAGGAGCCAAATGTTATTTGCCAAGACAATGGGGAAAATGTCACCAGGGCATGTCAGAAACCTTTGAGGCATCCCCTCTCATCACAGATCCAGAGGCCTAGAGGGAAAACAAGATTTCCAGAGCTGGGCCCAGGGCCCCTCTGCTCTGTGCAGCCTAGGGACTTTGCGTCCTGCATCCCAGCAGCTCTACCCATGCCTAAAAGGGGTCAAGGTATAGCTCAGGCCATGACATCAGAGGGTGCAAGTCCCAAGCCTTGGCAGCTTCCATGTGGTGTTGAGCCTGCAGGTGCACAGAAGTCAAGAATTGGGTTTGGAAACCTCCACCTAGATTTCAGAGAATATATGGAAATGCCTAGATATCCATGCAAAATTTTGCTGGAGGGGAGGGACCCTCATAGAGAACCTCTGCTAGGGCAGTGCAAAAGGGAAATGTGGGGTTGAAGTCCCCACACAGAGTCCCTGCTGGAGCACCACCTAGTGGAGCTGTGAGAAGAGAGCTACTGTCCTCCAGCCTAGTGGAGCTCTGAGAAGAGAGCCACCATTCTCCAGATCGTAGGATGGTAGATCCACTGATAGCTTGCACAGTGCTCTTGAAAAAGCCTCAGACACTCAATGCCAGCCTGTGAAAGCAGCTAGGAAGGAGGCTGTACCCTGCAAAGCCGCAGGGGTGGAGCTATCAAAGACTATAACTTTGCATTTTAAACATCAAAGTATCTGACACGAAATTAATACATATGCATGAAGGTTGCTATTTTTCCCCCAAAACTAAAAAATAAACAGAAAAGAATGTGCATAATCAACAAGATTTTATTGTACATGTGTTTTGATAAGAAGGTAGGAAGGCAAAGGATAATAACTGCTATGGTTATTCAGTTATTATAACAGCTATGGAAACAAAATTCAGTTATTTCCAAAGTGGTAGCATTAATAGCAGAGGGCTTCAAAAGATGATTTTATTGTAGGTGCTCTTCCTTTGTGAATGAGATGAAGTGCCTTAGATAAGAGGCTTCATGTAGTATTTGGCCCTCTTCTCTTTCCAACTTCTATCATGTGAATGCACAACAAGAAAGCCCTCAACAGGTGCTGACACTATGGACTTCCCAGAACCAGAGCGGCAAGAAAGAAATTTATTTTACTTATAAATTACCTAACCTCAGGTATTTTATTACAGTAGCAGAAGCAGACTAAGATAATAACTAAGTCATCTATGTTTAAATGATTTCTCCATTCATTGAGATAAGGAAAATAAGAGGAACAATGTTGGAGTAAATATGTGGCAAGTTCTATTTGAACACCTGAGATGTGAGTATTCAAGGGATATCGCAATGAAGACTTCCTATAGGTAGGCCACTTAAGTTTAAAGAATGAGCAGAAGAAGAGAAACCATTAAAGCAAAAAGTCAAAGAAAAAAGTAAAAGAGGTAGGGACAAAGTCAGATGGTGAGAAATTACACAAGTCAAGAGAAGAGAGTGTTTTAAGGCAAATGGAATTGATCAACAGTGTCAAAGGCTATTTCCACCAGTGAATATTAAGACACTTAAGAAATAAAAGCTGAATATGAAAATGAGTTGGTTCTTGATGACATTGATAAAGGTAGTTTCTGTGTAGTGGTGATACAGATGTCTAAGCGCAGTATAAGGTTTGTCTCTGTGTCCCCACTCAAATCTCATCTTGAATTACAATCCCCATGTTTCAAGGAAGGAACCTGTTGGGAGGTGATTGCATCATGGGGGCATTTTTCCCCATGCTGTTCTCATGATATTGAGTGAGTTCACACAAGAGCTGATGGTTTTAAATTGTGACACTTCCTCACTTTTTTTTTCCTGCCACCATGTAAGACGTGCCTGCTTCTCCTTTGCCTTCTGCCATTATTGTAAGCTTCCTGAGGCCTCCCAGCCATGCAGAACTGTGAGTCAATTAAACCTCCTTTCTTTATAAATTACACAGTCTCAGTTAGTCTCTTTATAACAGTATGATAATAGACTAATACGTGTGGATTTAGGACTGAATAGAAGGTGAGAAAGTAAATTTTATTTTTTTGTGAAATATGGGGGTGATGAAGAGGAGCAAAAAGAGACAGTCTCTGAGGAAGTAAGTTGAAATGAGGGAATATTTATTTTTATTATAATATTTTAATAGAATAAACTAGAGCAAGCTTAAAGAGAAAACTATTAGGGTAGAGAGGGTGCAGTTTTACAGGAAAGGGCAAAAATTACTGAGTTATGGTCCTTAAATTTGGGAAGAGGTGGGATTCAAAGTGTAGAGAAGATACATTATAGAGGAGGTAAAGGACAATTCTTACCTTTTGAGAAGAGACAATACGTAGATTTCACATGGAGTAAGAGTGATTGAAACACTTTTGTAGAAAATAAGCTTTTCTTATCATGTCTTTTTAACTAATTTAAAGAAACTATATATATATAGTTTCTTTATTTTACATCAAACAACTGATGTTTGAGCAACAGAAGACTATTTTTGCAATAGTGTTGAAGAACAGACTGAAGTCTTGAAGAACAAACTGGAGTTGGGCTCCTGGCAAACAAGCAAACAAACAAAACTCGTGATTTTTTCCATGGCTGACCATAGCCAATGACAAAGGCTTTATCTAACAGGCATCTTGGGGAAAAGCTGCCCTCTCCAAACAAACTTGGTGACAATGCTTTGAACTAACTGTGGGGTCAGCATTAGGAACTCAGGCCCACCTGACCAGCCATGCTCTTAGGCATTCTTGCTTCCCTAGTCCAGGCACTTTCATCAGAAGGTCTTTTTATCTCAGAAGTTTGGCCAAGGCCTTCCTTGGGCACCATTGTTGAGACCTCCTTCTCAGGGAGAGGGGGTAGAAACCATGAAAACAAAACTTTCCACCCTAACTCAGTACTTAATACTTTTCTACAACTAACCTCCACCTTTTCTCCAGGAGTCTTTCTTTCAGGGCTCCCACAGCAGTGCGATGACCCTTCCTACCAGTCCGTTTTATGGTGGAAAATGGAACTGAGAAGAGTTAGTACTTCGTGAACTTTATCACAGTGAGTAATTAAAATATTGACTGTTACTTTCATTTTGGCTTGTAGTTTTAATTGACTATGTTGACACCTTGCATCTTAGCTCTCTCTTCAACTCTACTATGCTTCTGACCACCTGACTAGAAAAAGGAAAACCTATGTCTGGAGAGAATATCTGAAATAAAGAACTGATTAATGGCTACAGTAACAGAGGCTAAGTAAGTAAGATCAAAATTTGTTCTCAAATAGTAGGCCATTTTAATTTAATTTTACAGATGTAGAATTGTCCTAGGTGAAGGTAATTATCAGAGTATGGCTAAGAAAATGAATATTTGAGGAGAAATCAAGTTAATTTTATTTAATATTGCTTTCCCTTAGGAGACAAGATATTAACAGAAGAGTCCATATATTATCTAGTTTGTTGTTCTAAAATACTTTCATTGAGAAACAGATGTTGATATGTGGCCACATTTTTTAAAGTAGATATTGATGAAGTATTATGGCCTGAGTCGTAAAGAAGTAAGGATTTATATAGTAGCTGCAATGTAATTAAGGAAACCACACACTTTACCTGAGATATCCATTTTTATAAAAGATAAACAGGCAAATGGAGCACTTACTGAAAAAGGTTGCAGGTGTTATATTCCAGAGCACGTAAAATGGTGGAGAGTAAGTGAAAAACAATAGAAATTTGGGTTGTAAACAAGAAGGTACAGCAGGAAGGTATATCAACAAGAAGGTATAAAAGTGAGACATAATACCTTATTGGTCATACATCTTTGGCAATTGTTGAGTATTAACAAGAAGTGATACATGGAGTTTTTAGTTGACTACAAAGTAGTTGAAGCTACCGCTGTGAGTGGACCATAGTCTTCAGATTCAGGAGACACTAGAAAAGGAGTGCCAATCCCTATTCTAAAAACTAGGTTTTATAAAACCTTTGGCAGAGGCTCTACTTCAGGGATAATGAATTCTTGTAGCAATATCCTGAAATACATTTATGATCATCATGAGTTACCCTTTTTTGTTTTGTTTTGTTTTTTGTTTCCCAGATGGAGTTTCACTCCCATTTCTCAGGCTGGAGTGCAATGGCACAATCTGAGCCCACTTCAACCTCCACCTCCCAGCTTCAAACAATTCTCCTGCCTCAGCCTCATGAGTAGCTGGGATTATAGGTGCACACCACCACATTCAGCTAATTTTTTGTATTTTAGGTAGAGATGGGATTTCACCATGTTGGCCAGGCTGGTCTTGAACTCCTGACATCAGGTGATCCACCTACCTTGGGCTCCTATAGTGCTGGATTATAGGCGTGGGATTATAAAGTGCCTGGCGAATCCTTACTTTGAGAGTAAAACAGTTACTAGAACCAACATAAGATCTTATTAAAGAAGCATATACATTTCCGAATCACAAACTCCCCCTGCCTTTAACATTTTGCAAACCATACTTAAATAAAATTATTTCCTTTAATAATGTTACGTATTTTTAATAACTTAAAACTCTGTATGAGTCTCTGAATGGGTCCATACAGACTACCAAAGGACTCCATGGCACAAGAAAAGAAGAATTAACCCTGTTTTTAGACAGGATGTTTGGGCATTTTGAGCTCAAAATAGTTGCCTTGAGATCTGAAGCACTGAGGTCAGCAATAGGAAGATGCCCCAAATTGATACTTTACATATTTATATATGTATTAAAATTTCCATAGTATCTGTAATCCACAATAGACAGGAGAGTGAGCAGTAAAAATCAGGTCTTCTGAAGTGAGAGTGTTGAGTTTGAATTTTAACGTTACCATTAGCCCTCCACACTTTATCTGAAAATGTTAGCAATAACATTCATAGTAGAGTTTTTTAAATGATTAAATTAGCGGATATATGCAAAACACTGAGAAAAATACTTGTCCTACAATAATCACTCACTAAATAATTTCTCTTATTATTTTTTGAAGACTAGATGTTTTCACCATTTCTATTTTATTCCACACTTTGTGAATTCTGCCTCAAAATCAGCAATTCTGATGCTCTCAAAGGTTTTAATAAGTTGAATTTGAAGAGATCACATTTTACTTTGCATTTCTTAAGTAATGAGGTTGTTGTATTAGTTTTCCTATGGCATTTTTGATATGTAAATTATGATTTATATTGTTTGCCCATTTTTACATTACAGAATTTATCTCTGGTCTTTTTTATTTACTTTTTTTGTGTGTTTCTACATATTGCTTTAGTGTGAATTCCAAGAAAACAGAGCCTGAGTCAAAGGTATATCTGATACTAATTATTGAAGAAGTATAAAATCAGGGAAGGAGAAATGAGGGACAAGGGGATTGAAAGGAGGCACAATGCAAAAATAACTACCTCTTGACTTTAAATGTATTGACTACTCAATCTCATGACATTTGGCTGGGTAGTGTTAAAATGGATGCATCTCAGCAAAGACTTGGAGAAGAATAGCCTCTCTATATGTCGGCTTCTGAATCTGATTAGTCAAAACTTTCCATTCTTAGATTTTAATTGAACCAGAAATTTAAGTTGCTTAAGAATGAGTTGAGACATTTCATGCCTGAGGGTCAACGGGCAAGTCCCAGCTTTGGAAGTAAAAAGCAATAAATGGTTTAGGCCTTGGTGGGGGTCTCATCCAATAAAATTACAGTAGGCAACAAAGGCTAAATTGCTTCAGCAATAACTGGGGTGAAATACATGGCCAAAGACCCAGGAGACAGGGTAGGATCTAAAGTGCATAAGAGTTCTTTATATAAATAACAGGAGCATTAACATTTTTTCATAAATGTTGTAGTTTTTCTATTTTATGTTTTAAATTGGAGAGATTAAAGTATTTAAATGCATATAATCTGATATGTCTATTTAACAAATGTTTTATTGGATTGAATTTATAGCCCATCTAGTTCTATATACTATACTTTAAAAGCATAAGCTTAGAACTTTTCCTTAAGGGCATTTAAAAACAACGTCATCTCCCTGTTATGATTGGTGTTTCTAATATTTTTAAACATAACTTCATTCAAAAAGTGATATTCTGTTACTGTTAAAGAAAAATTGAAAACATTAATATATCGTGACAGAAATGGTGATGAATTTAAAATTTCTTGACTACTTATGGTTATGAAATAAGAATGATATTTATACATTTAATTAATTAAATAACATGTTTTATTATTATTATTATTATACTTTAAGTTCTAGGGTACATGTGCATAACGTGCAGGTTTGTTACATATGTATACTTGTGCCATGTTGCTGTGCTGCACCCATCAACTCGTCAGCACCCATCAACTCGTCATTACATCAGGTATAACTCCTAATGCAATCCCTCCCCCCCCCCCATGATAGGCCCTGGTGTGTGATGTTCCCCTTCCCGAGTCCAAGTGATCTCATTGTTCAGTTCCCACCTATGAGTGAGAACATGCGTTGTTTGGTTTTCTGTTCTTGTGATAGTTTGCTAAGAATGATGGTTTCCAGCTGCATCCATGTTCCTACAAAGGACACAAACTCATCCTTTTTTATGGCTGCATAGTATTCCATGGTGTATATGTGCCACATTATCTTAATCCAGTCTGTCACTGATGGACATTTGGGTTGACTCCAAGTCTTTGCTATTGTGAATAGTGCCGCAAGAAACATATGTGTGCATGTGTCTTTAGAGTAGCATGATTTATAATCCTTTGGGTATATACCCAGTAATGGGATGGCTGGGTCATATGGTACATCTAGTTCTAAATCCTTGAGGAATCTCCATACTGTTTTCCATAATGGTTGAACTAGTTTACAATCCCACCAACAGTGTAAAAGTATTCCTATTTCTCCACAGCCTCTCCAGCACCTGTTGTTTCCTGACTTTTTAATGATCGCCATTCTAACTGGTGTGAGATGGTATCTCATTGTGGTTTTGATTTGCATTTCTCTGATGGCCAGTGATGGTGAGCATTTTATTTGAAAAGATAAACAAAATTGACAGGCCATTAGTGAGATTAACAAAGATAATGAGAGGGAGGTTCCAAATAAGCTAATTAGACTTGAAACTGGGGATATTACAAGTCACAGAAATACAAAGGATATTTCTTTTTTTTTTCTTTTAAATTATTGCTTTTATTCTAATTAATGATTATTTCACAACTTACCCAACCATTACACTATCAATATGTATCTTAGGGTGTTTTTTCCCCCAGTGTTTATAGTTATAAACAAAGCATGTATTCGAGATGTATTACAGTTTTGGTTATTTATATAGGATATATATCACAAATACATTAAGTGAGATAATATGCACACTATTATAGTATTAATTGATACTGTCAGATCCTACCCCAAAATATTTAGGTTGTTTTTGCATACCTTGTCTGTCAATTCTATATGCAAGTGGCTATTTGTCAGCAATGTCGCTAAAATCTGGAAGTTATCAGACTCTTTAATATTCCCGGATCCGACAGAACAATGTTGTCCACTTATATTTTGATTTACACTTTTCTGAGTACAGTGAATTTGAGCATTTTTTTGATAAGTTTAATTGTCATCCACCTTTCTTCTTTTGTAAATTGCATTTTCATAGCCCATTTTTTAATTTTTTTAATTAATTCGTATGTTTTTTATATATGCAATTTCATTGATATAAGAAGTTTTATTATTATTATTATTATTATACTTTAAGTTCTAGGGTACATGTGCATAACGTGCAGGTTTGTTACATATGTATACTTGTGCCATGTTGCTGTGCTGCACCCATCAACTCATCAGCAACCAACTACTCGTCATTTACATCAGGTATAACTCCCAATGCAATCCCTCCCCCTCTCCCCTCCCCATAACAGGCCCCGGTGTGTGATGTCCCCCTTCCCAAGTCCAAGTGATCTCATTGTTCAGTTCCCACCTATGAGTGAGAACATGCGGTGTTTGGTTTTCTGTTCTTGTGATAGTTTGCTAAGAATGATGGTTTCCAGCTGCATCCATGTCCCTACAAAGGACACAAACTCATCCTTTTTGATGGCTGCATAGTATTCCATGGTGTATATGTGCCACATTTTCTTAATCCAGTCTGTCACTGATGGACATTTGGGTTGATTCCAAGTCTTTGCTATTGTGAATAGTGCCGCAATGAACATACGTGTGCATGTGTCTTTATAGCAGCATGAGTTATAATCCTTTGGGTACATCCCCAGTAATGAGATAGCTGGGTCATATGGTACATCTAGTTCTAGATCCTTGAGGAATCGCCATACTGTTTTCCATAATGGTTGAACTAGTTTACAATCCCACCAACAGTGTAAAAGTGTTCCTATTTCTCCACATCCTCTCCAGCACCTGTTGTTTCCTGACTTTTTAATGATCGCCATTCTAACTGGTGTGAGATGGTATCTCATTGTGGTTTTGGTTTGCATTTCTCTGATGGCCAGTGATGATGAGCATTTTTTCATGTGTCTGTTGGCTGTATGAATGTCTTCTTTTGAGAACTGTCTGTTCACATCCTTTGCCCACTTTTTGATGGGGTTGTTTGTTTTTTTCTTGTAAATTTGTTTGAGTTCTTTGTAAGTTCTGGATATTAGCCCTTTGTCAGATGAGTAGACTGCAAAAATTTTCTCCCATTCTGTAGGTTGCCTGTTCACTTTCATGGTAGTTTCTTTTGCTGTGCAGAAGCTCTTTAGTTTAATTAGATCCCATTTATCAATTTTGGCTTTTGCTGCCATTGCTTTTGGTGTTTTAGACATTAAGTCTTTGCCCGTGCCTATGTCCTGAATGGTATTACCTAGGTTTTCCTCTAGGGTTTTTATGGTGTTAGGTCTAACATTTAAGTCTTTAATCCATCTTGAATTAATTTTCGTATATGGAGTAAGGAAAGGATCCAGTTTCAGCTTTCTACTTACAGCTAGCCAATTTTCCCAGCACCATTTATTAAATAGGGTATCCTTTCCCCATTTCTTGTTTTTCTCATGTTTGTCAAAGATCAGATGGCTGTAGATGTGTGGTGTTATTTCTGAGGACTCTGTTCTGTTCCATTGGTCTATATCTCTGTTTTGGTACCAGTACCATGCTGTTTTGGTTACTGTAGCCTTGTAGTATAGTTTGAAGTCAGGTAGCATGATGCCTCCAGCTTTGTTCTTTTGACTTAGGATTGTCTTGGAGATGCGGGCTCTTTTTTGGTTCCATATGAACTTTAAAGCAGTTTTTTCCAATTCTGTGAAGAAACTCATTGGTAGCTTGATGGGGATGGCATTGAATCTATAAATCACCTTGGGCAGATGGCCATTTTCACGGTATTGATTCTTCCTATCCAAGAGCATGTATGCTCTTCCATTTGTTTGTGTCCTCTTTTATTTCACTGAGCAGTGATTTGTAGTTCTCCTTGAAGAGGTCCTTTACATCCCTTGTAAGTTGGATTCCTAGGTATTTTATTCTCTTTGAAGCAATTGTGAATGGAAGTTCATTCATGATTTGGCTCTCTGTTTGTCTGTTACTGGTGTATACGAATGCTTGTGATTTTGGCACATTAATTTTGTATCCTGAGACTTTGCTGAAGTTGCTTATCAGCTTAAGGAGATTTTGGGCTGAGACAATGAGGTTTTCTAAATATACAATCATGTCATCTGCAAAGAGGGACATTTTGACTTCTTCTTTTTCTAACTGAATACCCTTGATTTCTTTCGCTTGCCTGATTGCCCTAGCCAGAACTTCCAACACTATGTTGAGTAAGACTGGTGAGAGAGGGCATCCCTGTCTTGTGCCAGTTTTCAAAGGGAATTTTTCCAGTTTTTGCCCAGTCAGTATGATATTGGCTGTGGATTTGTCATAAATAGCTTTATTATTTTGAGGTACGTTCCATCAATACCAAATTTGTTGAGCGTTTTTAGCATGAAGGGCTGTTGAATTTTGTCAAAAGCATTTTCTGCATCTATTGAGATAATCATGTGGTTCTTGTCTTTGGTTTTGTTTATATGCTGGATTATGTTTATTGATTTGCGAATGTTGAACGAGCCTTGCATCCCAGGGATGAAGCCCACTTCATCATGGTGGATAAGCTTTTTGATGTGCTGCTGAATCTGGTTTGCCAGTCTTTTATTGAGGATTTTTGCATCGATGTTCTTCAGGGATATTGGTCTAAAATTCTCTTTTTTTGTTGTGTCTCTGCCAGGCTTTGGTATCAGGATGATGTTGGCCTCATAAAATGAGTTAGGGAGGATTCCCTCTTTTTCTATTGATTGGAATAGTTTCAAAAGGAATGGTACCAGCTCCTCCTTGTACCTCTGGTAGAATTCAGCTGTGAATCCATCTGGTCCTGGACTTTTTTTGGTTGGTAGGCTATTAATTATTACCTCAATTTCAGAGCCTGCTATTGGACTATTCAGGGATTCAGCTTCTTCCTGGTTTAGTCTTGGGAGAGTGTAAGTGTCCAGGAAATTATCCATTTCTTCTAGATTTTCTAGTTTATTTGCATAGAGGTGTTTATAGTATTCTCTGATGGTAGTTTGTATTTCTGTGGGGTCGGTGGTGATATCTCCTTTATCATTTTTTATTGCGTCTAATTGATTCTTCTCTCTTTTCTTCTTTATTAGTCTGGCTAGTGGTCTGTCAATTTTGTTGATCTTATCAAAAAACCAACTCCTGGATTCATTGATTTTTTTGGAGGGTTTTTTGTGTCTCTATCTCCTTCAGTTCTGCTCTGATCTTAGTTATTTCTTGCCTTCTGCTAGCTTTCGAATGTGTTTGCTCTTGCTTCTCTAGTTCTTTTAATTGCGATGTTAGAGTGTCAATTTTAGATCTTTCCTGCTTTCTCTTGTGGGCATTTAGTGCTATAAATTTCCCTCTACACACTGCTTTAAATGTGTCCCAGAGATTCTGGTATGTTGTATCTTTGTTCTCATCGGTTTCAAAGAACATCTTTATTTCTGCCTTCATTTCGTTATGTACCCAGTAGTCATTCAGGAGCAGGTTATTCAGTTTCCATGTAGTTGAGCGGTTTTGATTGAGTTTCTTAGTCCTGAGTTCTAGTTTGATTGCACTGTGGTCTGAGAGACAGTTTGTTATAATTTCTGTTCTTCTATTTTTGCTGAGGAGTGCTTTACTTCCAATTATGTGGTCAATTTTGGAATAAGTGCGATGTGGTGCTGAGAAGAATGTATATTCTGTTGATTTGGGGTGGAGAGTTCTATAGATGTCTATTAGGTCTGCTTGCTGCAGAGATGAGTTCAATTCCTGGATATCCTTGTTAACTTTCTGTCTCGTTGATCTGTCTAATGTTGACAGTGGAGTGTTGAAGTCTCCCATTATTATTGTATGGGAGTCTAAGTCTCTTTATAATTCTCTAAGGACTTGCTTTATGAATCTGGGTGCTCCTATATTGGGTGCATATATATATAGGATAGTTAGCTCTTCCTGTTGAATTGATCCCTTTACCATTATGTAATGGCCTTCTTTGTCTCTTTTGATCTTTGATGGTTTAAAGTCTGTTTTATCAGAGACTAGTATTGCCACCCCTGCTTTCTTTTGTTCTCCATTTGCTTGGTAAATCTTCCTCCATCCTTTTATTTTGAGCCTATGTATGTCTCTGCGTGTGAGATGGATCTCCTTCTACAGGAGACTGATGGGTCTTGACTCTTTATCCAGTTTGCCAGTCTGTGTCTTTTAATTGGAGCATTTAGTCCATTTACATTAAAGGTTAATATTGTCATGTGTGAACTTGATCCTGCCATTATGATATTAACTGGTTATTTTGCTCATTAGTTGATGCAGTTTCTTCCTAGCCTCGATGGTCTTTACATTTTGGCATGTTTTTGCAATGGCTGGTACCGGTTGTTCCTTTCCATGTTTAGTGCTTCCTTCAGGGTCTGTTGTAAGGCAGGCCTAGTGGTGACAAAATCTCTAAGCATTTGCTTATCTGTAAAGGATTTTATTTCTCCTTTACTTATGAAACTTAGTCTGGCTGGATATGAAATTCTGGGTTTAAAATTCTTTTCTTTCAGAATGTTGAATATTGGCCCCCACTCTCTTCTGGCCTGGAGAGTTTCTGCTGAGAGATCTGCTGTTAGTCTGATGGGCTTCCCTTTGTGGGTAACCCGACCTTTCTCTCTGGCTGCCCTTATTTTTTCCTTCATTTCAGCTTTGGTGAATCTGGCAATTATATGTCTTGGAGTTGCTCTTCTCGAGGAATATCTTTGTGGCGTTCTCTGTATTTCCTGGATTTGAATGTTGGCCTGCCCTACTAGGTTGGGGAAGTTCTCCTGGATGATATCCTGAAGAGTGTTTTCCAACTTGGTTCCATTTTCCACCTCACTTTCAGGCACCCCAATCAGATGTAGATTTGGTCTTTTTACATAATCCCATACTTCTTGCAGGCTTTGTTCATTTCTTTTTCTTCTTTTTTCTTTTGGTTTCTCTTCTCGCTTCATTTCATTCATTTGATCCTCAATCGCCGATATTCTTTCTTCCAGTTGATCAAGTCGGTTACTGAAGCTTGTGCATTTGTCACGTATTTCTCATGTCATGGTTTTCATCTCTTTCATTTCGTTTATGACCTTCTCTGCATTAATTACTCTAGCCATCAATTCTTCCACTTTTTTTTCAAGATTTTTAGTTTCTTTTGCTGGGTACGTAATTCCTCCTTTAGCTCTGAGAAGTTTGATGGACTGAAGCCTTCTTCTCTCATCTCGTCAAAGTCATTCTCCATCAAGCTTTGATCCATTGCAGGCAATGAGCTGTGCTCCTTTGCCGGGGGAGATGCGCTCTTATTTTTGGAATTTCCAGCTTTTCTGCCCTGCTTTTTCCCCATCTTTGTGGTTTTATCTGCCTCTGGTCTTTGATGATGATGGTGTTGTACTGATGGGGTTTTGGTGTAGGTGTCCTTCCTGTTTGATAGTTTTCCTTCTAACTGTCAGGACCCTCCGCTGTAGGTCTGTTGGAGATTGCTTGAGGTCCATTCCAGACCCTGTTTGCCTGGGTGTCAGCAGCAGAGGCTGCAGATGATAGAATATTTCTGAACAGCGAGTGTACCTGTCTGATTCTTGCTTTGGAGGCTTCCTCTCAGGGGTGTACTCCTCTCTGTGAGGTGTGGGGTGTCAGACTGCCCCTAATGAGGGATGTCTCCCAGTTAGGCTACTCAGGGGTCAGGGACCCACTTGAGCAGGGAGTCTGTCCCTTCTCAGATCTCAACCTGCGTGTTGGGAGATCCACTGCTCTCTTCAAAGCTGTCAGACAGAGTCGTTTGCATCTGCAGAAGTTTCTGCTGCTTTTTTGTTGTTGTTTAGCTGTGCCCTGTCCCCAGAGGTGGAGTCTACAGAGACAGGCAGGTTTCCTTGAGCTGCTGTGAGCTCCACCCAGTTCGAGCTTCCCAGCGGCTTTGTTTACCTATTTAAGCCTCAGCAATGGTGGGCGCCCCTCCCCCAGCCTCGCTGCTGCCTTGCGGTTAGATGGCAGACTGCTGTGCTAGCAATGAGGGAGGCTCCGTGGGCGTGGGACCCTCCGGGCCAGGTGTGGGATATAATCTCCTGGTGTGCCTGTTTGCTTAAAGCGCAGTATTGGGGTGGGAGTTACGTGATTTTCCAGGTGTTGTGTGTCTCAGTTCCCCTGGCTAGGAAAAGGGATTCCCTTTCCCCTTGCGCTTCCCAGGTGAGGCGATGCCTCGCCCTGCTTCCGCTCTCGCTGGTCGGGCTGCAGCAGCTGACCAGCACCGATTGTCCGGCACTCCCTAGTGAGATGAACCCAGTACCTCAGTTGAAAATGCAGAAATCACCGGTCTTCTGTGTCACTCGCACTGGGAGTTGGAGACTGGAGCTGTTCCTATTCGGCCATCTTGCTCTGCCCCACTAAATAACATTTTTTAATAGCTATTTTTCTAGTGCCACTGAGCAGGTACATATTTGTTTTATTTTCCTGTCTTCTGCAACATGTTTTTAAATAAAATGCTGATAATGATCCCACAGTAAAATATTTCACCAAAATAATGACATGAGCATTTAAAAATAATTATTATTTCTCACTATGAAGAGCTATTGAATCTCTATTCCTTTGTTATACATGACATTAGAAATGGAATTGAGTTCTCTAATTATTGCTGTAAATTCTTGTCTTTTATAGGAGGGATATTTTATGGTTGATTGCAAGCTCAATGTCCTACATTAGCAATTCATCATTTTATAATATTAATATTCATTTTTACTAAATATAGAAACCTCATATAATCAGCAATTTCCTCATCAATTTGAAGAAATCAAATTCATTATTAGGGGTTAGTATAATATTAACAACAAAATGCCTTTCCTGGTAAAAATGAACAAGTCTTGATTCACCTATTATGTTTAATTTTTCATAATATAAGACACAAAATTATAATGTAATTATTAAATAATCTTAAATGTACCTAGTGAAATAACTCATTCAACCTATAGGCTAAATAAATGGGAGAAAAAGAGAGAGAGAAAGAAAGAAAGAAGAAACAAAGAGAGATAGAGAGACAAAGTGAAAGAAAGAAACTAAAAATAATGTTTATTTTTTTCTAAAGATATTAACAAAAAGTACAGAAGTTTTCCAGATCATCTAAAAACTAACCTTGCTCTTGGTTAACATAAATCTTTTTCTTGCCAATATAAATCCAAAATTTATACTTAATTGTATTTAGTTACTTCAAGAACTATCTAGGGATTTGAGGATAAAACTATTAACACTAGAGCAATATATATGTTATTCAAGGAGTATACAAGGCTGGAAAGGGTAAAATTATGCATATTCACGTGAAAGCAAAGGTCTCATGCTGATGAAGATAAAGTGGTCAGAGATATTTCACAGAAACTTTGCAGATATATATCAACATTCTATTGCCATATTCTGTGATTCCCTAATGCATAATTAAATTGTAGTTTACATTAAAAAAATAGCTATGCCTATCCACAAGACAGACCCAATGTTTATTTTATTTAGAAATTAACAGCCTTTATCCCTTCTGAAGGAGGCATTCAAGGACCTTTCCAAAGAAAAAATAATCCAATGCATAACTAAGTTTTTCATTGTTAGAAAGACAATTTCATGATTATTTTTAATGAACAGATTTAAGACAGACATAATGTAAATACTATTTTACAGGACAATCAAAATTTAAGTGAATAAAGTGAAGTAGGTACTTATCCATAATATGCACATTCTCACTGCTTCCTCAGGTGTTTAAACAGGATTTACTGCTATCTGCTTTGGATGGCTAACTACTAAAATCCTGGATTTCAGCGCAGCTTCTTGGTTTTTCTACCAATCAAAAGTTGGACTTTGCTAGTATTTAGAATCTATAAGAAACTTAAAAAAAATCACCAAGCAAAAATCAATTTACGCCATTTAAAAATGGGCAAAGAATATGAACATTCTCAAAGGAAGACATACAAGGAGTCAGAGAACATAAAAAATGCTCCACATCACTAATCATCAGAGAAATGCAAATCAAAACCACAATGAGATACCATTGTCACAGGGTCCTTAGGGTTTTGCTTTTCTAGCCAGAAACCTCTGTTGCCAGTGGCACCTTTGCCCTAGTTTGGTTTGGGTCCACAGTACTTGTTCTGCCCACTTGGCCCAGAAGGCTGCACTCATCGTGAACTATCAGCATGGATGCCACACCTGCCAAGGGTGAGTCAGGTGGGAAGTGATGAGGTGTGTGTGAGCGAGCACGGGGTCCAGCTGCTGCACACAGGCAGCTGTGCTGGCTGCAGTGCGGTGGGCAGCTCCAGGTGCCAGTACAGACTCCGGCCCTGTGCAAGGCTGCAGCTAGATCAGGCATACTTCAAGCAGCTTCCAATGTGGGCACCAGGGAATACGGTGGTGCCCGGCGAGCTTGGAGATACCAGGAATCACACAGCCCGAAAGAAGTTGTCACAAGACTGACTCAGAGAGCCCCTAGGTCTGGGCTCCCCAAAGGGCCACATCTCTTCTCTCCTTGTTACCTGCAATGTGGTGAGCAGGGGACACGTTTCAGCTCTGTTTCTGTTACAGCTCTTTCAGTCCTGCCATTTGGTGGGTCCTGAGTTCTTATCTCATGTCTAGGAAGAAGGAGGTAGACAAACAACTGGAGAGTGAGCAAGGTGAAGAGGACAGTCACTGAGCAACAGAACAGCTCTTAGGAGACTTCAAAGTGGGTAGCTCCTTTCTACAGGCAGGTCATTTCAATGAGTGTCTAACTCCCAGCAGAGAGGAGACATTTAGTGTGTAGCTCCTTTCCACAAGCAGGTTATCCTAATGAGTTAAGAAGACCTGAAGTGGGTAGCTCCCTCCTTCACCTGATAGTCTCAACATCTGTGTGCGTCTGTATGAGTCAGGGTTTTTTATGGACTCAGAAGGGAGGAAGTGCATGCTGAGTGGTCCATGGGTGGCCACGAGTGGGCCTAGAAAAGGCACAATAAGTACTTACTCCAGGCTACGAACTCCACTCAGAACTGGCAGCCCAGGCGGTGGGGTTTCACTGGGGACCTGCCCCATTCTGACCAGGTCCTTGTCTGCCTCCCACTATTAACATACCATTCTCAGCACCCAGATTGTTCATGCTGAGGGGCACCTGCAGGCTCGCACCTAACCACCATCAGCTCCCCCTTGGCCACCCTCTCATGCTCGTTGATACACAAAGTCCAGAGGGAGCAGAGGTGACAGGGGGCTGGCGCATCAGTGCCACCTCGAGTGTGCACACACCTGGTTGGGTCGTGACAGCACTTGGGCTTGGCCGCAATTTTGCTCCACACCAAAGCAGGTGCTGGGAGCAGGGAGAGGACAGGGAATGGGAGTAGGCACTTTCAAGCCTGCAGGAGCAGGGGCTTCCAGAGTCCCTGAGAGCACAGGGATATCTGGGTCTAAAGCCATGGCTGGGCAGTTCTAGCTACACCTGAGAGTATGGGGCCCTCCCACCCCACCAACTTGGTAGAGTGCAGGGCTCCCACCAGTTCCTGGCTCCCACAGGCCCCAAGGAGCACATAATCCTGGCTTCACCTACCCTGCTGCAGCTGATGTCTTTGCAGAGGCCTCTGTACACAGGCCGCTGCTGCCATCACCATCTCACACCAATCAGAATAGCTGTTGTTAAAAAGTCAAAAAACAACAGATTCTGGCAAGGCTATGAAGGACAGGGAGCATTTATACACTGTTGGTGGGAATGTAAATCAGTTCAGCCACTGTGGAAAGCAATCTGGAGATTTCTCAAAGTACTTAAAAAAGAGTTACCATTTGACACAACATCCTATTACTGAGTATATACCCAGAGGAAAATAGATCATTATAACAAAAAGACACATGCATTTTTATGTTCATTGCAGTGTTATTCACAATAACAAAGACATGGAATTAGTCCAGGTGGCCATAAATGACAGATTGGATAAAGAAAATGTGGTAGCGATACACCATGGAATACTACACAACCATAAAAATGAATGAAATCATGTCCTTGCAGAAACATGGATGGAGCTGGAAACCAAAAACCTAAAATTTATTACAGAAAACTCATCCCCTAGGCACATTGTCATCAGGTTATCTAAAGTCAAGACAAAGGAAAGAATCTTAAGAACTGTGAGACAAAAGCACCAGGTAGCCTGTAAAAGAAAACATCAGATTAACAACAGATTTCTTTAGAAA
Source organism: Macaca fascicularis (assembly GCF_037993035.2). NCBI lineage: Eukaryota > Metazoa > Chordata > Mammalia > Primates > Cercopithecidae > Macaca > Macaca fascicularis. The sequence continues at coordinate 53,537,309 of NC_088391.1, read as the reverse complement.
CCCTACAAACTGGAAGGAACTGGGACCTCCCAATTCCTGTCTTCAGCCTCCTTAAACAAAACAATTATCAGCCAAGAATTTTGTATCCATTGAAACTAAGCTTCATAAATGAAGGAAAGATGCAGTCTTTTTCAGACAAACAAGTGCTGAGAGAATGCATTACTACTAAGTCAGCACTATAAGAACTGTTAAAGAGAGCTCTAAATCTTGAAACAAATTCTGGAAACACATTAAAACAGAATCTCTTTAAAGCACAAATCTCACAGGACTTACAAAACAAAACAAAACAAAACAAAACAAAAAAACAAGGTATACAGGCAACAAACGGCATGATGAATGGAATAGTACCTCACACCTCAAAAGTAATGTTGAATGTAAATGGCCTAATGCTCCACTTAAAAGATATGGAATTGCGGAATAGATAAGAATTCACCAATCAAGTATTGGCTGCCTTCAAGAGACTCACCTAACACATAAGGACTCACATAAACTAAAGCTAAAGGGATGGAAAAAGACATTCCATGCAAATGGACACCACAAGTGATCAGGAGTGGCTATTCTTATACCAGACAAAATAAACTTTAAAGCAACAGCAGTTTAAAAAGACAAAGAGGAACATTAGATAATAATAAAAGGCCTTGTGCAACAGGAAAATATCACAATTCTAAATGTATATGCACTTAACACCGGAGCTCCCAAATTTATTAAACAATTACTACTATACCTAAGAAATGAGATAGATAGCAACACAGAAATAATGGGGGACTTCAATACGCCATTGACAGCACTAGACCAATTATCAAGACCAGAAGTCAACAGAGAAACAAGGAATTTAAACTATACTCAGGAACAAATGGACTTAACAGATATTTACAAAACATTCTACCCAACAACTGTAACATATACATTCTATTCATTCAGCACATAGAACTTTCTCCAAGATAGACCGTATGATGGGCCAAAAAACAAGTTTCAATAAATGTAAGAAAACTGAAATTATATCAAGTACTATCTCAGACCACAGTGGAATAAAATTGGAAATATACTCTAAAAGAAACCTTCAAAACCATGCAAATACCTGGAAATTAAATAATCTGCTCCTGAATGATCATTGGGTCAACAATGAAATCAAGATGGAAATTAAAATTCCTCAAACTGAATGACTGCAGTGACATGACCTATTAAAACCTCTGGAATACAGCAAAGGCAGTGCTAAGAGGAAAGTTCACAGCCTTAAATCCCTACATCAGAAAGTGTGAAAGATCACAAATAGACAAACTAAGGTCACACCTCAAGGACCTAGAGAAACAAGAACAAAGCAAACCTAAACCCAGCAGAAGAAACGAAATAACCAAGACCAGAGCAGAACTAAAATAAAATTGAAACAAACAAAAATTACAAAAGATAAATGAAGCAAAAACTCGTTCTTTGAAAAGATAAATAAAATTTATAGACAATTAGCAATATTAACCAAGAAAAGAAAAGAGAAGATCCAAATAAGCTCAATCAGAAACGAAACAGGAGTTATTACAACCAACACCACAGAAATACAAAAAATCATTCAAGGCTACTATGAACAACTTTACACACATAAACTAGAAAACCTAGGGTAGATGGGTAAATTCCTGGAAAGATACGACCCTCTTAGCTTAAATCAGGAAGAACTAGAAACTCTGAACAGACCAATAACAAGCAGTGAGATTGACATGGTGTTAGAAATCTTACCAACAACAACAACAAAAAGTCCAGGACCAGATGGATTCACAGCTGAATTCTTCCAGACATTCAAAGAATTGGTATCAATCCTACTGACACTGCTCCACAAGATAAAAAGAGAGGGGGTCCTCCTTAATGAAGCCAGTATCACCCTAATAACAAAACCAGAAAAGGATATAACCAAAAATGAAAACTGCAGGCCAATATTCCTGGAGAACATACAGATGCAAAAATTCTTAACAAAATACTAGCTAACCGAATTTAACAGCATATCAAAAAGGTAATCCTCCATGATCAAGTGGGTTTCATACCAAGGATACAGGGGTGGTTTGACATGTGCAAGTCAATAAATGTGATACACCACATAAACAGAATTAAAAACAAAAATCACATGACCATCTCACTAGACAGAGAAAAAGTATTTGACAAAATTCAGCATCGCTTTATGATTAAAATCCTCAGCAAAACCGTCATACAAGGGACACGCCTCAATGTAATAAAAGACATCTATGACAAACCGACAACCAACATAATACTGAACCAGGAGAAGTTGAAAGTTTTTCCTTTCAGAACTGGAACAAGATAAGGATGCCCACTCTCACCACTTGTATTCAACATAGTACTGTAAGTTCTAGCCAGAGCAATCAGACCAGAGAAAAAAATAAAGGACATCCAAATTGATAAAGAGGAAGTCAAATTGTCCCTGTGTGCTGATGATGCGATCATATACCTAGAAAACCCTAAAGACTCCTCCAAAAAGCTTCTAGAACTGATAAATGAATTCAGCAGCTTCATGGTACAAAGTTAATATACACAAATCAGTAGCTCTGCTATACACCAGCAGCGACCAAGTTGAGAATCATATCAAGAACTCAACCCTTTTTATGATAGCTGCAAAATGATAATAATAATAATAAATACTTCAGAATATACCTAACCAAGAAGGTGAAAGACCTCTACAAGGAAAACTACAAAACACTACTGAAAAATATCATACACGACACAAGCAAACATAATTACAGGTATCTTGCTAGTATTTTTTTCCTTTTCTATTATATATATAATTTTTAAAAAGTTATATTTAAAATAATATTGTCATTGTTATGTGACTTAAAAATGATATCAATAAAACAAAACAGAAAGCACAGGACTAGGCCCACAAATATATTGATATTGGTAGAGTGTTAGCATTGAAAACCAGTACAGAAAATGAAATTCAGTATGTAGCTGGGGACAATATGTTATGCATGTGGGATAAAATGTTACTAAAACACTATCTCATAGCATGTCCTCAAACAAATTCCACATGAGCTAAATTTGTTAAAAATTGAAAATATTTAGAAGAAAATGTAGAGAAATATTTCTATGAATTGTTGTAGAAAAAGACATGTTTAGAAATCATGAGTGGCATAAATCATAAAGTAATAGATTAAAAAGTTTTATTACATGTAAAGAAACTTCATTAAAAGGTATAATATTCCAAGACTAGAAACAGATAAAATTATGTATCCACAAAATTTAAAAAACTCATGAAACAATAAGAAACCAGAAAAATGATTCAATAAATTTTGACAAAGTTAATAAATAAACAATTTATCCAGAAATAGATACAAATGAGAAAAGCACATTAAAATGATATCCAACAAATCAGAGAAATCAAAATTAAATCATGTCACTGTTGTCAGATTAAAAAAAAAAGAGCATGATAATACTCAGTGTTGGTAATGATGATGTAGTACAATAAGAGCTCTCATAATCTGATTTGAAAATTAAAATTTGTATAAACATTTAGGAGATAAAATTGGCACTACTGTATCTTGTAAACTGCTATATGTGCAGCTTGAATCAGTGCATATATATTTTTATATATATTCATATATTCCCTTTCTCATTTATATATGTTTGTATATCTGTGTGTTTGTGTGTGTGTGTAATTCTTGTTTATATACACTAGGAAAGTGTTCAAAGAAAGACATTGCAGTGTTAACTTTCTCTAATAACCAAACTTGGAACTAAACTAAATAATTATCATGAAGAAATGAATAAATTAATATGATATACTCATGTAATAGTAGTTAAATTGAGAAATATATGAAACAGATCTATGTGTATAAAAATGCCTAGATAATACAAAAGGTGGTGGAAAATATGTAAATCTCATAGAGATGTCAGACATGTATAATTTAACATATATACGTTATTGCATACATCTTTAAAATATGTCTATAAATGTAGACTGAAAAGCGATACACAAAATTCTTATTGCTCATTTAAGAACAAAAAAGAGGAATGGGAATTAATAGATACAAAGGGTACATTATACCTGAGTTAAAATACATACATAAATATGTCAATATCAAACTTATGCCCCATATATGTTTATATATATTAAGAGAAGGAAAGTTTTTACTTCCTTCCTTGCTTCTTCCCTTCATCCATCCCCTTTTTCCTTCTTTCTGTCAGAAAACTTTACTATGTGTAGAGTATTGACAGTCACTGATGCAAATGAAAAGGATTTAGCAGTGAGTGAAATCCCTTCCCTCAAGTATTTCATATACTGTGGTGGTAAAAAAAAATACGGATATAAACAAAATACATAGCGTTTCAGATATGATAAACTCTATAAATAAATTAATAGAGAAGGGGCATAGAGAGTACTGAAGGGGATGTAGGAATATGACATTTTACTATTATTCAGTGGCAACCTTAATCATAAATTGGCATTTGAAGTGAAAGATATATATGCTTTTTCCTTAAATAATTAGCCTTAAGAAAATATGTTTACAATTCATAAAACAGTCCCAATTTTTGATCCCATGAAAAACTGAGCAATTAAAATTTGATTTGTTTTCAATAATCCCAAATGCTTAAATGAATTATGTTATGGCCCAAGAAAGCACTAATTGATTAATCGCAATTTTTAAATGGTAGTTACATACAAAGATTGCTCATGACACAATATTAATATACCCCTTGGGCACTTTTTTCTAATTTAGATATGGTACATTCTTATTATATATTTCTTCAGCAAGCAAATGGAAGAAACTTTATTCTTGTCCATTCTACTATAATATTAAGCCAAGGTTATTCAAAAGTTATATTGTATTTCCTACAAGGTTAATTTGAAAGCATTTATAATCTTTTAATCCTTGTGTAACACTGAATGTATTACAATTTGACATGGTAATAGTTGATGTCTGAAAATTTTAATTTATTGGAAAGTTTGTGATAATATCTTCTTTTGGTGGTTAATTTAGCAATAGTTATAGAATGAGGAATAGTATAGTAGAATAAAATATTTGACTTATGGCATTGGACTGTTCTCACACTTGCTATCAAGAAATACCCCAAACTGGGTAATTTATAAAGAAAAGAGACTTAATTGACTCATAGTTCCACAGGGCTGGGGTTGCTTCAGGAAACATAAAATCAGTGCAGAAAGCGAAGCAGGCACCTCCTTCACAAGACTGCAAGAGGGAGACAAGCATATCTGAGTTCAGGAAAAACTACCATTTATAAAAAACCATCAACTATTGTGAGAATTCACTATCGCGAGAACAGCATGGGAAAACCACCCCCAAAATTCAATTATTTCTCATCAGGTCTCTCCCTAGACACCTAGGGACTACTATTTAAGATTTGGGTAGAGACACAAAACCTAACTATATCACCTATATTAAAACAGTTTTCCATAAACTTGCCAAAGTATATGATTTTAAATGTTGTTTTTTTCCTATCCCCTTCATTTTACTTGTGTGTTTTGGGTTACTTTATTCTTAAATTTAGAGATCAACTCATTTTGGGTGAACTGGTTATATTTAACACCTATTATATTTTTATTTAATTGCAACCCTTTTTAATTTATTGAATAACACAAGATAACAATATTTACCTAGTAGCAGGAATACTAACAATACTGCTTGTATTTATTAATACTGCTATTAATACTAAGTCTAAAACTAAGACAAAGTCTAATAACAAATAGCTAACTATATGTTAAAAGTACATTTATTTGAACTGTATTATTACTGAATAAGCTGCTATTCTACAAAAGTACATGTTATTGTTATTTCCCCCTCTAAAACAGAATTTAATTATCAATAAATTATTAAGAACATCAGCAAAAAAAAAAAACAAAAACAGGAACAATGTTTAAATTCTTAAGTTTTCATTACTTTATAATAACTTTATTGAGATAAAATGGACATACCACAAACTCACTCACTTAAAGTATAAAATTCAGTTGTTTTTATTGCATTCACAGAGTTATGCAGGCATTATAACTACCTCATTTTTGAAAATATACATCACCCAAGAGGAGTCTCCATACCTGTTAACAGTAATTTTCTTTTCTTTTTTCTCAACTCTCCTAGCAACCACAACTCAACTTTCTGTCGCTATGGATTTGTGTATATTCTCAACATTTTATATATATTGAATTATATAATATGCAGTCTTTTCTAGCTGGCTTATTTTTACAGAATACAATGTTTTCAAGGCACCTCAATGTTGTAGCATATGTAAGTGCTTCATTCCATTTTATTGCTGAATAATAGCCTATTGTATGTATATACCATATTTGTTTATGCAAAATCAGTTGATAGATATTTGGGCTTCTTATAAAGTTTTGCTAGTATGTCTAATACTGCTATAACCTTTCATTTACAAGATTGGAAATATATTTTCATTTCTATTGACTATGTGCCGCTGAGTGAAACTGGTCGTATGAAGACCTTATATATAAAATTTCATATTTTCATCAGCAATATCTGAGCTATTCAATTTCTCTATGTCCTGGCCAGCACTTATAATTATCTGTCTTTTTAGTCATGACTAATGAACATAAAATTAACTGGTCTGCATTTCTGAGATAGCTAGTGATTTTAAGCATCCTTTCATGGCATTCTGTATATACTTTTGGAGAAGTGTCTATTTACATCAGTTTTGCATTTTTAATTAGTCTTTTTTATGGTATCATTGTAAGAATTTTTTATATATTCTGGATACAAGTCCTTTGTGGGATATATAATTTGCAATTTTTTTCGTCCTATGAGTTGTCTTTTTGCTTTTTTAATGGTGTGCTTTGAATCGTAAACATTTTTAACATTGACAAAGCTCAGTTCATGTACTTTTTCTTTGTCATTTATGCTTTTGTTGCCACATCTAAGAAACAAAATGAACAATATGTATAATAGGAGAAAATGTAATTTTTGCATTATTAAATACCTCTAATATCATGGTGGTAATTTTAATAGTTACAATTACATCTGTTGAGGAATTTAGAATCACAACATTATCATGGGCAAAAAGTCAACTTAAAAGTTTGAACTCACAATGCAAAACTAAAGAAATTTATCTATTTAGTACTTTACATTTTATATAAATACCCTCAGAGACTGGCATATCAATAGCTAAAATTAGTAAAGAATGTACAACTCACAATGTTATAAGATCAATTAAAATAATTGTGTCAAATAAAGTTTTAAAGAAAGTTTCTCATGTTTGCCTCAAAATAAATTATGAGCTGGTTATAAAATCTAAGGAGTGATTAGATCGTTACTCTTACAAAATAACAGTAAAAATTATTCTAAGACTCTCTTTTGGAATTTCATCCTAAAACTGAAAGGTATTCTCTAAGATAAATCTTTGTATTTATACTTTCTTTTTAATTTTAAAATGTATTTTATTAATTTGAATACTATATAAGGAGAATAGAATAGAGAAATATAGTAGAATATGTAAGTTCCTCTATCACATATTTCAAATTTTGTTGTTTACAAAAATAGTCTACAATTATTAATATGCTTTCTGGAGAAAGGTACTCATGATTTTTACCTTACTAGTAAGCTACATTTATCTTAATAAAATACAGATTTTTTATGTTATTTGTTGTAGATTGAATTGAACTCCCTCTAGTTGGAGACAAGTGCTTTTAAAAATATAATTAAGGGCTGGGCGCCTTGGCTCACGCCTGTAATCCCAGCACTTTGGGAAGTCAAGGCGGGTGAATCACGAGGTCAGGAGATCGAGACCATCCTGGCTAACACGGTGAAACCCCGTCTCTACTAAAAAAAAAAAAAAAAAAAAAAAAAAAGTACAAAAACAAAATTAGCCAGGCGTGGTGGTGGGCGCCTGTAGTCCCAGCTACTTAGGAGGCTGAGGCAGGAGAATGGCATGAACCTGGGAAGTGGAGCTTGCAGTGAGCCGAGATCATGCCACTGCCCTTCAGCCTGGACGACAGAGTGAGAGTGAGACTCTCAAAAAAAAAAAAAAATATATATATATATATTTATACATGTTTATATATATTTGTATATATATAATTAAATAAGCTAGGTGCAGTGGCTCACATCTGCAATCCCAGCACTTTGGGAGGCCAAGGTGGATGGATCCTGAAAGTCAGGAATTCGAGACCAGCTTGGCCAACACGAAGAAATCCTGTCTCTACTAAAAATACAAAAATTAGCCAGACATGGTGGTATGCTTGTAGTCCCAACTACTCGCGTGGCTGAGGCATAGGAATCACTTGAACTCAGAAGGTGGAGGTTGCAGTGAGCCAAGATTGTACCACTGCACTCCAGCCTGGGCGACAGAGGAGACTCTGTTTCAAAACAAACAAACAAACAAACAAACAAATAAATAAATAAGGTTAAATGAGGTCATTAAGGTGTGGCCCTAAACCAGCAGGGTGTGCTTCTTATAAGAAGAGAAAGAGACACAAAGGAGCTCTTTCTCTCCATAAGCATGCACAGGAGGCCATGTGAGGAGACAGTGAAAAGGCAGCCATCTGCAAGCGAGGCCGAGTGCCCTCACTAGAAACCAATCCTGCTGGCACCTTGATCTTGGACTTGTAGTTATCTGTTTAGTTTTGGATTTTGGAATTGGACTTTCCAACTATGGGAAAACTAATTTCTGTTGTTAAAATCACCTATTCTGTGTTATTTTGTTGTAGCATCCTAAGGTGACTTACGCATCAATTGTATGTCATTCGTAGTCAGAGAACAAGGTCAGATTTTATTTGATATAAAATTTGGGAAAACATATTTTCAGAAGAATCACATTTATTTATACATATTGAAGCGAACTTTTGCTGGAAAATTTATGAGAATTTTAGGAGAGGTTTTCAATGCTGCACTTAAGATACTGTTTTAGCAAATTCACTAGTTTTAATAATGTCTATTGTTTTCTCAAAAGCATTATTTGCTCATATCAATGAAATAAGAAATTTTATTTTATTAGAGCTATATATCAGATAGACATCACAAAGTATTGTTAGTTTAATTGAAATGTGGTTCCAGAAATAGCAACCAAATAGCAAACCAATTATAGTTTTTATCAACATTTATTAGACCATTACAAAGAAAGCTTTACCACATTTGTCAATCAACAATAGTCATCAAATGGTATCACAAACAAATTGTCACAAAAATATTTATAAACTAAATGGTCAACATATCTAGTTGTTCTATTCTTCTTACTTAACTTTTTTTCTTTCTTTCTTTTTTTTTTTTTTTTTGAGACAGTCTCACATTGTCGCCTGGGCTGGAGTGCAGTGGTGTGATCTCGGCTCACTGCAACCTCCTCCTCCCAGGTTCAAATGATTCTCCTGCCTCAGCCTCCCAAAACCTCATGAGGTGAGGCTGGTCTCAAACTCCTCACCTCATGATCGGCCTGCCTCAGCCTCCCAAAGTGCTGGGATTACAGGCACGAGTCATCCCTCCCGGCCTTTTATTTTCTTTATAGACAATGTTATTTTCTCTCTCAACGAATCTCAAATTGTGCTGGTTGTCTTCCATTTACTCCTCCAGATCGATTCCTCACCATTCTCCACCCAAACTTGGCTCTAGAAGGTTGCCTTCCTTATTTTCTAGCTGACGATTTAGTTCAGTCAATGATATCCCTGACAGGAAATGAATTAGAAGTACGGGAGTGAAGTAAGAACAGTTTTTCTTCTGGCTCTTTCTTGCAGAACACCCTAGTTTGGTTGGGTTCCATGATTGAAGGTCATTGCCCTTCACAAGACAGCCTTCTCTGTGCCTTTTTCTCCCAGGCCTTGGTAATGATCCTTTCCCTTTCTTCTTTTAGTGCTACAAGTTGTAATAGCTTTGCTGCTATAAGCTCCTCAGAACTACATCATTCTTTCAGATTTGCTTATACTCTGCTCACATGTTTATAAATATTATATTTATTAAATACTCCCTGAAATATTCTAATTTGACTCTGCCTTCTGTTTCATGTTGGTACCCAGTCTGAACAGAGAAGTAACTTCCAAAACAGATATTTTAGATTTTGAGGAAATTTATGTAAGTCATGTTAATAATGTGACACTTATGCAGTCAAATTAAAGCATAATCTAAACATTGATTTAAACTGATTTTCTCCAAATTATGCATGTGTCAGCTTAGAATTATTAACCTCAGTAATCAAAAAGTATGAGCTTTATTTCTGTAATGAGGCTTGCAGGATTTTCCTGTTACAGAAAATGTATTCTGAAATCTGATATGTAACAATATTCAACAAAATAATTAAAGTTAATGATTTATACTTGTGAAGTTTAGAATTCTATTGTTTCTGATTTCAATGATTTTTAATATTGACTTGATTTGATAATGCATTTTATTCAGCTCATTATACTATTAAATGAATGGTGTGTGAACCAGAGAAAGTAGAACATTCTTTTCATAATACAGAGACCTGTATAAAATGCAGATTCCAGGGTACTATATTTGACAAGTTTCCTTTTGTGGATATCGTATAAAACCTGGTGTTCATATTTACAAGAAAGAAACTCAAGACGTTCATGAGCTACTTCTGGAAATCAATGCAATACTTAGGCTTTCTATTGTAGAAAATTTTTATTTGTCTTTTAAGACTGAGTTTACATTTTGTCATTTCTGCATAACTTTCTGTAAGAACTTCAACCAAAATATATTTTCTCAGGGTATTTAGTATTTTCTTCTTTTGCAGCACTGATTCTCTTGTCTGTGCTGCTCTTTCCTCTATTCTGCTGTATCTGGGGAAAAAAACAAAGAGGAAAGAAGCAAAAAGTTTGCAATGTAGTATGGAGGGTGCTATTAGACATCAGAGAATTCTCATCTATTCCCTAAATTTCACAGCCTCTGGTGAGATTAGTTAGAGCATATGACAAGTTCTGTGATGGAAAATTTGAGTACAAGTGATACAGTAATTGGTACCAAAAGGTGGTACAGCTCTCAAAAGCAATAATATTAATAGAAGGCTAGAATAGTGATTGAATTAGGCAATGACAAAAATATTTAGTAATTCTGCCATTTGTTCTAATTAGGAAAGGATATTGTTTTCTCACTCAGCTGGGAGTTTTAAA